>NC_053390.1:267144272-267830258 GCF_905171765.1 Bufo bufo | reverse complement strand
TGTGGCTATGCAGGAACCACATTCACCCAGTGGGCCATAAAGGACATGTACTGACCCTGATCGTAGTTACAGCTCCACACGTCGGCGCTGCAGTGCACTTTGGCAGACACCGACAAGCTCAAAGACTGGCCTACCTTCTGTTCCACATATTTGTGCAGGACTGGTACTGCCCTTTTCGCAAAGAAATGACAGCTTGGGACTCTCCACCTCGACTCAGCACATACCCTCAGTTCTCTGAAAGGTGCAGAGTCCACCACTTGGAAAGGGAGGGACTGCAGCACCAGCAACTTGGACAGCAGCACGTTAAGCTTTTGCGCTGTTGGATGTGTGTACGCATCCTGCTGTCTCTTGGCAATTGCTTCAGTGATCGATTGCTGACGGAATGACTGATGAGGAGTAGGAGGAGGAGGAGCAGGAGCATCCGGACCAGCAGAAGATGGGAATGACAGACAGATCCCTTTGGCTGAGGTGGTGGATCCTTGACTGGCAGAAAACAGATGCGTGCCACTGGATCATGCAGCGGTTGCTGTGGCAGGATGGGCCACCACATCAAAGCCACGGTTCTCCCAGGCCAATTTATGGTGACGCTGCATATGTTGATGCAGGGCCATCATCCGCGAGTGAGATTAACTCTGCCTTCATCGGACCCCTTAGTGGGGTTCCTCCTTTTAGCAAAGAAGAGGAAGAAATTCAGGATAGTCTTTCTGATGATGACTTGTATGCCTCATTCAACATCCATCATAGAGGCAGGGCAGAGTGCTGGTTGCAGAGTGCTATTGCATTTGTGTTTCTGCGTTTGTATGTGTATTTTGCCATAGCGATGTGCACCTGCATAGAGGGTTGTGCTGACTGAACCCCCCACATTTTTTTCTTTGTAGTATATATTGGAGGCGTGGCGATCTCCATGCAGTCATGCACACCTGACCAGTTAGTCTGCCCTGGAGGCTGGTTTTAAAGTCAATATAAAACTGAGTCTGCATTTACAGCGCCTACCAGTAGCCATTTGGCTCCAGGAGAAGTACATAGTGGGCTCAGCATGCATGTTGGTACTTGCATCCCTGGATCCGATGAAAGCTGTCATGGCACCGGACAGGGTTAAAAGCAGAGTGTGCCTGGCGTGCATGCTGTGCCTGCGCTCCCTGGACTTTGTGTGGCTATCATGGCCCATAACAGGTAGGAACTAGTGTTAGGGACCACTCATAGAGACGACCTTGACGTGGTGAGTGGCTTATTACGCTTTGGCCAAAATGTACACCAATGCCTCATTCAACATCCAGCATAGAGGCAGGGCAGAGTGCTGGTTGCAGAGTGCTATTGCATTTGTGTTTCTGCGTTTGTATGTGTATTTCGTCATAGCGATGTGCACCTGCATACAGGGTTGTGCTGACTGAACCCCCCACATTTTTTTCTTTGTAGTATATATTGGAGGCGTTGCGATCTCCATGCAGTCATGCACACCTGACCAGTTAGTCTGCCCTGGAGGCTGGTTTTAAAGTCAGTATAAAACTGAGTCTGCTTTTGCAGCGCCTACCAGTAGCCATTTGGCTCCAGGAGAAGTACATAGTGGGCTCAGCATGCATGTTGGTACTTGCATCCCTGGATCCGATGAAAGCTGTCACGGCACCAGACGGGGTTAAAAGCAGAGTGTGCCTGGCGTGCATGCTGTGCCTGCGCTCCCTGGACTTTGTGTGGCTATCATGGCCCATAACAGGTAGGAACTAGTGTTAGGGACCACTCATAGAGGTGACCTTGACGTGGTGAGTGGCTTATTACCATTTGGCCAAAATGTACACCAATGCCTCATTCAACATCCAGCATAGAGGCAGGGCAGAGTGCTGGTTGCAGAGTGCTATTGCATTTGTGTTTCTGCGTTTGTATGTGTATTTCGCCATAGCAATGTGCACCTACATACAGGGTTGTGCTGACTGAACCCCCCACATTTTTTTCTTTGTAGTATATAGTGGAGGCGTGGCGATCTCCATGCAGTCATGCACACCTGACCAGTTAGTCTGCCCTGGAGGCTGGTTTTAAAGTCAGTATAAAACTGAGTCTGCTTTTACAGCGCCTACCAGTAGCCATTTGGCTCCAGGAGAAGTACATAGTGGGCTCAGCATGCATGTTGGTACTTGCATCCCTGGATCCGATGAAAGCTGTCACGGCACCGGACGGGGTTAAAAGCAGAGTGTGCCTGGCGTGCATGCTGTGCCTGCGCTCCCTGGACTTTGTGTGGCTATCATGGCCCATAACAGGTAGGAACTAGTGTTAGGGACCACTCATAGAGACGACCTTGACGTGGTGAGTGGCTTATTACGCTTTGGCCAAAATGTACACCAATGCCTCATTCAACATCCAGCATAGAGGTAGGGTAGAGTGCTGGTTGCAGAGTGCTATTGCATTTGTGTTTCTGCGTTTGTATGTGTATTTCGCCATAGCAATGTGCACCTGCATACAGGGTTGTGCTGACTGAACCCCCCACATTTATTTCTTTGCAGTATATATTGGAGGCGTGGCGATCTCCATGCAGTCATGCACACCTGACCAGTTAGTCTGCCCTGAAGGCTGGTTTTAAAGTCAGTATAAAACTGAGTCTGCTTTTACAGCGCCTACCAGTAGCCATTTGGCTCCAGGAGAAGTACATAGTGGGCTCAGCGTGCATGTTGGTACTTGCATCCCTGGATCCGATGAAAGCTGTCATGGCACCGGACGGGGTTAAAAGCAGAGTGTGCCTGGCGTGCATGCTGTGCCTGAGCTCCCTGGACTTTGTGTGGCTATCATGGCCCATAACAGGTAGGAACTAGTGTTAGGGACCACTCATAGAGGCGACCTTGACGTGGTGAGTGGCTTATTACGCTTTGGCCAAAATGTACACCAATGCCTCATTCAACATCCAGCATAGAGGCAGGGCAGAGTGCTGGTTGCAGAGTGCTATTGCATTTGTGTTTCTGCGTTTGTATGTGTATTTCGTCATAGCGATGTGCACCTGCATACAGGGTTGTGCTGACTGAACCCCCCACATTGTTTTCTTTGTATGAGAAGTGTCAGTGTTTGGACTGCCAGGAGGAGGAGGATCTGGCAGAGGTCGGAACTCCATGCATAGCTGTGTTGGTGTTGGTGGTAGCAGTAGTGGCACTGGTACCCACGGTAATTGTTGTAGGGGCAGTAGTAGCTGTGGTGACAGTGTCACTTGGGGCAAATGCAGAGGAGGGAATTGTGAGTTGGCCAAGAAGCCCACAATGACATATCACTGTCTGATAAGAGTGGGGGAGAGGTAGAGGACTATGATGTTGACTGTATATTGGATAGGTCCAAAGAGCTGTATCTGGGTGCTGGGGACGAGTTGACAGAGGAGATCGGTGGTGGCCATGGTAGCAATGAAGAAAAAGCGACTATAAAAATCTTGTATTATCTGTAAGAATACTAGTTGATTTTAGTGCTAAAAAGGACGATTGTTTGGCTTACTTTATATTGCTCTAAAAAAAATTCTGACATGCATATGTTGCAAAAATAATATATGAAATGAAGGAACACAAGTCGAGTGACTTGCAAGATGACAAAACAATCTAAATCAATGCAAACAAATATGTTAAAGTTTCTGATATTTCCTGCACCACCATTTACAAGTGTTGGGATATGCAAATACATCAGCTCATATATGGTAGTTGTTCAGGATGCTGAGTAGAAATGAGCAATCAGATTAATTGTTAATGTCACGAAAATTCGTCCTCCACAGAAATCTGAATATTTTTTATTTAAACTATGTAAAAACACATTGCCGGGCCTCATTTTACTTTGGTGCAAGCCTCTGGACCTCTGGATATAGAAAACACAAAAAAACTCAGGAAAAATGCAGGTACAGTCTGAACAGGCAATAAGGCTTGAATGCTGGTTCTAGAGATCCAGGCAGCACACCATTAACTTAGACTCAGGAAAAAACTTGCAGGCAGAGTAGGGGCAGGTAGGCAGGCTGGGAACTTGACTGAAGCACAGACAGAGAAGACAAACTGGGTTAACTTAAACATGAACTGAACTTGAACGTGAAAGTGTAGGAGCACATAGGAAGGATGGAAACATCACTTAGAGCATGACAGGAACACAGGCCAAAATAAAAACCACAGGAAAAACACCAGTAAATCACAAAAGTATTAGACTATCAAACACCTTTACTGTTCACCAGGAACCTAAAGCTCAGGAACCCTTGGTGCCTTAAATACCCCAAAACCTTCAGCCATTGGTGAGGAAGGATTTTGGAGCACACACACTGGCCCTTTAATAGGCTAGAGGGGAGGACGCGCATATGCTAAGGGGGCATCATGCAAGAGCTTGGAGGCAGCAGCATGAAGGGGGTACCAGCAACCAAGATACCAGATGGCATAGTGAGTGGAGTGATGTCCATGCATGCAGGAGATAGCAGGAGGGTGGTGGGCATGGATCGCATACCTAACGACTTCAAAGACATTTCACTACAAAAACAATTATTATACTGAATCAGTTATTAAATGTATAGTTCAAAGACATTTTACCACAAACATAGAATTATTACTAATACAGTATAGGGGAGGGACATTTAATTGTTCCTTTGTCTTTCATTCACAGAAAACAAGAACTGATGATGATGATGATGATGTCACCAGCCATGATAACCAATCATCTTAGTTGGGGGATGAAGCTGTAAAAAATGGCACCTGGGGAATGCTGGTGAGCATGGCAAGATATATCCTTGATTGCTGTACTGACAAGTGTTTTCTTACGAGCAATCTAATGATTACTGTATAGCCATATTTTTAGACCCTCACTATCAAAGTAAAATGTGGGAATATTTGCTGTTGCCGAAAAAGAGACCAAATTACCTTACTACTAAGATATACTGTATATGCAGTTTGCCAAAGCTTTTGCCAAACAGACACCTCCCGCCCAAGTGTTTTACTGGGAGGCCCGCCCCCTGCAGAGTCACCTACCTCCCACAATTTCCACTACCACAAGCATCAGAAGCAGCAGCAGCCAGTTCAGTATCATCAACATAACAGAAAAACTTTTCCATGTGCCGCACCAGGCTGCAGCAAATCTACCAACAGAAAAGTACCACCTAAAGAACCAGTTTTAGTCCTACTTGGACTGTAACCTTTCTCCAGTGCATACAGTGTTCCCTGTGTCTTTGACTTCTTGGCAGCCCAACTGGGAGAGTACCCAGAACTGGCCCAGTATGTTCTCTCTGTCTTCCCCTCCCCCCAGTGTCATCTCAGAGAGGGTTTTCAGCATGGCAAATGGCATTGTGTCACCTAAATGGACAAAGTTGGTTATTATGTGGGGATATTGAAGCAACATCTCAAGACATCAGCCAGGCAGTTAAAGCTTGGGTGAAAATAGGTCTTGCAAATAGAGAGTGACCATAAGGATCAAAAGGTGTAGCAAAATGGCCTAACCCTTTCCCGACAGCCACCATACATGTACGGCAGATGGTGGATCTTTAAAGATGGCGCTAGTCCACAGCTGAGTTTATGGTGTTTTAAACAGCAGACACCTAGAACTAATGTTTGTGATCAGCGATAACACCGATCACAGACATTTAACCCCTCAGATGCCGTTGTCAACTGTGATTACAGCATCTGAGAGGAAGTTGTTTATTCACTGTGGTAAAATTAAGCTTTAGGAAGGATCCAAGGGTAACAGAGTTCCATATATAAACATATTTATCCCATACGGTGAATATGTAACAAAAAAAATAATTTAAAAGTAGTAAATATGGCATAGATTTTAATATTTTATTTTACGGCATTCATTTGATAAGGTAGGTCATGTGATAATTTTATAGAGCTATTTATTATGGACACTGTGATACCAAATATGTCTATTTTTATTTTATTTTTTTTTTCAATTTTTTACAATTGTAAAAGGGGCACTTTTTCCACTTGAAATTTTTTTTTTATAAAACCTTTTTTTTTTTAACTTTTTTTTGGGACCTCAACTTCTGAGGGTCGGATCCCTGTATCAGTATAAGCTTCTGTTCATGGCAGGAATTGTAAGGCTTCCAGGTGCATAACAACCATCTGCACCTCGGGGAACCAATGGGTTAAGAGAGGGAGCCCCTTCCCTCTGTAAACCCCATAGATGCCATGGTCGGCAACAGCCAGTTCCTGTGCCTGCTCGATTAGAGTGCCATACTGTATATGTATGGCGGAATGCATGAACACTTATTCATACATTTGTGGTCGGGGCACTGACGGGAGAATGTAACTCCTACCTGTTGATGTATAACTAAAGCGGTTAGATTTGTGCCGAAACCGCACCGTTGTGGGGATGCCTGAAGGAGGGCATCCCTTTGATGTAAGAAACTGAGGCTGAGGGTGGGAGTGTTGAAACGACGTTTGTTGAGGGAGGGGGCATACTGCCATGATATAGGAAGAGGTGCCCCTCCCACAAATACAGGCCTTAAAACTTTTGGTCGGGGCACTGATGGGAGAACATAACTCCTACCTGTTGATGTATAACTAAAGCGGTTAGATTTGTGCCGAAACCGCGCCGTTGTGGTGATGCCTGAAGGAGGCCAAAAATAAAAAACAAATTTCTTTCAAGATAACTTTATAACTCCTAGTTACAACACCAAACTTTGAAAAGACCTAGTCTCTTGATGATATGTGCTGGTACTTGATTTCTTGACGCGGCGGATGCCGTCCCTATGCAAAAAGAATGCCCGGATACAGAGGACGGGTCTATTCCAAGGTTAGCCAACAACACACGAATGTGGGTTATGAATTTGGGGCAGTATCGTTGAATGGCAGCAACGGGCTATCGGGCAGTTTGTCGTTTAACACAGTCAATAGCTGTTGGAAAACACGAACGGGGCACCAACCAAGTCGGGGGGCCTACCTGAGACGTCTTAGTGGTAATTAGCCATAGTATGAAACTGTCTCTGGTAGCGTTGAGCTGTCTGACGGTGACAAACCTATCACTGTTAGGAGGGGAAGTAAACTCTCCCGGTCTCAAGAAACCGTAAAAGGCCAAGTACATGGCTGCTTTCACTACTAAAGTTTGCTGGGCACCGAAAGGTTCTCTGTCCAACATGTCGGACAGATCACGGAAAACCTGGCCGGTAACGGGTTGCCGGAAAGTGCGTCTCTCACTGTTACATTTATTCAGACCCTTTAGAGTGGCTTTGATGGCATGGATAGAAAACAAAGAACCCTCCTCTGGGTGACTCATGGCTCTGAAATGCTGAACGCCCGTTAGGTAGGATTTGACCATGGAGTGTGACAGTTTTAAATCGGTATGACAGTAACCAATAAATGCTAGAATGTACTCAACAAACTCAGTGTTACCTTGAGGAAATTTGTCCTGGAATTTGCGAAAAGCTCCCCAACCTGTCTGATAGGCCCTAGCAGTATTAGGCGAGAGGGATTTGGCTAACAACGAACGAGCTGTGGCCAGATGAGTGTCTATATTAGGGGCAGAGAGGCGTACGGAGGGACTGTGGCACCGATGACGTCTGCTTCTGGACAAACCTGGGAGAAAAGGGAAAAGTTAAATTGAGATAAGGCATCGACAACTGTATTGTTAGTCCCGGGCATGTGCAAACATATATAGCGGAATTGGTGTTGTAGAAAAAGAAGAACCAGACATCTTGCAAATGACGTGAGGGGACTTGGATGACCCGCTATTCAGAATGTCAATGACTGCGGCATTATCTGAAACAAATGATACTGTTTGGCCAGGCCATTCTTGACCCCAAACATGGGCAGCTGCTACTATGGGGTAAATTTAAAATATTGCCGAAGTGTGAAAGAAACCTGGGATAGAGCTGACTTCACTCGGCCATTTGTCCGCTAGCCAGTGAGTGCCAAAAATAGCTGCAAAGCCTGTATTTGCGGCAGCATCAGAAAAAACTACGGGAGAGTTGTTGGATATTTCGGGGATGAAAAGCGAAATATCATTCCACTATCTAAGAAAGTGGTCCCACATGTTTAAATCGGCAATGATCAGCTCGTCCAATCATATGAGGCTATCCTGGGAGGGGGCTGTAGGGAGGAGTGTGAGCAAACGAGAAATGAACGCCCTACCTTGCGGAATGATGCACATGGCAAAGTTCAGCATGCCTAAGAGTGACTGCAGCTCCACTTTTTTGACCACCCTGGCTAACTTGAAATTGTGGATGACTTCCCTGATCCTGTGTAATTTGTCATCCGGCAATCTGGCTAGCATATTGTGGGTGTCCAAAATGATGCCAAGGTAGGTGATGACTGTGGATGGGCCCTCAACCTTCCTGGGAGACACAGGAACGGCGAGTTGACTGAAACAGTTTAGAAGTGAATGAAGGTCTTTTGTAGTGGAGTCAGGGTTTTCGATAATTAGAAAATCATCTAGGTAGTGAATGATATTATTGCAGTGGAATTCATGGACTAGTATCCAGTGGAGAGCTTGGGCTAACTGGTCGAATAACCATGGGCTACTTTTGGAGCCGAAGGTGAGTTTGGATGCAAAATAATAAAGACCCCTCCACTTGATACCATGCCACTGCCACAAAGACGGCTTGATAGGCAGTAATTTGAAGGCACCTGAAATGTCAGCTTTTGACAGGATTGAGCCGGGGCCTAACTGCAATATGATGGTGATGGCTTGGTCTATGGACGAATATCTCATGCTAACTTCTTCTGACGGAACGAGGGAATTGATGCTGGGAATTGAGGAACCATGCGGGGCAGACAGATCGATAAACAATCTCTCTTTCTTGCTGAATTTACCGGTGACCACGCCTACAGGACTGACCCTCCACCGTTCGAAGGGTGAGGATGAAAAAGGCCCTATCAAAAACCTTTAACTAACTCTGCTGTGATCAATTTATCGGAGACATTTGGGTTACGGTCAGTGGATTGTAAATTTTTGCATTCGTGTGTAGATTCTGGTAGGGCAACCATCCCAGTGTGGAAACCTGGGTCGTGATGGTAGCGCATGAACCGTTGCAAGCAACCTACGTTAATGACACACATGTAACTTTTATCCGATTTTAATGAACAGACTGACTAAAAATGGGCTCTGAAGCTGTTAGAACAAATATGCTGCAAACGACACTGACTATAGTCACAGGATGAGTAATTGAAATTGTTGCATATCTGTGACCTACCGAGAAGTTTTATGGGTCTACCTAACTTATTTACAATTCCAGAGGATTTCTGCGGTTCAGAAGGCCCGGCAACCGGAACTGTAGAACTGAAATCAGCACCGAGAGCGGCCTTATGACACCATACTGTGGAATGATAAATGGATTGGCACAGGGAACATGATGGGGCCCTCAGCTCGGTGAAATGCCTGCAAAATATCTCGGTGTCGATGTTGGCCCAGTTCGTAAGGAACTGGAACTGACTGAGAGCAGCTGCTGCCTTAGCTGAGAACGAACAGTGGTAGTCATAGAAGGAACTACCACCGTACTTGTGTCCCAGTTTGGTTACTCTGAACAAATACAGATCTAGTTCTTCCCTCCAGTCAGGACGCACTGAGCAGATCACGTCTCTGTACAAACTGAAGGCAAGAACAAACTCTGGTATGGTGAGCTTGCGATTCAGCCTGTGGTCCCGGCCTCTTAGGACCACTGACACATCACCACAAGCAATGACCTTACTATCTGAAAGATCCCGGGTAGCGATAAGTAAGGATGCAAGATTAACATCCCTACCTTCCAGGATGTCTTTCTTTATATTGGCAGGAATGAAGTGTGCCGGGGTGATATTGGGCACTGCTACTGTGACATCTGGGCCCCCCGCTGCAGATGTGGAAGGGATGGCTACATTGGTAGTAAGTGTAGTATTAGCGGTACCGCGGGACTCAACCGCTTCCAGTCTGGTTTGGATATCCGAGACGGACGAAGTCAGGTTGTTCAGCATGACATGAATTTGTGCGAGGAAAGTCTGTACTGTGGTCATGGAGACCTCTTCCTGATGTTGAGGGCATGAGCTAGCGATGAGCAGACAATATAGTTCGGCTTTTCTGGCAGTAGCGGGAAACGAGATACCCCTTTTTGATAGTTCTGACATTCATCTGGGCATGGTCCAGCTGCGCAGAGACGGAATACTGCCCCCTTCTGACATCCTGGCGGCTTTCTCGTCGACCGAAACCTCCACTATGTCTGATGCTTGTGACATTTTCCTGCGGGTACAGTATGCTACAATGAATCCCGGTAACCAACCCATCACCAGAACCACGTGGCAAAAGACACTCGTGCAAGACGTGAGAAGGCCCGGAACCATGCAAACTGTGTTGGATATATAAGAGGGATGAGTGACACGGTGAACCTGTGAAGCAACCTGAACCGAAAGCTGAATCCTGACTTACCACCTGACAGAACGTTGGGATAGAAATAGCAAGTAAAGAGTGACGTCTACCCTACTGTACCCTGCAAGTTGTAGGAAGGAAACGTAGAATCATGTAGAACCACAACACGGATCATGAAACAAAAGGAGACGTAAGAACATAGCATACACGCTACGGCCAATGCGTGTTGGCACATGGATGAAAGTAACGAGTAGACGAGTATGTGCGAAATGCATCACCAGAGACACTGCAAGGAGTGTCTGTGGAAAACGAACAGCAGATCAGCGTGAGGCAGGGGTAAGTGAGTGCGGGAGCGGGCATAACTATGAAGAACTTGTGCTGCGGTTGCAACCCTACCTCGCTAGCGGCACGGCGGCCCGTACCATACATTACGGGTGTGAGATGCGTGAGTCTATTCGGGATTGCGCTGACCCCTGCTCCCTACAATTCATGTCGCGTTGGAGCCGAAGCTGCCTGGCAGAATGCTCCAGTGCGGTGTAGCTCCCCGTTACCTAGGGAGTCGGCACCGTCGGCCGGACTTTCGACATCGGAGCTGCGATAAAAGGCAGCCACTTACCTGTTCTTGCCGCGAATTTCACAGGCTAGACGCAAAAAGCTGTAGCGCTCCCCCACACAGAAACGAGGCCAGTGTTGAAACGACGTTCGTTGAGGGAGGGGGCATACTGCCATGATATAGGCAGCGATGCCCCTCCCACAAATACAGGCCAATGAATCGGCCTTAAAACTTATGGCGCTCATCCTTAAGGAGTTAATGGATGTGGCTAAGGTAGATTTTTAGGGAGTAGTTTCATATGGTGTCCATAACCTTATCCAACCATGGTGTTTTTTGGCTGCTTTGCAATTTTCTTTTATAAGAAAGTATATATCCCCCTACAATGTCACTTCCGCTATAGAATAGTATGTGTAAAATGTAGTTACAGAAAATGCCATGCAAAACCTACATTAAAAAGCACACTTGCGCTAGGTTTTATCAAGCAGTTAAAAAAATGCCTATGGGACAAAAATGGCAGGTGGTGGGGGAAAAAACACTGGAATAAACTACAATTTCAAAAACACTACACTGAACTATAAAGAATCCACCAACAAAAAATCTCTTTATCTTGTATTTAACATTTCCCGAAGTCTCTCATGCTATTTAAGGAACTGTACATTTTATATGCTGCAAAAAACACCAGCAAATAAGATGTGCAAAAAACTACAAAATCTTACAAAATATTCAGAATAAAAAAAGCTATGTGGAAACGAGCCTAAATGTAGCAACCAGGATGACAGGTTCTGAAATCAGTGCACATATAATTCAAATGCCTTCCACTCCAAGCCTGATCTGTGACTAAAGTTATCTTCTCTCAAAACTGGAAGGCTGCCATGCATATCCATAACCCCCACCCACCTACAGTGATCAATGACCGTATAGTTTGGAAGGCAATACCTTAAATTCATGTGCCCACTAGCAGCCACGGGTAGGTGAGGTTTTTGCCTGCCGCTTAGAGACCCAGTCTCACATGAGCTTAATTTTTAATTTTTTTAATTTTTTATTTTTTTTTGGGGGGGGGTGGATTTTTAATTAATAGTCCCCATTCTGGTCAATAAGGAATAGAAAGGACTATACAAGAAACTACTAAAGCACCATAAAAAGCACATGTAAAAAATGATGCTCTCATTTTCAGCCAAAACAAAGAATTGGATACAAAATAGGAGAAGTAGAAAAGATCCTCTGTAGTTTAGGATTGCTGATAGATTTAGCTAAAATCCACACTCAAAACTCGACCAAATTACTCTGTGTGAATCTGGTGTAAAAACAGTTAGGTTTCAAAAGGAACTTGATGGGTTACCATTCAATTACATGCACATCTGGCTGCTATGTTAGAAAGCTTAGCATAAATGGCAAAAACATACACTGTGTAAATCCAGACTAGTAGTTCATGAATCAGATCTCACTTATCTGTCTCTTTGGCTGTTATTTCGAGTGTCAGTTGAATTTTTTTTTTTTATGCAAAACAACATTTTTGTAATAACATTTGACTATCCACTATTTAACATGTTACCTTACAAGTAGATGACAAGTAGAACCCTTATGTATTTTTTGTTGTTGTTTTTTATATGGTTACCATATTCTATAAAATATTCTATGCAAAATAAAAATCTTTCAAGGATCTTGCGTAAACAATTTCAATAATTAAATGATAAAAATGGCATAAAGGTTGTAAATGAATTTAATAAATTATACCAATGTGTGAAACTGAAATAAAATCATGTCGAAGAATTTCTTTTCAAAACAGAAATTACCCCTAGACATCCCCCATGTTACAACTTTGCAGAATAAATGCATTTTTGAAGTGTGATGTAATGTCATATGGCTGCCCTCTGTAATCTCATGGGAAGCCTTGTATTGCTCCATACAGTTTTACTCCTTCTAAAAACGAATCTTAACAACCCGGCACATCTTTTGCTTTCTCACAGATGTGAACCATTAGAAAACTCCTAAAGCGTAGCGTTATATTGCCAGTGTCAACGTAGCATGACAATTTTTCTGCAGTCATCTTAAAAAGCAGTTAGGGAATGTGTGAAATTCATGTAGCTAAAACACCTGTATATCAGTTTTTAATGCTAGTTAATAAACAAATGTTCCCACTGTGACAATTTTCTATTCCATTCCATTTTGAGAAAGTTAATGCCTATGTATTATTTATAGAATTATTTACAGACCAGTGCACTCAATAAAAGCAAAAATTAAGACAAACTGATTTATGATTCATGTGTTTTAGTGACAGGTTTGTTTTTAAGTCAGTCCTCAAGAAAGCACAAGCAGTCATTCACGAGCGATCAACCTATTGAAAATATGTGTAGGTAGGTTGTAATTAGTTCTTTTAAGTTATTTTTTTCATCCATTCAGAGCTATAATCTTTTTCTCTACAGATTTGCAAAGATAAAAACTTATTGACCACTTTATAATGAATAATAAAGAGTAAGAAACTTTTTCTGTCTTCTTGTTGGCTACACAAATATTCTGAGCATATCTAGTGGCAATTTGAGATTTCTGCCAAAGCAAATTCCATCAGGTCTTTACAAGTCTGGGTAAAAAGAAATTGACTCTTAAAGGAAATTTGTCACCAACATTTTTTTGCTAGTTAAAACCAGATAGTAAGGGCTCATGCACACAACAGTATTTTGCGTTCAGTATACTGCCCGTTTTTTTAGTTCAGTATGCGGTACATATACTGAACCATTCATTTCAATGGTTCAGCAAAAAAAATGGAAGTGTCTCCGTGTGCATTCCGTTTCAGTATTTCCGTACCATGAAAAGATAGAACATGTCCTATTCTTGTCCGCAAATCACGGTGCTTGGCTCCATTCAAGTTAATGGGTCTGCAAAAAAACGGAACACATACGGGAAATGCAGCCGTATGTCTTCAGTATCCGTTCTGTTTTTGCTGAACCATCTATTGAAAATGTTATGCTCAGCCCAATTTTTTCTATGTAATTACTGCATAAACGGAAAGGAAACGGAAACACAACGGAAACAAAAAACAGAACAATGGATCCATAAAAAACAGACCGCAAAACACTGAAAAAGCCATACTGCCGTGTACATGAGCCCTAACACATATGCTTTTTTTCTAATCTGTTTTTATTTTCTGATTGCATATTTTTATTCTCTTCTGAACATGATTATAGTAGCTGCCACCTTGCCGGAGCTGTTCTTAACAGCATTTAGAGAGCATTAACAAAATTGCCTTACGGCAGCCGCATGGTTCGTAGGCGCAATGGGCAAGAGGGGACCATAATGACTTCTATGAGAGAATTTAATGTTGTTGGTTCTCAGAATAGGAGCCCAGTAGGCAAGACAATGACACAGTTTTCTATTAACAACAAATTGTAATGTAAGATGGTGTTCCTCAAGAGTACAAACAGCAGTATGAGGTAGACAGGTCAGCAGTGGTCAGATGAATGCAGGGTTCGGTACACAGAGGAAGGCGGTCAAGTGTGGCTAGGCATATGCAGAGTTTGGTACACAGAGGAAGGTGATCAGGCACAGTGAGACGTATACAGGGTTCAGTACACAGGGACTGGAGTCAGGCGTAGTCAGTCTTATGCAGAGTTTGGTACACAGAGGCAGTAGAAGAAGGCAGGAGACATCAGGGAAGCTGGGATACTAACAAGCCAGAATAATCAGGCACAGGAAGTAGGAAGCTGATGGTAGTTATAAGGTTGCATGCACAATGATTGGCTAAAGCACAACTGCAGGCCATTAGCAATCAGTGGATACAGGAACACACAAATGAGTGGGGCTGAAACAGGACACAGCTAGAGATAGCATAGTGGCTAAGGCTGCAAGTTACAACTGAGGAATTTATGGTTCAAGTCCAGATAAGTTCATTTCCTGACTTACTCCTCCTCTCATGGAGCGTACTCTTGACACCAGGGGCGTAGCTAGAAATGCATGGGCCCCATAGCAAAAAAAAATTATGCCCCCCCCCCCCCTCTGTGCCATCCACAGATCCCCCTCCCCTAAATAGTGCCATCCACAGATCCCCCTCCCCTAAATAGTGCCATCAACAGATCCCCCTCCCCTAAATAGTGCCATCAACAGATCCCCCTCCCCTAAATAGTGCCATCAACAGATCCCCTCTCCCCTAAATAGTGCCATCCACAGATCCTTCTCCCCTAAATAGTGCCATCCACAGATCCCCCCTCCCCTAAATAGTGCCATCCACAGTGCCATCCACACTCCCCTAAATAGTGCCATACACAGATCCCCCTCCCCTGAACAGTGCCATCCACAGTATCAGGTGCCTCTCTCTCCCCCCCCCCATGTGCCAGTATCAGGTGCCAACCCCCCCCCCAGGTGCCAGTATCAGGTCAGGTGCCAACCCCCCTCCCCCCATGTGCCAGTATCAAGTGCCCCCCCCCCGCTCCCCCCATGGCAGTAACAGTCGGGTATTAAAAAAAATAAAAATAAACACTTCTACTTACCTCCATGTCAGCCTCTTCCTGTGTCCCTCCCTGTATTGTGTCCCGCCCTGTATGTCCATATATGGAGTCACTGCTTGTATTTCAGAAAAGGTTTCTGCTAGGATTCGAACCCACGACCTTCTGTATAAGAGGCAGAGCACCTAACCTCAAGACCATAACAGCTGCCTTGCTGCTGACTGAAAAATTATGAGACTTCTACTGTTATAGCTGGCTAAGTGTACATCTATACACATGACAGCTGCTCATATATAGAGATATAGCAGAGCTGAGTGTGCTGGGATAGCTGTCATATAGAGATATAGCAGTGCTGGGTGTGTTGGGGCAGCTGTCATGTGTATAGATGTACACTTAGCCAGCTATAACAGTAGAGGTGTCAAATTTTTTCAGTCAGTTGCAATGCCTTCTTTATGGCTGTGAGGGTTAATGCTTTGCTTCTGATACACTGATACATTGGAGGTTGTGGGTTCGAATCCCAGACACATCAGGAGACTTTAGTATACACAGTAAGATTAGAGCACATTAGCGAGGGAACATTAAGACCGCTGCTGTGAAGGGGCCCTGAACAGTAAGACATCGATATTTAACTAACTTGAAAATAAACTGTCGGGCCCCGAAGCAGCTGCTTCCCCGGTAGTTACGCCACCTCCTGGCTGCCTGTGTGTAGTGTCTGTGTGTGTTAATAAAAAAAAAAAAAAAAAAATTTGAATGCGGTCGGACGGGCCCCCTAGTGGCGTAGGGCCCCATAGCCACTGCTATGGTTGCTATGGCGATCCCTACGCCACTGCTTGACAGTCCTGGACCTCATTTATCTGGATAACGACAGTGAAATTCCCTTAAGAGCCGTAGAGTGTGAATGGTCTTTACAGGTTAAGTTTAGTAAATAATTTTGCTCAAAGGACTCACTCAAATAACTCTGGAATACATGGAAGAAGGTGACAATTCTTGTCAGTTATTTGATTGATTTCTCTATAATAAATACAGAATGGCATGTGCCATCTTTCTTGGGTACAAAGAATATAGGTGCACCTGCAGGAGAAGCTGAAGGATGTATGAATCTCTTGGCTAAATTTTCTTTTATGAATCCAGAATTTTTTGTTCCAACTCAGAAAGTGGATAAATATACCCAAAAGGTATGGCTGCACCAGGTAAAAGTTTAATAGGGCAGTCAAATGGATGATGAAGATGTAGTTAGTCAGCATTTTTCTTGTCAAACACATATTTATAGTGTTCGGGCAGTTCAACTGGGTTAGAAATTGATTCCCCAGAAGCCACTATCTGAGAGAGAATAGGATCCCTGAACTAACAATTCTGTTGAAAGTATTCTGAAGAAAAAGTTAGTATTCTTGACTCCCAACTTATAGAGCGATTTTGGGTGCCAAGCCATGGAATGCCCAAAATTACTAGAAATTTTGGTGAGGAGATTTAATGAAAACATATCTTTTCACAATGATCAGGTTTGAGTATTAATTCCAGTTCAACAGTTTCATGAGTAACAGGATCTGAACTCGAAGGTGTCTCATCAACAGTCACAAATTCCACCTGTGAAGATCTTGGCCTATGGGCAATATACTTATCTGGGGCAAATTTAATGTCCATAAAATTGCCAGCTGTAACAGAATCCAACATTGCTGTAGTAGATAACTTACGGGTTTCATAAGAGAATTAAATAGGTAATATAAAATGGGGTCGATTTGAAGACATGTTATCTGTGTCTGGTGTCACAGATGGCAGGGTCTGTGTTGCCAAACTCAGTGAATCACATTGGGAACATTATGCTGAATTCTATATGAGTTCAGTTGCAGCTATTGACCTTTGAGGTTTATTTGGGCAGTCTAACACATAATGTCCATGTTGTCCACAAAAAAAAAAAGAGGACATTTATTAAGACTGGAGATTTAGACGCTGGTCTTAGTCCCTCTGTGGTGCCGGTGGATACGCCAAAGTTATGTGAAGGCACAGGCCTCCATATAACTTTGCTGCTTCCTCCAGCATGCTGTGCGACATGCTAAAATTTATGCCAGCTCCCTTGCTGGCATTGATTTAAGTCATTTTCCACGCCAAAAACTGTTGTGGAAAATCATAAATGAGATGGGCCTGCCGACCCACCATCTTCCCAGCCCACTTTTCTCAGCACTCTGGGAAAGTGGTGTAAGCGGCAAAAAGTCACAGATTTTGCCTCAAATAACCGTTGCAAATAAATCTGCAACATTAATAAGCCAACAAGTGGTGTATAATTAATAATAAATAGTGTTGATCGAGCATGCTTGTCCAAACACCAGTTTGACTCGAGCATCTCGATGCTCGGCACATGGCAGAATTCGGCCGAATATAGCATGTGCTCGAGCACAATGCTACACAGCCAATAAACGTGCAGGTAAGTACTGCCCTTCACTGTAATGCCATACCCAAGTTGGTTACTGGCATTACAGTGATTAGCTGGCCGGAACGCGTCATCGGGTGCTATGTAGCACCCGATGACACGTGTTCGGCTCAGTGTTAGTCAGGGAGAGCTGTGCTGAAGAAGGGAAAGATAGTGTAGGGAGTGACATTTTCTTTTTTTCAGTTGAAAAACTTGTCAGAGACCCCAAAGTCCTTTTAAGGACTGTTGTGTGCAGCAGCAATATCCATTTTTAGTGCAACATGTACTAAATAGCATGCAATAGTTAGGCCGCTGCAGACAATGACATTATCTGCACTACATCTCCTGTGTAACGTGTGCGCATCCCAAAAATATGTTTGACATCCAGTGTACTTTTTCTGTAAATGGTGTCCGCTGCGGACAGTGACATTAGCTGCGCTACATCTCCTGTGTAACATGTGCACATCCAAAAAATATCAGTGACATCCAGTGTACTTTTTCCATAGGCAGTGCCCGCTGCTGACAGTGACATTACCTGGGGTACATCTCCTGTATAACGCTTTCACATCCAAAATACCTGTGACATTCCCTGTAATTTTATATTAGCCGCTGCTGACATCAGCAACATTATCTGTGGTATTTCTCCTGTGTAACGTGTGCGCATCCCAAAATTATCTGTGTCATCCAGTGCACCTTTTCCCTGCAACAGGAGCTCAACCAGCAGCACCACGACCAGGGCCACGTTCCTTATTCGACGCTCTCCTCATTCTCCGCAAATTTTAGGAGCTTGCACAAAATGGGTGTTTCTTTAATAACAGAATATGACAGCAGTATCTAACGTGTGTATTTAACACTGACAGATGCAGCAAAGGCAGCAAATTTAGTATTTGGCCCAAAATGGGTGTTTTTTAATAACAGAATATAACAGCCATATCTAACGTGTGCATTTCACACTGACAGATGCAGCAAAGGCTGCAAATTTGGTATTTGGCCCAAAATGGGTGTTTTTTTTTTTAAATAACAGAATATAACAGCAGTATCTAACACGTGTATTTCACACTGACAGATGCAGCAAAGGCTGCAAATTTAGTATTTTGCCCAAAACGGGTGTTTTTTAAAACCCATAAAATTATTGCACTATTTCAAGCTTATATTTCACACTGACAAATGCAGCATAGGCCCCAGATGTAGGGTATTGCCAAAAATGGGTGCTTTTTTAACCCTGAAAATTATTGCAGTATTTCAAGCTTGTATTTAACACTGACAGATGTAGCAAACGCCGCAAATTTTGTATTTTGCCTAAAATGGGTATTTTTTAATAACAGAATATAACAACAGTATCTTAAGTGTGTATTTCACACTGACAGATGCATCAAAGGCTGGAAATTTAGTATTTTTCCCAAAAAGTTTACATTTTTTTAAATTATTGCACTATTTCAAGCTCATATTTCACACTGACAAATGCAGCATAGGCCCCAGATGTAGGGTATTGCCAAAAATGAGTGCTTTTTAAACCCAGAATATTATTGCAGTATTTCAAGCTTGTATTTCACACTGACAAATGCAGCATAGGCCCCAGATGTAGGGTATTGCCAAAAATGAGTGCTTTTTAAACCCAGAATATTATTGCAGTATTTCAAGCTTGTATTTCACACTGACAAATGCAGCATAGGCCCCAGATGTAGGGTATTGCCAAAAATGGGTGCTTTTTTAACCCTGAAAATTATTGCAGTATTTCAAGCTTGTATTTAACACTGACAGATGTAGCAAACGCCGCAAATTTTGTATTTTGCCTAAAATGGGTATTTTTTAATAACAGAATATAACAACAGTATCTTAAGTGTGTATTTCACACTGACAGATGCATCAAAGGCTGGAAATTTAGTATTTTTCCCAAAAAGTTTACATTTTTTTAAATTATTGCACTATTTCAAGCTCATATTTCACACTGACAAATGCAGCATAGGCCCCAGATGTAGGGTATTGCCAAAAATGAGTGCTTTTTAAACCCAGAATATTATTGCAGTATTTCAAGCTTGTATTTCACACTGACAAATGCAGCATAGGCCCCAGATGTAGGGTATTGCCAAAAATGAGTGCTTTTTAAACCCAGAATATTATTGCAGTATTTCAAGCTTGTATTTCACACTGACAAATGCAGCATAGGCCCCAGATGTAGGGTATTGCCAAAAATGGGTGCTTTTTTAACCCTGAAAATTATTGCAGTATTTCAAGCTTGTATTTAACACTGACAGATGTAGCAAACGCCGCAAATTTTGTATTTTGCCTAAAATGGGTATTTTTTAATAACAGAATATAACAACAGTATCTTAAGTGTGTATTTCACACTGACAGATGCATCAAAGCCTGGAAATTTAGTATTTTTCCCAAAAAGTTTACATTTTTTAAAATTATTGCACTATTTCAAGCTCATATTTCACACTGACAAATGCAGCATAGGCCCCAGATGTAGGGTATTGCCAAAAATGAGTGCTTTTTAAACCCAGAATATTATTGCAGTATTTTAAGCTTGTATTTCACACTGACAAATGCAGCATAGGCCCCAGATGTAGGGTATTGCCAAAAATGGGTGCTTTTTTAACCCTGAAAATTATTGCAGTATTTCAAGCTTGTATTTAACACTCACAGATGTAGCAAACGCCGCAAATTTTGTATTTTGCCTAAAATGGGTATTTTTTAATAACAGAATATAACAACAGTATCTTAAGTGTGTATTTCACACTGACAGATGCATCAAAGGCTGGAAATTTAGTATTTTTCCCAAAAAGTTTACATTTTTTTAAATTATTGCACTATTTCAAGCTCATATTTCACACTGACAAATGCAGCATAGGCCCCAGATGTAGGGTATTGCCAAAAATGAGTGCTTTTTAAACCCAGAATATTATTGCAGTATTTCAAGCTTGTATTTCACACTGACAAATGCAGCATAGGCCCCAGATGTAGGGTATTGCAAAAAATGGGTGCTTTCTTAAACCCAGAAAATTATTGCAGTATTTCAAGATTGTATTTCACACTGATAAATGCTGCAAAGGCCACAGATGTATGGTGTTGCAAAAAATGGGTCTTTTTTTTTAAACCAAGAATATAATTGCAGTATTTCAAGCTTGTATTTGACTGTCACAAATGCACATATGCTGTGCTGGTGCACTGAACTTGCATAAAATGGCCGCGGACGTCCACCTAACTAACATAAGGATAAAAGTTATTTTTCTGTGTCACTGGGCTCAGGGCAGGGTAAAAAGATTGTGCACTGGTCCGGGGTCCAAAAATCCTAAACTTTACAGTTCGGGTTCGCTCAACCCTAGTGGTGAGCGCTGCAACGTCATCGCAGGTCCTTCTATCTTCATTCAGCAAGACCTGCGATGAAGTGGATGAGGTGATTTTTTTTAAATTATTTTCAACCCCTCAATGGCCATTTTATTTAGCATTCTGTCTTAAGAATGCTATTATTTTCTGTTATAACCATGTTATAATGGAAAATAATAAAATCACCTTAACACAAAACCCAAACTTCAGTGAAAAAGTCCAGGTTCATGTCCGGGTACCCAAACTCGCAAAGTTTGGTACGATCCCGAACTTTGCATTTCGGGTTCGCTCAACCCTATATGTGATTACTACACCAATAGGCAGGGTAGCGCACAAAAGTATCTGGGAGTGATAGCGAATTTAGGCCAAATCTATTTCCCTATTTCACATGTTTAAAAAAATAATAATTGGAGGGGGGGTATGGCAAATATTGATATTAATTTAGGTCCAGCTTTTCCCCCTCCCTGGTGAGTCCTGTATGAGCTCTTGAAACAAACCCTAATGGTGGCAGTGTTTAGGTATGTATTACTAAGAATAGTAATAATTTAGATAAATCAGTTGTTTTTGTATTGGCCCGCCAAGCCAAACCCACACATCATGTGAACTCCAGTGATTGTGAAAAGGGGGGAAGGAGTTATTGATTTTATTCAAACTAGAAGCATATATTTGTGTTTACTGCACCAAGACACAGGGTAGTGCAAAACATTTTCTGAGAAGCCCAAAAATATCTGGGCTCCAGATGGGTTCCAAATGAAAGATCCAGGGACAGAATGTGGGTAGTAGCAGCACCATCTATCCATCCAGAAGTAGTGGTGGTGGTAGTAGTAGTAGTAGGCCACAGTTGCGGAATGTGCACGGGCGGCAATTTGTGTACTGCAAAACAACAATGGTCATGTGCATGAGCTCTAAACCAACATTAGTAATCTTAAAGTGACAGCATCCCTCTGCCTAACTTCATAGATGCCTTGACCAGTGCTGATTGTAGCATCTGAGGGGATAAATAACGGGGTTCGGCGTGATCGTTATTCCCCGTCATTGTGGCCATGTGCCTGCTGTATTATAAAGCCGGCACCTGCCGTGTATGGAGAAGGGTGAATGCAGCAACCCTCTCCACACATTCCCTCAACCACCTTGAGGGACTGGAAGATTGAAGGAATTAAAAACAAACTGTAGCATTTCTCATGACACATTGTACATCATGACAGTAGTAAATTTCATAATCTAATAAACTCACAGTACTTTTGCATAGAAATACCATTTATTACCACCACAATCATACTAACACATTTATTATAAAATAAACATCATATCATTCCATGTATGTCATCGATCACAGCGGTAAAGATGTATCTATAACTATTAGTCTCCCCGGCAAAGTTAATACTTTGTGTGGCTTTTGGTTCCTTCTGTGGGCTATATTATCACCAATATTCAATTTTGGCCACAATGCTACATTACCAGTTGTTGGAACCCTCCTGGTTCAGCTTGTTATGTTCCTTTGATTGCACCGCTGACTTGCCAGCACTCAATCTTCCTCCCTTAGGAGCACTCTGTTTGTCTGCGCACCCCTTCTGCTATGTCTCTCCTCGATGTGTGCGAGGCCATCACGGCGTCCCACGTGCTAGTCGACGCGATGTAGTCCCGCCAGTATAGATCTCAAAACCAGGAGTAGACATAGCAAGATACTGGGAGTGGAGACAGCAAGGTGCCAAAGGTCAATGCAGCTAGTGCTAGTCGTGCTAGTTAGAACACAGTACAGGGTGGGCCATTTATATGGATACACCTTAATAAAATGGGAATGGTTGGTGATATTAACATTATGGGTGTCAGGTCCGAGCATTCCTAGATGAACAGTTTCCTGGAAAGTGGATTGGTCATCGTGGGCCAGTTGAATGGCCCCCAAGGTCTCCCAATCTGACCCCCTTAGACTTTAATCTTTGGGGTCATCTGAAGGCAATTGTCTATGCTGTGAAGATACGAGATGTACAGCACCTGAAACTAGGGATACTGGAAGCCTGTGCTAGCATTTCTCCTGCGGTGTTGCTATCAGTGTGTGAAGAGTGGGAGAAGAGGGTTGCATTGACAATCCAACACAATGGGCAGCACATTGAACACATTTTATAAGTGGTCAGAAACTTATAAATAACTCATGAAAGAATATAGCTGAGTTTAGCCCACTCTCTGGCTTGTAGTAACAAGGTGCATTGAGCTGACAAGAGGAAAGATAGTAAAAAAAATATAGAAATGTGACATTATCATCAGTGTAGTGACGACCTACATAATAAAATTATGTTATTTTCACCACATAGTGAACGCCGTAAAAAAATTACACAAAATAATGTAAAAATTGCTGTTTTTTTATCTTTCCCCCTAAAAATAAAATAATAAAAGTTATTTAATACACTATATATACCCCAAAATGGTTCCTAAAAAACCTTTTAATGTGACTATTAAGAGGCTAAAACAAATGCTTTCTGATTTCATGTAATTGCAGGGCTTGTCTCTGGTTAGCTATATGTGAGCGGATACACACTGCTCTGGGGTTGTGGGAAAATTTTCTGCATTCTGATTGGTTCTGTCTGTCTCTGGTTAGCTGTAAGTGAGAAGATACACACTGCCCTGGGGTAGTGGGGGAAGCTATCTGCATTCTGATTGGTCTTGTCTGTCTCTGGTTAGCTGAATGTGAGTGGATACACACTGCTCTGGGGTAGTGGGGGAAGTTATCTGCATTCTGATTGGTCTTGTCTGTCTCTGGTTAGCTGTATGTGAGATGATACACACTGCTCTGGGGAAGTGGGGAGGTTACCTGCATTCTGATTGGTCTTCTCTGTCTTTGGTTAGCTGTATGTGAGAGGATACACACTGCTCTGGGGTAGTGGGGGAAGTTACCTGCATTCTGATTGGTCTTGTCTGTCACTGGTTAGCTGTATGTGAGAGGATACACACTGCTCTGGGGTAGTGGGGGGAAGTTACCTGCATTCTGATTGGTCTTGTCTGTCTCTGGTTAGCTGTATGTGCGAGGATACACATGGCTCTGGGGTAGTGGCGGAAATTATTCGAATTCTAAATGATACTACTAGTTCATGTAAGGGGAGCAAATGGTTATGGTAAGTGAGGGAAATACAGGATGGCCTCAAGGACATGGCAAACATCATGACTGGAAGTGCAGCAGAGGCCAAGGGTTGCTAAGGGCTGAATACAGACATCAGAAAGGTAAAATTAGCTGAAAAATAAAGCTTCATGAATATCTTCCCTTCAGCATCACATATGGAATTTAATTTTTGGTAGTCAAATGGCTACACTTTAAGGTAGAAGGAGATGGTTGGGCCACTACTCATGGCCCAGTTCTATGTGTTTAATCCCCAGGCTAAAATTTGTCAGCCAGCAGCTCAGAAATACTGTTATTTCTCAATTACATACACATGATGGCTTATTCTGTAAATTCACCTAAATGATTGGTACACGCTCATTGTTTAAGATGGTTTGTGTTACAACCTTAACAACGTATTTAAATGGAAGAACAGATTATAAAATGTAATAAAGGATAGTAGAAAATGTAAATCAGGGCCTAGAACGGTAAGAAAGCGTATTGACAGAATCACCTATGAGTCATATGGTATCTTTGAAACAGAAATATCTCCTAATCTCCTAGAAACATTCTTCTACAACACCAACTTCTTAATTACCCCTGGATTACGTAAAACATTCACATCGAGAATATCTGCAAAAAATAATTACACTGTTTGCAATTTCATCAGAGCTGGATTTAAAACCTTTGCTGCCAGTTGTCAAGAAGAGCTAGACAAGGAAGCTCTGTTAAAATGCAATAAAAAAAAGCCTTACTCTAGACGTTGCTATCTTATTAGCATATTCTTGCTATAATTCTCATAGGGCATGCAAATATATGCAAAAAAAACAATCCACAGAAAGTCAAAAATAGCAATGAACATTAAAATCACCCCGCTTGAATATTGTTTTATGCAAAAGATATATTCACTATGTAGTTTATTTAAATCGACCAACTTTGGGTATTTCTGTTAATATTTCATAAAATGAGAATAGAACAAAAAGACAGTGAATTTTAATGAGCATTCTGATGAAAATCAAACCTCTACTTATAGTGTAAATTCAAGATTTCTTCTTAGTTATTCCAGCATTATTATGCATCTGACAAGTCTGATCTCCCTCCACTTTCTCTAGATTATTATGCACTTTATCTTTTTGGTAGCCTTGAAATATACCGCGGTTTAAAGGTGAACTCCCTGGTCATGATGGCGTTTTAGGTTCTGTAGTATTCAGGCACATTTTGTTGCACTTCTAGGCTAGTTTCACATATATGCCGAGAGGTGGCTGGACAAAAACCGCAGCATGCAGCGGTATTTGTCCAGCCACCTCTCTGCATATTTGGCATGCTGCGGCCAGATCTCCGCCTAGTCCCCATTATAGTGATTGGGGACAAGCACACGTGTGTAAACGGTTGTATAGATCCGGCATGCTGTTCCCCTGCTAGAACAGCCTGTCGGAAAAGCTTAACGCCAGTGTGAAACTGGCCTTAAAATGAACTTATAATTGCAAATTATGTTTCAAACTTCTACAATGCCATTGTTCCTTTGGAAAGTGCAAAGAATCGGATAATTTAAAAGAGCACTGTCAGAACATGTTTACCTGCCAAGATCCCAGTAAACTTAATATAAATAAACATAAATGGTATAAACATGGTTATATTGTGGGGTAGAAAAGGAGGGTTTTATTTTTATGTGTGGAAAAAAAATGGGGACATTATTAAAACATGGGTGTATAAAAAGGACAATTTGTTAGAGAACAAAGGGAGGCATTATTCTATTGTGGGGGCACAAAGAGAGGGAATTTAGTTGGCACTTAGAAGACACCATTACCGTGTTGTAGGCTGGGCACTATTCAGGCTCGTACTGGCACTCAGGTGAACAGGTGGGCCTCTGAGCTAGAGTGGTTCTCTAGTCTTCCAACCCCTGCACAAGTGGCACATGACACAGTAGACTGACTGCACTAAATGCAAATAGCATATCCTCTTTATTATTATAGATTCATCGGGTGGCTGAGATGACTTCTAGTACAACTGCAAAAAAAGGGGGTCAGTCAGCACATCCCAATGTGCAGGTGCACGCTGCCACGGCTAGAAACATCAAAGAAAAAAAGACGATACAGCAGCACTCTGCAAACACAAATAAAGTACAACAATGCCACAGTTATAGAAAACATTCTGTTGCATCGTCTTTTTTTCTTTCAGATGACTATTAGGCACAGAGGCAGGATGCCCAGTATCCTTTTTTCCCAGGGATTGACCATCTTAAAGCAGCTGGGGACTCCTATAATCAATCATATTGCAGTATCTTGCTGCTGCCTGTCGCTGTGTAGGCATGTGTTTCAGACTCACAAAACTGACAGAGACCTAGCCCAAGGCAGTATCATGATACTGACAGAGTCAGTATAGTCTCAGGCATAGGCTGGGTAGCAGACCAATCCTGAAAAAATTAGTGTTCGTGCAGAATGTATTTTACTGGTAGGCCCAAGGCACCCCAGTCTGACACTAGAACTATTGCTGTTTGGGGAGTACTATAACTGTTGTGGCAATGTGAACATTGAGGTGTGCAGTAAAGTCACGGGGAAGCAGGGTAAAAGGGGTGTTGTGTGCACTGGGAGCGTGTCACCAAGGGGCCCGGCCTTGGTGGAGTAAAAGCCCTAGTTCAGGTGTCCACTAAAGTAGTTGGGGGACACCACATAGATAGTGTAGCTGTTTCAGCTATTTCAGGGCAGGCTTTTACTGGAAACAGGCAATGTGTTGGGTGGGTGCCTGTTCCCCATGTTCCAGTCCGGGACTTAGGGCATGCTCATGTCCAGGGATCCTATTTAATCCTACTACTGGATCTTGGGTGGGGCTCACTCGGGAGTGTTTGGTGAAGCAGAGTCCTGGTGAGGCTCTGTGTGAGTGGTCTCAGCCGGGTGGGCTGAGGGGCCACGAGGCTAGGCGATAGCCTGAACTTTGGGGGACGCGGTGACGCCTGTGAAACAAGGATCACGAGGCCAGAGTCGGGAGGACTACTGGGCCACAATCCCCCAAAAGGTATTGAAGTGTCACAGCCTGGAGGTTGCTGGACTGAATGGCTGAGGAAAGCCGCATTTGTGTTTCCTGTGTGAACAGGGCTCTCTAGGTGAGTCAGGGATACACTTATGTGTTTAGTTAGAGCCTAGCCGGGCAAGGGTTTGTTATTTTGTGTGGATGTCACACGTGATAAATTGAAGCTGCGACTTCATAACCTGTTTTGCTGAAACGTTTGGAATAAAACACGAGTTTGGACATTCTACCCTTGTCTGGTGAAGTAATCTGTGATGGCGACCCCCTAAAAGTAAACGATCCCTTACACTGTGTAGAGCACAAAAAGGGGGTATGTTTACTATGTGGGGCCCAAGTGGGCATTATTACTGCCTGAGGCTCTATGCCTGGGAGACCCAGGTTCAAAATTTACCCTGGGCCCCATAGGACTCTGGTTACACTCCTACCATCGACTATATTGCTGCACACATAATTTTAGGAACTAATTAATAATTACAATAAGTCTGCAGAAAGAATAATAATAAGCTTTATTTATATAGCACAAACATATTCCGCAGCTCTTTACAGTTCAGGAGTTCATGTACAAACTGTCATAAATAACATAGCAACAGACTGTTCTCTCTAATGTCCTACATAACCATGTTATGTAGGGCATTCCAGAGAACTGGTGCAGCTCGGTATAAGTCTTGAAACCAGAAGTAAGAGATTCGGATTATGGTGGATGTCAGTCGTAAATCATTTAAAGAGCGAAGAGCACGGAAAGGGTGGTAGACAGAGATGAGGGAAGGGATGTAGGGGGGTCCAGCACTATGGAGAGCTTTGTGGGTGAGGACGAGCAGTTTAAATTGGATTCTATACTGTATGGGCAACTAGTGCAATGACTGCTCCATTAAGTATAGACTGGAGAGGTGAGAGTCTGGTGGGGGGAGGCCAATTAATAATGAGTTACAGTAATCGAGTCAGGAATGGATCAGGGAAGGAATAGAAATGAATACATAGGTAGGAATATAAAGGAGAAATTTTCCTCTTTTCACATGTACTCCTAATTTACTAAAATAAATACATTTAAGTATAGGTACTGTGACACAGTGAGAGGTTTGGTCTGGGAAAACATGTATTTTCCTCCCAGCATGTGTTGCTGGGCTGATTTACAGCCAGGTGAGGTCAAATACCGGACCGGATTTTAAATGCCGGTCTGGGTTTTGGCAGCACCTGGATGTCCTTAAATAGGCAGCTGGGCTCAGAAGCCATGTCTCTGTGTTTGGATCTGGGAGCCTTGTGTCTGGAGAAAGGCTTGCTACCTGTTTGGCGTGAAAACAGGTTGGTGCTGCTATCAGCAAGGACTCTTTGAGGCAGAATTGCATGTACAAAGAACTTGTTGTTGCCTCTATACTGCGTCCGCTAATCCTGTCTACCAGAGCGAGTCCCCACAATTGGTGGAGGATGTGAGCAACAGGAGTGAGGCTGGCATGAACGCCGATATTTTTGGTTTCTGCATTTTTCAGGCACTGTTGTATGTCGTATATTAAACCAGCTGTATTACAACCAGTGCCCCATGACAAAAATGGAGGCTGTTGTGAAGGCCCTCATGGAGGCTAATCTGCAGCAGCAAGAGACAAACCTCCAGCAGCGCGAGGCTAATAAGCAGCAGCACAAGATTAACCAGTTGCTGCTACAACACGTGATGACTTTGCAGACAGCAGGAGCAACCCCGAGCGTCCATGATGCCCGGAAAGCAGTCTGTGCCGTGATTCCTAAGATGACCCCCGCAGATGACATTGAAACCTACCTGGCGATGTACAAGAAAGTGGCCATCAGGGAAAAGCTACCCCGTGACCAGTGGGCTGGGGTGTCGCTCCATTCCTGGCATCCGATTCCCAGCGGGTGTATTTCAACTTGGCCGACAATCAAGCGGCTGACTACCAAAAAGTAAAGGGTGAGATTTTGGCAAGACTGGGGGTAAATGTGTTGGTTTGGGCTCAGCGGGTGCATCAGTGGGGGTTTAAGCCGGCTGAGCCTGCGAGGACCCAGTATTATGACTTACTCCATCTCTTGCAAAAGTGGCTACAGCCTGATGTGCTGAGTCCCCCAGCCATGCTGGATAGACTATTAGCCAATATGTTCTGGAGGGCTTTGCCATACTCTCTCCAGCACTGGTCAGGTGTCTCCTGGCAATGCCCTTGAGATGGTGGACCTGGTGGAACGCTATGAAGCTACTAGGAATCTAAAGGAGGGTTCTGTCAGGAGGGGGATCAGAAAACCCTGGAAATCTCCACCCCAGGCCCAGAGATTTAAGCTGATAAAACCCACCAGGGATGTACCCACGGCTGACCTGGCTCCAATAGTCTGCTGGCAGT
The DNA here is from genome assembly GCF_905171765.1 of Bufo bufo. Lineage (NCBI taxonomy): Eukaryota > Metazoa > Chordata > Amphibia > Anura > Bufonidae > Bufo > Bufo bufo. Next base: position 267,800,830 of record NC_053390.1, on the reverse strand, counting down.
GTCAGGACCCTGGCCATGTAAGAGCTGACTGTCCCCATCGGGTTGAGCCCTTGGACACTAACTATAGCGACCGTCAGTCGCTATATGCCAGGAGACTGTGTGCAACAGGTACCCCAGAGTCTCTATATCACTTGTGCCAGGTGGAAGTGGGAGACAATCCGGCGGAGGATCTGCTGGACTCATGGAGTCTGGTGACCCTAGTAAGGTCTACCCTGGTGCGGTCCATTGAGTATACTGGCCGGAAAGTCGGGGTGATGTGCATCCACGGAGACTTAAAAGACTACCCCACTGAGCTGGTGTATCTAACCACGGTGGCCGGTAGATGGACCCACGTGGTGGCTGTCACCACAAATCTACATTATGAACTCATAATAGGGAGAGACTTCCCGGGCTTCCCGTCACTGTGGCCTGCTATGAGAGGCTATGATACCCAGGAGACAGGGGTAACCCTAGCAGAATGGCCTGGCTCAGGGGGAGACCAGAAGCCTGGGAATCTGACAGCGGAGGGCCAGCAGTAGGGGTGACCGACACTTCGGTGGAAGAGGGGGAGACAACCCCGCTAAGTGTAATGGTGGGAGACATGGAGGACTTGCCGCGGGGTCCTGAATTGGCAGACCTCAATGTCTCAGGGGATAATTTTGGTACCGCCCAACGTCGGTACCCAACCCTATCCCGCACCTGGGAAAATGTGTTAATAGTAGATAATGAACCACAACAACCTGGGGCAGAGTCAGTGTTTCACCGTGTTGTGGTTCATCAAGATATGTTGTATCGGGCAAACCAAATACGGGGTAAGCCTATTGAACAGTTGGTGGTCCCCAAGGCTTATTGCAAGCTTGTGTTGCAGAAAACTTGGGCGGCAGAAAACTTAGGATCATATTCTACAGCGGTTTTCCTGGCCCAGCATATTCAAAGAAGTGGAAGAGTTTTGTAAGTCTTGCCCGACCTGCCAGATAACTAGCCCCCAGCCACATTTCCGTAGTCCCCTAGTACCTCTCCCGATTATCAAAATACCATTTGACCGAATAGCTATCGACGTCATAGACCCAGTACCGAAGTCCGCCAGAGGGCATCAACACATCTTAGTCATTTTAGACTATGCTATTCGGTACCGGGAGGCGGTGCCACTGCGACATACCTAGGCCAAACTCATAGCTAAGGAGTTAATGGAGATGTTTTCCAGAGTAGGACTTCCTAAAGAGGTTCTGTCCGACCAAGGGACCCCTTTTATGTCCAAGGTGATGAGGGAACTCTGTAAGTTGCTGCACATAAAACAACTATTTTCCCAGTCCTTCCCTTCTTTAGATACTACCTTTTTCAAAATAGTTTTTAATGTTTGGTTAAACCATTCTACCAGACCGTCCGTTTGTGGATGGTAAACAGACGTTCTGGTAGAATGGTTTAACCAAACATTAAAAAATATGTTGAAAAAGGTAGTGTCTAAACATGGGAAGAACTAGGACCTCCTTCTGCCCTACCTCATGTTCGCCTCTACTTGGTTCTCGCCCTTCAAACTGCTATAAGGACAGACACCCTTGCGGTCTCTTTTACTTGGCCAAAGAGGCGTGGGAACAACAACCCACTCCACATAAAAGTGTCATTGAGTATGTTACCTAGAAGCAAGATCGGATAGAGACAGTGTTGCCTCTTGTTAGGGAGCGTATGGAGGCAGCTCAGCGAGCCCAAAGTCGGGTTTACAATCTGCATGCTCGGGTCCGGACCTTTAACCCGGGTGATCGGGTTTTTGTTCTGGTGCCGACCGTGGACAGTAAGTTCATGGCTAGGTGGCAGGGGCCCGATGAGGTACTCAAGAAAATTAGAGATGTAAACTACAAGGTACACCAGCCAGGGCAGCGAAAGCCGGAGCAGGTTTACCATGTGAATTTACTCAAACCGTGGAAAGATAGGGAAACCTGTACAGAAGACAGCCCGCTGCCGGGTTTTCTAGGAGAAGAGGTACCAACCCCTCTGTCTGATGCAAAAGAGGCGGCTGCCATAGTAAATATTACTGACAGCCTCTCCTCTAAACAGACTCAGGAGGCCAGGGAGTTTGTTAGTTGGAACATGTATGTGTTCTCAGACCTCCCTGGACGCACTTCCATAATCTAGCATGACATTGTCACTGAGCCTCAGGCAAAAGTCAGATTAAAACCATACCGTGTGCCTGAGGCTCGGCGACAAGCCATATCGGAAGAGGTGCAGCTAATGATGCAGCTAGATGTCATTGAGGAGTCAAAAAGTGAATCGGACAGTCCTATAGTATTGATACCCAAGCTGGGCGGGACGTTGCGGTTTTGTAACGACTTTTAAAAACTTAACAAGTTTTCCAAATTTGATGGGTATCCCATGCCCCGAATGGATGAGCTCATCGAGAGGTTAGGACAAGCCCGGTATTTTTCTGTTTTGGACCTCACAAAATGGTACTGGCAGGTGCCCTTAATGGAGGCTGCCAAAGAGAAAACTGCCTTCATCACGCCTGAGGGGCTGTATCAATATAAGGTCTTACCTTTTGGTCTGCATGGCGCCCCCGCCACTTTTCAGTGACTAATGGACATTGTACTTCGTCCACATCGTTGGTACACTTTGGCTTGCCTGGACGATATTGTCATCCACAGTACCGTCTGGGAAAGTCACCTACCCAAAGTGCAGGCTGTAGTGGAAAGCTGACCTAACCGCTAACCCAAAAAATGTGCGATAGGGTTAGAAGAAACTAAGTACCTGGGGTATCTCATTGGGCGTGGAGTCATCAAACCCCAAGTGAACAAAATAGAGGCGATACGGAATTGGCCCCGACCTGTCACCACAAGGCAAATAAAGTAATTCCTGGGAATGGTAGGCTATTACATGAGGTTTGTTCCCCACTTTGCTACTCTAGCCACGCACTTGACAGGACTCTTAAAGGGACACAAGTCAATGATAGTTTGCTGGAATGATCGGGCGGAAGAGGCTTTCTCCGCTTTGAAGTCGGCCATGTGTGGATCCCAGGTTTTGGTGACGCCCAACTTCAAATGTGAGTTTATTGTACAGACCGATGCCTCCAAAATAGGCCTCGGTGCTGTACTGTCTCAGGAAGTCAACAGGAAGGAGCATCCCTTTGTCTTCCTCATCCGTAAGCTTACCCCAGCCAAGACCCGGTATAATAAGTGGAGAGAGTGTGGCTGGCTTTCAAGTGGGCACTAGAATCTCTCTGCTATTATTTATTGGGGAGAAAATTCCGCCTGGTGACTGACCACTCCCCTCTCAAGTGGATGAGCCAGGCCAAGGACAGACATGCCCAGGTCACCCAATGGTTTCTCTCCCTACAAAACTTTAAGTTTTCAATGGAACACAGGGCAGGCCGATTGATTGGAAACGCGGATGCCCGGTCCCGGGTACACTGTCTGGCGTGTGTTTACCCCCTAAAGGTTGAACAAAGCGGGGTGTATGTGACACAGTGAGAGGTTTGGTCTGGGAAAACAGGTATTTTCCTCTCAGCATGTGCTGCTGGGCTGATTTACAGCCAGGTGAGGTCAAATATGCAGCTGGGCTCAGAAGCCATGTCTCTGTGTTAGGATCTGGAAGCCTTGTCTCAGGAGAAAGGATTGCTACCTGTTTGGTGTGAAAACAGGTTGGTGCTGCTATCAGCAAGGACTCTTTGAGGCAGAATTGCCGAATGGTGTGAATTACCACCAACACCGCAAGGTGACGTTTTTCTTTGAATATGACTGCTTGTTAGAAATGTTTCATGGCAAACTTTGCTCGTTCGCGGTCGCCAAACATGCAAACATATGGTGATTTCCGTCAGTGCTTTTGCATTGTGCCGAACTTTGACCCATGACACATCCATTAGGTGGGACAGGACAGCCAATTAAGACATTTTATCACATGGACAAACCCCTACTCTATAAATAAACCCGATCTGGCAGCCATTTTCCATTCAGTTTTTGCCAGTGTAGGGAAAGGTAGCTGTGTGGAGCAGGGACAGACTGTTAGGGACACCAAACGCTAGGTAATAGGGCCACAAAATTCCTTTTATGGACTAGTATAGGTGTGCTATAGATAGGTGTGACATACTGAGGGATGTGATATACTTGTACTTTCTAACATAGAAAATATATTATAGTGCAATTGTATAGTGCAGCAGTTGTGTGCGGTTCTGCTGTGATACCGCAGCTAGATAGAGGGACAAACGCTATTGGAATAACTAATTTCAACTGGTGTGATACCTTTTGCCCCCAAAAAACTGATTAAGGGGTGCGATATACCTGCTTTCACAAAACACTGATTAAGGTCTTTGATATACCTGCTTAAACAAAATACTGATTGAGGGGTGTGATACACCGGCTTCCACAAAATACTGATTGAGGGGTGTGATACACCGGCTTCCACAAAATATTGATTGAGGACTGTAATACACCAGCTTCTCTAGTGTCAGTGGTGGTGAAGATGACGATGATGACGTGTCGAAGGATGTCACGTGGCTGCCCACAAGAGAGGAAGAGGAGGGGAGTTCAGAGGGAGAGACAGAGCAGCAGATAGGGGGTAGAAGGAGGAGAAGCAGGCAGAACTCGCAGTGCACAGGAGGTAAAAAGCGGACTGCAAAAGTATCTGGAGTGAGCCATCCACCATGCATGGTCACATCTGGCGCTACCAGGACGCCGGCACATGGCTCCGCAGTGTGGGCTTTTTTTAACGTGTCAGCTGCTGATAATAGTGTTGCCATCTGCAGCCAGTGCTGTCAATGTATAAGTCATGGTAAGCCCAACACTCACCTAGGGATAACCACCTTATGAAGGCTCATGGCCTCCCATTACCGAGCCCAGTTGGAGCAACACCATCAGAACCCACAAAGCCACACTCCCGGCGCTCCACATCCTGCCTCTTCTCCTCCTCCTCTCTCCTCTCATTTGTCCTCCACTCCACCTTCCACCGTGCCGTCATCGTGTTCATCTGGCAAAAGGCAAGCTTCCGTGGATAACCCTCTTGCCCAACGGCTGACCGTTGGCTTATCAGAACTGCTAGCCCGCCAACTACTGCCATATAAACTGGTGAACTCGGAGGCCTTTAGAAAATTTGTTGCTTTTGGCACACCACAATGGAAGGTTCCCAGAAAAAAATATTTCTCCCAGAAGGGCATCCCAGAAAAGAAATATTTCTCCCAGAAGGGCATCCCAGAGCTATATTGCCATGTTCAGCGGCAAGTGAATGTATCTGTGGCACACAGTGTCGGTGCCAAGATACATCTGACCACAGACACCACATAACTTTTACTGCCCACTGGGTGAACCTTCTGACGTCTGTTAAGCATGCAACCCGTGGCACCGGTGTGGATTTGGTGCTACTGCCACGGATTGAATGCACGCCTGCCCTTTCTTCTCCTCCTCCTACTCCATCCTCCGTCTCCTTCTCGGCTGACTCCTCCTTTTCCACTGCTACGTCCTGCTTCTTCTCCTCCTCCTCTCTCCTCCCATTTGTCCTCCACTCCACCTTCCACCGTGCCGTCATCGCGTTCATCTGGCAAAAGGCAGGCTTCCGTGGATCAAATGTTGGAACGTAAAAAGTTGATGACGCCGGATAACCCTCTTGCCCAACGGCTGACCGCTGGCTTATGAGAACTGCTAGCCCGCCAACTACTGCCATATAAACTGGTGAACTCAGAGTCCTTCAGAACATTTGTTGCTTTTGGCAAACCAAAATGGAAGGTTCCCAGAAATAAATATTTCTCCCAGAAGGGCATCCCAGAGCTATATTGCCATGTTCAGCGGCAAGTGAATATATCTGTGGAACACAGTGTTGGTGTCAAGATACATCTGACCACAGACACTTGGTCTAGCAAACACGGGCAGGGAAGGTACATAACTCTTACTGCCCACCGGGTGAACCTTCTGACGTCTGTCAAGCATGCAACCCGTGACAACGGGGTGGATTTGGTGCTACTGCCACGGATTTAATGCACGCCTGCCTCTTCTTCTCCTCCTCCTACTCCATCCTCCGTCTCCTTCTCGGCTGACTCCTCCTTTTCCACTGATACCGCCTCTTCCGCTGCACCCCCCTAGCTCCCCAGAACCTATTCGACGTGCCAGGTGAGATGTTGCCATGCTGTGCTGTGGCTGTTCTGCCTGGAAACCAGGAGCCACACTGGTCCTGCTTTGCTTTTAGCTCTGTGGTCACAGGCCGATCAGTGGCTAACCATGCTCAATTAGACACTTGGTAAAGTGGTGTGCGACAACGGTGCCAATCTGCCAAAATGACACATGTGCCGTGCATGGCACACATGATGAACTTAGTCATGCGACGATTTGTTGCCAAATACCCTGGGGTCCAGGACGTCCTGCGGCAGGCCAGGAAAATCTCTTGACATTTTAGTAGATCTTAAATGGCCATGGCTCGCCTTGCTGACGTCTGATTTGTGACTGCCCAAATCGCTAGAAGTCCACTTTGTATATGCTTGATAGGCTGCTCTAGCAGCAACGTGCCGTTAACAACTTTCTGTATGAACTCTGCAGCAGGACAGGTTCTGGGGAGCTTGGTTTCTTTTCACCGCGCCAGTGGCTGCTAATGCGCGATGTATGCAGACTTCTGCGGCCATTTGATGAGATCACCAAAATCGCAGCCAGGGCACCATCAGTGACATTGAACCTTACGCCTTCTTTCTGGAGCGTGCATGGCGTCGTGGCATTGATCAAGCTGTCGAGGAGCAGGAGCTGGAAGATGAGGAAGTCGCAATGCTGAATTAACTGCAAGTGGGGCTACTCCATCTGAGACAAGTCAGCAGGAGTCTGAATAGAAGTCAGAGGAGGATGGTGGCTGGGGGGAGGAGGAGGAAAAAGAAGAGCAGGCTTTAAACTTCATGGGGATCCCTGGTGTTGTCCGTGGCTGGGGGGAGGAGACAGAGGATGACATTCTCCTGGGCGATGAGCAGGAGCCAGGGCGCTCCATTGCTTCCCATTTAGTGCAAATGCTCCATGCTCCAGTGTTTGAAGAGGGACCCCCATATAAAAAGCATAAAGGGCAAGGACCAGTACTGGGTGGCAACGTACTTAGACCCCTGGTACAAACACAAAATGGCGGACAACACAAAATGGCGGACATGCTACCAGCATCACAGAGGGTTTTCAGAATGCAGCATTTCCAGGCCTTGCTTTGAGATATGCTGCATTCTGCTGTTGCGGGCACTGGCAGAGGAATTTCCACCCACAGAGAAATAGGTGCGTGTACCAATACTACCGCGCATGCAAGAAGAGGGCGGTTTGAAAATGTGTTGGTCACTTCGGATATGAGATCATTCTTGCAGCCAACCTATCGACAGCCTCCCTCCGGATCCAGCCTCAGGGAACACTTAGACCGACTGGTGTCCGACTACATCGGGTTAACGTCCAATGTGGACGCTCTGAGAATCAAGGAACCCATGTACTATTGAGTGTGCAGGCTTGACCTGTGGCCAGAGGTGGCACAATTTACCATGGAACTCTTGGCTTGCCCCTCGTCGAGTGTCCTGTCCAAAAGGACGTTCAGCACAGCAGGGGGGATTGTGACCGATAAGCGCACTCGCCTAGGTCAAGACGGTGTTGACTACCTCAAATTTCTAAAAATGAATGAGGCATGGATCTCGGAGGAATTCAACACCTTTGTCGACCGCGTTTAATTGAATTTCCAAATACCAGCCCACACATATCAGCCACCACACAGAACAAAGAATAGTGCGTGTCTTATGTAAATACAGTGGCAAAGGCCTTTTCTGTCTGGTGAATGCCTAATGTTTAGGGACTGTACTCCCCTGGCCTGCAGTAAAATTGTTATCCAATGACTGTCTAATATACCTCCAGCCACATAATCACTTTATGTTTTCTTTATGGTGATTGCCTAATTTTTGGGGCCTGTACCCCACTGGCCTGCAGTAAAATTGTTAACCATTGACCGTCTAATATACCTCCAGCCACATAATCACTTGATCTTTTCTGTCCGGTGAATGCCTAATTGTTTGGGCCTCGGAGGAATTCAACCCTGTGACGACCACGTGTTATCGAATTTCACCTATTATCATTTGGGGTTTATTCAAGAGGGGGGATTTAGTTAGCCATGTTTTTAATCCAATTTTATATTTTTAGTTCTTTTAAACATATGTTTTTGACATATATTTGTAATGGACTACAGTAAAATCGTTATCCATTGACCGTCTAATATACCTCCAGCCACATAATCACTTGATCTTTTCTGTCCGATGAATGCCTAATGTTTGGGGCCTGTACTCCACTGGCATGCAGAAAAATTGTTATCCACTGACCTTCTAATATACCTCCAGCCGCATAATCACTTGATCTTTTCTGTACAGTAAATGCATAATTTTTGGGGTCTGTAATCTAACTAGCCAACAGTAAAATTGCTATACGGTGACCGCCTAATGTACCTCCAGACACATAATCACTTTATATTTTCTGTCGGGTAAATGCCTAATGTTTGGGGCATATACTCCAATGGCCTGCAGTAAAATTGATATCCAAAGACCGTCTAATATACCTCCAACAACATAATCACTTGATCTTTTCTGTCCTGTGAATGCATAATTTTTGGGTCCTATAATCTTGCTGGCCAACAGTAAAATTGTTATACAGTGACCCCCTAATGTACCTCTAGCCACATAATCATTTGTTCTTTTCTGTCCAGTGAATGCCTAATGTTTGGGGCCTATACTCCACTGGCCTGCAGTAAAATTGATATCCAATGACTGTCTAATATACCTCCAGCCACATAATCACTTGATCTTTTCTGTCCGGTGAATATCTAATGTTTGGGGCCTTTACTCCACTGGCCTGCAGTAAAATTGATATCCAATGAACGTCTAATATACCTCTAGCCACATAATCACTTGATGTTGTCTGTCCGGTGAATGCCTAATGTTTGTGGCCTGTACTCCAGTGGGCTACACTAAAAATTTTATCCATTGACCGCATAATGTACCATTGACCGCATAATACCTAGAGCCACATAATACCTAGAGCCACATAATCACTTGTTCTTTTATGTCAGATGAATGCCTAAATTTTAGGGCCCGTACTCCCGAAAAAAACTGAAAATCCACAGGATGCTTCTAGAGCATGTCAGCTCTGTACTGAAAAAGGATTCCATAATTTTTAATAAAGACCAATTGAAAAACAAGTGTACATAGCCTTTAAATGTATGCGATCGACTTTATCTGGCAGCTATATTATCAGAAAATGACTGTTTAAAATCATGTTTGTTAAACATTTTTAAATAATTTTTGGAGGTTATTTTTCATTTTCCATGTCAATATCTATGTTAAAACCCCCCACATATAAATGGTTTCTGATTACACTCCATCAGCAGCCATTTCATGGACAGGACCTGTTTGAGGACAGCACAAAAGACTTTGTAAACAAGGAGTATGACTTATGAAATATAGAAAATGGAGCAGAAAAGAAAGGTATTTTTGGATTAGCTTTTATAATCACAAATAAGACAGTAGGCAGAAATCTTACATTACTAAAATAGGTAGGAAACACACAGCAGTGAGCGTAAAGACTGGATCCCAGCCTGCTATTCCTGCCTACTTGCAGTGCCATCCCTAAGCGGCAAGTCCGCAATTGGTCGAAATTCCCTTTTCTGTTAAGTACAAGTCAAACACACTCACAGAGAAAAGAAAACACAAAAACATGGTCGTATGGGAATGGGTCGGAATCGGGCGGACAATACAGTACTAAATCAGAAGTCAGAGGGTAGTCAGAATAGCTAAGCCAAATTCAGAACCAGACAGGAATCATAGTACCAAATCACGAGGCAAAGAGTGGTTAAAGGCAAGCTGAGGTCAAAACAAATTGCAATCCAATACACACAGAACAGATCCGGGAGCACAGTAAGGGAGTAAAACCTAAAACTGGCAAGAATGTATAAGTGCACTCGCCTAGGTCAAGACGGTGTTGACTACCTCAAATTTCTAAAAATGAATAAGGCATGGATCTCGGAGGAATTCAACACCTTTGTCGACCACGTTTAATTGAATTTCCAAATGCCATCCCGAGTCCCTGGATCAGAAACGGATAGGTCCAGGGTCCCGGTGCCCCACTAGACCAGAACACAGTCTCCCAGACATAGGCAAACTGAGCAGTCACTCAGCCTGCATCCTAGTCCACACACCTACTGGACATTACCAGTAGAGAGTGAGCCGAATCAGACGAAGTGGAATTCGGTCCTAATTTCAGGAAAAATTTGATTCACAATGAATGCGAATTTCGTCGTGCTTCGTGGTAACAAATCACAATTTTTCCTAAAATGGAGGCAACAATGGCGGCTACATGTCTGAGGACATGGGGAAAGGAATTTTGGGAAGGTGGGGGGTACTTAGCTCTCCAGGATCGCCATCTTCTCCGCTTAGACGGTTGGCACACTTCAAGAAGCCACTCCAACACTACAGATTTGGGTGCAAACTAGCCAGGGCCAGCTTTATTATCACTTTTACAGCAGACCGAAACGTAAAGCATAAACATAAAACCTTGGCCATCTGGCCACTAACTATACAGAAGTTCTCCCTCTCTATTGGGATCTGGGTCTACCACCCAGCTCCCCAAAACACAGCAGTGCTTACCCCACACAGGGTTAGAGGGTCCCAGCTCCCACAGGCCTTGGCGCAGCCTGCTCCTTCCCCAGACAGGGAGCCCTGATTGAGAAGCTCAGCCCACATTTATCCAAGCTCCTCAGCTGGCTGCTAATTACATTCATTACCAGCCTAGCTGCTGCAGACAGTGGGAAAAACCTATTTTCCCAGCCTTTCTATTTCTTACCCAGCTTCCTCTGGGTGAGATACACCATTTTAATGGCCCTCATATGTTCCTCTGGCAGCTCCACTGCCACATATCCCGCCCCCCTGGTAAAGGCCGTAGGACTTTTCACATTACCTAAACCCCTCCAGGGTCAAAACTCCTACGTTGAGAAACATCTGGGGTCACCTCAGCAGTAGACATACCACGAACATCACCTTCCAGAGGTGTACAAGACACTTGTTCAGACATGGACTTTCTCTTCCATTTGCTTACTCGCCTCACACATACATTGATTTTGTGATTTTTCTTGTTACATACATGGTATAATTCCCACTTAGAATTTGTTTTAACACCAACACAAATACCCATCCTTGTTGATGGCCTAACAAACTTCTGTACATAGTCTTCTATCACCACGCTGTTGCTTGTTATCTTGATCTCACTATTACAAGCAGACTGATTGATAATTTGCTTTTCAGGACCTACACCTGGACCAATTAACATAGTCTCATTGGCCCTCTTAGACCCACCATTTCTTTTAGATGTCTCCAGGACATCAGCTGGCTGAACATCATGTCCAGAATATAGTACTGCACCCTGTGTCACTACAACAGGCATATTACTATTTTGCCTGTATGAGGACACCCTCTGACATGTCACCGCTGTACCTTGTTAACAAGGGTCACAAAGTACATCCTCCCAATATTGGTCATGCTGCCCTAAACCTTCTAGTTGGTCTAGCCCACGGTTGGCAGCACAATAATCCTTTACCTTCTCTGCATTTGTCTCATCTTCCTCTTGTACACCCTACTGTGACATTTCCCTCAATTCATCTATAACCTGCAGGCTACTCAGCAGATCAGAACAGTGGGGTTCTTCCGCAGTATCAGTTATATCACCTACAAGCATCCCCTCTACATGAGGCTGTTGACCTTTCTCTCTGGAAGGTGCATCATCTGTTCTCTCTCTATCACTATCACACAGCTCATCACCCTGGGCTTGTGAAAGGGCTACTTCAGCAATTCTAGACAGACATTCAGTCATTAACTCTCTCACTACTGACAGTGCTGAGCCTCTATCCTCACTTGGCTCTTTACACTCAGTATGACTCACCCCGAGCTCTGCTACCTTAGGGTCCTCATATATAAGCTGATATGTTGGGACCTCAATCACAACATGCACCACATCACTCTTCATAACCTCATCCTCGTTGTTACCACTGGCAGCTTGGTCTACATAGCCTGTAACATCAGTGACTAGGACACACATTACATCTGCACCCATGGGACCAGTCTTGCCATCCCCTTTAGTGGCTTCCATCTTAACCTGGGAATAAGTCAGCTCTGCTGGGGTCGCAGCTTCCACATTCCACTCACGACCTGCAGGGGGCATAATTTCTACTAAACACACTTCTCTACCATAGACATCTTCCTTGGCGGTCTTATACTCCAGGTTACTACCAACAACTGACACCACAAATATCTCTGGTTCCTTACCCGTGAACACCGCATCTATCAGTGTGCAGACCTTACTGATTTTATCATCCAGGCACTCAAATGTATTATCTTGAGCTACATTCACCCCAGTATGATCCTCCACACCATGCAACATTTAATTGCTTAATTTAACTGGCTCTGTGTCAGTACATAGGGCACCAGAAGACATATAGGGTTCAGCATCACACCCCTACCCATCACACAACAGAGAACCCAGGCTCTTTTCAGCATTGACACCTGCTGCACACACAGTCACCTTATCAGCGGCCTCCAAGAAGGTCCCTCCATGATCCACCACTGGTTCTGTACACTCTTCCAGCATACAGTTGCAGCCATCCAGAAGCGCAGGGGCAACACGTGAGGTGCACGGTGGGCCGATGAGGGGCAAAATAACAACACGGTTCATCAGTTTACTCACGGTTAGCAGAAAGCCTCCCTGGGCTGGCAGCACAGTGTTGAGGAAGACAGCACAAAATCATCCGGGGCACGCTCTGTGGTAGGGAAGCATCAGCCAAGATGGAGGTTGAGGTGCCCTTGATGTCAGGGGTGCTTAGGGTGCTTGTTGCGGCTGAGTCCCTTGTTGGTATTTGTTGTGACGCCAGTACCGTTAATGGTGGTACAACCAGTGGTAAGAATGAAGTAGACAGTGCTAGGATACAACTCACAACTTTTACTGATGTTGGTTCCAGTTGTGGCATATACATCAGACAGAATACAGTCTTTTGCAGTTTAAAGGAATTCTGTTGATCCACTGTTAATAGGTTTGGCTGGGTTTAGCTTAGCTTGAAGGTTCTGTATCAGTAGTTCTGGTAGGTGACTTTGCTTCAGGTCCCTAATAAACCAAAGTTATTTGGTGAGGTTGCCTGTGGCTATAGTATCCTTCACCTAGATACCCAAAGGTCTTTTATGCCTGGTTTGTGGCTTTTATCCTTTGGATGTTAATCTTTTCTTTCTTTTGTCCCTTTCTGGACTAGACTTTCATCTGAGCAGAAGTGTTAGATCTGCACTCTCTCAAACTCAGCAGCAGACTACTAATCAACAGCCACTGACCTGTCTCACTAGGCCTGACCTAAGTATTTATATGACTTAAGTGCTATCCCCATCTAGTGGTGGGATGTATAAATTGCACCAGACCAGCCTATGAACAGGGATACAACAGGTGTTATAGTACAAAAGTGACATGCAATAGGACAATGCCGTTTTAAAGCTATTTTGCAGTTCCCACGTGTCCTGAGTGGGACGCTGCACAGTCACTACCAGATATTTTCTCTTCCCACATCAAGCTCACCGACTTGACACTCATCTCGTCAGGTACACCTGACTTCCGATTGCCACTTGCAATCACCTTAGTTTTACCGGAAACTGACATGGCAGCCTCACTCTCTGAGCTGCTATCAGTCACAGCACATACTGTATATCACATGTCACACTCTTGTCATTTCAGTCCTGACCTCTAGGGACGCACATGAGCTAATCCCCATGTTGGACATTTCCTCAGTAACCACATCTGCTTCAGATTTTATAACAGTTTTGTTAACCTCAGGGTTCACTATCCTGTTTCCTCTTAGACGGATTAGCATTGGATCCCTGAGTTTAGCCATCCCAAAGTTACCTCTTGTAACTGACAATTCAGGTAAAGCAGTGACTTTCTCTCCTGCAGACACCTGTGAGGGAGACATCTCAGCTGGCTTACCTGCCAGTTCACACACTAAGCTGTCCCAAAAAGCCCAATTTGGCTTGTATGAAAAAATTAAAAGTGTTTCCTCAAAATAAGCCCCTAGATTCTTCAGGGGACACGGGGCATAATGATGGTGACCCCAGCTGGCGTATGGCTCAACAATAAGGGGTATCTGTTTGATGGCTGCAGTCAGCATATGGCTGAGCTGTTTGATGGCTGCAGTCAGCGTATGGCTGTGGACCCAGTTCTCCCCCCATTGGGTCTACAGCCATACGCATTTGCTAGTCCATTACGAGTGCTCACGGTCACATTTTTAGCTTCTTCCTGGTACCCCTTTTCCAGGTATCTAGCTGAGCGCTCCACTTTGCGCTACGCACTGAGTGGGTACCTCTTCCACCTGATGGTCCTATTGAAGCCCTATATGGTCTTTATATCCATGACCACACAGGTTTCTTTATCACCATTTATTACATGTTTGTCTGTCTGTAGGGGCCTTTTTACCCTTATATCGATTAAAAGTGATGTTTTACTTAGTTACTGCCCCCCTTTAATAGTTTATTTCTCAGCCTTGGAGCAGTGTTCAGGAAGGGCTTTAACTGCCCAACCTTTTTGACCGTCTTTATCGTAATTACATTCATTACGAGCCTAGCTGCTACAGACAGTGGGAAAAACCTATTTTCCCAGCATTTCTTTTTCTCACCCATCTTCCTCTGGGTGACATACACCATTTTAATGGCCCTCATATGGTCCTCTGGCAGCTCCACTGCCACAAGTCAGACATTTTCCAGTGTTCTGACTGCAGGGACAGACATAAAAAGGCGATTGGGACAGCAATAGGAAATAAAAACCGGTTTATAAGTGCAGGGACAGGATAGGGAGGAATCATTTCACAGCATCTTAGTGCAGGGAGAGACGTCAGATGGCGCTACGGACAGTGCCAGAAAAGCTATTTGCATATGCAGGGAAAGTATAGGGAGGAATCATTTCACAGCATCTTAGTGCAGGGAGGGACGTCTGAAGTCGCTAGGAACAGTGCTAAAAAAAACCTCATTGTGAATAAAAAAAAGCATTTTAAAAGTGCAGGCAAACATTATTTGGGGATTCAAATAGCCATTACATAGCTCTGGCATTCCAGCAATTTGTTCTTGTTTGGGGTGCAAGTGCTATGTTGAAAAGCCTTCAGTGGCATATATCTGTGGAAAAAGAAAAATATATACGCATTTCACTTCTGAAGTTATTTGTGTAGAAAGAGTTAAGTGGTCTATTTCAGTACAAAAAGGAAAAATATATACGCATTTCATTTCTGCAGTTATATGTGGTGAAAGCGTTCAGGGTCCTATATCAGTACAAAAAGGAAAAAAATATACGTGCTTCACTGTTGCATTTATTTGTAGTGAAAGACTTTAGTGGCCTATTTCAGTATAAAAAGGAAAAATATATGCACATTTCACTTCCGCAGTTATATGTGGTGAAAGCGTTCAGTGTCCTATTTCAGTACAAAAGGAAAAAAATATATGCACTTCACTGTTGCATTTGTGGTGAAAAACTGAAAGACTTTAGTGGCCTATTTCAGTACAAAACCAAAAATATATACATTTCACTTCTGCAGTTAAATGTGGTGAAAGCGTTCAGTACAAAAAGGAAAAAAATATATATGCACTTCACTGTTGCATTTATTTGTGGTTAAAGACTTTAGTGGCCTACTTCAGTACAGAAAGAAAAATATATACGCACTACACTGGTGCATTTATTTCTGGCAAAAGCGTTTAGTGGCCTATTTCAGTACAGAAAGAAAAATATATTCTCAGTTCACTTCGGCGGTTATATGTGTTGAAAGCATTTAGTGGCCTATTTCATTATAAAAAATATATATATATTCTCTGTTTACGTTGACAGTTATATGTGTTATTTTGTATTTCAGTACAAAAAGAAAAATATATTCTCAGTTCACGTCGGCGGTAATTTGTGTTGAAAACATTAAGTGGCCTATTTTAGTACAAAAAGAAACATATATTCTAAGTTCATGTCGGCGGTTATATGTGTGGAAAGCATTTAATAGCCTATTTCAGCAAAAAAAATATATATATTCTCAGTTCACGTCGGCGGTTATTTGTGTTGAAAGCATTTAGTGGCCTATTTCAGTACAAAAAGAAACATATATTCTCAGTTCATGTCGGCGGTTATGTGTGATGAAAACATTTAGAGGCCTATTTCTGTGCAGAAAGAAAAATATATTCTCAGTTGATGTCGGTGGTTATATGTGTTGAAAGCGTTTAGTGGCCTATTTCAGAACAAAAAGAAAAATATATTCTCAGTTCACGTCGGCGGTTATATGTGTTGAAAGCATGGCTGGGAGTCAGCAGGGTGGAAGCAGTGGGAGTTTGGGAGCCAAATGTGCCCTGGGTAGACCACCTGTTTCGAAGCAGCCTACAAGCCCGGGAAGTAGTGGTGCAGGAGTTCACGGAAGCAGCGGCGGTAGCAGTCAGTCAGTGTGGGATGTGGGAGGGAAAATCACCTATTCCGCGGTGTGACAGTTTTTTGTTAAGCCGCCAGAGGAGGTTAACATGGCCATAGGTAGAATATGTGGGCAGCAGGTGAAGCGTTGCCAGGGGGCCAATGTTAGCACCACAGCCCTGTGTCAATATATGCAGCGTCACCATATGTGGTATCCTGATGCTGCTGCTGCTACTGCCAACTCCACACTGTGTGACTTTGCCACTCTGTGGTATCCTCCTAATGCTGCTGCTGCTACTGCCATCTCCACACTTTGTCACCTTGCAACTCTGTGGTATCCTGATGCTGCTGCTACTGCCATCTCCTCACTTGGTCACCTTTTTCTGTATACTTGGGGGGGAAGAGAGGGGGAAAAAAAAAAAAGGGTGGTTTTCTTTAATCCTGGTTTGCATTCACTCAGACTGGTTTCCTTTTACTTCTGGTCCGCATTCACGCAGATTGATCTCCCGCCCCAGTTAACCAAATAGCTCACTAGCGGACAGTGGGCCAATAGGAGTAAGTTCCTACTATGTTTTCACAGTGGTTCATTCGTTTGTCACGACAAGGGTCTTTTCTTAACGAACTGCAATGCCTCTGGCTCTTGTTTTTCTCCCATCTGTTTCAATTTTGCGGTTGGTTAATGTTTCATTCATGCAAGTGGTTCAGATCACTAATGTCTATGCATTTGCCATTAGGTCTGGCTCACGTTTTAATTACTTATCGTCACTGTAAGGTCATCCAGGTCAATCTCTTGGCTTCAGGGGGCCTCATGGCTTCGGGGGCCTGATGACCGTTCTTCATGTTGTTCGTTAGGGGTACAATATGGTTGTAGGCTGGTTAGCGTCCTAGGTTATTGTCGGAGAGGGTCATGGTTATGCGAGTCCCCAAGTCATACTGGTGCTGCATAAGTGGTTTATAAATAAATAAAAATAAATAAAAAAATCCGCCATTAGAGTCTCTCACGCATGGCTTCTCCGTTTTTAGGTTTACACATATGACTCCGCCATTAGAGTCTCTCACGCATGGCTTCTCCGTTTTAGTTTTACACACATGACTCCGGCATTAGTCTCTCACGTATGGCTTCTCCGTTTTAGTTTTACACATATGACTCCGCCATTAGAGCCTCTCACGCATGGCTCCGCCATTAGAGTCTCTCACGCATGGCTTCTCCGTTTTTCGGTTTACACATATGACTCCGCCATTAGTCTTTCACGCATGGCTTCTCCGTTTTAGTTGTACACATATGACTCCACCATTAGTCTCTCACGCACGGCTTCTCTGTTTTAGTGTTACACACATGACTCCGCCATTAGAGTCTCTCACGCATGGCTCCGCCATTAGAGTCTCTCACGTATGGCTTACCTCTTTTAGTGTTACATATGACTCCGCCATTAGAAACTCTCACGCATGGCTTTGCCATTAGAGTCTCTCACGCATGGCTTCTCCCTTTTAGTGTCACATATGACTCCGCCATTAGAGTCTCTCACGCATGGCTCCGCCATTAGAGTCTCTCACGCATGGCTTCTCCGTTTTTCGGTTTACACATATGACTCCGCCATTAGTCTTTCACGCATGGCTTCTCCGTTTTAGTTGTACACATATGACTCCACCATTAGTCTCTCACGCACGGCTTCTCTGTTTTAGTGTTACACACATGACTCCGCCATTAGAGTCTCTCACGCATGGCTCCGCCATTAGAGTCTCTCACGTATGGCTTACCCCTTTTAGTGTTACATATGACTCCGCCATTAGAGTCTCTCACGCATGGCTTTGCCATTAGAGTCTCTCACGCATGGCTTCTCCCTTTTAGTGTCACATATGACTCCGCCATTAGAGTCTCTCACGCATGGCTCCGCCATTAGAGTCTCTCACGTATGGCTTCTCCCTTTTAGTGTCACATATGACTCCGCCATTAGAGTCTCTCACGCATGGCTTAGCCATTAGAGTCTCTCACGTATGGCTTCTCCCTTTTAGTGTTACATATGACTCCGCCATTAGATTCTCTCGCGCATGGCTTAGCCATTAGAGTCTCTCACGTATGGCTTCTCCCTTTTAGTGTTACACATATGACTCCGCCATTAGAGTCTCTCACGCATGGCTCCGCCATTAGAGTCTCTCACGCATGGCTCCGCCATTAGAGTCTCTCACGTATGGCTTACTCCTTTTAGTGTTACATATGACTCCGCCATTAGAGTCTCTCACGCATGGCTTTGCCATTAGAGTCTCTCACGTATGGCTTCTCCCTTTTAGTGTCACATATGACTCCGCCATTAGAGTCTCTCACACATGGCTCCGCCATTAGAGTCTCTCACGTATGGCTTCTCCCTTTTAGTGTCACATATGACTCCGCCATTAGAGTCTCTCACGCATGGCTTAGCCATTAGAGTCTCTCACGTATGGCTTCTCCCTTTTAGTGTTACATATGACTCCGCCATTAGAGTCTCTCACGCATGGCTTTGCCATTAGAGTCTCTCACGCATGGCTTCTCCGTTTTAGTGTTGCACATATGACTCCGCCATTAGTCTCTCACGCACGGCTTCTCCCCTTTTAGTGTTACACATATGAATCCGCCATTAGAGTCTCTCACGCATGGCTTAGCGATTAGAGTCTCTAACGTATGGCTTCTCCCTTTTAGTGTTACACATATGACTCCGCCATTAGAGTCTCTCACGCATGGCTCCGCCATTAGAGTCTCTCACGTATGGCTTACCCCTTTTAGTGTCACATATGACTCCGCCATTAGAGTCTCTCACGCATGGCTTAGCCATTAGAGTCTCTCACGTATGGCTTCTCCCTTTTAGTGTTACATATGACTCCGCCATTAGATTCTCTCGCGCATGGCTTAGCCATTAGAGTCTCTCACGTATGGCTTCTCCCTTTTAGTGTTACACATATGACTCCGCCATTAGAGTCTCTCACGCATGGCTCCGCCATTAGAGTCTCTCACGCATGGCTCCGCCATTAGAGTCTCTCACGTATGGCTTACTCCTTTTAGTGTTACATATGACTCCGCCATTAGAGTCTCTCACGCAGGGCTTTGCCATTAGAGTCTCTCACGTATGGCTTCTCCCTTTTAGTGTCACATATGACTCCGCCATTAGAGTCTCTCACACATGGCTCCGCCATTAGAGTCTCTCACGTATGGCTTCTCCCTTTTAGTGTCACATATGACTCCGCCATTAGAGTCTCTCACGCATGGCTTAGCCATTAGAGTCTCTCACGTATGGCTTCTCCCTTTTAGTGTTACATATGACTCCGCCATTAGAGTCTCTCACGCATGGCTTTGCCATTAGAGTCTCTCACGCATGGCTTCTCCGTTTTAGTGTTGCACATATGACTCCGCCATTAGTCTCTCACGCACGGCTTCTCCCCTTTTAGTGTTACACATATGAATCCGCCATTAGAGTCTCTCACGCATGGCTTAGCCATTAGAGTCTCTAACGTATGGCTTCTCCCTTTTAGTGTTACACATATGACTCCGCCATTAGAGTCTCTCACGCATGGCTCCGCCATTAGAGTCTCTCACGTATGGCTTACCCCTTTTAGTGTTACATATGACTCCGCCATTAGTCTCTCACGCACGGCTTCTCCCCTTTTAGTGTTACACATATGAATCCGCCATTAGAGTCTCTCACGCATGGCTTAGCCATTAGAGTCTCTAACGTATGGCTTCTCCCTTTTAGTGTTACACATATGACTCCGCCATTAGAGTCTCTCACGCATGGCTCCGCCATTAGAGTCTCTCACGTATGGCTTACCCCTTTTAGTGTTACATATGACTCCGCCATTAGTCTCTCTCGCATGGCTTCTCCGTTTTAGTTTTACACAAATGACTCCGCCATTAGTCTCTCACGCATGGCTTCTCCCTTTTAGTGTTACACATGTCTCTGCCATTAGAGTCTCTCACGCATGCTCCGCCATTAGAGTCTCTCACGTATGGCTTCTCCGTTTAAATTTTACACACAACAACGCCAGTCGAAGCCGGCTGCGTGGTCCCACAACAAGTAAGTTCCATGTCTTTTTCTGCCTTCAGACCCGCTCGCATGGCTCGGTCATCTGTGGCTCGCAATACAATTTTCTTGTGGTGGCTCGCACGTGTGACTTGTGCCATTAGAGTCTCACTCACATTGTTTTCTCTGACTTTTATTTTCTAGGTTGTTGGGTTTTATTGTTTTCTTTATAAGCAGTCATCCCAAGCCTGCCTGTGCGGACATCATCTTCTCCCAGGCATGCTTACTTCATCTACAAACTCGGGCTGAGGGTGTTGGTGTCCTGCCTAAGTCCTGGGTATTGGTCCATCTTCCAGTAGGAGGTACAGTAATAAGGCGCAGTCTGACACGACAAGTCCTATCACGACTACAGGCGCAGCATACATAGTTTATTACGACCTTAAGCATTTTCTGTCACAACTGCAGGTATTGTGTATGTTCTGTCCTTATTACAGGCAACATTAGCTCGTTAATCGAAATAGCCATGTATTCCTGTGGATGGTTCCCCAGGCCTGGTGGGTTTACACATTTCACTTAATTTACTACTACAGTAAGACGGCAGACACCATGTTCTGACTTTTGGGCCCTTAATAGGAAGTGTGGCCTGGGGAATAAGTAGAGGTAAAGTATTTTGCCACCAGGAACAGTTGGTGCCCGATCGGGGCCCTTGGCGGATGGTTGGGGTTTATCTGGGCCGGGGGTCTCGGGCTGCGGCCCTCCGGCTGTTGGGGGGCTGCAGCTCCCACGGTGCCCGGACAGCCTACAGGTATCAGCCTGCGGCAGGTCGTTGTGGGGGTTGTGGTTTTGCGGCAGCTGGGGGGCCGCAGTTTGGGATGCCTGATCTAGGCACTTCCAACAGATTCACCATTGTTTGTTTCAGTCTGCAGCTCTCAGGATTCAGACCTTCTCGTAATATGATCCTATGTTAGTCAACATAGGAGTAAATCGTTCCTGGTTACCAGACACTCTTTCAATTGCATCAGCATTAACCATCTCCAAGAACGATGTGGCGGTACACATGACAAAGAGGTAAGGTAGATGGAAGTCACTGTGATATATACGGTATATTCCGCACCTCCATCGTGAAGGGTCTTTTCCGTTCAAAATCGGGTGTCGTAACGGTATGCATATATTTACTCTAAACAAGGTCTGCTCTTTTTGGCCCCTTTAGGCTGCCCTACCACGGCAGTCATGGCATAATTCTACTGCTTGTTGTAGATAGGGGTTAGATAGGTTAGGTTCACCTTTCTGATAGCCTATCCGACCACAATTATGGCAATTCATATTGTTTTTATTATGTTTTACTACATTTAAAATATGAAAAATGTTTTTGGAATAAACTTACCTGTCCAGGCTCCAGTGGTGCGACTCTCAACATCAGCATGGATATATCGGGAGGGACATGCTGCTAAGCCACACCCCCTGGCGATGCAACCAGATCCTTAGTAACAGGATGCAATGCTCTGTTTCTCCCCGAAGCAGGTGTGCTAGGGGAGATTGCTATGGGCTGACCCCGGCTTTTCTTCTGATCTCTCTCTGTCTCACATTTTGGTACTGCGTAGCCTGTCTGGTTCTGACCCATTTAATATGATTCTGCTTTGTCTTGTTCATGGCTTGTTTATCCTGCACCTACACTAGTGTAGGGACTGTCGTCCAGTTGCAGTTCTGCTGTTTAGGGCTTACACTGCAAGTAGGTAAAGAAATCGGGTTGAGCTCTAGTTCAGGGACTCACTGTCCACATCTGTCTTTACCTACAGCCGTTACACTTTTATAATATAATTTGTATTCCATTTGTTTTCCATGGATGCAGTTGTATGAGGGCTGAGCTCCTAAGCCCACTTCATACTCATCTGTGACATATTATTACATCAAGGTGTGTGAAGGGGTTAAACTTCATTCCTATTATATTCACACACTAATTCTACCTTGCGTAATGAAAATAAATGTAGCATCGCAACCCCCTTGTTTGTTAATAGTGTTGATCGCGATTATTCTAATAGCAAATTATTATCGCAAATATCGGCACTTAGAATTTGCGAAGAATATAATGCTATATCTTCGTAAACGTGAATATTTTAGATTTTTTTTTTCATCGGTACCCTCACTGCTTCTTGCTTGTGGTCCAATGAGAAGGCTGCAATATCTTTGTCTAAGCTTAGCAACATCCCTAGCAACCAATAGGAAAGTTGCCTACCCCTTACTATATAGGAAACTCCCTAGCAGCCATTTTCTGCTGTTTCTTGCAGTTCTGAGAGAGAGAGAGAGAGAGAGAGCAGTGTCATTGCTGTGCTCTGTGCTTTGCTGAGTCATCTGGATCCTTTTTCAATTACATTAGATATTTAGTTAGCTCATATATATATAATACAGATAGTTATTGGGAGATAGTCAGTGTAGGTTAGATCGTGATATAGTGTAGCTGATAGGTTCCAGTGCAGGGTGTTAGGTAGTGTGATAGGAATTACTGTGCTGTCATAGGTATTGATGTATTTGTCTTTTATCTTTGAAAAAAAATATGTGCATGATTAGTGCCGATTTGCGCAATCGCCCATATATTGGAGCACTCTATCTGCATTTAAAGCTATTGTTCTGCCATGCATGTGAAATGTATTCAAAAACATTGCTGTAATGTAAAATTACTTACAGTGATCAGGAGTTCTTCTTCACAGCAACAAAAGTTGCTGCCAACCATTTTCTCCAGTCTCAGGAAACTTCTAGCAGCTCGAAAAATTTAGCAAAAGTGAGCCACACCTGTATCGTCCGTGCAATATGCGCAGCTTACATTGCCGATTTTTGCAATCAAATAAATAATGACTGGAGATCACGAATTCTAGAATTTGCGAATTTATGTCAAATATTAGGCCAAAAATTTGTAAAATATTGAGAAAACGAATATTGCCTATGCGGCTCATCACTATTTGCTAACAAGATTATATACTATTCAGTGATACCAGCTGCTGGTATCACTGAATAGTAAGTATATCATCTTGTTCACAGGCAAATTACAGCTTTCATGCTATTTCAAGGAGATATATCTAAAAAAGACAGTTTACCACATACAGATGTCGAAAACTCTCACTTGACATTTGACGTGTTTTTGAACATACAATGAAGCAGCAAACTTTGCCTTGACATTCTCAATGACTTGTGATGTGTTATATGTCAATTTAAATTTTGTAATACATAAAATTTCACGTTAAAGTTTGCTACATCTGTAGACAAACATATATAGGGGATCATTTATGAAACTGGTGTTAAGTAGAACTGGCTTAGTGCCCATAGCAACCAATTAGATTCCACCTTTCATTTTCCAAAAGAGGTTCTGAGGTATGACTCTGTATAGTTAGATATGAAGTAGAAAGGTAGTTAGATAAACACACCTGTATATATACAGATATATGTATTTCAATTACATTGAGCAAATCAAAGTATCCGAAGTGGACTTTGATCTGAATTTAAAATTTGATTTGCCATGAAGCTGAATTTCCTCGTGCTTCATGGTAACCTCATCCATTTGAGAGTAAAAAAGGGCCGCCATGGCCATCTTGATTGAAAATCCCATGCGAAATCTCATGCGCGGTGACATATGACGTCACCACGCCGGCTCACGCACCGCAAGGGAGTTCGAGTGGGATCTACAATCAAGAGGGCCACAGCTGCCTCTTTACACTCAAATAAGGATAAGGTGAGTATATATTTTTTTAATCAATAGTATTTGAATCAATAGTGTCATTAATAAAGTATGTATATATGCTAATAACCTTCAGTGACCTAGGTTTGCAGACATTTTCAGGTGTCTGCAAATACATAATGCCATCAGAAACTCTCAGTCAGATACCATAGCATTTTTGTGTTTTGTAGAATTACAAACATTATTTAGGTCTTTGACTCTCTAAATTTCTTTAATTTTCTACTTACAATTTTGATCAATTTTGGAATAGCAAAATGCAAGAAATTTTTTGAATGAATGAATGTGAATGATATATCCTGTGTTGGGAAAGACAAGGAATAGCAATGTGCAAAATCAATTTTTTTCTGAAATGGAGTTAAAAAAAAAATATACCCCATCCATTTGATAGTGAAGAGGCCGTCATGGCCATCTTGATTGAAGATCCCATGCAAAATCTCGTGTGCGGTCACATATGACGTCACCACGCCGGCCAGCGTGATGATGTCATCACGCACCGCAAGAGAGTTTGAGTGGGATCTTCAATCAAGTTGGCCAAAGCTGCCTCTTCACAATCAAATAAGGATAAGGTGAGTATTTTTTTAAGCCCTGAAAGGCCTCCATTTTTACATGAGATGCCGCGATCAGCGACAAACACAGCATCTGAGGGGTTCAATGATGGGGGTGGGGCAATCGCTGTTCTTCATTATTTCACCCGCTACTTACAAAGAAATGTGCTTAATGACAAGGTAATTTGTCACAAAGTGCATTTCCTTGTGAAATTCGGCAAGGTAACTGAATTGAAGTTTTCACAACTTCGCTCAATTTCTACGTATATTTCATGAGCAATGGAAATGTATATAATAATCTTAGAGCACAATACAGTTTGGAATAAGATTTAATAGAAAGTATATGATATAAAGTATGCTATAAAAACTATATGCATAAACAAGTTTGTGACTTTCTTTAAATATTATTTCCAATACAAATATTACATACCTCACAGCCATTGTCTTCTGCATATTTTATTATTTAGGTGGTTGAACATCGATGCATATTTGTATGTATGAGCATATTCCCAGACCATAATTGGGGACCTGGTAATTAGATCGCAAAATGTACCAGAAGCTCAACTTTCAATCTGTGGTCTGAATTGCAAAGCATCATATTTTTAAAGTCATGCTGACATTCCTCAGCCAGCATAATCTGCCAAAAACAACTTGAGCAAAGCTTGTCTTGGCAGGAAATCAAAATCAAGGCCTCAACAGTGTAACTGAAAACATTTACACAGCTGGAACCAAATCACCCTATATTGTCAAGAGTGTTCTAGGGTTAGAACCTATAAGTATACCTTTCCTTTGGCTAGTCTCTACGATTCTGAATCTCTCCCTGTATGTTAACCTTAAACTAATTATGTGGGTTAGGATAAAATGTGTGGTCTTGAGAATAACAGAAGCACAGCTATTCATTAATCAATCTGCTAATTTGAATCAATAGTGTCATTAATACAGCATGTATACATGCTAATAACCCTCAGTAACCGAGGTTTGCAGACATTTTCAGGTTTGTGCAAATTTACTACATAAAGCCATCAGAAACTCTCAGTATGCTATAGTGCATTTTAGTGTTTTGTAGAATTACAAACATTCTTTAGGTCTTTGACTCTCTAAATTTCTTTAATTTTCTACTTACAATTTTGATCAATTTTGGAATAGCAAAATGCAAGAAAATTTTTGAATGAATGAATGAATGTGAATGATATATCCCGTGTTGGGAAAGACAAGGAATAGCAATGTGCAAAATCACCCCCAACTACCAAGCCCTACTCACACTGTTGTGTGGAGCACACAATAGTTATGTCCCCTCAGTGCCTCCTCACAGTAGATATGTCCCTTTAGTGCTTGCTATCATTAGTTATGCTCCCTCATAGTAGTTATGCCCTTTTACTACTGACTAACAGTAGTTATGCCCCCCTAAGACCCCTCACATTCCTCACAGTAGATATGTTCCCTTAGTGTTCCCTCTCATTAGCTATGCTCCCTCATAGCGGTTATGACCTTTTAGTGCCCTCTAACAGTAGTTATGCTCCCTTAGGGCCTCTTCAAATCCTGTATGCTCTCTCACAGTGCCCTCACACAGTAGATATTCCCCTTTGCCCCCTCAGTGCCCCACTTAGTAGTTATGTTCCCTTAACAATAGATTTGCCCTCTTATTACTCCTTCAAAGTAGATATGTCCCCTTAGTGCTCCCTCAGAGTAGATATGCCTCCTTAGTGCACCTTCATAGAAGATATGCCCCCTATTTGTCCCCTCCAGTAGATATTGTCATTTTAGTGTCCCCCACAGTAGGTAATTATGCCCTCTAAGTGTCCTCTCACATTAGATGAATGGAACTCATTGTCATTTGCACCAAAATCTGCCATGTGTGAAGACACCCTAAAAGTCTGAACTATTAAAATAACGTATTATTTATTCTGCTAAGTGAATGCTGTCATCAAATACACAATGCCAGAGTTTCTATTTTTTGGCTTCCTCACTTCGCACAAAAATAGAATAAAGGTAATCATGTTTTTTAGTTTATTTTTATATGTTCATAATCAAATTAAAATGCAACTCAAAATAGTAGAAATGAAAACTACTGATTACCCCAGAAAATTTTCCCTCACACATTTACATTGAGAGAATAATGGAAAAAAAGTGTTGAAAGATTGAGATGCAAACCATTTTCTTTTGTACGTTTAATGTAGTAAAACAACAGAAAATATATATGAACTTGCAGAATAGAGTTAACATATTTTTACCACACAATGAATACCAAAAAAAGGAAAACCTAAAAAGGAAACCACAAATCTTTTTTTTTTTAAAGACTCTCCATACATTTATATGGTGCATTATGTGGTCAAATTATAAAATACAACTCATCCCATGTCAATAGAAAAAGTTATAAAAGTTATGGCTATTGGAAAACAAGGATTAAAGAAATGAAAATGAGATAATGCAAACTAGACATTGCTGCTATAGACTTGTTATAACACCCCCTGGTGTTCTTTTCTTTCTCAGATCATTCACTAAGTGTGTCTAATGCTGAGAAGCATACAAGCTTTGTACAGTAGGTCAGTCGTACCTCCTGGACCCTGTTGAACATGAGCATCGAATGGATTCCTAGTGTAGGAGAGTAAATTAGAAACAGTGCGCTAGAAGTGGTTTCTCCTCACTGACAATGAACACATTAGATAAATGTATGAGAGGACTCAAAGGAACACCATGGTGTACCATAATAAGTGTCTAACAGCAAAAGGTAGATATTATTATACATTTAAATGTATTCAAGTATCATCATTGTCATTGGTGTTGCATTATGAGTAACCTGAAGTTAGTCATCATTGTAATGTACAGTGGATATAAATAGTCTACACACCCCTGTTAAAATTTTCTCCACTTGATGATGACTGTCTTCACTGTGTTCCATGGTATATCTAATGCCTTGGAAATTATTTTGTACCCTTCTCCTGACTGATACCTTTTAACAATGAGATCCCTCTGATGCTTTGGAAGCTCTTTGTGGACCATGGCTTTTGCTGTGGGATGCGACTAAGAAAATTTCAGGAAAGACCAACTAGAGCAGCTGAACTTTATTTGGGGTTAATCAGAGGCACTTTAAATGATGGCAGGTGTATGCGGACTCCTATTTAACATGATTTTGAATGTGATTGCTTAATTCTGAACACAGTTACATCCCCAGTTATAAAAAGGTGTGAACACTTAAGCAAATACATTATTTTAGTTTTTTTTTTATTCCCTTTCAGGTTTTTTTTTCATTTGAGATGTACAGTTTATAAGTCACAATAAAGGTGGAAAAAGTTCGGAAATTATTTATCTTTGTCTCATTTTTTTACATCACAGAAACCTGACTTTTTAACAGGGGTGTGTAAACTTTTTATATCCACTGTATATTTCCTATACTGACTCCCAAGTGACTCATAGCAGAGCTGTTCCATTCAATGCAGCAGACAAAGTATTTTTGGTTCTTGGTTTGATGGTAACTGTTAGTGCTCTTTCACACGAGCCAATGCCGTGCATGGAATCCACTGCGTGAAAGAGAGCCAAGCCCTGCTCTGGACAGCAGAGACACGGAGCATTAACATGATTGATAATGCCCTTTGCCTCTCTGTGATCTTTTCACTACAAAATCACGGTGACAACTTTATCTCACTGTGATTTTGTTGTAAAAAGGTCACAGAGAGGCATGGAGATTTATCAATCATGTTAATGCTCCGGGGCTCTGTTGTCTAGAGTGGGGCTTGGCTGTCTTTCATGCAGCGGATTCCACACGCGGCATCCGCTCGTGTGTAAGAGCCCTTGCTTGTTTATTAGTAGGCACCGTGATACCATCACAACATTACACCGCCTGTCCTGGCTTCAAAAACTTTACTAACAAGAATGATGGGCTGGGGAACTTATAGCTCCCTCCTCTGCTATAGTTTTCAACTATATCTTCATCCTGATGACATGGATACAGTTCTACTAATAGTGCGAGTGTAGGGAGGTGTCATTTGCCAGGGTGCCTAATGCAGGTACACTGTTTGCCCTATGGTTAAAGGGATTGTGCAGTCATATAACACTACATAGGTATAATTCTGTTTCTATAAACAATTCACTCACTAATAGTAAAGTATCTCCACTTTGGGCTCCAACTTCTCTTTCTGACCCCCAGTCATATGACCACAAAGATCCAGAGTACACACACGTGCCATGATGCTCCATTTGATGATTATTAGATGGAGCATCATGGACCTTATCCTTTAAGGTCAGCTAAGCACCTGCTAGTTCAGGTGCAGTGCACAGTCAGCAGCATGCAACATATACTGTAAGTAGACTGTCTGTCTGTATATTTTATATTAAAAATTTATCCCTTTAACACTTAATTTTTTTTTTTTTTCTTTTAATAAAATGGTTTGGTTATATGAGATGAAAAACTTTTAATTACAACAATTTTCATAACAGTTTCTTCCATGTAATGTCATCTTGTCTGCTGATACAACATCCAAAAGAATTCAACACAGCCTACCTCTTGAAATTATTTTTATTGCTTGAATAAGACAGATAATTAACTTTGCTTGTAGAAGTGTGTGGCTCCCAAGATAATAATTGGTTTAAAATATTCACCTATGTTTCTTTATTTTGCCATTTGAGTAATGAATAACGAACCCATTCTCAGCTTTATCATTTTTTTCCTGTGGAAATTTATTTACAGTATGTGTTAGAAACTATATGGCTGATGAATTTTCTAGACTGATTTTGATTTATGGGAATGTATGTATTTACATGTACTGTATGTAATTATATCTTATATGCTGCTGACATTAACATTTTACTCATTCTGGTCATTTTTGCATTTTGAGGCAATTCAGATTAGGATTTTAAGGTAATTTCATGGTTTGTTTCATTTAGTGACTGACATATTTACTGTCTTAAAGGGTATTCTGGGAATACCATATTAAAGGCCTCTTCATAGAATAGACATCAGATCGGTGGGGGTTTAACTCCTGGCACCTCAGCCAATCAGTTGATTGAGCCCTTCATTGTTTTCCAAGCAAATCCCTATATCTTTCATAATGGTTGTACTAGGTACTCTAGTACCCAACTCTATTATTGAAGACTATCAAGAAGTTGTTTGATCTTGCATTTATGAAACAAATGAAAAATAAATAAAAAATATCCAAAATGTGTCTATAGTTTGCTTTTAAAGGTTATTAATACTGAGACACATTAGGAAATACAAAAATATAACCTTAAAATAAGCAATCTAAAATGTCTCCTCTGTTTTTAAAATATAAATAGAAGTTTATGTATTTCTTTATTTTATAACAAACTATAGTTTCTACTTGTCTTTTAAAAACAAGACAAATTAGTATATGACTCTACAAGAGTCATAAATATACATATATGAGATAGAGGGGATAATAATTTAATACAGACTATTGTGCCTCAGGTAAATTTCACATATATACCCCACTGTCATTAAAATGTCTATGCTTTAAGCTTTCACAATATCCTAACAAATGAAGTAAATGGAAATCATTCAAAACTAATTATGTGTAATTGAAATGTCAGTCACCGAGAAATAGATCTGTTTAATGGGCAAGATAAAAAAATAATCACAAACCAATATACCTTGCTGCTCCTGTGATACCTTTGATGTCCCACCAGTCCAGATCTGCTTGAGGATCTAATCCATACTAAACTAAAAAAGTAAATGGAGAATTAAATTATAATTTATTTTAGGTTTCTTGCACATAGCAGATCTGAATGCACAAAAGTTTTACAGTGGCACAAGGAGTCCCTATGTTTTATTGCTCTGTGACAAGTACTGTTCCTCTCAAACACAGAACAATTTCTATATGATATGATGAGCATATGGAGGAGTAATACTATGACTGGCATTAAAAACAGGGCTGGACTGGCCCCGTCAGAGTATCAGAGAATCATAAAGTGGTCCCAGTCTCTGAAATTATCGTGGGCCCTAAAGGTCCAGGAGAGAAATCCAATTTGGAGCTGCCTTTGGAGCTAATCACTTGCCACTAGGGTCTATTTCTATGATTCAAGAACTATTAAACGTTATTGCTGATTTACAGGTTGAGCCCAAGGAATTCCAGCCCTACACTGGTTACAAACATAAAGTCTGTCTGTGCAAAATGCATCAAATCTATTAACAGTCATATGCAGGCAATCCATGCCCCAGACTTTCACATCTATGGTAGCTAAGAGTTGGCATAGATTTAAATTATCACTTACGCCAGCTTCTGGTGCAAATGATAGTAAATCTAATGGGTTGTGGGAGGCCACACTTCATCCTACTAAGCCCTGCTTACTTTTCATCACCAAGTGAAAAGTCACAAAGTGCACCATAATTTGCGACTTTTTTACGCCACAATAAAGTGGTGTTGTGGCTATGAAGGTGGTAATAGTACTCACAGTTCACGCGGTGACAATCTTTCTGGCTGTGCACAATGAATGGAGGACACATCTTTTCTTCCCTGAGGGCACTCCCTCACTTTCTGGGGCCTCTTCCTGGTGTTAGATGGAGGATAGTTGTCAGAGTGCAAGGCAGGATGGCACATGTAGGGGCCGGCAGATAGTAAAGGCAATAGCCAGGACCATGGGTAGCAATAAAAACCTATCTCTACTAAATTGATGATTAGTATAGTAGTACATATAACAGCAAATGCAGAATTCCAAAGTATATCACAGAATACAACTTATTTTCCCAACAGCATGTGTATGAGCAGTGGCAATGATGATGGTAGTAGCCCCTGAGTCACTTTTTAAACATTTTACAATCCACAGGCATGCTATTCTCTACTTGTTAACTCCTTCTGCAATTCCTGAGCTAAGGGGTGCAGATCTTGGCTCCAGATAGTTGGTCCTTCCCAAAGTGTAGTGGATGCCGGAGGCAATAAATCCTTTCCATGGCAGTAAAGTCTTTAATGACATAAACAAGTGGTATCTTACTATCTGAAACCAGTGGCAGAGATCTCCTGGATGTTGTTGTCACGTTTCCAGTTTTATTATTTGGTTATATGGAAATATGCCTATTTGAAGAAAATTGTGCTAATGCATTTTTTTCTTTCTTTGGGCTATGGCAACATGAAGATCACAATGTCACATTGCAACATCACATCTAATGATTGTCAACAGGGCTGAGATGTGACACACAATATGTAGTAATTGTGAGAACAATTGTGGAACAACAGTCACAAAAAATCCAACACTGTTGGATATTTGGTCACAATTTGCACATGACTTTGCCATCACAGACCAGAATGCAAGTCGTTTGTAAAAGTATGAATGCTCTCTATAAGGAATCCCATCAGCTTTAACCTAGATCCAGTAGTCCAAAACATTGATTTGCCTCTAACTGTTAGTCTGCAGTGACCATTATGGTGTTGACAATTGGCACTTTGTGCACATAATCCGTTCAGAATTCTTTACCTTCTACAACAAAGCGTAAAAGACCATGAAACAATAAAGCCATCCTAAAGACACAGACCCTTGAATCGGGAAAGAATTGCAAGTGTTGCATGTGCACCGCTGCTGCATTGTAAGTTGGACTGTGTAATATTTCAAACTTTGTCCCTCTTGTGAGACAAGCTGTTGCATTGCTACCAGTTGTAGAGGCACCACTCCTAACTTGGCAGCTACACTAACCTTCTATTCTTCAGTAAATTTAACTGTTGTTGCAACAAAGCACTGTCTCTGTGCCTATTGCTGGCAACGTAATTACACCTACACTGTGCTGTCAGAATTAATCATATACATACACCTAGCTAGGTGACAACTACACAGCAGAGGCACCATTGTAAAGTCATGACCACTAGAGGAATAACACTATATGCGGTCATTATATGATTTCTAATTTATCAGCAGTTTCCCACTCTGCTCGATCTGTTGTCATAAATTTTTCCTATGTATACCTCCAGACGAGGAAATGTAGATTAACTGCTATAATGTCTCCCATCCACTACACACAGATAGAAGAAAAGATCCTGCCTCCCTATCTCTGTAGCACACCCTCAAAAGTTTCAGTCAAGCACAAGCTAAACAGTAAGGCCTCTTTCACACGAGCGTCATGGATTAGGTCCGGATGTATTGTGGTTGCATTCCTGTAAAAACACGCGATTCTGCAAGCAAGTCCAGTGAGTTTTGTCTGCGATTGCGTTCCGTTGTTCAGTTTTTCCAATGCGTTTTGCACGCGAGTGATAAAAAACGGAATGTTTACTATCATCTCTTAGCAACCATCGTGAAATTTGCATCCGCACTTGCTTGCGGATGCAATGCATTTTCACGCAGCCCCATTCACTTCTATGATATATTAAACAGACCAGCCAAAGCACTCTTGCTTGGGCATCAAATTGTTCTTCCTGGTCCGTTGACACATTACCCAATTGTAAAAGCCACTCTTGAGGCTTGGAAGTGGCTTTCCACCTCCCATTGCTCCATTCCATTTCCCGCTCCACTCCTAACGATAAAAGATGTACTAGGTACGGCCCCCTCTACCTTGAGAACGTCGGCTTCCCAAGGGATAAAATCTTCACTAACCTCTCTAATCTTGCTGACATGCCCCACTGGGGATCTGATAGACTTAGAAGCCACAAATACTCTACTTAACCCTCATCCATGTGACCTCTTTTCAATCTCATATCTCAGAGCTTTTATAAGAAAGCATGTCCATTTGAGTGATTTACTACGACCCCTGGTCTGGCTCGAGTCAGTAATCTCCCAACCCACTACCCCTAAAAGACTTATCTCGCAAATATACAGCAGGTTGCGCCTACCGCCTATCCTAGCCAAACCATCCTTCGTAAAACAATGGGAACTAGACTTAAATACTATAATCTCGTTTGCTTCTCTCCACAGGCTCCTTGAATCCCCCATAGGGCCTCCTGCTGTGTCCGAATCCAAGAGAACGGCTACAAAATTCTCACCCGGTGGTGCAATACGCCAGATAAGACGTCTCTTTTCTCTGAGTCTGCTTCGGACATTTGCTGGAGGTGCCTCTGGGAGAATGGGACCGTTCTCCACATTTGGTGGACTTGCCCCCTCATCTATAAATGGTGGATTGAGATATTTTTTTGGGCCAACAAGATTTGCCACACTTCCATCCAACCTTCCCCACAGCTAGCCCTTCTATCTCTCTCCCAAGAAAGGGGTCATACCCAACCACCATTTGTCTTTTCACAAATGCTGATAGCTGCTCGCCTCTTGCTTCCTAAATTCTGGTTGCAGATGGAACAATGGTACCAGAAAATGGATCAACTTCATAGGTTTGAGGAATTGTCCTCTTGGGAAACGCGCACACACTTTGCATTCCTCAAAAAATGGCTCCTTTGGTCAACCTATAGACCTCCCAAAAACACACTTGGCCCTCATTTATCTTGAGTTGGGTATTGGACAACAGCAGTCCAGTCTAGCTCCATTTTCAACACATAGCACTCAGGCCTCTCATGGCCATAGCCAGCTGGCAGAGTGAAGATTGCCATCCCTGTGCTCTTACTTGCTGGTAATTGGCTGTGCAACATGAAGCAAGCCTGTACTTCTCTCAATATTGCTACCTCAAGACGCCTTGACCACTTACTCACTGATTTGTCTGCTTATCTTCTTCATGTCTGACATGTATTAACTTTGTAATTGACTTATACTCGCAATGTACTTATTAGTATATCATTATGGCCTGCGTGCCTATACCTTGGTATCCTGTTACCCCCCCTGTTTTCTATTGAAAATTATAATAAAAATATAAATAAAAAATATTAAAAAAAGGACCTAAACCTACAAGGACAGACACCACTTCTAGTTATAATATAATTGTCATCATTATTAAACATCCATGGTTAAAATACATTAAAAAGCAGTGACCAAACAAACACAACACAGAACAGGGAGGATGGTATGCAATGCTAGTAACTATTAACCCCTTAAGGACCTCCGCCGTATATGTACGGCAGAAGTCCGGTCCTCAAACATGGCACCTGTTCGCACGTGCAGCGGGCGCCAATGCCATCGGGTTTCTGCTATTAGCTAATTAGCAGAGACCTGCGGCACATGTATTCGATCAGCCATAAGGCTGATCGCATGCATTTTCCCCTTCAGATGCCGTGGTCAAATGTGACCATGGCATTTTCGGAGTCCGGAAGCACAAGTCGCGCACGTCCGCTCCGGTAACAGCGTTCCCCGACTGAGATCGGGGAGCCTGTTATATCTATGAAATAGCCCAAAACCTCAAGCAGGCTTCGGAGCTCATTTCAGGACCATACCAATACAGGCCATTAGGTGGCAGCATTGTATTGGTAAAGTGCAAATAAAGTCTTCAATGATGGCTATATAGCCATCAATGAACACAATGGGCAATCTGATTGCCAGTTATTGTCACCCAAGGTGACTTAAAAAAAGTTTTTAAAAATATAAAAAAATAAAAAAATATTAATGGCATAACGAAAAAAAAAAAAAAGACAATTTGAAATTTTTTGTCACTTCAACTACCCAATAATTTTTTTATGAAAAATTATCAAAAACTCGCACACACTTAAAATTTGTATCACTAAAAAGAACAGATCATCCAACAAAAAATTAGCCCTCACACAGCCCCATAAACATAACTACAAAAAAGTTATAAGGGTCAGAATATGGTTATAAATTATTTTTTTTCCCTCAGATTTAATTTTTTTTTCAGCAATAAAGCGCAAATAAAATTATACAAGTGTGATATTGTTATAACCGTACTGACCTGGAGAATGAAGATAACAGGTAAATCTTACCGCATAGTGTACAGTGTAAAAAATAAAAATTAAAACCTTTCTCAGAATAGCTTTTTTTCCCAATTCTACCCCATTTGGAATTTCTTTTCCACTTCCTACTACATGGTATGCAACCGTAAATGGTGCCATTAGAAAGTACAACTTGTCCCGCAAAAAATAAGCCCTGATAAGGCTATGTAAATGGTGAAAAAAAAGGTAGGACTATGGGAAGGCGGGGAGTGAAAAACAAAAACGCAAAAATGGAAAATCTCAGGGTCCTTAAGGGGGTAACAATAAATAATATAACCACAATAGTTAATGCTGGTCCCACATAGAGGTAACATCCAAAATAAAGTGCAAGTGCATAATAAACACCTTCAAAAGTAGCAGCAGCCAGGAGAACATTTTACTGCAGTACTAAGTAGTGTTGCTGCAGATCATGCACTGGGGTGAGACAGTAGAAGCAACAACATCATTTATGTGTGTCTGTGTTTCTTTCTTACCCTGTAGCTATTTCTTTCACATCCTCCCCCTTCCCTATCCATAGTCTTCTATGGAAAACAACTTTAACTTGATCTTTTAGTGTATATACTTCTGTGTACAAAATGATCAGAGCAGGAGGTGGGGTGGAGAGTTTCATAAATGAAGAAATAAACATTTTTTGTGATAAGATAAAATACAAAGTTTATCTATTTAAAAAATGGTTATTACTCTTTAAATCTATTAATGCAACCCCATTATGAAACCGCTGACAAGGGACAAGATAACTACTGTAAAAGATTAAACTAAAAAATCCCTAGTCTGCAAAAAATATACTCTAAAAGGTTGGTGACTTAGGTGCTCAGGTTGTGCCAAGGAATATATAAGGGAGCTGTAACCTCCCTGACCCACCTTCACACTGTAGTAGACTCAGTCTTACATAGGCTGGCGTAATATCATCATCTCTTCCTGTGTCTTCACCAGAAAGTACAGACCAGAGAAAAGACCTGCACTGCTGGTTTATTATAGAAATGGGGACAGGTAAGTATATAAGCAAAGAACAATATTTTGGGGACACTAGAAATTCAAAGTAGGAATATTGGATTTTTTATTCTGCAGCCCATTGTGTCTCATTAGTAGTGATGAGCGGCATAGGCAATATTTGTTTTTGCGATATTTCGTGAATTTTTCGCATAATATTTGCAATTAATTAGCAAATTCTAGAATTTGTGATCTCCAGTCATTATTCTGTTGTAGAAGGTGAAGAAATCTGAACGGATTATGTGCACAAAGTGCCAATAGTCAACACCATAATGGTCACTGCAGACCAACAGTTAGAGGCAAATCAATGTTTTGGACTACTGGATGTAGGTTAAAGGTGATGGGATTTTTATAGAGAACATTCATACTATTACAAACGACTTGCATTCTGGTCTGTGATGGCAAAATCATGTGCAAATTGTGACCAAATATCTAACAGTGTTGGATTTTTTGTGACTGTTGTTCCTCAATTGTTCTCACACTCACTACATATTGTGTGTCACATCTCAGCCCTGTTGACAATCATTAGATGTGATGTTGCAATGTGACATTGTGTTCTTCATGTTGCCATAGCCCAGTAAAAACTGCTAACTGGATCTTTAGGGGCAAAAGAAATGCATTAGCACAATTTTCTTCAAATAGGCATATTTCCATATAACAAAATAATAAAACAGGAATCGTGTCAACAACATCCAGGAGATCTCTGCCACTGGATTCAGATAGTAAGATACCACTCGTTTATGTCATTAAAGACTTTACTGCTATGGAAAGGATTCATTGCCTCCGGCATCCACTACACTTTGAGAAGGACTGGCTATCTGAAGCCAAGATCTGTACCCCTTAGATCAGGAATTGCAGAAGGAGTTAACAAGTAGAGAATAGCATGCCTGTGGATTGTAAAATGTTTAAAAAGTGACTCAGGGGCTACTACCATCATCATTGCCACTGCTCATACACATGCTGTTGGGAAAATAAGTTGTATGCTGTGATATTCTTTGAAACTCTGCTTTTGCTGTTATATGTACTACTATACTAATCATCAATTTAGTAGAGATAGGTTTTTATTGCTACCCATGGTCCTGGCTATTGCCTTTACTATCTGCCGGCCCCTACATGTGCCATCCTGCCTTGCACTCTGCCAACTATCCTCCATCCACCTAACACCAGGAAGATGCCCCAGAAAGTCAGGGAGTGCCCTCAGGGAAGAAAAGATGTGTCCTCCATTCATTGTGCACAGCCAGAAAGATTGTCACCGTGAACTGTGAGTACTACTACCACCATCATAGCCACAACTCCTCCTATCCTTCAGGTCACTGCAAAGCACCATAACATGCCTCCATACAAGATCAATTTTATGCTGATTTGAGTCTATGAGGGACAGGTTCTAAAGTGTTTACACCACTTTATTGTGGCGTAAAAAAGTCACAAATTATGGTGCACTTTTTGACTTTTCACTTGGTGATGAAAAGTAAGCAGGGCTTAGTAGGATGAAGTGTGGCCTCCCACAACCCATTAGATTTGCTATAATTTGCGCCAGAAGCTGGCGTAAGTGATAATTTACATCTATGTCAACTCTTAGCTACCGTAGATGTGAAAGTCTGAGGCATGGATTGCCTGCATATGACTGTCAATAGATTTGATACATTTTGCACAGACAGACTTTATGTTTGTAGCCAGTGTAGGGCTGGAGTTCATTGGGCCCACCTGAAGAAATTATTCTTAGGGCTCAGCAATAATGTTTAATTGGTCTTGAATCAAAGAAATAGACGCTAGTGGCAAGTGATTAGCTCCAAAGGCAGCTCCAAAATAGTACCAATCTAACCATCAACTCATCCTGCAAAAAATGAGCCCCTATCTTTTTTTGTATAATCTTTTTTTATTGTTTCAAAAAGAAATAAAACAATGGTGTATAACAATTGCGATACACGGTATATATAATTAAAAGGTATCATAACAGCATGACATAAGGCACAGCTGTGTATGTATATAAGCACATCATAAACAGAATGAACATAAAATACAAAATAAACATAAAGGGGGGAAAAACGATGTTCTGAGGCAGCAGAAAGTCATCAAACCTCATAAAGGGGGTCTACTTATGAAGTGGCAAGAAGGTATAAATATCCCATAAATGATGATGAGGAACGGGGTTTACATATTGGTTACGAGAGCGAGTTGTTGATCCCTACTTCTTAGGTTGAACGTATGCTCTCTTGAAGGTCTTGTTCCTCAACCTGATACAGAGTGTCTGTATCCCTCACAACCTGAGCCTGCCTCCAGGGTTGCCATACCTCAAGATAGTTGAGTCTGTTACTGTGGACCCAACCTAACAGTTCTTCCATTCTATGAAGCTGGTGCATTTTATTAAACCACATTTTATGTTCGGAGGTCAGGTATCTCTCCACTTAGTAGGGATGAGTAGTTTTGCTGTTGCAATCATATGCGTGGAAAGGTTTTCTTTAGTAGGTTGAAAGGTGGGAGTTGGGAGCCAAAGCAATATCAGCTCGGGAGTAAGTTTAATAGAGGTAGAACAGATGGAGTTAATGGAGTTCTCCAGATCTCTCCAATATTGTGATAATAGTGGGCAAGACCACCAGATGTGGAGCATGGAGCCTACTCCTGATTGGCATCTCCAGCATTGATCAGTAGGAGAGACCCCAATAGAAGCAAGGTAAACTGGTGTCTTATGCCATCTAGTGATAATTTTGTAGGAGTTTTCTTGAAATCGAATGTCGGTAGAAAAACCTTTTGCATGGGAAAGGATATAGTTAGATTCAGTGTCAGTAAAACATCTCCCTAAGTCTCTTTCCCAGTGAAATAAGTAATAGGGTTTGGAGACACTAGTTTGATTCAATAAGTTGTTATAGATGACCGATAATGATTTTTTCAGTGGCGAGGGAAGGGCCGTGAAATTTTCCAGCCATGTGGGATCTAGGAATGTTGAGAAGGTAGTTTTTTCATATCTCTTACATATATTGTTAAAATCCCAAATTTTTATCTGAGTAGGGGGATCTCTTTCTAGTTTAATGTGAATGTTTTTCAAGGAAAGTATACGATTGGTTTCTGTCATCTTGCCTATCTTTGTTCCTCCTAGGCAGTGCCACCAACTCTTATCCCCGCCTCCCATATTGTTAAAGAGGTAAGGTAGCACACTGAGTGGGATCAATTTTGACACCTTACTTCCATTTTGAGGTGAGGCTGGGGAATTTCGATAAATGTTGAGCATACTCTTTGTTAGAATGCACATCTTAGGGCAGAGAGAGAGAGCGGAACCTCACGTAACCACAGAAGAGCATATCTATGTACTCCCATTAGAGTTCTTTCTATATCTAAATAGGGGGCCTCCAATTAGTCATTGGCTAGGAGTGCCCATCTGGATAGCTGGATAGCCTTATAATATATTGATATATCAGGCAGAAAGATACCGCCTTTACCCTTCTTTTGAGTTAAAAGTAAGAAGGCTAAGGATGTGAATAAGCTTTTAATTTGTGCATAATAGTAGGGCGGCAGATGTATCGGGATAGCTTGTAAGACATATAGAAGTTGAGGTAATACAAACGTGGACAATACGTTTATGTATGGCACTCTTGGAGAGGACATAAAGGATCTAACCTTGGATAATAGTGGAGTGTAGTTAAGTTTGAACAGCAGGTTCAGGTCGGCAGGGACATGTACACCTAGATACTTAATGGCAGTTAGGGGCCATTTAAAAGGAAAAGAGGGTTTGAGTGGGGCTAAAATGGTGGGTGGAATGTTAATCGGAAGGGCCTCTGATTTGGAAAAATTGATCTTCAAATTAGAGAGCACACTGTTCTGGCCGAATGTGGACATAATAATAGGGAGGGCCTCAGTCGGGTTGGATATTATAATTAGGAGGTCATCAGCAAACGGCGCAGACCTATGATGATACTGACCAAGGGTGATACCATGTATTTTATCAGACTGTCTAATTTTTAGGAGGAGCATCTCTAGGCATAAAATAAATAGAGAAGGGGAGAGGGGGCAACCTTGCCTAGTCCCATTCCTGATGGGGAAGGCATCCGACAGGGTTCCATTTACCAGTACTTGCGCCGTTGGGTATGCATATAGTGAGAAAATAGCTGTGACAAAAACAGGAGGTAAACCAAATTTCACCAATGTGGCTTTCATAAAGTCCCAGCTGACCCTGTCGAATGCCTTCGCTGCATCAGTACCCAATAGCAACATAGGTGTATTCTTTACATGGGCATTATGGATCAAGTGTATCAGTCTCCATATATTGTGTTTCCCCTCCCTCCCGGGAACAAACCCTACTTGTTCAGGATCAACAAATTTGTGTAGCAGGGGGGATATTCTGTATGCCAGTAATTTTGACCACCATTTCAAGTCACAATTGAGTAAAGAGATGGGTCTGTAGCTCCCACAGTCCTCAGGGTCTTTCCCTTTTTTGTGTAGCATTGTTAGATGTGCCCTCAAGGCCTGGGGAGCTAGAGAGGACCCCCCCAACAGTGAGTTGCAGAGGTCCGTGAAATGGGGGAGTAAAAACAGTTTGAGTTTCTTATAATAGACAATTGGAAGTCCGTCCGGAACGGGGCTCTTCCCTATAGGGATGGAACTGAGGACTTTTTCCACTTCAGATATGGTAAAGGGTTTAAGGAGTTGCTGTCGCTCTTCCCCAGATAATGTGGGGGATTTAATTGAATCTAAGAATTCTGCCAGGAGAGTTGCATATGGTTTGTCTTGTAAGTTAGGATCCGCAGCTGATGAAGGGAGATTATATAGTTTTGCATAAAATGTCTGGAAGGCTTTAGCAATGAGAGGGGTAGAGGTGGCTCTCAAAGATGGGCTGGACCTTATTGATGAAACAAAGGTTTTTTCCCTCCTCTTTTTAATAAGGTGAGTCATCATTTTGTTCCCTTTGTTGCCGTGCTTGTATATTCTACTTTTTAGGCGTAAGAGAGATCAAGCTTCTTTAATATTAAGAAGATCTTTGACCTTACGTCTGAGTGTGATCAATGCCTCCTTATGTACATAAGATTGTCTTAGTTTGTGCAATTTTTCTTGCGTTTGAATCTGGGAGAGTAACGACATCAACTCCTTTGTGTCTTTTTTCTTTGCATAAGAACCTAAGTTCGCCCCTTATGTAGGCCTTGTGGGCCTCCCAAAGTATTGGTTTAGATGTTTCCGGTGAGGTGTTAGTTTTAAAATAGTTTTCAAATTTTTATCCCAATGCCTTTTTTCTTCCAATGTGTCTGCGTTTGAAGAAGTGTAGTATTCACCTCCACGACCATACTTTATGTGGGAGACATTAGAGAGAGAGTGACAACATGGGTTTGGGTTCCTGGAGAACTGGGCCGACTTCTCTGTCGGCTACAGGCTCTATCGTAGGGACGGGCTGCACCTCAATGGGGAAGGGGCAGCTGTGTTGGGGAAGAAGACGGCTAGAAGGTTGGAGGAGTGTTTAAACTAGGGACTGGGGGGAGGGTAATAACATTATAGAAGGGGAAGATAGTGCAGATAGAGACCGGGGGCAAGGTAGTGGGACTGTGGGAGGAATGGAAGGAGGGACTAGAACAGTTCAGAAGGAAAGGTGTAGGGTAAAAAATATACCTAAACCTCTCAAATGTATGTATACTAATGCCAGAAGCCTGACTAATAAAACTGGTGAACTGGAATTAGTGATGTGTGAGGAGGACTATGACATAGTGGTAATAACTGAGACATGGCTGGATGATAGCTATGACTGGGCGGTTAATGTACAAGGTTACAGTCTGTTTAGAAAGGATCGTCAAAACCGGAGAGGGGGAGGGGTTTGCCTTTATGTGAAGTCCTATCTAAAGCCCACACTCTGTGAAGATATAAGTGAGGGACATGAACATGTGGAGTCACTGTGGGTAGAGATATATGGAGCTAAAAACAACAATAAATTACTAATGGGAGTTTACTATAAACCACCTAATATACCAGAGTCCACAGAAAATCTACTACTAAACGAGATAGACAAGGCGGCAAATCATAATGAGGTGGTTATTATGGGGGACTTCAACTACCCAGATATAGACTGGGAAACTGAAACTTGTATATCTCATAAAGGAAACAGATTCTCGGCAATAACCAAAGACAATTACCTCTCCCAACTGGTTCAGGACCCGACTAGAGGGACGGCCATACTGGACTTAGTATTAACCAATAGACCTGACAGAACAACAGACGTGCAGGTTGGGGGACACCTTGGAAATAGTGACCATAAAGTAATAACCTTCCAATTATCATTCAAAAGAGCTTTTCTACAGGGAGGAACAAAAATACCAAACTTCAAAAAAGCTAAATTTAGCCAACTAAGAGAGGCCATAGGCCTAACTAACTGGGACAAAGTCCTCAAAAATAAAAATACAGCCACAAAATGGGATATCTTTAAAAACATCCTAAAATCTCATTGTGAGAGGTACATACCGTATGGGAATAAAAGGTTAAGGAACAAAAAGAAACCAATGTTGATAAACAGAACTGTAAAGAAAGCAATAAATGACAAAAAGAAAGCATATAAAACACTAAAACAGGAGGGTGGCACGGAAGCACTGAAAAACTATAAGGAAAAAAACAGAACATGTAAAAAACAAATAAAAGCGGCCAAACTAGAGACCGAGAGATTAATTGCCAAAGAGAGTAAAACTAACCCTAAAATGTTCTTCAATTATATAAATGTTAAAAAGTATAAATCTGAAGGTGTCGGCTCTTTAAAGTGTAATGAGGGGGGAGTCGCAGAGAGCGATGAGGAGAAAGCAAAGTTGTTAAATCATTTTTTCTCCAGTGTATTCACTGAGGAATATAAACTGTCAGATGAAATGCTGAATGTTGAAATAAATTCGCCATTAAAAGTGTCCTGTCTGACCCAGGAAGAAGTACAACAGCGACTTAAAAAGATCAAAATAGACAAATCGCCCGTATCCTAAGGGAATTATGTAATGTCATAGCCAGACCCTTATTTCTGATATTTGCGGACTCTATACTGACAGGGAATGTCCCACAGGATTGGCGCATGGCAAATGTGGTGCCAATATTCAAAAAGGGTCCAAAAACAGAGCCTGGAAACTATAGGCCGGTAAGTTTAACATCTGTTGTGGGTAAACTGTTTGAAGGTTTTCTGAGAGAGGCTATCTTAGAGCATCTTAACGGAAATAAGCAAATAACGCCATATCAGCATGGCTTCGTGAGGGATCGGTCATGTCAAACTAATTTAATCAGTTTCTATGAGGAGGTAAGTTCTAGACTTGACAGCGGCGAATCAATGGATGTCGTATATCTGGACTTCTCCAAAGCATTTGACACTGTACCACATCAAAGGTTAGTATATAAAATGAGAATGCTCGGACTGGGAGAAAACGTCTGTAAGTGGGTAAGTAACTGGCTCAATGATAGAAAACAGAGGGTGGTTATTAACGGTACATACTCAGATTGGGTCACTGTCACTAGTGGAGTACCTCAGGGGTCAGTATTGGGCCCTATTCTCTTCAATATATTTATTAATGATCTTGTAGAAGGCTTGCACAGTAAAATATAAATTTTCGCAGATGACACTAAACTGTGTAAAGTAAGTAACACTGAAGAGGACAGTATACTACTACAGAGGGATCTGGATAGATTGGAAGCTTGGGCAGATAAGTGGCAGATGAGGTTTAACACTGACAAATGTAAGGTTATGCACATGGGAAGGAATAATGCAAGTAACCC
The DNA here is from genome assembly GCF_905171765.1 of Bufo bufo. Lineage (NCBI taxonomy): Eukaryota > Metazoa > Chordata > Amphibia > Anura > Bufonidae > Bufo > Bufo bufo. The sequence continues at coordinate 267,756,733 of NC_053390.1, read as the reverse complement.
GTACATACTAAATGGTAAAACACTCGGTAACACTGACATGGAAAAGGATCTAGGAATTTTAATAAACAGCAAACTAAGCTGCAAAAAACAGTGTCAGGCAGCTGCTGCCAAGGCCAATAAGATAATGGGTTGCATCAAAAGGGGCATAGATGCCCGTGATGAGAACATATTCCTACTACTTTACAAATCATTAGTCAGACCACACATGGAGTACTGTGTACAGTTCTGGGCTCCAGTGAACAAGGCAGACATAGCAGAGCTGGAGAGGGTCCAGAGGAGGGCAACTAAAGTAATAACTGGAATGGGGCAACTACAGTACCCTGAAAGATTATCAAAATTAGGGTTATTCACGTTAGAAAAAAGACGACTGACAATCTCATTCCATGTGTTAGCTTCTATATTAATATTGAATAGTTCGGATTTATTCAGGTTAATTTTAAAATCCGAAACCTCATTAAACGAGTCAAATTCTTTGAGAATTTCTGGAATGGATGTCAGTGGTTCAGTTATTGTAAGAAGTGTATCATCAGCAAACGCTGCAATCTTGTGTTCCCTAGAGTGGGCCGGAAAGCCTCTAATTTCAGGATTGGTTCTTATTTTCATTAAGAAAGGTTCTAAACATAGAATAAATAATAACGGGGATAAAGGGCAACCCTGTCTGGTTCCGTTTGCTATCGAGAGAGGAGAAGACAGAACCCCATTTGCTTTGACGCAAGCAGAAGGCGAGACATAAAGAGACATAATCTTGTCAATTAGGATTGGTGGGAATTTTACTTTATGGAGTACCGACTGGAGATAGTGCCAATTGAGGCGGTCGAACGCCTTCTCGGCGTCGGTTGAGACCAAAACTAGGGGGACCTTTTTAGTTTTAGCTTGTTGAATCAGATGGAACACCCTAATGGTGTTGTCTCTGGCCTCCCTACCCATCACAAAGCCAACCTGGTCAGGATCTACTAGAAAGGGCATCAGCTTCTTCATCCTATCAGCGATCAATTTGGCAAAAAATTTTACGTCTACATTTAGTAGCGAAATAGGCCTGTAGTTCATACATAACATATTGTCCTTACCCTCTTTCGGGATAATAGAAATGTGAGCCAACGTAGATTCCGTTCTGAGCGGGGAGGCCAGAGAGACACCATTTAAATACTGCTCCATGTAAGGGGCCAATACATCTTTGAACTTTTTGTAGTAACTGGCTGAAAAGCCATCTGGCCCAGGACATTTCCCATTTTCTAACGAGTTAATAACTTGCTTAATCTCGTCTACTGTAAAAGGGGCCTCTAATTGTTCTAGTTGGAGTTTAGATAATTCCGGAAAGTTCACGTTCTCAAGATATTTACCAATTGCTTTTTTCCTAATCTCTGGATTGTTTTCTGTCTTATTTAAATTATAAAGTTTGCTATAGTATTCTTTAAAACATTCCACGATTTTTTTTTAATCATAAAGGATTTTATCCGAGGTGGGGTCTGGTTTGATTTTGGGGATATTCGTGGCAGATCTGGTCTTGCGAACTAAGTTCGCCAGGGCCTTTCCGCATTTGTTCGCATACATGTAGTGTTTATATTTAGTCATAAACAGATATTTCTGTGATTGGGCGTTCAAAATTTCTTTCAGTCTTATTCTTAGGCGTGTAATCTCCGCTTCACAAACACTATTTACTGCCTTTTTATGCGAACTTTCCAGGAGTCTAATTTTGTGCAAAATTTCATCCATTTCCTTTTGTTTAGCCTTTTTTTCCCTCGCACCTATCTGAATTAGGGCGCCTCTCAAAACCGCCTTATGAGTTTCCCAGATGAGGGCGTTACATTTATTATCTCCCAAGTTTTCATTAAAAAAATTGTTAATATTTCTAGACAATACATCCACATTCTCCTTTCTCGACAGCAAACTTTCATTCAGTCTCCACAGTCCTGGAGTTTTATTGGTAAGGCCATAGGTCAAGGTTATTCTGAGCGGGGCGTGGTCAGAGAGTAGGATTGGGTCGTATTCAATTTTTTTGATAAAACCTAAGTCATTCTGATTGACAAAAAGGTAGTCAATCCTAGTGTATGTTTGATGGACCTTGGAGAAAAATGAATAATTCTTGACTGTAGGGTTCATCGCTCTCCAAGCATCCACCAACTGGTTTTGTTGGAAAAGTTTCTTAACTACCCTCAGAGTACGGGCAGCAACGTGAGATCTACCCTGTGAATTGTCTAGATTAGGTTCAAGGGGGACATTAAGATCTCCCCCTACAATCAGTGAACCTTCTGCAAAGTCCTCCAGTTTGCTAAATAGATGTTTAAAAAAGGGAGTTTGGTTATCATTAGGGGCATAAATGCTAGCGAAGGTGAATCATTTTTTGTTTATCTTCCCTTTAACAAAAATAAACCGCCCTTCTGGGTCTACCATTAGATCCGATTTAGTAAAGTGTACGTTTTTGTTGAAAACTATTGAGACGCCCTTTCTCTTTTGTGTTGGTGAGCATGCATTGAACCATTGTGTGTAAAAGTAATGCTTAGTAATAGGCCCACTAAAACATACTTCTAATTTTATTACTTACTTAGGGGTCAAAGTCTATAGAGATCTTCCAGAAACATACTGTAAAAACTTTCTCCCCCTACTGACTAACACTGAAACTCTTTCGAAGGAATGGGATTCTAATTGGATTTCCTGGTTCGGCAGAGTCAACTTGATCAAGATGGAAATTTTACCCAGATTTTTGTATTTGTTTCAGACACTTCCGGTGGAAATCCCCCCTGTTTTTTTTAAAAAACTAAAAAAGATCCTGACTAAATTTATATGGCAAAACAAACAGAATAGAATCAAATACGCTACACTGGCCAGACATAAATCAAAGGGAAGTATAGGGCTTCCAGATTTTGAACTGTACTACAAAGCATCCATTCTAACTAGAATATTAGATTGGATTCCAGACCCTACTACCAAAAGGTGGGTAGAATTAGAACAAGACTCAGTTAAGACATCGCTCTTTGCATTACTCTGGAGGACTCCTCAATATACAAAAAATCAGGCTGTGGTAGATAACCAAATTACTAAAACCACACTTAGGAAGTGGTATTCTATTATACGTTCCCTAAAGATTCCAACTAGGAAAGATACCAGAGCCTTTATATGTAGCTTCATACCCCATGACTGGTACGCCTTAACTAAGTTAATAAGAAAATTGCGAGAATGCAAGTGAGAAAGTTTTTTTAGAGGGGGACGCTTGATTCCCATAAAGGACTTTATCTCCAACTTTGGGAAAGAAACGATCACAAATGATCAATATGGTTTATTGGCTGCTCAATTGACAAGTTGGTTTAAGGATCATGTTGATCCATTGGATACGGTTCCGTTGTATCGTTTACTATTAAACGAATCCCCTGGAAACCATTTAATTTCCAAGTGCTACAAAATACTAAACGACTCGGCCATAACCCCCCCCCCCCCCATCTTGAAAGCTGGAATAAGGAAAGAAACAAACAGTTTAATGAAACACAAACAGAATTTTTATTAAGCAAGACACTTACCTTCTCTAAATCCTACAAATACCAAGAGATGCAATATAAACTAGTTACACGTTGGTATAGAATTCCTACTTTACTACATAGGATCAATCCCGATATTTCAAACTTATGTTGGAGATGTAATAGTGAAATAGGAGACTATACACACATTTGGTACACTTGTCCTAAGATTGTTTCCTTTTGGGAAAGGTTTAATGACATTATTAATGATGTTTTCAAGTCTAAAGTTAAAATATCGGCTGAATTAGTTTTATATTGCCTATTTGATGCTAGTCAGATACCTGTTAGAACAGAATTATGTTTACACCTCCTTAACGCGGCCAAGATATTGGTACCCAAGTTCTGGCTTCAACAGGATCCGCCAACGATAAGAGACTGGATAGCGGAAGTATTAAGGACACGCGATTTTGAAAAACTGAAATGGACCCTGGCACAAAATCTCTCGAAATACAATGATATTTGGGACGCTTGGAATAATTACTTGACCCCGGAAAAATTTGCATATTTGTATTCAAGTCCGAATATATGAGTCTGTTAAATTGATTACTGATAACAACCCTTTGTTTTAAAACAGCTATTCATATTAATTAGCCAAATGACTGGTACTCCTTTTATGTTCTTCCTTGTTTTTGTTGTTTGTTCTGTTTATACTCCCCTTACCCCTCCCCTCTACTATCCTTAGCATATGTCTCTCTTTTTATTTTTATTTCCGATCCCTAATATGTATCTCTAATCGAAATTTTACATCCAACATATCCTGTTTTTAAAAGGTACTTTACGCTTTGAAGTGACTTAACTTCAAACATGCACTTTATTACTTTGTTGTATAACGAAATTTCTTTGATAACGAAACAAAGAGAGAACACTTAATTGTTATAAAAATTTATAATAGCATTTTGTTTGCTACCAAAAATAAAAAATTTACAGAAAAAAGACGACTGAGGGGAGATCTAATTACTATGTATAAATATATCAGGGGTCAGTACAGAGATCTATCCCATCATCTATTTATCCCCAGGACTGTGACTGTGACGAGGGGACATCCTCTGCGTTTGGAGGAAAGAAGGTTTGTACACAAACATAGAAAAGGATTCTTTACGGTAAGAGCAGTGAGACTATGGAACTCTCTGCCTGAGGAGGTGGTGATGGTGAGTACAATAAAGGAATTCAAGAGGGGCCTAGATGTATTTCTGGAGTGTAATAATATTACAGGCTATAGCTACTAGAGAGGGGTCGTTGATCCAGGGAGTTATTCTGATTGCCTGATTGGAGTCGGGAAGGAATTTTTTATTCCCCCTAAAGTGGGGAAAATTGGCTTCTACCTCAGTTTATTTTTTTTGCCTTCCTCTGGATCAACTTGCAGGATAACAGGCTGAACTGGATGGACAAATGTATTTTTTCGGCCTTATGTACTATGTTACTATGTTACTAACATGACAGGGGCATGGTCTGATATCACCAAATTTCCAATATATGCACTTTTCACCAATGGCATATAGGAGTCAGGAATAAATAGTCAATGCGGCTGTATGAGTTGTGAACATCTGAGAAAAATGTGAAATCCCTATCAGTGGGATGAATAGTTCTCCATACATCAACCAGACGCATTTCCGCCAATGCCATCATTAATTTCACTATTTGTTTCCCAGAAATCCAAGGAAATATTTAGGTCACCTCCTACTATCAGCATACTTTTAGTGTATTCTCTAATCGTCTTGAGCGTCCCAAGTAACCAAGAGACTTGGTGTAAATTAGGCGCGTATACGTTAGCTATAGTGATTTTTCACTTAAAAATCGTGCCCTGTATAATGAGCAAACGGCCCCCAGGGTCAATGTAGGATTTGACAAGACGAAAAAAGGGATGGAAGAGCTGATGGCTATAGATACCCCTCTAGAAGCAGATGAGTGTGTGGCATGGAACCATTGTGATTATTTGGATGTGGATAGAGAAGGTATATGGCTATGGCGGAAATGCGTCTCCTGCCACAAGACTTTATCTGCTTTCTGTTTAAGTAGCAGGTTGAAAATCTGTTTCCTCTTTTGGGGTATATTAAGCCCATTCACATTATTGAACCATACAGTTAGGTTGGCCATAGCCACCTGCGAGCCTATTAAGGGTGGTAACTAATGGGGACCAATTTTTACAAAAAACAATAGTAACAAACGGGGAATTGGTAGTGGTAAGTGATATAGCCATTAACCGAGGCGCGTGTGCTTCAATGAGCCAACCCATGTCTCCTCCAGTATTTAAAAGAGGAGGATGGGTTCGGCCCGGAGGAACACAACATCCACGCTGGGAAGGGAGAAAAGCCATTATCAGCAAGACTAGCTGCTTTTTGTGAACAGCTAAAATTAAACATAGTGTTGTATAACGGGTACAAACAGGGAAATCGCAATAGACCCTATAAGGTGAAAAGCAATTCAAATGTCTTTTAAAACCTATTGGAAAAAAAGTGTACTATAAATGCAGTTTCGAGGCCACCATCCGCTAAAAGAATAATGGTCCGGTGACCTGAGAGACATGAACATAATGCTGACCATATCAAGGTGAGTATAGAACCTGCAGAGATATATATAACTGAACTGCTGAGAATACAGTTAGAGGGTCGCCAGTTGTCCCATTAATGTTGCATCTGGTGTAGAAGGATACAGGCGACTTTGAAGGTGTAGTTAAGGTGGACTCCAGTTGACCATTAGGTGTTCTTCCTGTGTTTTGGGGACTTTGGTTTCTTGACCACTTGCCACGCTTGAATCACAGGTAGGTTTGGAATTTAAAGTTCCTCAGGCACAGGCATCCACGGCTGAACCTCCACTGGTGCAATATCTAGCTTTTCCCAAGCTGCTGTTATGTCTTGTGGTGTTCTAATCACAATTTGCTGCCTTGCTTTAGAGGTAGCCAGAACAAAAGGGGAACAACCAACGCACTGGGAGTTTGTGCGCCTGGAGGGCATCTGTAAAGGGCTTTAGGGCTCTGCGTTTCGCCAGTGTACTGGGGGCTAAGTCCTGAAATACACTGCTCAAAAAAATAAAGGGAACACAAAAATAACACATCCTAGATCTGAATTAATTAAATATTCTTCTGAAATACTTTGTTCTTTACATAGTTGAATGTGCTGACAACAAAATCACACAAAAATAAAAAAAAGGAAATCAAATTTTTCAACCCATAGAGGTCTGGATTCGGAGTCACCCTCAAAATTATAGTGGAAAAACACACTACAGGCTGATCCAACTTAGATGTAATGTCCTTAAAACAAGTCAAAAAGAGGCTCAGTAGTGTGTGTGGCCTCCACGTGCCTGTATGACCTCCCTACAACGCCTGTGCATGCTCCTGATGAGGTGGCGGACGGTCTCCTGAGGGATCTCTTCCCAGACCTGGACTAAAGCATCTGCCGAATCCTGGACAGTCTGTGGTGCAACGTGGCGTTGGTGGATAGAGCGAGACATGATGTCCCAGATGTGCTCAATTGGATTCAGGTCTGGGGAACGGGCGGGCCAGTCCATAGCATCAATGCCTTCGTCTTGCAGGAACTGCTGACACACTCCAGCCACATGAGGTCTAGCATTGTCTTGCATTAGGAGGAACCCAGGGCCAACCGCACCAGCATATGGTCTCACAAGGGGTCTGAGGATCTCATCTCGGTACCTAATGGCAGTCAGGCTACCTCTGGCGAGCACATGGAGGGCTCTGCGGCCCTCCAAAGAAATGCCACCCCACATCATTACTGACCCAATGCCAAACCGGTCATGCTGGAGGATGTTGCAGGCAGCAGAAAGTTCTCCATGGCGTCTTAAGACACTGTCACGTCTGTCACATGTGCTCAGTGTGAACCTGCTTTCATCTGTGAAGAGCACAGGGCGCCAGTGGCGAATTTGACAATATTGGTGTCCTCTGGAAAATGCCAAACGTCCTGCACGGTGTTGGGCTGTAAGCACAACCCCCACCTGTGGACATTGGGCCTCATATCACCCTCATGGAGTCTGTTTCTGACCGTTTGAGCAGACACATGCACATTTGTGGCCTGCTGGAGGTCATTTTGCAGGGCTCTGGCAGTGCTCCTCCTGTTCCTCCTTGCACAAAGGCAGAGGTAGCGATCCTGCTGCTGGGTTGTTGCCCTCCTACGGCCTCCTCCAAGTCTCCTGATGTACTGGCCTGTCTCCTGGTAGTGCCTCCATGCTCTGGACAAGTGTAATATCAAGCGATCAAAAAGTCATATGCACAACAAAATAGTGCCAATCAAACTGTCATCTCATCCCAAAAAAATGATATGCTATCTAAGACAATTGCCCAAAAAATAAAAATAAATCTATGGTTCTCAGACTATGGATATGGATGATATTTTTGTGTAAAACTTAAAAAAATAAAAAATAAAAAATAAAAAAAAGTAAACATATTAGGTATTGCCAAGTTTATAATGACCTGCATGACCTAACCCTGCAGGTGAACATGGTAAAAAAAAAAAAAAAAGCTGTCAAAAAAGTAATTTTAACCATTTCTTTGTCACCTTACATCACAAAAAGTGTAATACCAAGTGAACAAAAATTCATATGCATCCCAAAATCACACCTATATCATACTTATCAAACCGTCATCTCATCCCACAAAAAATAAGTTCATTACTAAGACAATCGCCCAAAAAAAATAAAATATATCAGAATATGGAGACACTAAAACATGATTATTTTTGTTTCAAAAATGCTGTTATTGTGTAAAACTTAAATAAATAAAAAAGTATACATATTAGGTATTGCCGCTTCCATATGAACCTGCTCTATAAAAATATCACATGAACTAACCCCTCAGGTGAACACCGTAAAAAAAAAAAAAAAAAACACTGTAAAAAAAAAAGCAATTTTTTGGTACCTTACTTCACAAAAAGTGTAATACCAAACGATCAAAAGGTCATATGCACTCTAAAATAGTACTAATCATACCGCCATCTCATAACAAAAAAATGAGCCCCTACATAAGACAGTCACCCCAAAAAAAAAAAAAATATGGCTTTCAGAATATGGAGACAATAAAAATTTTTTTTTTTTCAAAAATGCTTTATTATGTAAAACTGAAACAAACAACAACAAAAAGTAGTCTTTATTGGTATTGTCGCATCAGTAACAACCTGATCTATAAAAATACCACATGATCTAACCTTTCAGATAAACATTGTAAATAACAAAAAATAAAACTGTGCCAAAACAGCTATTTTTTCTTACCTTGCCTCACAAAAAGTATAATATAGAGCAACCAAAAATCATATGTACCCTAAATTAGTACTAACAAAACTGCCACCTTATCCCACAGTTTATAAAATCATTTTTTTCCAAAATGGGTCACTTTTTTGGAGTTTCTACTGCATGGGGACATCAGGGGGTTTTCAAATGTGACATGGCAAATTAATATTATCCCAGTGAAATCTGCCTTCCAAAAACCACATGGTATTCCTTTCCTTCTGTGCCCTGCCATGTGCTCGTACAGCAGTTTACAACCACATATTGGGTGTTTCTGTAAACTACAGTACCAGGGCAATAAATATTGAGTCTTGTTTAGCTGTTAACCCTTACTTGGTTACTGGAAAAAATGGATTCAAATGGAAAATCGGCCAAAAAAGTGAAATTCTGAAATTTCATCTACATTTTCCTTTAATTCTTGTGGAACACCTAAAGGGTTAAGAAAGTTAGTAAAATCAGTTTTGAATACATTGAGGGGTGTAGTTTCTAAAATTGGGCCATTTAAGGGTGGGTTCTATTATGTAAGCCTCAAAAATAGAGTTGAGCGGACACCTGGATGTTCGAGTTCGACGGGTTCGGCCGAACTTCAGAAAAAGTTTGAGTTCGGTACCCGAACTTCACCCGAACTTGACCCCGAACACGAACCCCATTGAAGTCAATGGGGACCCTAACTTTTGAGCACTAAAATGGCTATAAAAATGTCATGGAAACGGCTAGAGGGCTGCAAATGGCATCAAAATGTGGTTAAGAGCATGGCAAGTGCTCTGCAAACAAATGTGGATAGGGAAATGACTTAAAATAAAATAAAAAACGTAAAAATAAAAAACGAATAATCTTAATCTAGGAGAACGAGGTCCATATGGAGTAGGAGGTTGAGGAGGCGGTGGATGTGGCGCTGTAGGTGGAAGCGGCGGTGGATGAGGAGGAGGAGGTAGCCTACAATGCTTTTTGGTTTTAAATATTATTATTATTTTTAAATTAGGGTACACCCCAAAACATTGGGAAATATAACCTGTGATAACCCCCTGCAGATGTGCTAAACACACGTTCAGACAATACACTGGCTGCAGGGCAGGCCAGCAGCTCCAAGGGGTAAAGGGCAAGCTCAGACCATGTGCCCAATTTGGAGACCCAGAAGTTGCTCAGATCATGTAGGCCTGTGCAAACTTACTGCCCCACCATGTCACACATCCCCGTGATTTTCACAATCCAATTTGATATCTATCAACTTTTAATGTTCTTTTCTGCGCCTACAATGGTGATCACAGATGGCGTGGAATCAGGGTTCCACGCCAGAGAGGTAGCGTGAGAAAGAGAGACCACATCCAAGGGAGGATTATTTTTTTCAAATTTAAAAATATAGAGTTGAATTATGAGAGACATTATTAAAGGGTAAAAGTGTGACAACTTTTTAAAGTTTAAGCATTGAATGAAAGGATGTGGCGCACATTAATTACTGAAGAATTTATTAAATTTTATTCCCTGTCACCTATGCAGAGAAGGGGTTTATTCACGTCTAAAATTGTATAATGTCAACCCAAGAATGCAACAGAAAAATTAGTGAAATTTATTAAGCTGTCAACTAGGTAGAGGAGGGGTATATTACACCCAAAAATTTGTGAATTTCACCAAAAAATGTAACAGACAAATATATTTTTTTTTTACCTGTCTACTCTGTATAGCAGTGGTACATCACACCCAAAAATTGGTGAATTTCACCCAAAAATGTAAATGATATATTTTTATTTTTTTTAACCTGTCTACTAGGTATAGCAGTGGTACTATACACCAAAAAATTGAGAATTTCACCCAAAAAATGTAAATGACAAAGTAGTGAAATGACATAAAATAAAATATGTACAAATAAAAATAAAAAATTTGATTTATGAGGTGGAGTTTGAGGAGGCGGTGAACGTAGCGGTGTAGGTTGAAGTGGCAGTGGAGGAGGACGAGGTAGCCAACACAGGTTTTTGGTTTAATTAAATTTTTTTAAATTAGGGTACACTCTAAAAGAGTGTGAAATATCCAAAATACCAGAATGAGCAATTGCGCTGCAGTATAACAATGGCTGGTTAGTGTCGGTATACATGTCTATTCTGCACAAGGTACAGACACGTCCATGCCTGTTTCATTTTAATGAATGTGAGCTTCTTGTCCACATTGGCTGTGGACAGGCAGCTGCACTTGTCTGTAATGACGCCCCCTGACGTGCTAAACAAACGTTCAGATAATACACTGGCTGCAGGGCAGGCCAGCACCTCCAAGGTGTAAAGTGCAAGCTCAGGCTATGTGCCCAATTTTGAGACCTAGAAGTTGAAGGGGGCAGACTCGTCATTCAGTACGTGTAGGCGTGTGCACACATACTGCTCCACCATGTTGCTGAAATGCTGCCTCCTGCTAAGACGGTCCATATCAGCTGGTGGTGCTGGTTGTTGTGGCGTGCTGACAAAGCTTTTCCACATTTCAGCCATGCTAAACCTGCCTTCTGAGCTGCTGGCGGTGCTCCAGATGCGTTGCCGACCTCTTCCTCGTCCTCTGCCTTCGCCTTTTGCTTCCACTGTGCCCCCGCTGTCGTGTGGGAATGCCACAAGCAGCGCGTCTACCAGGGTGCGCTTGTACTCGCGCATCTTACGATCACGCTCCAGTGACGGAATTAAGGATGGTACGTTGTCCTTGTAATGGGGATCCAGTAGCGTGGCCACCCAGTAATCAGCACAAGTTAGAATGTGGGCAACTCGGCGGTCGTTGTGGAGACAATGCAGCATGTAATCGCTCATGTGTGCCAGGCTGCCCAGAGGCAACAAAAAGCTGTCCACTGCGGGAGGTGTATCGTCTGTGTCCTCTGTATCCCCCCAGCCACGCACAAGTAAGTGGCCATGAGCTGGTCTGGGTGCCACCCTGCTGTGAACATGGTTCCTCCTCCTCCTTAATCTCCTCCTCCTCATCCTCCATCTCGTCATCCTACAGAAGTGTGCCCTGGCTGGACAATTGTGTACCTGGCATCTGTGGGTGCAGGAACCCACCCTCGGAGCCACTTGGGAATGACTGGCCGAAAACCCTACGAAAAGATTCCTCTTCCTCCTCCTCCTCCTGTGCCACATCCTCTTCCATCATCGCCAGCAGCGTTTTTTCAAAGAAGGCATAGAAGTGGGATAGTTACGCTGAGAACGGCGTTATCAGCACTTGCCATGTTGGTGGAGAACTCGAAACAGTGCAAGAAGGAACACAGGTCTCGCATGGAGGCCCAGTCATTGGTGGTGAAGTGGTGCTGTTCCGCCCTCACCCGTTCGTGCTGCAGCTGAAACTCCACTATCGTCTGCTGCTGCTCGCACAGTCTGGCCAGCATGTGCAAGGTGGAGTTCCACCTTGTAAGCACGTCGCATATGAGGCGGTGAGCGGGAAGGCCGATGTTACACTGCAGCGCTGACAGGCGAGCTGCAGCAGGTTGAGAACGCTGAAAGCGCGCACAGACGGCCCGCACTTTATGCAGCAGCTCTGACATATTGGAGTAATTTTTAAGGAATCTCTGCACCACCAAATTCAGCACAGTGCAGGGAAGGGGTGGCTCTCCTGGAAAAGTAGTGGCGGCTGGACACGAGGTACTGTGGGACAGGCACCACCATAAGGCCTTTAAAACTATCCGTCTCCACCAGATGGATTGACAGCATTTCAAAGGCCAATCATTTAGAAATGCTGGCATTTAGGGCTAGTGATAGCGGGTGGGTAGAGGGGTACTTCATCTTCCTCTCCAGCGTTTGGGAGATGGAGAGCTGAACGTTTCCGTGGGACATTGTGGAGATGCTTGGTGACCCAGGTGTTGGTGTTGCTGGCAGATCCTCTGTTTGCGGGGTGGCAGGTGCCACTGTCACTCCAGAGGTGGATGAAGAGGCCGAGACTGCAGCAGAAGAGGAAGCAGGAGGAGCCAGAGACCTTTCTTGGTTTTTGAGGTGTCTACTCCACTGCAGCTCATGCTTTGCACTTAAATGCCTGGTCATGCAGGTTGTGCTCAGGTTGAGAAGGTTTATGCCTCGCTTCAGGCTCTGATTGCACAGAGTGCAAATCACTCATGTCTTGTCGTCAGCACATTGTCTGTAGAAATGCCACACCAGGGAACTCCTTGGAGCTGGCTTTGGTGTGCTCGGTTTGTTGCTGCGGTGGGCAGTAGCAGGCGTACTGTCTAGGGGACGGCCTCTCTACTTTTGCACCCTGCTCCCTCTTCTGCTGTGCTGGTGGCTCTGTGCGACCACCGCCTCTTCCTCCGAACTACACAGGTCACTCGCATGACCTTGATTCCATGTGGGGTCGAGGATCGTCCTCCACATCATCTTCCACCCAGTCTTCACCCCTGCCCTCCTTGTCGGTCTGCACACTTTCAAAAGCCCCAGCAGTTAACACCTGTGTTTCGTCATTATCCGAGAAGTGCTGTGATGGTCCTCCCATGTACTCATCTTAAAAAATAAGTGGTTGGGCATCGGTACACTCAATCTCTTCCACATCTGGGTCAGGGCTAGGTGGATGGCCCTGGGAAACCCTGCTAACAGAGTCATTAAAAAGCAGAAGAGACTGCTGCATGACTTGGGGCTCAGACTGCTTGGCTGATTTGCAAGGGGGTGAGGTGAAAGACTGATGGACATCAACTGCAGGTGCCAACTCTGATCTTTCAGCAGGGGACTGGGTAGGAGACAATGTGAAGGAACTGGAGGCACTGTCAGCAACCCAATCTACTATCGCCTGTATTTGTTCTGGCCTCACCATTCGTAGAGCCGCATTAGGCCCGAACAAATATGGCTGCAGGTTCTGTCTCCTACTCGCACCTGAGGAAGGTGTTTCACTTGTGGGTGTAGCTGGCACAGATCGACCACGTCCATTCCCTGCAACAGGAGCTCCACCAGCAGCACCACGACCTGGGCCACGTCCTTTATTTGACGCTCTGAGAGGATCTTGCCTTAAATGGGTGTTTTTTTAATAGCAGAATAGAACCACAATATCTAAAGTATGTATCTCACACGTACAGATGTAGACTAGGCCACAATTAGTATTTTTTGCCCAAAATGGGTGTTTTATTAATAGCAGAATAGAACCACAGTATCTAAAGGGTGTATCTGACCATGACATATGCAGACTAGGCCGCAATTAAAGATTTTTGCCCAAAATGGGTGTTTTATTAATAGCAGAATAGAACCACAGTTTCTAAAGGGTGTATCTCACACGGGTGTATCTCACACGTACAGATGTAGACTAGGCCACAATTAATTATGATTTTTGCCCAAAATCAGTGTTTTATTAATAGCAGATTAGAACCACAGTAGGTAAAGGGTGTATCTCACACGTACAGATGCAGACTATGCCACAATTAAAGATTTTTACCCAAAATGGGTGTTTTATTAATAGCAGAATAGAAGCATAGTATGTAAAGGGTGTGTCTCACACTGATATATGCAGCAAAGGCTGCAAAATTAATTTTTTTGCCAAAAATTTGTGTTTTTTTAATAGCAAAATAGAACCACAGTATCTAAATGGTATATCTCACACGTACAGATCCAGACTAGGCCGCAATTAAAGATTTTTGCCCAAAATGGGTGTTTTATTAATAGCAGAATAGAACCACAGTATCTAATGGGTGTATCTCACAATGACATATACAGCAAAGGCCAAAATGGGTGTTTTTTTTTACTAACAGAATATGACATCAGTATATAACACTTGAATTTCACACGTGCAGATGCAGCAAAGGCTGTAAAAATGTGTATTTTGCCCAAAAAGGGTGTTTGATTTGAATGTCACAAAAGAACATATGCAGTGCTGGTGCACAGAGCTTGCATAAAATGGCCGCCGCCCACCTAACTAACAGACAGATAAAAGTTATTTTTCTCTGTCACTGGGCTCAGGGCAGGGTATAAAGATTGTGCACTGCACCCACACAACTAAATCTATGTAGATCGCTGAGTTCAATGGGAGTTCTGAATAAAGATTCTGTCCGTTTCTCTCCCTCACAGCAGCAGCATCCTCTCCGTACACTAAGCACAGCAGAGTGACGTGCAGCGCTACGTGACACCAGCTTACACAGAGCCTGGGTCACATGCTGCACTGGCCAATCACAGCCCTGCCATTAGTAAGCATGGCTGTGTTGGCTTCTAAGGTCACACAATTAAACGCTTGTTGATTGGTTGCTCTGCAGCCTTTCAAAAAGCGCTAATAAATCGCCGAACACTGAACCCGAACCCTAACTTTAACAGAAATGTTCGGGTCCGGGGTCCAAAAATCCTAAAGTTTGGTACAAACCCGAATTTTACAGTTTGGGTTCGCTCAACCCTACTCGTAGTTAGTAAAAAAAATTCTCCCAAATGGAAACTGAATGGACAGTTACAGTTGATGTGATATGTTTGGTTCTGTTCATGTCAGTTTTGTGACAAATCTGGCACTTCTGTTATTTTTGTATTTCTGCTCCTATAACGGAGCAGAAGAACAGAAATAATAAGTGCTGATATGAAAGCAGCATTACTTGGAATGCATCTGAAACCTTATATATGTTATTCAATAAAACTGCTACTTAGTTGTATATTCTTGTCATGTGCTACTAGACCACCAGGTCCTCAACAGGCACTACCTTCTTTAAAAGCTGTGTGCAATTGTCACCTCAAAAATAGCTTTTTCTGGAAAGAAATCTTAATCAACAGTTACACTTTAATGAAATGAGCACTGGCTTTTCCTTTATCTTTGGGACGCCAGTTTATCTTACTAATACAGCATATGTAGAAATACTTTTATAGAAAAAAAAATTGTGAAATCATGCCTTTGAATGGAAAAAACATTTACCCTGAGGTGGACCTTGACATCAGATGGCCTTTGCGCAGAATTGCATGTAAGCGTTCTCCTCACCAACAGCCAAATGTTAATCACCACCAATCATACTCTCTAGAAAAAGCATCACAACAGAGTCTTACATGCAAACTGGTTGGAAATTCTAGATTTTATTAACCGCTTCCGGACCGCCTAACGCAGGATTGCGTTCCGGAGGCGGCTGGCTCAGGCACACTCACGCGCCGGCGCGTCATCTCGCGAGAGGCGAGATTTCCTGTGAACGCGCGCACACAGGCGCGCGTGTTCAAAGGAACTGCAGGTAATCGAGTGGATCTGCAGCCTGCCAGCGGCGATCATTCGCTGGCAGGCTGTAGATCAGATTTTTTTAACCCCTTAAAGGTATATTAGACGCTGTTTTGATAACAGCGTCTAATATACCTGCTACCTGGTCCTCTGGTGGTCCCTTTTGCTTGGATCGACCACCAGAGGACACAGGCAGCTCTGTAATAAGTAGCACCAAACACCACTACACTACACACCCCCCTGTCACTTATTAACCCCTTATTAACCCCTGATCACCCCATATAGACTCCCTGATCACCCCACTGTCACTGATCACCCCCCTGTCATTGATCATCCTCCTGTAAGGCTCCATTCAGACGTCCGTATGTGTTTTGCGGATCCACGGATCCGCAAAACACATACGGACGTCTGAATGGAGCCTTACAGGGGGGTGATCAATGACAGGGGGGTGATCACCCCATATAGACTCCCTGATCACCCCCTGTCATTGATCACCCCCCTGTAAGGCTCCATTCAGACGTCCGTATGTGTTTTGCGGATCCACGGATCCGCGGATCCGCAAAACACATACGGACTTCTGATTGGAGCCTAACAGGGGGGTGATCACCCCATATAGACTCCCTGATCACCCCCCTGTCATTGATCACCCCCCTGTAAGGCTCCATTCAGACGTCCGTATGTGTTTTGCAGATCCGCAGATCCATGGATCCACGGATCCGCAAAACACATACGGATGTCTGAATGGAGCCTTACAGGGGCGTGATCACCCCATATAGACTCCCTGATCACCCCCCTGTCATTGATCACCCCCCTGTAAGGCTCCATTCAGAAGTCAGTATGTGTTTTGCGGATCCGCGGACCCACGGATCCGCAAAACACATACGGACGTCTGAATGGAGCCTTACAGGGGGGTGATCACTGTATATAGACTCCCTGATCACCCCCTGTCATTGATAACCCCCCTGTAAGGCTCCATTCAGACGTCCGTATGTGTTTTGCGGATCCGCGGATCTGCAAAACACGGACACCGCGGATCTGCAAAACACGGACACCGGCAATGTGCTTTCCGCATTTTGTGGATCCGCACACTGCCAGAACTATATAGAAAATGCGTTCTATAGGCTCTACAAAAAACGCAGTGTTCACCCAATCAGGCCTGATTTTGTGCGCACACTTGCGTTCAGTCCGCCCCACCGCAGTGACAGAAATATATATTTTTCTGATCACTGCAAAAACACCGTAAAATCGCTGCGGCACTATAAAGATCACTTTTGAGGGGCATGGCGAGTTCATAGAAGAAAAAAAATAAAATCTCATATGAACTCACCATACCCCTCACGGAATCCAAATGCGTAAAATTTTTTAGACATTTATATTCCAGACTTCTTCTCACGCTTTAGGGCCCCTAAAATGCCAGGGCAGTATAAATACCCCACAAGTGACCCCATTTAGGAAAGAAGACACCCCAAGGTATTCACAACTGAAAGTGAAAAATGTAATTTTTTTTGCAAAAAATTCGGTAAATTTCGATTAATAACTAAAAAAGTAAAAATGGCAGCAGCAATGAAATACCACCAAATGAAAGCTCTATTAGTGAGAAGAAAAGGAGGTAAAATTCATTTGGGTGGTAAGTTGTATGACAGAGCAATAAACCGTGAAAATAGTGTAGTGCAGAATTGTAAAAAGTGGTCTGGTCATTAAGGGGGTTTAAGCTAGGGGAGCTGAGGCGGTTAAGGGCTCTTTCACACTTGCGTTCTTTTCTTCCGGCATAGAGTTCCGATCGTCGGGGCTCTATCCTGGAAGAATCCTGATCAGTTTTATCCTAATGCATTCTGAATGGAGAGAAATCCGTTCAGGATGCATCAAGACCGGAACGTTTTTTGGCCGGAGAAAATACCGCAGCATGCTGCGCTGTTTGCTCCGGCCAAAAATCCTGAACACTTCACGCAAGGCCGGATCCGGAATTAATGCCCATTGAAAGGCATTATTCCGGATCCGGCCTTAAGCTAAACGTCGTTTCGGCGCATTGCCGGATCCGACGTTTATCTTTTTCTGAATGGTTACCATGGCTGCCAAGACGCTAAAGTCCTGGCAGCCATGGTAAAGTGTAGTGGGGAGCGAGGGAGCAGTATACTTACAGTCCGTGCGGCTCCACGGGCGCTCCAGAGTGACGTCAGGGCGCCCCACGCTCATGGATGACGTGTCGCATGGATCACGTCATCCATGCGCATGGGGCGCCCTGACGTCATTCTGGAGCGCCCCGGGAGCCGCACGGACTGTAAGTATACTGCTCCCCCGCTCCCCACTACTACTATGGCAGCCAGGACTTTAATAGCGTCCTGGGTGCCATAGTAACACTGAACGCATTTTGAAGACGGATCCGTCTTCAAATGCTTTCAGTTCACTTGCGTTTTTCCGGATCCGGCGTGTAATTCCGGCAAATGGAGTACACGCCGGATCCGGACAACGCAAGTGTAAAACCAGCCTAAGATGGGCAGCCCACTTGCTTACAGGCACCTGTTGAGCTGTACAAGAAACACATACTGTATGATATATTCACCGCTCAATTTTAACATGATGGCAATAATAGCAATAATTGATTGCTTTCATCACAATGTCTACATGTATAATTGGCATATTGTATACACAGTCAGGTCCATAAATATTGGGACATCAACACAATTCTAACATTTTTGGCTCTATACACCACCACAATAGATTTTAAATGAAACAAACAAGATGTGCTTTAAGTGAAGACTGTCAGCTTTAATTTGATGGTATTTACATCCAGATCAGGTGAACGGTGTAGGAATTACAACAGTTTGCATATGTGCCTCCCACTTGTTAAGGGACCAAAAGTAATGGGACATAATAATATTTATAAATCAAACTTTCACTTTTTAATGCTTGGTTGCAAATCCTTTGCAGTCAATTACGGCCTGAAGTCTGGAACGCATAGACATCACCAGACGCTGGGTTTCATCCCTGGTGATGCTCTGCCAGGCCTCTACTGCAACTGTCTTCAGTTCCTGCTTGTTATTGGGGCATTTTCCCTTCAGTTTTGTCTTCAGCAAGTGAAATGCATGCTCAGTCAGATTCAGGTCAGGTGATTAACTTGGCCACTGCATAACATTCCACTTCTTTACCTTAAAAAACTCTTTGGTTGCTTTTGCAGTATGCTTTGGGTCATTGTCCATCTGCACTGTGAAGCACTGTCCAATGAGTTCTGAAGCATTTGGCTGAATATGAGCAGATAATATTGCCCGAAACACTTCAGAATTCATCCTGCTGCTTTGTCAGCAGTCAAATCATCAAGAAATACAAGAGAACCAGTTCCATTGGAAGCCATACATACCCACGCCATGACACTACCACCACCATGCTTTACTGATGAGGTGGTATGCTTAGGATCATGAGCAGTTCCTTTCCTTCTCCATACTCTTCTCTTCCCATCACTCTGGTGCAAGTTGATCTTGGTCTCATCTGTCCATAGGATGTTGTTCCAGAACTGTGAAGGCTTTTTTAGATGTCGTTTGGCAAACTCTAATCTGGCCTTCCTGTTTTTGAGGCTCACCAATGGTTTGGTTTACATCTTGTGGTGAACCCTCTATATTCACTCTGGTGAAGTCTTCTCTTGATTGTTGACTTTGACACACATTCATCTACCTCCTGGAAAGTGTTCTTGATCCGGCCAACTGTTGTGAAGGGTGTTTTATTCACCAGGGAAAGAATTCTTTGGTCATCCACCACAGTTGCTTTCCGTGGTCTTCCGGGTCTTTTGGTGTTGCTGAGCTCACCAGTGCGTTCCTTCTTTTTAAGAATGTTCCAAACAGTTGTTTTGGCCACGCCTAATGTTTTTGCTATCTCTCTGATGGGTATGTTTTGCTTTTTAAGCCTAATGATGGCTTGCTTCACTGATAGAGACAGCTTTTTGGATCTCATCTTGAGAGTTGACAGCAACAGCTTCCAAATGCAAATAGCACACTTGAAATGAACTCTGGACCTTTTATCTGCTCATTGTAATTGGGATAATGAGGGAATAACACACACCTGGCCATGGAACAGCTGAGAAGCCAATTGTCCTATTACTTTTGGACCCTTAACAAGTGGGAGGCACATATGCAAACTGTTGTAATTCCTACACCGTTCACCTGATTTGGATGTAAATACCCTCAAATTAAAGCTGACAGTCTGCAGTTTAAGCACATCTTGTTTGTTTCATTTCAAATCCATTGTGGTGGTGTATAGAGCCAAAAATGTTAGAATTGTGTCGCTGTCCAAATATTTATGGACCTGACTGTAGATAATATGATTAGGTCTACATAAAGCATAAAGACTCATTTTACATTATTACATCTTACAAACTAGAGAATTGTGCATTATTTGTGGAAGAGCTTGCAATCAAAAAGAAGATGAAAATTCTGGATCTATCACTGGGCAGTCAGAGAATAAGAAAGCAAACTGTTAAAAAAATAATAATGTTGAAACTCATGGAAACAATGACTATGCAGTGTTTCCATTTGATTGAAAAGCATTCATGTGGCAAATTGGTCCAAATAAAAAGATAGCACCCACTTTACATAAAATAAACTATGCAAAAATGTTCTGTACAGTAAGCAGTGTGTCAGAATTAAAGCATATGGTATATCTAGCATGAGATTTTTCAAATGCATGAATATAATTATCAGACATTATTGACATATCTGCATTTATTATCTTCTTTCTTTCCAGTAAAATTTGTTTGGTATCCATTTTTTCCAATTAAATTCTATGTGAAATTACATAACTCATGCCAAAAGCTGATATCTTTTACAGTTTCTTTCAAATATAGCATAAATATCCTCAACAAGACTTTTGCTTAGGATCTGGTCCATATTTCTTAGCAATAGTCTTAACAAGCAAATACAGAAGCTTGACAGAAACCTTCTCCCAGTTACTGATCCTATTATACATCAATGGGATCAATAAAGACATGTTGGGGTTTGTTACACCTGCATTGGCTCTGCTATAAATGGAAGTCATGATAATGGTTTGAACAGAGCCCAATATGTTTAGGACACTCATACTATATTGAAGAGAAAATACAAATTGAAAGCATATTAATAGGCAGAAAATGCATATTCTTTGTGTTGCCATTGATTTGAGGGGTCACTATTGACTGGGCTGAATGGAAGATCTGCTTATTTACATGCCTAGTCTCACATATAAAGGGCATCTGTCAAGTACTTCAGATGTACTTATGAAACTGGCTGAACTGTTGCATGTGCGCTTGGCAGCTAAAGGCATCTGTGCTGGTCCCATCTTCATATAAACCTGCATTGCTGAGTAAAACAATGTTTTAAGCCTCTAGGAGCAACGGGGGCGTTGCCATTACACCAAAAGATTTCCCTTTCTCAGCAACTGCCACTCCCTCTCTACTTTGATTGATAGGGCCTAGCAATGTAAATGTAATCACGCCTGCTGTCAAAGTGGAGAGGATGCAGCAGTTTCAGAGAGAGCAGAGCTTCTGGCTGTAATGGCAACAATCCTTTTGCTCCTAGAGGTTAATTTTCATATATTAAAACATCATTTTTCTCAGCAATGTGGGCGCATATGAACATGAGACTAACACACATACCTTCAGCTGCCAAGCGCAGATTTACCAAGTCAGTCTATTTCCCAGGTACAAATTTGCTGACAGATGCCCTTTTAATATAAATAGAGATGAGCACGAAGTGGAATTCGATCTGAATTTCAGGATAAATTTGATTTGCCTAGAAGCCGAATTTACTCGTGCTTTGTGTCAGCGAATTGATTTAACCTGAAAAAGTATAAAAAAACATGATGATGAAATCTCGCGCTGCACAGGATTTCGGCCAAGATCTTAAAGCAACATGGCGGCAGCTGGCCGTTGCGAGCAAATGGAGGCAGTAAGTTTGATTTATTTATTTGTATTGTTAATTTTGCACTCAGGTGCCGCGATCATGCACCCGTTACTTACAAAAAAATGTGGTTCAGGATTAGGTAGTGTGTCACAAAGCAAATTTTTGGGTGGAATTTGGTGAATCAGCCAAATTGAACTTTTAAGAAATTTGCTCATCTCTAATTATAACGTACTTGTATATGAATTTATGTAACATCCTCTCCAAACAATTTCACCTCTTATGTGATCTATTATTGACATTTTTCTGAATCTAACAGCAACTATATATACAGCACACGACCTAATATTTTAATTCCGTTTCTGAATAACTGATAATAGCATATATTGTTCTTGGCCTATGTTACATGCATTTAAAGTTATGATACAAAGTCACAAAAATAAGAAAGTGCACCAAGGGTATAATGAAAAGCATTACAAATAGTTAAACGCAAACTACTGAAATGCAAGTCTGTTCGACATTAGATACATTTTGGGTTTGTATTTGTTCTTATGACAGCAGGGTCACACTTTTTCAAAGGGAATAACTTGAAAAAAAGAGTATAATGGGTTTCTTATGCAGAAGGAAAATGAAAGCTCTCTTTGCTGCTTCACCTATTTTCTTGTCAAAAGTCTTTGGGCAAAACTTAATAATGAATAAAATGCTTTGCAGTTTTTCAAAAGAGTTGTATTATTTGAAGTCAAATTTGAAAAAAAAAATGAAATACAGAATCTTGAGATAATGCATAGCAGGGATAAAGAAAAAATCATCAGAATGTTCTGGTTATTTAACTGTGGGGCCTCCTTACTTACAACAAAACCATTCTCTAGAGGACGAATCAAACTGTTTTCAAGTGCTTTCGAATTCCCATGTTACTTTTTTTCCATACTAACGCTGTTTCTTCCAGCCAATTAAAATACTCCATCTCACTTTGAATAGCTGTAGATTTACTTCCTATTTTTCATGAGAGTAGTTGCCATCTAAAGGCCAAGCATGATTGCCTTTCCCAGAAGAGTACTAACCATCTTTAGCAGACAACTGATCTTCTGCTTTAAAGCAGGTCTGTTCTCTGCAATGGCTACTTTCAATCTTGAGCCTCTGGGTTTAATCTCCATTACAGGAGTGTAAATAGTGTGCCCTCAGTAATGGAAACAATATTTATACTTTAATGCCCGTACATTCTTCCTGCTAGACGTTTCATTGCACTTTCTGATTTAAAGGTTGCCAGTGGGTAGTGTACAGACCAGAACTGCACATTTAAATGCATTGTAAAAGTATTTATTTTAGCAGTAAATAACACATTTGGTGAATGGGGATAAACAAACCAAGCATGCAATTTTTAGTGATGCATGTGTGTGCAAAGATTCAATTTACACTACATCTAATAATGGTTTTAACAATATTTGCTGCATTTTACATTTTTTTTAAATTGAACATTTCACGATTTTCAATAACCTTAGAACAAGTTAAATAAAATGGGACAAAAATATCACTGCTTAAAGGGAATGTTCTACCAGATCTGACTGGAACTATCAATATAAACATATTCCTTTTTCAGTCTTGATTTTATGATTGTGTATTTTTTACCCTATTATCTTACATAATTAAAGGGAAGACATTTTGCCTCAGCTGCTGTTGTGACCTATGAACAGCAGTTCTGGGACTTGCTTTACAGCTGCCACATGAACATTAAAACTTTAGTGAAGAAATGTTTCATGGGTGAATTTATGAAGTCTTATTCAGCAGTTTTCTGGTTTTAGGTTTGCACAACATGTCACTTTTCCAAAAAGTGGCAGGACGGAGTAGAGCCTATGTAGCCCAGCAGATCTAATATTATTTTGCCTTTGTCTTTTTATCTACATGTTGGCACAAGCCTTGCTTTTGTCTGAGCAATAAATGTCTGCATTATCACACCCCAAAAATAAATTTACATACCTCTCCCCATCTTAGTACATAACTACACCTAAAGCCAGCAGAGCAATTTTTGTCAGCCAGGACTAAATTCCCTGAGATCCAGATTTGAAAAATCAATGCACTGTGCAGGGAGGAACCTGTTTCAGGAAAGGTAAACTTCAGTTTAGCAATCACTTTTTATTTTTGGAAAATTACTAAAAGCATGAAGCAATGTTTTCCCCAATAGATATTCTCAATTATTGCTTAACAATCTTTTACAGATAGAAAAATCTATAGCAGTGAAAAGGTCCAATTGAAGGAACTCTCTGAATCAGTTCTCACTCAAATTTCACTTTCCCAAAATTCATTGCTGACCTACTGGACATACTGCTGAGCATACACTTTCCAAACTCTCCAACTGTTCAAAATATATATTGTCACAGAGGGAAGAAGAGTGCAGCCCTGGACGCCACTCGCACCTCTGTCCCTACCTACTTGCACGACCCGTCCTATCTGACGGCGTACAACTTGGTGGCGGTCCCTAGCTTAAATACGTGCAGGGGCCTAAAAGCAAAGGAAAACCGTGAACAGAGTCAGGGAAGCAAAAGTCAAAAACCAGGAGGTCACGCAGTACACAGGGAAAAGCACAATAGCAAGGTCACAAAGCCGAGGTCGGAAGCCAAGAGGTCACGTCAAATACAAATGGAGTTAGCGAGGTCAAGGTCACAAACAAAGCCGAGGTCAAAACAAGCAAGATCTGAATATATATAGAAGGCTGGTGGAGGTAACTAGACCAATCACAGGCAACCTGTGGCCAGCAGGCTACCTGTTAAAATAGCCCTGACTGTGAGTCACATGATGTGGCCAGTGTCACGTGACTCACATTACACAGCCCAACACAGCTCAGCACCGATTCATCATTATTGGCTCCCCTGCTGCTCGTAGTCTAGGGGAACTCCAGCCGCGCTGAGGAAGCATGCACGGCCGGGTCCTCCCCGCCCCCTGGTCCCCATGTCTAATAGTTGTAATTTTTTTCTCATCTGAAGTTAATTTTTTTCTCATCTGAAGTTCAGATTGGAAAAAAATTACAACTATTAAAAAAAAGATTATAGCACTATATTAGCTAAATTGTTCTACATTAGTTTTTTTTTGAATATTCGCTATATTGCTATAAATTCTTGTTTTAGAACATTACAAATATTCGAAAAACTAATACATAGCACTATATCGAATATATTCATTTTTAGAATATTCTTTTTTTTTTTCCATCTGAAGTCATGATTCCACGCTGCTTAAGTAACTTAAGCAGGGAGGAATTATGACTTCAGATGGAAAAAAATATGACCCCTGCCGCTCATCACTATTCAGTAGGAGAGAATTTATGAGAGAAGAACGCAAAGGGCCTAATATTAGTGAGAGTTGCTAGCCCCTGAGAGAGTACTGCTCCTACCCCATCCTCGGAGACATCGACCTCGACTATAAAAGGCTTCTCTTGGTCTGGTTGGACCAATATAGGGGCGTTAATAAATTACCTCTTGAGTGCTTCGAAAGCTTTAACAGCTTTCGGTGACCAATTCAATAACTCTGCCCCCTTCCTAGCAATAACATAATTCTTCGATAATAATTAGAGAAACCCAAAAAACGTTGTTAAGCTTTATGGGAGGAGGGTCTCACCCATTCTAGAATAGCTGCACATTTCCCGGATCCATATTAAAGGATTGGGGTGTGAGAATGTATCCCAAGAATACAATTCCTTTTACCCCAAAGATACACTTTTCCTGTTTAGCAAATAATGATTCTCACTAGAGTTGAGCGAACACCTGGATGTTCGGGTTCGAGAAGTTCGGCAGAACTTCCCGGAAATATTCGGGTTCGGAAGACCCGAACTTCGTCCCGAACCCGAACCCCATTGAAGTCAATGGGGACCCAAACTTTTCGGCACTAAAAAGGCTGTAAAACAGCCCAGGAAAGAGCTAGAGGGCTGCAAAAGGCAGCAACATGTAGGTAAATCCCCTGCAAACAAATGTGGATAGGGAAATGAATTAAAATAAAAATAAAAAAAATAAAAATTAACAAATATCAATTGGACAGAGGTCCCATAGCAGAGAATCTGGCTTCACGTCAGCAGAGAATCAGTCTCTTCATGCCATAGCAAAGAATCTGGCTTCATGTCAGCAGAGAATCAGTCTCTTCATGCCATAGCAGAGAATCTGGCTTCATGTCAGCACAGAATCAGTCTTCATGTCATAGCAGAGAATCAGGCTTCACGTCACCCACCACTGGAACAGGCCACTGTCACACATTTAGGCCCCGACACCCAGACAGAGGAGAGAGGTCCCGTAACAGAGAATCTGGCATTATGTCAGCGCAGAATCAGTCTTCATGTCATAGCAGAGAATCAGGCTTCACGTCACCCACCACTGGAACAGGCCACTGTCACATATTTAGGCCCCGGCACCCAGACAGAGGTGAGAGGTCCCGTAACAGAGAATCTGGCCTTATGTCAGCACAGAATCTGTCTTCATGTCATAGCAGAGAATCAGGCTTCACGTCACCCACCACTGGAACAGGCCACTGTCACACATTTAGGCCCAGGCACCCAGGCAGAGGAGAGCGGTCCCGTAACAGAGAATCTGGCCTTATGTTAGCGCAGAATCTGTATTCATGTCATAGCAGAGAATCAGGCTTCACGTCACGCACCACTGGAAGAGGCCACTGTCACACATTTAGGCCCCGGCACCCAGACAGAGGAGAGCGGTCCCGTAACAGAGAATCTGGCCTTATGTCAGCACAGAATCTGTCTTCATGTCATAGCAGAGAATCAGGCTTCACGTCAGCCACCACTGGAACAGGCCACTGTCACACATTTAGGCCCAGGCACCCAGGCAGAGGAGAGAGGTCCGGTAACAGAGAATCTGGCCTTATGTCAGCGCAGAATCTGTATTCATGTCATAGCAGAGAATCAGGCTTCACGTCACCCACCACTGGAACAGGCCACTGTCACACATTTAGGCCCCGGCACCCAGACAGAGGAGAGCGGTCCCGTAACAGAGAATCTGGCCTTATGTCAGCGCAGAATCTGTCTTCATGTCATAGCAGAGAATCAGGCTTCACGTCACCCACCACTGGAACAGGCCACTGTCACACATTTAGGCCCCGGCACCCAGACAGAGGAGAGAGGTCCCGTAACAGAGAATCTGGCCTTATGTCAGCGCAGAATCAGTCTTCATGTCATAGCAGAGAATCAGGCTTCACGTCACCCACCACTGGAACAGGCCACTGTCACACATTTAGGCCCCGCACCCAGACAGAGGAGAGCGGTCCCGTAACAGAGAATCTGGCCTTATGTCAGCGCAGAATCTGTCTTCATGTCATAGCAGAGAATCAGGCTTCACGTCAGCCACCACTGGAACAGGCCACTGTCACACATTTAGGCCCAGGCAC
The DNA here is from genome assembly GCF_905171765.1 of Bufo bufo. Lineage (NCBI taxonomy): Eukaryota > Metazoa > Chordata > Amphibia > Anura > Bufonidae > Bufo > Bufo bufo. The sequence goes on along the minus strand of NC_053390.1, from coordinate 267,729,654 downwards.
CCAGGCAGAGGAGAGAGGTCCGGTAACAGAGAGTCTGGCCTTATGTCAGCGCAGAATCTGTATTCATGTCATAGCAGAGAATCAGGCTTCACGTCACCCACCGTTGGAACAGGCCACTGTCACACATTTAGGCCCCGGCACCCAGACAGAGGAGAGCGGTCCCGTAACAGAGAATCTGGCCTTATGTCAGCGCAGAATCTGTCTTCATGTCATAGCAGAGAATCAGGCTTCACGTCACCCACCACTGGAACAGGCCACTGTCACACATTTAGGCCCAGGCACCCAGGCAGAGGAGAGAGGTCCCGTAACAGAGAATCTGGCCTTTTGTCAGCACAGAATCTGTCTTCATGTCATAGCAGAGAATCAGGCTTCACGTCACCCACCACTGGAGCAGGCCACTGTCACACATTCAGGCCCCGGCACCCAGACAGAGGAGAGCCGTCCCGTAACAGAGAATCTGGCCTTATGTCAGCGCAGAATCTGTCTTCATGTCATAGCAGAGAATCAGGCTTCACGTCAGCCACCACTGGAACAGGCCACTGTCACACATTTAGGCCCAGGCACCCAGGCAGAGGAGAGCGGTCCCGTAACAGAGAATCTGGCCTTATGTCAGCACAGAATCTGTATTCATGTCATAGCAGAGAATCAGGCTTCACGTCACCCACCACTGGAACAGGCCACTGTCACACATTTAGGCCCCGGCACCCAGACAGAGGAGAGGTTCATTCAACTTTGGGTTGCCCCGCAATATAATGGTAAAATGAAATTAAAAATAGTATTGAATGAGGAAGTGCCCTGGAGTAGAATAATATATTGTTAAGGGGAGGTAGTTAATATCTAATCTGCACATGGACGGACAGGTCCTGTGGGATCCATGCCTGGTTCATTTTTATGAACGTCAGCTTGTCCACATTGGCTGTAGACAGGCGGCTGCGTTTGTCTGTAATGACGCCCCCTGCCGTGCTGAATACACGTTCAGACAAAACGCTGGCCGCCGGGCAGGCCAGCACCTCCAAGGCATAAAAGGCTAGCTCTGGCCACATGGACAATTTGGAGACCCAGAAGTTGAATGGGGCCGAACCATCAGTCAGTACGTGGAGGGGTGTGCACAGGTACTGTTCCACCATGTTAGTGAAATGTTGCGTCCTGCTAACACGTTCCGTATCAGGTGGTGGTGCACTTAGCTGTGGCGTGTTGACAAAACTTTTCCACATCTCTGCCATGCTAACCCTGCCCTCAGAGGAGCTGGGCGTGACACAGCTGCGTTGGCGACCTCTTGCTCCTCCTCTGCCTTCGCCTTGGGCTTCCACTGGTTCCCCTGTGACATTTGGGAATGCTCTCAGTAGCGCGTCTACCAACGTGCGCTTGTACTAGCGCATCTTCCTATCACGCTCCAGTGTAGGAAGTAAGGTGGGCACATTGTCTTTGTACCGGGGATCCAGCAGGGTGGCAACCCAGTAGTCTGCACGCGTTAAAATGTGGGCAACTCTGCTGTCGTTGCGCAGGCACTGCAGCATGTAGTCGCTCATGTGTGCCAGGCTGCCCAGAGGTAAGGACAAGCTGTCCTCTGTGGGAGGTGTATCGTCATCGTCCTGTGTTTCCCCCCAGCCACGCACCAGTGATGGGCCCGAGCTGCTTTGGGTGCCACCCCGCTGTGAACATGCTTCATCCTCATCCTCCTCCACCTCCTCCTCATCCTCGTCCTCCTCGTCCTCCAGTAGTGGGCCCTGTCTGGCCACATTTGTACCTGGCCTCTGGTTTTGCAAAAAACCTCTCTCTGAGTCACTTTGAAGAGACTGGCCTGAAAGTGCTAAAAATGACCCCTCTTCCTCCTCTTCCTCCTGGGCCACCTCCTCTTCCATCATCGCCCTAAGTGTTTTCTCAAGGAGACATAGAAGTGGTATTGTAACGCTGATAACGGCGTCATCGCCACTGGCCATGTTGGTGGAGTACTCGAAACAGCGCAACAGGGCACACAGGTCTCGCATGGAGGCCCAGTCATTGGTGGTGAAGTGGGTCTGATCCGCAGTGCGACTGACCCATGCGTGCTGCAGATGAAACTCCACTATGGCCTGCTGCTGCTCGCACAGTCTGTCCAGCATATGCAAGGTGGAGTTCCACCTGGTGGGCACGTCGCATATGAAGCGGTGAGCGGGAAGGCCGAAGTTACGCTGTAGCGCAGACAGGCGAGCAGCGGCAGGGTGTTAACGCCGGTAGCGCGAACAGACGGCCCGCACTTTATGCAGCAGCTCTGACATGTCGGGGTAGTTGCGAATGAACTTCTGCACCACCAAATTCAGCACATGCCCCAGGCAAGGGATGTGCGTCAAACCGGCTAGTCCCAGAGCTGCAACGAGATTTCGCCCATTATCGCACACCACCAGGCCGGGCTTGAGGCTCACCGGCAGCAACCACTTGTAGGTCTGTTGTTCTATACCCCGCCACAACTCCTGTGCGGTGTGGGGCCTGTCCCCCAAACATATGAGTTTCAGAATGGCCTGCTGACGTTTACCCCGTGCTGTGCTGAAGTTGGTGGTGAAGGTGTGTGGCTGACTGGATGAGCAGGTGGAAGAAGAGGAGGAGGAAGCTGAGTAGGAGGAGGAGGAGACAGGAGGTAAAGAATGTTGCCCTGCGATCCTTGGCGGCGGAAGGACGTGCGCCAAATAGCTCTCCGCCTGGGGCCCAGCCGCCACTACATTTACCCAGTGTGCAGTTAGGGAGATATAGCGTCCCTGGCCGTGCTTACTGGTCCACGTATCTGTGGTTAGGTGGACCTTGCCACAGATGGCGTTGCGCAGTGCACACTTGATTTTATCGGACACTTGTTTGTGCAGGGAAGACACGGCTCTCTTAGAGAAGTAGTGGCGGCTGGGAACAACATACTGTGGGACAGCAAGTGACATGAGCTGTTTGAAGCTGTGTGTGTCCACCAGCCTAAATGACAGCATTTCATAGGCCAGTAGTTTAGAAATGCTGGCATTCAGGGCCAGGGATCGAGGGTGGCTAGGTGAGAATTTACGCTTTCTCTCAAATGTTTGTGAGATGGAGAGCTGAACGCTGCCGTGTGACATGGTTGAGATGCTTGGTGACGCAGGTGGTGGTGTTGGTGGTACATCCCATGTTTGCTGGGCGGCAGGTGCCAACGTTCCTCCAGAGGCGGAGGAAGAGGCCGAGGCGGCGGCAGCAGCAGCAGAAGAGGCCGAGGCGGCAGCAGCAGAAGATGTAGCAGGGGGAGCCTGAGTGACTTCCTTGTTTTTAAGGTGTTTACTCCACTGCAGTTCATGCTTTGCATGCAGGTGCCTGGTCATGCAGGTTGTGCTAAGGTTCAGAACGTTAATGCCTCGCTTCAGGCTCTGATGGCACAGCGTGCAAACCACTCGGGTCTTGTCGTCAGCACATTGTTTGAAGAAGTGCCATGCCAGGGAACTCCTTGAAGCTGCCTTTGGGGTGCTCGGTCCCAGATGGCGGCGGTCAGTAGCAGGCGGAGTCTCTTGGCGGCGGGTGTTCTGATTTTTCCCACTGCTCCCTCTTTTGCTACGCTGTTGGCTCGGTCTCACCACTGCCTCTTCCTCCGAACTGTGAAAGTCAGTGGCACGACCTTTATTCCATGTGGGGTCTAGGACCTCATCGTCCCCTGCATCGTCTTCCACCCAGTCTTGATCCCTGACCTCCTGTTCAGTCTGCACACTGCAGAAAGACGCAGCAGTTGGCACCTGTGTTTCGTCATCATCAGAGACGTGCTGAGGTGGTATTCCCATGTCCTCATCATCAGGAAAAATAAGTGGTTGTGCGTTAGTGCATTCTATCTCTTCCACCCCTGGGGAAGGGCTAGGTGGATGCCCTTGGGAAACCCTGGCAGCAGAGTCTTCAAACAGCATAAGAGACTGCTGCATAACTTGAGGCTCAGACAGTTTCCCTGATATGCATGGGGGTGATGTGACAGACCGATGGGCTTGGTTTTCATGCGCCATCTGTGCGCTTTCTGCCGAAGACGAGGTGGGAGATATTGTGAACGTGCTGGATCCACTGTCGGCCACCCAATTGACTAATGCCTGTACCTGCTAAGGCCTTACCATCCTTAGAACAGCATTGGGCCCCACCAAATATCGCTGTAAATTCTGCTGGCTACTGGGACCTGAGGTAGTTGGTTCACTAGGATGTGTGGCTGTGGCAGAACGGCCACGTCCTCTCCCAGCACCAGAGGGTCCACTAACACCACCACCACCATGTCCACGTCCGCGTCCACGTCCCTTATTAGATGTTTTCCTCATTGTTCCCGTTCACCACAATTTTGAGAATGGCAAATTTGGGAATGCTTTTTCAACCCAGAACAAAAAGTCTGCTTTTACGGTCACTACAAATAACTTGACCAGCTAAAACTGTGCAGATTTGGTTGAATAGAGATGTGAGACCTGTTTTTTTTTTGCGCTGTGTGACAGTTATAGGTTTAATCACAGAATGACACTTCTATCAGCACGCTAGCGTGTGTCTTAGGTTTTTCTGAATGACACTATCAATACCTTCAATGTAAGATTTTCTTTTTGGGATAGATTTCAAGTAGGCCTCAAATACCACAAACTAGTTATTTTTAGAATGGCAAATTTGGGAATGCTTTTTCAACCAAGAACAAAAAGTCTGCTTTTACGGTCACTATAAATAACTTGACCAGCTAAAACTGTGCAGATTTGGTTGAATAGAGATGTGAGACCTGTTTTTTTTTTGCGCTGTGTGACAGTTATAGGTTTAATCACAGAATGACACTTCTATCAGCACGCTAGCGTGTGTCTTAGGTTTTTCTGAATGACACTATCAATACCTTCAATGTAAGATTTACTTTTTGGGATAGATTTCAAGTAGGCCTCAAATACCACAAACTAGTTATTTTGAGAATGGCAAATTTGGGAATGCTTTTTCAACCCAGAACAAAAAGTCTGCTTTTACGGTCACTACAAATAACTTGACCAGCTAAAACTGTGCAGATTTGGTTGAATAGAGATGTGAGACCTGTTTTTTTTTGCGCTGTGTGACAGTTATAGGTTTAATCACAGAATGACACTTCTATCAGCACGCTAGCGTGTGTCTTAGGTTTTTCTGAATGACACTATCAATACCTTCAATGTAAGTTTTTCTTTTTGGGATAGATTTCAAGTAGGCCTCAAATACCACAAACTAGTTATTTTGAGAATGGCAAATTTGGGAATGCTTTTTCAACCCAGAACAAAAAGTCTGCTTTTACGGTCACTACAAATAACTTGACCAGCTAAAACTGTGCAGATTTGGTTGAATAGAGATGTGAGACCTGTTTTTTTTTTGCGCTGTGTGACAGTTATAGGTTTAATCACAGAATGACACTTCTATCAGCACGCCAGCGTGTGTCTTAGGTTTTTCTGAATGACACTATCAATACCTTCAATGTAAGATTTTCTTTTTGGGATAGATTTCAAGTAGGCCTCAAATACCACAAACTAGTGATTTTCAGAATGGCAAATTTGGGAATGCTTTTTCAACCCAGAACAAAAAGTCTGCTTTTACGGTCACTACAAATAACTTGACCAGCTAAAACTGTGCAGATTTGGTTGAATAGAGATGTGAGACCTGTTTTTTTTTGCGCTGTGTGACAGTTATAGGTTTAATCACAGAATGACACTTCTATCAGCACGCTAGCGTGTGTCTTAGGTTTTTCTGAATGACACTATCAATACCTTCAATGTAAGATTTACTTTTTGGGATAGATTTCAAGTAGGCCTCAAATACCACAAACTAGTTATTTTGAGAATGGCAAATTTGGGAATGCTTTTTCAACCCAGAACAAAAAGTCTGCTTTTACGGTCACTACAAATAACTTGACCAGCTAAAACTGTGCAGATTTGGTTGAATCGAAATGTCAGGTCTATTTTTTAGGCGCTGGGTGACAGGCTCAACTTGCCCCTGATGTAATATATGGCCAAAAAATAACCACACTGTTGATGGTTAAATGCACTTGGGTGACACAGGCTCAGCCTGCACCAGATGTAGTATACGGCCAAAAAATAACCAGACTGTTGATGGTGAAATGCACTTCTTTGACACAGGCTCAGCCTGCAGCTAATGTAGTATATGGCCAAAAAATAACCAGACTGTTGATGGTTAAATGCACTTCGGTGACACAGGCTCAGCCTGCAGCTGATGTAGGATATAGCACAAAATAACCACACTATCGATGGTTAAATACACTTGGTGATAGCTCGTGCTGGCGCACCACAAGTCACAAAATGGCCGCCGATCACCACAGAAAAAAAGTGAGCAAGTCAATAATAGCACTTCAATGATCCACAGCTGCAGATCGATCACAGAATCAAGTCTTTTGGAGGAGTTAATCTGCCTAATCTCGCCCTAACGTCGCAGCTGCAACCTCTCCCTATACTGATCATAGCAGAGTGACGTGCGGCGCTACGTGACTCCAGCTTAAATAGAGGCTGGGTCACATGGTGCACTGGCCAATCACAGCCATGCCAATAGTAGGCATGGCTGTGATGGCCTCTTGGGCCAAGTAGTATGACGCTTGTTGATTGGCTGCTTTGCAGCCTTTCAAAAAGTGCCAAGAAAGCGCCGAACACCGAACCCGAACCCGGACTTTTACGAAAATAACTATACAGTTTGGGTTCGCTCATCCCTAATTCTCACTAAGAACCTTCAGTACCTTCCTAATGTGGCTAATGTGAGAATCCCAGTCATGTGAATAAATCAAAATGTCATCCAAATACACAATAATGAATTTTCCAATAAATTGTCTGAAAAGATCATTAACAAAATTTGGGAAAACTGCGGGGGCATTACTTAACCCAAATGGCATCACTAAATATTCATAATGGCCCTCAGGGGTATTAAAGGCCGTTTTCCACTCATCCCCCTTCTTAATTCGAATGAGATTGTAGGCTCACCTGAGATTGAGTTTAGTGAACCACTAAGCTCCAAGAACCTGATTGAACAGGTCCGGAATCAACGGCAAAGAATACTGATTTTTAACTGTAATTTTGTTTAACTCTCTGTAGTCAATACACAGTCTCAATCCCCCATCTTTTTTCTCAACAAAGAATAATCCTGCCCTCATAGGAGAGACAGAGAGTCTAATATGATATTTTAGTAAACTTTCCTTCAAATAATCCCTCATAGCCTTTCGTTCAGGACCTGACCCCTAGTGTACTTGGATCCCGGAACCAACTCGATGGCACAATTATAAGGTCTATGAGGCGGAAGGAATTCAGCATCAGTCATCGCAAAAACATCAACGATGTCACTGATGTATGGGGGAAGGGCTTCCAACCTAGTAGTGATTCCATCCTGAATAATGGGTAGACAGCATAAATCACACTTGGGTCCCCATTTTCCTAATTCACCCGTGGACCAGTTGATGACTGGGTTATCATTCTGGAGCCAAGGCATGCCCAAAACTATCTCCACGGGTACATTTTTTTTTATATAAAAAAAGAACAAATTTCAGTATGACAAACCCCCACAGTCAAGGTTATCTCCGGAGTACAAAACTGTACAGTACCGCCCACCAAAGGAGTAGAATCAATAGCAATAATGTGGATAGGGTCAGAAAGAGATAATATGGGTATCCCAATGGAAATAACAAAATTGTGGAAAATAAAATTAGAGACGGACCCTGAATTATATATATATATATATATATCTTGTTGCAACCTTGTCGCACTCTGTTCTGATTTGCTTGGAGTAGGGTTCCCGCCCCAATTATAAATGAAGAAAAAGACTCCAGCGTAATTTGGATTAACTTGATTTCTTTTTATTGTATGGTTACAGCGTCTTTAAATGTTACATTTCAGCCATGTGGCCTTCTTCAGACTAATTCCGCTGGTGATGAGGAGAGATCAAGCGCAATGTAGGGTGAATTTGCGGAGGTACTGCTAGTGAAGACAGCGCTGTCTTCACTAGCGGTACCTCCGCAAATTCACCCTACATTGCGCTTGATCTCTCCTCATCACCAGCGGCATTAGTCTGAAGAAGGCCACATGGCCGAAATGTAACATTTAAAGCCGCAGTAACCATACAATAAAAAGAAATCAAGTTAATCCAGATTACACTGGAGTCTTTTTCTTCATATATATATATATATATACATATATATATACAGTACAGACCAAAAGTTTCGACACACCTTCTCATTCAAAGAGTTTTCTTTATTTTCATGACTATGAAGGCATCAAAACTATGAATTAACACATGTGGAATTATATACATAACAAACAAGTGTGAAACAACAGAAAATATGTCATATTCTAGGTTCTTCAAAGTAGCCACCTTTTGCTATGATTACTGCTTTGCACACTCTTGGCATTCTCTTGATGAGCTTCAAGAGGTAGTCCCCTGAAATGGTTTTCACTTCACAGGTGCGCCCTGTCAGGTTTAATAAGTGGGATTTCTTGCCTTATAAATGGGGTTGGGACCATCAGCTACTTTGAAGAACCTAGAATATGACATATTTTCAGTTGTTTCACACTTGTTTGTTATGAATATAATTCCACAGGTGTTAATTCATAGTTTTGATGCCTTCAGTGTGAATCTACAATTTTCATAGTCATGAAAATAAAGAAAACTCTTTGAATGAGAAGGTACGTCCAAACATTTTGTCTGTACTATATGTGGGCTAAACTTCCCTACGAACGTATATACACTCACCTAAAGAATTATTAGGAACACCTGTTCTATTTCTCATTAATGTAATTATCTAGTCAACCAATCACATGGCAGTTGCTACAATGCATTTAGGGGTGTGGTCCTGGTTGTTGGTGCCAGACGGGCCGGTCTGAGTATTTCACAATATGCTCAGTTACTGGGATTTTCAAACACAACCATTTCTAGGGTTTACAAAGAATGGTGTGAAAAGGGAAAAACATCCAGTATGCGGCAGTCCTGTGGGCAAAAATGCCTTGTGGATGCTAGAGGTCAGAGGAGAATGGGCCGACTTATTCAAGCTGATAGAAGAGCACTGTTGACTGAAATAACCACTCGTTACAACCGAGGTATGCAGCAAAGCATTTGTGAAGCCACAACACGCACAACCTAGAGGCGGATGGGCTACAACAGCAGAAGACCCCACCGGGTACCACTCATCTTCACTACAAATAGGAAAAAGAGGCTACAATTTGCACGAGCTCACCAAAATTGGACTGTTGAAGACTGGAAAAATGTTGCCTGGTCTGATGAGTCTCGATTTCTGTTGAGACATTCAAATGGTAGAGTCCGAATTTGGCGTAAACAGAATGAGAACATGTATCCATCCTCTGATGGCTACTTCCAGCAGGATAATGCACCATGTCACAAAGCTCGAATCATTTCAAATTGGTTTCTTGAACATGACAATGAGTTCACTGTACTAAAATGGCCCCCACAGTCACCAGATCTCAACCCAATAGAGCATCTTTGCGATGTGGTGGAACGGGAGCTTCGTGCCCTGGATGTGCATCCCTCAAATCTCCATCAACTGCAAGATGCTATCCTATCAATATGGGCCAACATTTCAAAAGAATGCTATCAGCACCTTGTTGAATCAATGCCACGTAGAATTAAGGCAGTTCTGAAGGCAAAAGGGGGTCCAACACCGTATTAGTATGGTGTTCCTAATAATTCTTTAGGTGAGTGTATATATATATATATATATATACACTGCTCAAAAAAATAAAGGGAACACAAAAATAACACATCCTAGATCTGAGTTAATTAAATATTCTTCTGAATTACTTTGTTCTTTACATAGTTGAATGTGCTGACAACAAAATCACCTAAAAATAAAAAAATGGAAATCAAATTTTTCAACCCATTTAGGTCTGTATTTGGAGTCACACTCAAAATTAAAGTGGAAAAACACACTACAGGCTGATCCAACTTTGATGTAATGTCTTTAAAACAAGTCAAAATGAGGCTCAGTAGTGTGTGTGGCCTCCACGTGCCTGTATGACCTGCCTACAACACCTGTGCATGCTCCTGATGAGGTGGCGGACGGTCTCCTGAGGTATCTCCTCCAAGACCTGGACTAAAGCATCTGCCAACTCCTGGACAGTCTGTGGTGCAACGTGACGTTGGTGGATAGAGCGAGACATGATGTCCCAGATGTGCTCAATTGGATTCAGGTCTGGGGAACGGGCGGGCCATTCCATAGCATCAATGCCTTCGTCTTGCAGGAACTGCTGACACACTCCAGCCACATGAGGTTTAGCATTGTCTTGCATTAGGAGGAACCCAGGGCCAACCGCACCAGCATATGGTCTCACAAGGGGTCTGAGGATCTCATCTCGTACCTAATGGCAGTCAGGCTACCTCTGGCGAGCACATGGAGGGCTGTGCGGCCCTCTAAAGAAATGCCACCCCACACCATTACTGACCCAATGCCAAACCGGTCATGCTGGAGGATGTTGCAGGCAGCAGAACGTTCTCCACGGCGTCTTCAGACTGTCACGTCTGTCACATGTGCTCAGTGTGAACCTGCTTTCATCTGTGAAGAGCACAGGGCGCCAGTGGCGAATTTGCCAATCTTGGTGTTCTCTGGCAAATGCCAAACGTCCTGCACGATGTCGGGCCCTCATATCACCCTCATGGAGTCTGTTTCTGACCGTTTGAGCAGACACATGCACATTTGTGGCCTGCTGGAGGTCATTTTGCAGGGCTCTGGCAGTGTTCCTCCTGTTCCTCCTTGCACAAAGGCGGAGGTAGCGGTCCTGCCGCTGGGTTGTTGCCCTCCTACGGCCTCCTCCACGTCTCCTGATGTACTGGCCTGTCTCCTGGTAGCGCCTCCATGCTCTGGACACTACGCTGACAGACACAGCAAACCTTCTTGCCACGGCTCGCATTGATGTGCCATCCTGGATAAGCTGCACTACCTGAGCCACTTGTGTGGGTTGTAGACTCCGTCTCATGCTACCACTAGAGTGAAAGCACCGCCAGCATTCAAAAGTGACCAAAACATCAGCCAGGAAGCATAGGAACTGAGAAGTGGTCTGTGGTCACCACTGGCAGAACCACTCCTTTATTGGGGGTGTCTTGCTAATTACCTATAATTTCCACCTGTTGTCTATCCCATTTGCACAACAGCATGTGAAATTGATTGTCACTCAGTGTTGCTTCCTAAGTGGACAGTTTGATTTCACAGAAGTGTGATTGACTTGGAGTTACATTGTGTTGTTTAAGTGTTCCCTTTATTTTCTTGAGCAGTGTATATATCATACATTTGAACAACTGTATGTTTAAGATAGAGATATAGAGATGAGAGAAATACTTGAAATTTAGATCCAATTCTAACAAATCAAAAAAATTATTCAGGTCTGCCCTAATAGAAAGAGCACTAAAATTGGCCTTAAAATTGGTGTGGGACACTCTGAGATTTCCTAGGACCAAGTTTTCTATTTTTCACTCTTTTTAATTTTTTTTTCCAAATGTATTCAATCCCTCTGACTCTCTCCTTTCAAGCACAATAACAGCAATAGCAAATAATGTCAGAGTGACACTGACATCTATAGCTATAGGTAAATGCATGATTGATGGTGTTAACACACAGCCTGTTTAACTTCATAAGGACCTCCACTGTACATGTACGGCGCTGGTGGACGTGACTTATTGCCTAGCACCTTAAATGTACGGAGGTCTGATCGGGCGGATGCAGGAGCTGCGCCCGCCCGATCAGCGGCAGGGGTCCGGCAGTCACTAATAGCCAGACCCCTGCTGTATGCTCTGGCATCAGTGAAAACATTGATGCCAGCGCATTAACCCTTGCACAGCCACGGTCAGCTCTGACTGTGGCACATGTGATGTCTGTAGAGGGAGGGAGCACCCATCAGGTCCCCGCGCTGCTTTGACAGGGGCCCGATGGCAGGCAAGGCAGCCCGATGCCTTCCTTAGGCATCGTGGCTGCCTTCCCGTGACAGCCTGTGAGATTCAGACTAGTGATGAGCGGCAGGGGTCATATTCGAATTAGCGATATTTCGCGAATATTTCGTAGAATATTTGTCGAATATTCACGAATTTGAATATTTGTTATATTCTACTTTTTTTTTACTTGAAAAACTGGCAAGGTAATGATCCCGTAATATGCGTGGGTTAAAAACGAATGTATAGCATTATAGAATTTAGTGCTATATATTAGTTTTTTTGAATATTCGTCATTTTTTTCCATCTGAAGTCATGATTCCTCCCTGCTTATTAGTGCTTAAGCAGGGAGGAATTATGACTTAAGGTGGAAAAAAATTACGAATATTCTAAAAAAGAATATATAGAGCAATATAGCTAATATAGTGTTATATTAGTTTTTCAGAATATTCGTAATATTCTAAAACAAGAATATACAGCAATATAGCGAATATTCGAAAAAAAAACGAATATAGAGCAATTTAGCTAATATAGTGCTATTTTTTTTATGGTTGTATTTTTTTTCTAATCTGAATTTCAGATGAGAAAAAAATTACAAATATTAGAGAAAGAAGATTACAGCACTATATTAGCAAAATTGCTTTATATTCTTTTTTTGCGAACATTCACTATATTGCTATATATTCTTGTTTTAGAATATTACGAATATTCTAAAAAAACAAATATATAGCACTATATTGAACATATTCGTTTTTTAGAATATTCGTTATTTTTTTTCCATCTGAAGTCATCATTCCTCCCTACTTATTAGTGCTTAAGCAGGGAGGAATCATGATTTCAGATGGAAAAAAAAGATGAATATTCTAAAAAACTCATATATTCGATATAGTGCTATAAATTCATTTTTTAGAATATTCATAATATTCTAAAACAAGAATATATAGCAATATAGCGAATATTCGAAAAAAAACTTATATAGAGCACTATATCGAACATATTTGTTTTTTAGAATATTCGTAATTTTTTTCCATCTGAAGTCATGATTCCTCCCTGCTTATTCGAGCTTAAGCACGGAGGAATCATGATTTTAAATGGAAAAAAATAACAAATATTCTAAAAAACTTATATATTTGATATAGTGATATATATTTGTTTTTTAGAATATTCGTAATATTCTAAAACAAGAATATATAGCAATATAGCGAATATTAAAAAAAGGGATTTAAAGCAATTTAGCTAATATAGTGCTATAATCTTTTTTTTAATAGTTGTAATTTTTTTCCAATCTGAACATCAGATGAGAAAAAATTACAACTATTAGACAAAGAAGATTATAGCACTATATTAGCTAAATTGCACTATATTCGTTTTTTTTTTATACTCGCTATATTGCTATATATTCTTGTTTTAGAATATTCCGAATATTCTAAAAACAAATATATAGCGCTATATCGAATATATTAGAATATTAGAATATTAGAATATTCGTCTTTTTTTTTTCAATCTGTACAGTTGTTCCACTTCGGCATACTCCTCCCCGACAAGCATCCCCGTCACTATGGGAACGCCTGGGGGTTAAAATATACAATCAGATCTGAGTTTTAACGATCTCACTGAGATTGTGAAAACTCAGATTCGAATGTATATTCTAACCCCCTGGCAAGTGTCCCCGTCACCATGGGAACGCCTGGGGTTAGAATATATCATCGAATCTGAGTTTTCACAATCTCAGTGAGATCGTGAAAACTCAGATCCGATTGTACATTCTAACCCCCAGGCAAGCATCCCCGTCACCATGGGGACATCTGGGGGTTAGAATATACCATCAGATTTGAGTTTTCATGAACTTACTGAGATTGTGAAAACTGAGATCCGATTGTATATTCTAACCCACAGGCGTTCCCATGGTGATGGGGACGCTTGTTGGGAAGGAGTATGCCGAAGTGGAACAACTGTACAGATTGGAAAAAAAAGACAAATTTTCTAAAAAACAAATATATTCGATATAGTGCTATATATTAGTTTTTTAGAATATTCATCATTTTTCCTATGTAATGTCATGATTCCTCCCTGCTTAAGTTGCAGTGGGCCAATGACTCATTGGCCCACAAGCAAGAAGCAGGGAGGAATCATGTTTTCAGATATTAAAAAAAGATGAATATTCATTATAGCGAATATATAGCACTATATTAGAAGTATTTGCGAATTCTCAAAGTTGCGATATTCGAGATAAATATTCGTAATTCGAATATTCACACTCAACACTAATTCAGACCCCTGGATCTCATAGGCGAGCAGGCTGAAGTGTATTACAGTATGTAATATACTTATAGCCAATGCATCACAAAACAGAATTATTGTGATGCATTGTAAAAGGGATCAGACCCCTAAAAGTTGAAGTCCGAGAGTGGAAAAAAAAAATAAAGAGAAAAAAAAAGTAAAAAAAATGAAAAGTTTCAAGTAAAAAAAAAAAGCTTCCTTTTCCCAAAATAAAGTAAAAAGAAAATTGTAAAAAAAATTGTGAAAAAGTAGACATATTAGGTATTGCCTCGTCCGTATTGACCGACTCTATAAAAATACCACATGACCTAACCCCTTACCATCAAAAAAATTAAATAAAAGCTGAGCTGAAAAAAAGTTTTTTATTGTCACCTTACATCACTAAAAGTGCAACACCAAGCGATCAAAAAGGTGTATGCCCCCCAAAATAGTACCAATCTAACCATTAACTCATCCAGCAAAAAAATTATACCCTACCTAAGACAATTTCCCCAAAAATAGGAAAACTATGGCTCTTAGACTATGGAAACACAAAAACATGTTTGTTTGTTTTTTCAAAAATGATATTATTGTGTAAAACTTAAAAAAAAAAAGTAGACATATTAGGTATTTCCACATCCGTAACAACCTGCTCTATAAAAATATCACATGACCTAACCCCTCAGGTGAATACCATAAGAAAAAACTGTGTCAAAAAAGCCATTTTTGTCACCTTACATTACAAAAAGTGTAATAGCAAGCGATAAAAAAGTAATATGCACCCCAAAATAGTGCCAATCACACCATCATCTCCCGGAAAAATGGTACCCTACCTAAGACGTTTCCCAAAAAATAAAAAAACTATGGCTCTGATACTATGAAGACACTAAAACATGTTTGTTTGTTTTTTGTTTCAAAAAATATATTATTGTGTAAAACTTAAATAATTAAAAAAGTATATATATTAGGTATTGCCACGTCCATAAGGACCTGCTCTATAAAAATATCACATGATCTAACCCTTTAGGTGAACACCGTAAAATGAAAAAGATAAAAACTATGTCCAAAAATCTATTTTTTGTCGCCTTACATCATAAAAAGTGTAATAGCAAGTGATCAAAAAGTCATATGCACCCCAAAATAGTGCCAATCAAATTGTCATCTCATCCCGAAAAAATGATACCTTACCTAAAACAATCTCCCAAAAAATTTAAAAACTATGGCTCTCAGAATATGGAGACACTAAAACATGATTTTATTTTTTGTTTCAAAAATGATATTATTGTGTAAAACCTAAAGAAAATGTAACAACCTGCTCTATAAAAATATCAAATGAAGTAACCCCTCAAGTGAACACGGTAAAAAATAAAAACGGTGTTAAAAAAGCAATTTTTTGTCACCTTACATCACAAAAAGTGTAACACAAGCGATAAAAACGTCATAGGCACCCCCAAAATCATACCAATCAAACCGTAATCTAATCCGTCAAAAAATAAGTAACTAAGACAATTGCCCAAAAAGCAAAAAAAACTATGGCTCTCACAATATGGAGACACTAAAACATGATTTTTTTTGTTTTAAATATGCTGTTATTGTGTAAAACTTTACACCACAAAAAGTGTAATATCAATTGATCAAAAAGTCATATACACCCCAAAATAGTAACAATCAAATGCCATCTCATACCGAAAAAATGAGCCCCTAATAAGATAGCCATCCAAAAAAGAAAAAAGAAAAATATGGCTTTCAGTATATGGAGTCACTAAAAAATTTTTTTTTTTTTAAAATGCTTTATTATGTAAAACTAAAACAAACAACCAAAAAAAGTACTCATATTTGGTATTGTTGCGTCCGTAACAACCTCTCTAAGAATAACACATGATCTAACCTGTCAGATGAACATTGTAAATAACAAAAGATAAAAACGGTGCCGAAAGAGCTATTTTTTCTTACCTTGCCTCACAAAATGTGTAATATAGAGCAACCAAAAATCATGTGTGCCCTAAAATAGTACCAACAAAACTGCCACATGATCCTGTAGTTTCCAAAATGGGGTGACTTTTTTGGAGTTTTTACTCTAGAGGTGCATCAGGGGTTTTAAAATGTGATATGGCCAGTTAAAATTATCCCAGTGAAATCTTCCTTACAAAAACCATATGGTGTTCCTTTCATTCTGCGCCCTGCTGTGTGCCCGCACAGCAGTTTACAACTACATATGGGGTGTTTCTGTAAACTACAGAATCAGGGCAGTAAATATTGAGTTTTGTTTGGCTATTATTAGTGTTGATCGAGCACCAAAGTGCTCGGGTGCTCTGGCCGAGCACATCGGGATGCTCGGGTGCTCTACTGAGCACCCAAGAATAATGGAAGTTGATGGGAGAACCCGAGCATTAAACCAGGCACCCCCTTCTCTGAAGAGGGGAGGATGCCTTGTTCATAGGAAAAGGTCATAAATTGATAAAAACACCACCGAAATGGTTCGGTAACAGCATGGGGAGGATGTCTGGATGCATCTTGGACTCCCAGGTGGTTGCTGGGAAAGATGCTGTCAGAGTAGTGTGCCACTTTTACAGACTGACAATAATATGCACTAAACCAAAGATAAAAGCATTTTTAGGTGAATAATTGTTAGGAAACATTATTTCCTGTATACTTGTATATAAAGTACAAGTGCTGCCAAAAATTACAAGAAGGAGGCACTCCGATACAACCTGCATATCACATAAGAGAGGGCCTCATTCACATTGTGGCACAATTGTTCAGGTAGTGCGACTCCTACACTCTACATTATGCATTAAGTGAAAGGGCTGCCAAAAATCACAATAAACCAACACTCCAATACACCCTTTGTTACATATAAAGGAGGGCATCATACACAGCCCTGAAAAATTATGATTGATGGCCTGCTGGTGACACTCAAAAACATTTGGAGCAAGGGCCTGCTGATCTGACCATCAAAAACATTGTGGGCGAGGGTCTGCTTTTGCTTTGGTGACTCTAGATAACCTGGTGCCGATAGCACCTTCCCGTGACGGCGACGATCCATTCGGATGTCTGCCCTATCAACTTTCAATGTCATTTTCAGTGCAAACCATGGTGACCACGGATAATGGGGAATCATGGTTCGATTCCGGAGAGGGAGTCTGAGAAATGGTTACGGCTACCACATCCAAGCAAGGCAGCATGCGCGCAGCAGCCAACAAACGTGCGAGGCGGAGACTCGAGCATTGCGCTCGAGCACATGCGGTATTTGGCTGAATACCACCATGTGCCGAGCATCGAGATGCTCAAGCCGAACAGGTGTTCGGCCGAGCATGTTGGATCATCACTAGCTGTTATCCCTTGCTTTGTTACTGGAAATAATGGATTAAAATGGAAAATCTGCCAAAAAAGTCAAATTCTGAAATTTCATCTACATTTTCCTTTAATTCTTATGAAACACCTAAAGGGTTAAGAAAGTTTTTCAAATCAGTTTTTAATACATTGAGGGATGTAGTTTTTAAAATAGGGCCTTTTATGGGTGGTTTCTATTATGTAAGTCTCACAAAGTGAATTCAGACCTGAACTGGTCCTTAAAAAGTGGATTTTGGAAATTTTCTGAAAAATTTCAAGATTTGCTTCTAAATTTGTAAGCCTTCTAACATCCCAAAAAAAGAAAATATCATTTACAAAATGATTCAAACATGAAGTACACATATGGAAAATGTAAAGTAATAACTATTTTAGGAGGTATCACTATCAGTTTTAAAAGCAGAGAAATTGACATTTTGAAAATTGCAAATTTTTTTGTAAATTTGGTATTTTTTTATAAATAAAAATGAAATATTTTGACTTAAATTTATCACTATCTTATGCTTTTTGTAATTAAGAAAAAAAAATCTAAAATTACCCATTAGTGGGAGCAGAGGGCTGCCTTTTTTTATATTTATATTTATATTTATACACACACACACACTTGTATTAGAAGAAGCAGAGACTAGCAGTGGTAGCTTCTCCTCCTTAACCTCCTCCATTTCCTCTTCCCATCCTTCTTTGATGCAAGTCCCCAACAGCTACAGACCGGTAAGCAAGATGTAGAAGCTAGTCTTCTGCCACCATCCCTTGTTGCATCAGCATGAATGCTCTATTATAAATATCAGTTGGATGACATCATGTTGCTATTGTCCCTACTCACAAATCTCGTGGCCTCTTTGAAGGCCCTGAGTATGCAAATGCCTTTGTCATGAGCTGCCACACTACCTAGCCTGAATAACATATGCTCCCTGCTATGGTGATGTCCTTCATGATGTTATCATATGGACAATCCAGCAAGGTAGAATTCCAGTGAGTTGGAATGTTGCAAATAAAGCTGTGCAAAAGCAGACCGTTCTGTTGCTACAAGTTCTCTAGGGCCTTCTTAGATACATAGGAATTGCTGACATGTGCAGACACTCTTCGGGACATTGGCATCATTTTTTCATGCCACAATACTTTTTTTTAAATGTGTTGCAGCACTAAAATTACCACGTGGGCTATGATAAAGTAAAGGTTGAAGATGTTGATCGTTTGGTAGATACAGGCACACTGGAGAGAATGGATTTTTTGTAAGACAATTTTTTTAAAATCAGTTTTAATAAAGACACATGACTGCGTTAGCTACGGTTCAGATTTGCTGTTGTGAATTTTCATGTGGCAAATCTGCAGCACTGTACAGTACTGGGAAAAGGATTTAACTGTTTAGCAATTCTCATTCACACGTGACAAAAAAAAAAAAAATCTGGAGCTGACACTGATCTGTGGTACAGATTTTAAATCTGTAGCGTGTCAATTTATACTGCGGAATTTCATAGGGATTTCAACTTTTCCAACAGAAAGTTTGAAATATGTGTCTAATCAGCAACATTTCAGCAACAAAATCAATGACAAAAATGTACCATTTGGTGTATTTTTTCTGCTGCAGACATTTTTCAGATAATCAATCACAAGTGAACCTACCCTACAAGGACAAGAAAGACTATTTAAAACAACTTTAGTGAAGACCTAAAACTCAAGTATAATTTTCATAAATTTTTTGAGGACAGGACAATTTGAAAAATTTTTTTCCAAATGGACAAAGTCTAATACAATGTACTTTAGGTCAGACACACAACTGATAAATAGATTTAGTCGTGAGCCTGTGATTAATGTGTTACAGAGCCACAGTATCTACATTTGTGCCTAAATGGACATGTCTCATTTTCTTCTTGCAGAAAGCTTGCAGACAGTGATGATTTGGCAATTGGTATTCAGGTATACAGATCTTTATGAAGACAAGACAATTTTCAATATTTTTTTTGTAGAAATATCCTCAACTGGATAAAGTTCAATACAATTAAGGATGAGCGAATCGACTTTGGATGGTACAAATTTGCTAAAAAATTTGTTCTAATACTGTACGGAGATCCTGTACAGTATTAGAATGCATTGGCTCTGATGAGCCGAAGTTATTACTTTGCGAAGTCGCGCGACTTTGGGAAATAACTTCGGGAATTAATTATTACTGTAAAATACCTTGTTACCAAACTCGAGTTCGTTTCGAAGGTACCACTGTGTATCGCACGACTTCGCTACTAGTCAATACATTCGAAGTCGAATCGCTAATCCCTAAATACAATATATGACCAGTTAGGTACACAACTGTGATACATGGATTTTTTGGAAGACAGTGTTCATTACTTTTTTTTTTTTTTTAAGAAATGGTACTTGACAGTGTCCAATGTATGTTAGGGGTCAGACACAAGACTCTGATACACCACATTTTGGAAGACATTTATAATTAATTTTTTAGAAAACAAATTTGCACTAAGACAGAGTCCAATACAATGACAACCAATGCTCTGGAAACAAATGGCCACACGTCACCCAAGCTTCCCCTAAGCCTGACACAGCATTTCAGCCTGCACCAACAAAGTCCACTATTATGATATACAGCAACTGTGAGGCAGACCAATACGTCAGCTTAGAATACAGAACAGAAATACGTCTATATTAAATAAACGCACACAGGGGGACCCTGCCTGGGAAGGATTTACAATATATTTAAACACACAGCCTAGTTAGGCTTATAATCACTCTTGATCCAGACCCTAAAACTAAACTTTTAATCAATTAGGTTAAAATATTGAACCGTGAGCAACTGAAAAGATTAAAACTATCTGATACCCTATGAGTGCTGTTATACAGGGAAAAACCTGCACGGATGAGGACGGGGGTGCACTACCCCGCACTCTATTCCCTGAATGGACACTAGCTGTCTTGATTTGTGTTAGCAGTACATTGTTGCAACAGTCACCATCTGCTATAAAGTAATACTTGTGAAGCAACACTATCCTCTGTAAGAACCGCTGTATTAGCTTGCACTGATAGCAGTATACAGTCTAAACCTAACACCTGCCCCCCAACATGTTTCGCCAGCTAATCTGGCTTAATCAGGGGTATCAGGCAGACTTGAAAAAGGACGCTGTAAACAAGGTTTATAAAGACTCCGTCCCCCTTTGATTGCAGGAAGGAGGACCAATAGGCTCAAAGAATACAGCCACCTAGGTGATAGCCAATGAGATTTGCCAAGGTACTGATGACATACCCCTAGGTCATCCACAAAGGGGAGTGTCTAAGTGACAAACTGCGCACTGTGGATCAGCGCACAGACTTACCCTCTCTCAGCGCTGTATAATTTCATGATTTTCCTATTCCATGACGTAAAGTCATGATTTTTGAAGGACACGGAGGCGAGTATTGCTATCTCTCTCTTTACTGAAAATCATAGCAGCAAAAAACAAAAACAAATTGAATACAGAAAAAACCATGGCAACAAGCCCCTCCCATCATTCCCAATGTATATATAGCCTCTTCCCACTGGGATCCTCCTCTTTCTTTTTGTACTGCCAGCAACTTGGTAAAAGAACATCTTCCTGGTGAAACAAACCGGAACAATCGGAGGACTTCCTTTGGTCATTCTCTGAACAGGAACCACAACATCGATAACGAGGAAGAACGGAACCTCAGTCTCGAACAAATGGTGAAGGATGCTTCCCAAGGCTTGGACTCTTCCATCTATGGAGAAATGTTCGATAAGGCAGTATTGAAAAATCGACAGGGATCATCATCGTACACATATTATATCTTCTTGTTCGCAAACAGAAGTCATATACAACTGAGGCAATATGCAGCGCATCAGACCAAACCTACCGGCAACCCAAGGGAGGGCAGTTAGAGGGGTGGGGCAATACTCGCCTCCGTGTCCTTCATAAAATCATGACTTTACGTCATGGAATAGGAAAATCATGAAATTTTATATCAGGGCACGGAGGCTCCTATTGCAAGTTTAAAGTTGGGCTACCACAGAAGAGAAAGCATTAGATGGTGGCCGAAAATAAAATTCACGGAAAGTGGAAACCCTAGACCAATCTGCCAACTTCATGACGTCTTCCGAACGAGCCCCCGAAACTGTCATGGAAGTGGCCGACGCACTCCAAACTGAATGTGCGGTGAAAATAGAAGTATCAATCCCCGCGAGGGACAAGATCCACTTAACCCACTGCGAGAGCGTAATGCTGGCCACGGGGGCAAAAGGCCTACGGAATGAAATGAACAGATGAGGAGAATCCGAAGTACGTAAGCTGACTGTGCGTGATTCATATTCCTGCAGGCAAGCCACTGGACACAACTGTGGTGCAGAGGGGAAAGACGGATAAGAAACCGAACGAATGTTGGTTTTTGTATGCCGGGAAATGCTAAATGTAACTCCCTCCGGAGTAAACGAACGGGCGTCATGGTCCAAGGCCCGTACGTCCGACACTCTTTTGCAAGAAATTAGGCATAATAAGGTGACCAGTTTCGCGGATAACTGTCGCAACGACAATTTTCCGTTAGGTGGCCAATTAACGAAAAAATTTAAGACAATAGATACGTCCCAAGTCGTGGAAAAACAAGGTCTCGGTGGACGGGAGAGACGAGAGCCTCGTAGAAGTCTACGGACCAGGGGGTGTTGCCCAGCTGGGCACCCATCAAAACCACAATGTCTGGACGAGATTGCGGATCTGTAAAGATCGATAGTACGTTACGCCTTGCCGTCGTCGAACAAAGACGATAGAAAAGACAAAATTGCAACTACAGGTGTGTCAATGGGATCCAAGTCCTGTGCGAGGCACCAACGAGCCCAGACTGCTCGATAGGCTCGTCTGGTTCCGGGGGCCCATGAGCTCTCCAGTAAGAGTCTAGTTGTCTCGGAAACGCCAGCGACGTCCCAGGGACCCTCGACACTCTGCACGCGAGGAGTTGTAAGACTCCCTCCAGTAGTAAGGGGTGAAGCTGACCCGCTGTCCCTCTGAGAAGGTGAGGGCGAGCGGGTAGGAGAACCGGCTTGTCTACGAGTAGCTCCAACAGGTGGGGAAACCAGGACTGGGACCTCCAGAAGGGTAGAATGAGAACCAGCTCGGCTGACTGATGCCGAATATGTAGAAGAACCCTCTGAATCAGCGCGAATGGCGGGAACGCATACATGAGGGACCATGACCACTGTTGGAGGAAAGCATCCACTGCTTCCGCCTCCGGGTCTGGCCGCCAGCTGAAAAATCTGGGAAGTTGTGCGTTCAAGTGTGACGCGAAGAGGTCGATGGAGAAAGGACCCCATCGGGATGAAACGGCAGAGAAAACTGTCACATCTAATTTCCAATCGCTGGAGTCGGACATGAAACGCAAACTCCAGTCTGCTCGAATATTGTGGAGGCCCGGAAGGTATTCCGCGACCACCATGATGTTCCTGGCCAGACAGTGATCCCAAAAGTCTTTGGCTATGTGTGTCAGTACTGAGGAGCGCGTGCCGCCCTTGCAATTGACGTATCGGACCGCCGACACATTGTCCATATGCAGTCTGATACAGGCGCTGACTGTGTCGTTGACGAAGCTGCGTATCGCCAGAAGCTCCAAGGAATTGATGTGGAGGCGTGATTCATCCGGAGACCAAGGGCCTCCGGTGGAGACGCCGTTGCAGTGCGCTCCCGAGCCGTGGAGACAGACACCGAGAGGTTGTGGATCCACCACGTCAACTCGTGTCTGGTCTCTACGTCCAGGGTGATGGTGTCGGCATAGGACGCTCCTTCCCGTAGGTGTGCGTTCTTGAGGCGCTGAAGCGCCCGATAGTGGAGGGGTGCCGGTAAGATCGCCTGAATGGACGAGGCCAAGAGACCTATTATTCGTGCCAGATCTCTTAGGGACACCTGAGGCAACGTTAGGGAGTGTCTTAACTCTTTTCGAATAGCTCGGACCTTTGACTGGGGAAGACTGAGGGTCTGAGCGACGGAGTCTATGGTGAAACCCAAAAACTCCATGGACGTGGAAGGGATTAGGCAAGACTTGTCTTGGTTGATACTGAACCCCAGGCTGGAGATGAGTGTGGTAGACATTACAAGATGCTCCTGAAGGATGGAAGGACTGTGGGCCATGAACAGGATATCGTCCAAGTATATAATCAATCGTATTCCCCGGCTGCGAAGCCAAGCTACAACCGGACGCATCAGCTTGGTGAAGCACCACGGGGCGGAAGATAGGCCGAAAGGGAGACACGTGAATCGCCAAATTTGGTCGTTCCATTGAAAACGTAGCAAGTCTCTGGACCTGGGTGTGTCACGGCTGAGGATGGGGGAAATCCTCAGCCGTGTGGAGCCCGGTGATGTTACGGCTGCTTGGCCATGAAGACAGGATTAGGGAGCAGGTCACCTCCTAAACGCATCCCTAACCTGACCCTGGCTCCTAGCTACATGAGCCAACCTTGATGGTAGGAGGGCCCATGCTCCGGAACCTAAAAGTCCCTGCTAGCCCTCAAGATGACCCTCACCTAGGAGCTGAGTAAGACAAGCCCACTCCTCCTAGACACGGAGGAGCAGGAGTCTCAACGGCCAAGCTGCAGGAAAAGGGGAGACATAAACAGCTCTATGGATATGGCAGGTGAACAAAGAGTTCCACCTACCTGCCACAGCCTTGCTGACTGGATCCCTGTGTTAGCAGGGTGCAGATCACAAACGCATCCCCACACAGGGACCCAAATCCATAGCTGCACAAAATCACATATAAAACATCACACGGACATCACACATAACTAGAAATAACTTAAAGCGACATTATGGTTATGACCACAGGGGTGGCTCTTACTGGCAGGTAATAAAGACATGAGGCTGCTCTCAGCTAAGCATGGCTGAAGCAACCTGCAGGCCTGCAAAAGCAGTGAGGCTTTATAGGCCAAGAAGCCACACCCCACAGTCGGACACACCCAGTGCACACACACACTAGGAAGGAGATTAACCCTTCCAACACCAGGGAAGGGAAAACACCACTTAAAGGAGATGTGCACACAATAACATAAAAAGGAAGTGCACACATACACACATAACACAAAACCGCATGCACAACGTAGCGAGCTGCAATGGCACAGCTCAGCCTGCTACGCTGCCACATACACACTGTTGCCAGCGGCAACCACAGGTGAGGCAAATACCACAGCCCTCACCTGTGATTGAACACCAAAGAAAACCGCTGACAACCGCATGCGGTTCAGGAGTCACGGTCATAGCCATGGCCGTGACAGGGTGCCACAGGGACCGTTAGGTAGGCATCCTTGAGGTCCAGTTTGGCCCGTTAGGAGCATGT
Source organism: Bufo bufo (assembly GCF_905171765.1). Classification (NCBI taxonomy): domain Eukaryota; kingdom Metazoa; phylum Chordata; class Amphibia; order Anura; family Bufonidae; genus Bufo; species Bufo bufo. Next base: position 267,704,874 of record NC_053390.1, on the reverse strand, counting down.
CTCTCAGGAGGTGGATACCCTCCATTTTGAAGTGGCGATATTGGACAAACGTGTTCAACGTTTTTAGATTGATGACAGGGCACATCTGGCCTCCTTTCTTCTGAACTAAGAAGATGTTGCTGACCACTCCTGCAAGGTCCGTGGGGGCTAGCTCTATTGCCCCTTTCTGGTATAGGTCGGACAGTTCCCTGTGGATGAGTGCCCGTGCAGGGCCGGACAACAGCATGGAGTGCGGAGGGGGCAGACCCATAGGGTTGGCCACAAGATCTATCTCGAACCCACAGACCGTGGACAGAACCCATGGGTCGGAGGTGACCCTTGTCCACGCATGTGAAAAAAGACGGAGTCTGCCCCCGATACAAATGACAGAAGAAATTAGAGGAAGGCGGGGACTTACCATATGGCCGTCTGGCGTTTGGATGTCCTCGGAAACCTCTAGAGCGCCCTGGACCGCCCCTGGACGGGAAGAATGCGGGTTGGTGGCGTGGGTCCTGTAGCGACGCCCGATGGTCAAAGGAGCCTCTACCCCAGGGGTGGCCAACCTTACATACACAAAGAGCCTAAAAAAAACGTATGACTACCAGGAGCCACAGGCTATACATTTACACACAGTTACCGTATTTTTCTCCTACAAGATGCACCTAGGTTTTAACAAAGAAAAATAAGATTAAAAAAATATATTTTTCATCTGATCTGAGGTCTGCTAAAAATTGTTTTTATTATTGTTCATTAGCAGAGAAAAAAAATAAAATATATATTTTTCATCAGACCTCAGATCAGACTCCTAAATCAGATCCCCAATCCTTATATGACCTACAATAAGATCACCAAACCTCATCAGACTTCCAAATCAAACCCCGAAAATCAGACGCCCAATGCTTGGATCAGACAACACAAATCAGACTCCCAGTGTCAGACCCTTAGTTCTCAGATCTCCCTTATTCTCAGATCTGACCCCCCCCCATGCTCAGACCTGACCAACCCATGCTCAAACAAGACCGCCATGCTCAGATCTGCCCCCCATGCTCAAATCTGAAACCTCATGCTCAGATCAGACCCCCATTGCCCAGATCTGGACCCCCCATGCTCAGATCAGACCCCCCATTTTCCAGATCAGAACAGCCCCCCCCCCCCACATTCTCAGTTCTATAATTAAAAAAAAAAAATCTCTTCCCTCTCCTGATCAGGCACTGGGCTCCTGCTTGGTCGGGCACCTTCTACTCTGCAGGTCTGACATGCTCTCCACTGTGACCTGATGAGCGCAATGTCAGGTCATAGTGCGTGTCTCCACGTACTACGTTCTTACACTGTGTGCATCAGGACATAGTGGAGAGAGTGAGCTGGAGCAGCAAAGTAGTAACAGTGCCTGATCAGGAAAAGAGATCTGAGCATGGGGTGGAGAGTGCTTCCTGGCTTCACAGCTAGAGGCTCACTTGAAGAAGCAAAGAGCCGCATGTGGCTCAAGAGCAACAGGTTGGCCACCCCTGCTCTACCCGATCCTCGGGTATGGAAAGAGGACCGGCCTGACAGACGGCCCCGGGAACTGCCGACCCTGGCGGAAAAATGGTTTGGGAAGACTTTCCGCATAGATGATTGCCCCTTGTCAAGGGCCGTAAAGGCACCCACATATTTGCTTTGCTCCTTAATAAAGGGGTCCCCAAATAGGTGCCCTTGGGCATCCTTGCCTGCCTCTGATAAAGCCAAGTTGGCCAGCTTGGGCTCTATTTTTATTAGGATTGCTTTTGGCCTTTCTATGGCGAGCTAAGTGTTGGCATTGCCCGTTAGGCAAATGGCCCTTTGGATCCATCCACTGAGTTCTTCAGGGTCCACTAGTTTACCGGCCGCTCTAGCAGATTCGGCCATGTCAAAGATCTTTGCCAGGGGCCCTGTGATATCTAAGATCTTATCTTGACATGCCCTTAGGGCAGAGTCTAGCCCCCTACGGGGGTTAAATCCCGTTTTTGCCAAGAATTGGACCATCTTCGGGTCCACCACTGGGGTTTCGCAAACTTTTTGCGGGATTAATGGTCGTGGGCATTCTGCCCGTAGTTTGTTGCGGGCGTCTTTATTAAGAGGTTTGCGCATCATGGCCTCCATATATTGCGCTACATGAGTGGCTGGGAGCCATTCTGAGGAGCGGGGGTGATGCAGTGAGTCAGGATCGAACAGAGGTTCTCCTGCCGGATCCGTAAGGAAAACGGCTGATCCTGAAGCTATCTCTGGGTAAGCGCCGGTAGGCGGCAGGCTTGGAGAGGGATCACCCTGTAAGGTCGGATCTACTACAATTTCTGCCAAATCCTCCTCTGACTCATGCAGAGATTGTAGCTGTGCCTCCTCCTCGGACTCCCTATCGGAGTCGGACTCAGGCTCGAGCTGTGATCGCGCCGACATCCATCCTCGCGCACGTTCTGCCTGGCGCGGACAGGCTCTCTTACGTGATCCATGCGTGTTCTCAAATGATGGAACAAAGCCATCAGTCATATGGGTTCTGGAGGCAGAAGGAGGTGGTAAGATTACATCCTGGTGCACAGTATGAGACTGGGTGACCAGGGCTTGGGATATTGATTGTGTAAGGACAGAGGACATAGAGCCCATAGCCGTTATTATGGCATTAGAAATAGATTTCTGTAGTGCTAGGGCTTGAACTTCTGAAGCAGAGGGCTCCATAGCTCTCCTATGGGATGGAGACATCTGGCCTCTGGACGCAGGGTCCTGTGAGGGCAGTACAGGGGGAGGGGTGTAGAGCCTGAGCGTGACATAATTGTTATGTAGTGAGCGTAAGTCACCCTACAGAGAAGCTAGGCAGAGGGAAAGGTAGAGGACACAGATTAACAGACCCCAGAACAAATACTCCTACCCAGAATATTGGGTATGATGAGGCAGGTGCTCGTAGTGACAGTTAAACTGAAGGGCCGGTGGAGGCTGCAGACAAATCTCGTGGGAGGCAGCGAGAAGCGCGAGGAAAAAGGGGTGTGGCCGCCCGATATGTGAGCGCTAAGAGGGAAGCTGTCCCCAAGATCCCGCGTGGTCTCGCGAGATCTCTGGTGTGAAGGACGGCAGAGCGAGAAGGGAGCCCGGTGCGCAAGATGGCGCCCGCAATCAGCAGACGCGAGGAAACAGGAGGGAGCGCGGAGGCCAAAGAGTCCGAAGAAATGTTAGGAAAACCAAAGCAAGGGCCACTGAGGTACAACAATCACCTCCCCGGCGCCCGGACATCACCACCGAGGCAGGGCGGAGGGGAAAAACACACAGGGAGTGGAAAAAACTGATGAGAAAAAAACCCAGAATCCCAGAGATATAGAAAAACGCTAATATGAATATGTATATACACTCACCTAAAGAATTATTAGGAACACCTGTTCTATTTCTCATTAATGCAATTATCTAGCCAACCAATCAAATGGCAGTTGCTTCAATGCATTTAGGGGTGTGGTCCTGGTCAAGACAATCTCCTGAACTCCAAACTGAATGTCAGAATGGGAAAGAAAGGTGATTTAAGCAATTTTGAGCGTGGCATGGTTGTTGGTGCCAGACGGGCCGGTCTGAGTATTTCACAATCTGCTCAGTTACTGCGATTTTCACGCACAACCATTTCTAGGGTTTACAAAGAATGGTGTGAAAAGGGAAAAACATCCATTATGCGGCAGTCCTGTGGGCAAAAATGCCTTGTGGATGCTAGAGGTCAGAGGAGAATGGGCCGACTGATTCAAGCTGATAGAAAAGCAACGTTGACTGAAATAACCACTCGTTACAACCGAGGTATGCAGCAAAGCATTTGTGAAGCCACAACACGCACAACCTTGAGGCGGATGGGCTACAACAGCAGAAGACCCCACCGGGTACCACTCATCTCCACTACAAATAGGAAAAAGAGGCTACAATTTGCACGAGCTCACCAAAATTGGACTGTTGAAGACTGGAAAAATATTGCCTGGTCTGATGAGTCTCGATTTCTGTTAAGACATTCAAATGGTAGAGTCCGAATTTGGCGTAAACAGAATGAGAACATGTATCCATCCTCTGATGGCTACTTCCAGAAGGATAATGCACCATGTCACAAATCTCGAATCATTTCAAATTGGTTTCTTGAACATGACAATGAGTTCACTTTACTAAAATGGCCCCACAGTCACCAGATCTCAACCCAATAGAGCATCTTTGGGATGTGGTGGAACGGGAGCTTCGTGCCCTGGATGTGCATCCCTCAAATCTCCATCAACTGCAAGATGCTATCCTATCAATATGAGCCAACATTTCTAAAGTATGCTATCAGCACCTTGTTGAATCAATGCCATTAGAATTAAGGCAGTTCTGAAGGCAAAAGGGGGTATTAGTATGGTGTTCCTAATAATTCTTTAGGTGAGTGCATATATAATGAGGCGAAATTCGCCCCAAAGGATTCCCCCAACGGTAAAGTTGAATTGGGGGCCCAGAAGGGGTGTAGTAATACAGTCGCTGCTATGACAGGTAGAAACAGCACAAACATATGTACTTATCTGGAACCAGCAAACGAAGAGGAGGATCCCAGTGGGAAGAGGCTATATATACACTGGGAATGATGGGAGGGGCTTGTTGCCATGTTTTTTTCTGTATTCAATGCGTTTTTTTCTTTGCTGCTATGATTTTCAGTAAAGAGAGAGATAGCAATAGGAGCCTCCGTGTCCTGATATAAAATTCCAATGCGGCTGCTCTTAAACTTAGAAGTATGTGAAGGGGTAAGTGTCGTTTCGCGCCTGCATCAACGCTTAGTCGCCATGCAGTTCACTTAGGCTTTAGACTCTGATGTCATCCACAAAGGGGAGTGTCCAAATGACAAACTGCGCACTGTGGATCGGCGCACTCTCTGAGCGCTGCAAAATTCCAATGCGGCTGTGCTTGAACTTAGAAGTGTATGAAGGGGTAAGTGCCGTATCGCGCCTGCGTCAACACTTAGTCTTGCAGTTACCTTATTGTCTCTCTGCGACTGCGTGCAGACTTGGGGGAGTGTCTAATTGATGAACTGCGCACTGTGGATCGGCTCACGGACTTACCCTCTCTCAGCGCTGTATAATTCCAATGAGGGTGTGCTTAAACTTAAAAGTATGTGAAGGGGTAAGTGCCGTTTCGCGCCTGCGTCAATACTTAGTCGCCCTGCAGTTTACTTAGGCTTTAGACTCTGACGTCATCCAAAAAGGGGAGTGTCCAAATGACAAACTGCGTACTGTGAATCGGCGCACGGACTTACCCTCTCTCAGCGCTGCATAATTCCAATGCCCTTGAACTTAGAAGTGTGTGAAGGGGTAAGTGCCGTATCGCGCCTGCGTCAACACGTTGTTGATGTTGATGCAGGCGCGATATGGCACTTACCCCTTCACACACTTCTAAGCTGCAGTTATTACTGGGACTCATTACTGATTACTGAGCTGTTACTGTGGTTTTGTGGCAGCTAAAACCACAATCCTGGGCTTGTTTTAAATCTTAGATTGCTTTCAAACAAGACTATAGCTCTGACTCAACTGTAGCCCAATAAATAGTCCTCAGCCTCTCAACTCTGCAGACACATAGCTGGAACACAATTAGTTGAAAATAGTATTGTCCTTACGTGCCTAAATGAACTGTGTTCAGGCTGATCAGTGGGGGGACTAAGTATGAAATTTAGCTCTACAGTAAAGATGAGCAAATTGATTCTACCGAATTCAAATTTGTCCTGAATTTTTTTATTTTATTGGATTCTATCAAATCCATGTTTTTAGAGATGAGAGAAAACTCATTAGGATGAATTCTAAATTGATAGAATTGATTTGCTCATCATACATAACTCTTGTGCTTCATAGATTTATTTTCTACAATTTTTTTTATCCACTCAGTTTTTGGTGGTGGGCTAAAACTGCTCAGTTAGTGCATTTTCATAATAAGATTTTCCCCTCGTGGTAGCCTCAAACTGTTCAATCAGTGTTTTTTTTTTATCCGTTTTTTTTAATCTATTGCTGTGCTTGTATCCCCACATAATGCTTATTTGGAAAAGAGCCTCATACCAGGAACCCATCTCTTTTCTGGGTAACCACTCTTTAACAGAGCTGAGAAAATAAAATGTGCTTGGCTACCTGAAAGCCTTTGGCTGTGGTACTATTTCTCCTCTCTGGGAAAATATTTTAACATTTTCACATCTTCAGACACCACATAGACTTAGGAAAGCTAATTTGAATATCTTTCCCAGAAACCCAGAGGAGTGCTGCCTGCCCTACAGTACTTTTCATACACATTACGCATACTAGGCACTCTCTATAATGAGAAAGAGAACCCCCCAGGCAACACAGAGTAACATGCCAATCCCTCATCCTCCCTATATCCCTTGTGTCAGAGCATAACTAATATTATGACAGTTTACAAATACAAGCAGAAAGCAAGAAATAACAGGTCTCAATATTCGAATGAAAAAAGGGGTACTTGGTGTACATACCACAGAGGGAGATAATTTAGCTGGTATGAGGCCCTTGGAGAGAGAGACAGCTCTTCTTAGTTAGTATTTTGTTAGAAGGAGGATTGTAGAAAGTATGTGGAAGGATAGACATTTTGTCAAGGTAAGCAAAAACCCAGCACTATTATAAGGGGCCTCATTCAGTCTTTGCTGTAGGGTCGCCTCTATACTGCATATCGTACACCACTGCTGGTAGGCTTATGATATGTACTTACAAAATTACCAAGAAGGTTTTAAAAATGTATGATTCACTTACCAGCCAACAATAAATATGCCATGACTTATTTATTTGCAGAATTGTATTTTTTTTAAAATATATACATATAAAGAGTTATAATAACAATTGTAATGCAAAGTGTATGCAAATCTTCTATTGTATTACAGCAATTAGCTGTGAAAAATGTATGCATGTCAAAAATGAAATTAAATATCTTGGGAAAATTAAACTCAGAGACCTACCAGTATTTCACTAAACACAACTTTCCAAGTGATAGTGCTTCCTACTTTGGGGGCAACATTGCTGCCTGCGCACATTGAGATGTGACTAATAGTACTAAGCACATATGTTTTAAATTTGGTCTTTGTGGATTTTTTTATGGACTCTCATTTAACAGTTAATCAATGAGTAACATTAGTAACAGTTAAATATTTTATGCGTGAAAGCAACCATTAACAGTTAACAGTTCATGTAGAACCTCATCCTGCTACAGGGTAACAAAGTAATTCATGTGAATGCAGGCAGAAAACAGTAGAAGTTTAATTGCACTACATCTTTAATAGGTGTAATAGCCATTCACATTATATATGCAGTAATTAAGTAATACCACATTTAGCTCCAAATCATGCGTACAAATCACGCTGTGTTTGCACAGCCATAAATAACCTCTCAGTTAGGTTGTTAGGCTAACAACTATATTCCACAAGTTGGACTGTTCTTACTAGAAATGTAACGGGTATTCAGGCAAGTCTTGTTTGCCTGTATGCTTTCAATGTAAAAGATATTAATTTCACTACATGTGGAATTCAGCTCAAAATGAAATTTTAGATCTGGGATTTACTTGGTATTATTTGCCCACCATATTGCAGGAACTAAAGCAATTTGCTTTTAACTGATTATCCCATTGAACAAACAAGATCTTTTTTAAAAACTGCCCAGGGGCTTGTTTATGCAACACTGAAATCTGAAATCCCGCTGTTTCATTGCAAATGCAATCACTGCGCAACTTTTTTTAAAAAATTTTTATCATTTTTTTTCAAGCAGTAAATATATTATTGCCAGGATTAAAGTAGAAAGTAAATGTGTTTGAAATGAAAAACATTCACTTAAATTAGCCGCAATGCAAGTATATTTTGGCTGATTGAAATTGATGTAAAAATGGAAAAAATTACATGGTTTAAAAAGCATTTCCTCTGATGTATAGTTTTGCAATGGAGTTTAAATATAGTACAGTGTATAATGTATAGTGTATGATGTGTGGAACACATTGGCTATATTTACAGGCTGCGGTCAGTGTATGGCTCTTTTGTGTCAGTGGCCAAACTATACAAAATACAACACATACTTATATATGTGTTTCACTGGGCTGCATTCTCATATTACACAGCAAAAGGGACCTACAAGTAGAGATTTAAAAGATTTTACATTTTGAAATAAACAAGTAAAGCCATTTTATATTGTTTTACCTTCCCAAGCTTCTTGGGATGGTGCGACCTTTCAAGATTCTTATGTGGTCATTTTTAAGTTTCATAGACTATTATATCTGTCATTCTTCTGTTCTGTACCTTTTAGACCATCCATAAGATGCTTAGTTAAATGATAGATTGTCTGAGCTCCTTGATTCTTCGGCTATGGCCATATATTAAGGTTTTCATATTTAGTTTAGGAAGCCAAAACCAGGAGCTGATTCAAAATGAGGAGAAGTACAGTATTATCTGCCCCTAAAGGGGTTGTCCGTTTTCACAATGAGACTACACAACCCTTAAGGGCAACTTGCAATAAAGAACAGGTAAGTATTTATCTGCTGGATTCTATGATATCACTCTGGCTATTCTGGCTTGCTGTATTTATTGAGCTGAAGTGGTGACATGGCATTTGCAACATATGACCTTAATTAATTATTGGCTTCTTGGGTGCACCATTAAGGCCAGTGATTGGCTGCAAAAGACAAGTGTTGTCTACATGACATCACCACTGTATCTGGGTAAATGGAGCCTGGCCAGGAGATACAGAGTGACTGGTTTCATCCTGAAACTGGACGACCCATTTATTACTTTCTCTCTTTTTATGATCCACTCTTAATTTTGCTTTACAAAGCTGCTCCAAAATACCTGTGTGGCTGTATTCTTTGGAGTTGAAGAGGGCTAATGTGAATACCGCTCCCAATTGCTCATGCTCATTCTTTTTTTTTAAAGTCTTAGAAGTCAGAAGAAGCGGTCATGTTAAATAAGTTCTTTCTTGATCTATTTCAGTGATAGTTCAATGACTATATTAGAAAATATTATAACTATAAACAATCAGATGTCAGTTTATTTTGGTAACTGGTCTCTTTACAAGGGGATATCTTTCAAGTGCACGGTTTAAAAGTCCAGACTGGTGTAAAAAAAAAAACTTTAAAGGAGAGATAGGTGGGGGGAATTTATCATAAGGGGAATATTTAAAATTAGTTTTGCTTGAGTTGTGTTTGGGTACTTTATACCACATTTATCAAATGTTGCATGCTATTTCATAACTTACTGTTTTCATTAAACTTTACACGTTTGTCTAGTGAAGCAGCTCCAATTTTCTAACTTCACCCTCCTACTGGAGTGAGATTGTGACTTTAAAAAAGTCTCAGTGATAAAGATAGTAACTCATTAACATAGCTAACCACAACCACTTCCCCAACCATATTTCAAAACTGAAGTGAATAATGTAGAAATACAAAACGTTTTAAAACCTTACAAGGGTCATCTTAGCATTTCTCATTTATAGTGGTCATGGAAAAACATACATTTATTTAATGACATTCCAATATGGCTGTAGAACAGACATACAGTACTTTAGAAGGACATGTAGTGCACTGTCATTAACTTAATCTTAATTAATTATTTAAATTAGTTCTTCAAGGATAGAAAAAAAATGTCTGTCTTCTTCCAAAACATTGAAGAAAACAGTCATATATTATTTTTAAATCTGTATAAAATCATTGGTAGCTCTATCATAAGCAGTAGCATTAGTGGTCAAAGTAGTTGCTGTTGGTAGTACTAGCAAAACTGATGTTTAACCCCTTTCTGATATCCACTGTACATGCCACTGTATATGCCTATTTTATACAACAAACATTGGCAGTGCCTGTGATCAGATACAACTCAAATCATTGACACTTGAACCCACAGTAATGCAACCACAGCATCTCAGAGGTAGGTTACCTGCATCGGGCTGGTTCTATTGCCTGAGTGGCTGATGCGCAATGAGATTGTGGGAGTTGTTTGGTTTCTATGTTGGCCTGGAGCCTTATGAAGCCTCCCAGGCCTGCCATTTTTATGTTCATATTAAGCCCTGCCTAGGGCAAGGCTTAACCCCTTAGGGACCGGGCTCATTTTCACCTTAAGGACCAGGCCATTTTTTGCAAATCTGACCAGTGTCAATTTATGTGGTGATAACTTTAAAAAACTTTGACTTATCCAAGCCATTCTGAGATTTTTTTTTTGTCACATTTTGTACTTCATGACAAAATGGAGTAAAAAAAATATATTTTTATTTATAAAAAAATACCAAATTTACCAAACATTTGGAAAAATTTGCAAATTTTTAAGTTTCAATTTCTATAGTTCTATAATACATAGTAATACCTCCAAAAATAGTTATTACTTTATATTCCCCATATGTCTACTTCATGTTTGGATCCTTTTGGAAATTATATTTAATTTTTTGGGGATGTTACAAGGCTTAGAAGTTTATAAGCAAATCTTGAAATTTTTCTGAAATTTTCAAAAACCCACTTTTTAAGGACTAGTTCAGGTCTGAAGTCACTTTGTGAGGCTTACATAATAGAAACCACTCAAAAATGACCCCGTTCTAGAAACTAAACCCCTCAAGGTATTCAAAACTGATTTTACAAACTTTGTTAACCCTTTAGGTGTTCCACAAGAATTAATGGAAAATAGAGATACAATTTCAAAATTTCACTTTTTTGGCAGATTTTCCATTATAATATTTTTTCCAGTTCCAAGGCAAGGGTTGACAGAAAAACAAAACTCAATATTTATGGCCCTGATTCTGTAGTTTACATAAACATCCCATATGTGGTCGTAAACTGCTGTACGGACACACGACAGGGCACAGAAGGAAAGGAATGCCATACGGTTTTTGGAAGGCAGATTTTGCTGGACTGGTTTTTTGACACCATGTCCCATTTGAAGCCCCCCTGATGCACCCCTAGAGTAGAAACTCCAAAGAAGTGACCCCATTTTAGAAACTTCACCCCTCAAGGTATACAAAACGGATTGTATAAGCTTTTTTAACCCTTTAGGTGTTGGGTCATTCATACCCAAAAATGGCATCAATGAAAGCTACAACTCACCTTGCAAAAAATAGAGATCTCTTACAAGGCTCCACAGACAGAAACATAAAACCTAAAGGGGTTAGAATGTAGCAATATAATTAATTGTTTTATTTATTAACTTCTTCAGGACATTTTCACCTTAAAGGGGTTAACTGACTAAAAAAAATATGTGTTTGGGCTGCTTTATACATCATTAAAGATACGTTTCTAATGTACTTACTTTATTGATTTTGCGCTGTTTCCACACAGCCAATGCGGGTCACGTGACCCCTGACGTCGCTCACCAGGCTCCAGCAGTGATGTCTCATTTACAGGCTTCTTCCTGCTTGAGGGAGTGGCCCGACTCTGTAAACGAGACGTCAGAGCCTTTGGTGCCCGCCCCCTCTCTCCCTGTATCTAGCTGCTGCGATCTCATTATCATAGCAATAGCGCAGCAGGGCTGCTGTAGAGCTTAGATACATAGAGCTTAGATACATAGAGCTGCCATAGAGCTTAGATACATAGAGCTGCCATAGAGCTTAGATACATAGAGCTGCCATAGAGCTTAGATACATAGAGCTTCCATAGAGCTTAGATTACATAGAGCTTAGATACATAGAGCATGTGTATCTGCAATGTGTCAGGAAGATCTGTCTTTGTATGCTAGAAGGTGACAGGTTTTTTTTATGCAAAGTTAGGATGTGCAGAGCAGGGTGAGGGGAAGGTCAGATTGTTCACGCCCCCAAATATATTTATGAGGGAAAGCTCAGGCATTGTTGTTATACGCCCCCTCAGCATGTACTTCAGCATGTAAGCACAGCAATGACAGAACCATGAAAAGGTGTAAGTATGGGTTTTTCCTTGATGAAATCAAGCTTAACCAATTTATAAGTATATCCTGATGAGTTTTATAAAAAAAAAAATCCCATAACTCGGATAACCCCTTTAAGGACCAGGCCAAATTTTGGAAATCTGACATGTGTCACTTTATGTGGTAATAACTTTAGAACACTTTTACTTATCCAGGCCATTCTGAGATTGTTTTCTCATGACACATTGTACTTCATAAAAGTGGTAAATTTGAGTCAATATAAATTACCTTTATTTATAAAATTTCTAAATTTGCAGAAAATGTTTAAAAATGTGTAATTTTATATTTTTTATTTCTCTGCTTTTAAGGAAGATAGTGATACCTCACAAAATGGTTATTACTTTACATTTCCAATATGTCTACATCATTTTGTAGATATAATTTTATTTTTTTAGGACGTTAGAAGGCTCAGAATTTTAGCAGCAATTCTTAAAATCATTTTTTTAAGGACCAGTTCCGTTCAGAAGTCACTTTACAGGGCTTACATAGTGGAAACCACCCATAAATGACTTAGAAGCTAAACCCCTCAAGTTATTCAAAACTGATTTTACTAACTTTTTTTAACTTTTTCACAAGAATTAAAGGAAAATGGAGATGACATTTCAAAATTTTACTTTTTTGGCAGACTTTAAATTTAATCCATTTTTTCCTTTAACACATCAAGGGTTAACAGTTGAACTAAACTCAAAATCTATTACCCTGATTCTACGATTTACAGAAACACCCCATATGTGGTCGTAGAAGAAAAGGAGCACTGTATGGTTTTTGTAGGGCAGATTTTACTGGACTGGTTTTTAGACACCATGTCCCATTTGAAGCGCCCCTGATGCACCCTACAATAGAAGCTCCCAAAAAGTGACCCCATTTTGGAAACTACGGGATGGTGACAGTTTTATTGATACTATTCTGGGTTACATATGATTTTTAATAGCTCTATATTATAAAAATGAAATGGTTCCCACTCACAATTTACATGGGTCACACAGAATATTCGTATTGAATTAAAATTTATTTACATTAATAGCACAAACAAACGTGATAAAATAAGTATTGGCCAATACTACAAAAGTTACAATAAAAATGAATTAATTGCCCAAATCAATGGGACTCGCATAAGGAATACAAATTGATAGCAATGAACGTGTGTTGGTCTGTTATCCAAGATGGTTACAATGAATCAATTGGTCAGAATGTATATGACAGTTGCTGTCTCAACTTTATATACCCGGCTACAAAATAGCTGAATAATTTCCAAGTTCTTACATATATTCGCAATCACACCTTAATAGAGCGATAGTTCAAATGGAGAGTGAAATCGATATGGGGTACAAAATAGCTGAATGATTTCCCAGCTCTTACATATATTCGCAATCAGAATTTAAATTTTAATCCATTTTTTCCTTTAACACATCAAGGGTTAACAGTCAAACTAAACTCAAAATCTATTACCCTGATTCTACGATTTACAGAAACACCCCATATGTGGTCGTAGAAGAAAAGGAGCACTGTATGGTTTTTGTAGGGCAGATTTTGCTGGACTGGTTTTTAGACACCATGTCCCATTTGAAGCGCCCCTGATGCACCCTACAATAGAAGCTCCCAAAAAGTTACCCCATTTTGGAAACTACGGGATAAGGTGACAGTTTTATTGATACTATTCTGGGTTACATATGATTTTTATTAGCTCTATATTAAGTTTTTTTATTAGGCAAGGTTACCAAGTTTTTATTTTTTGTTTTTTACAATATTCATCTGTTACTCTGCGGGTCACAGCAGAGCGCACAGCCATAGTTTTTTCATTTTTTTAGGTGACTGGTTTGATTGGTACAATTTTGTGGTACATGCAACTTTTTAAATCACTTTTAATACCTTTTTTTGGGAAGTGAGGTTGGCCAAATTTCAATTCCATCATAGATTATCTTTTTTTTTTATGGCGTTCACCGTGCTGGGAAAGTAGCATGAATTTTTCATAGATCAGGTCATTACGGAAGTGGTGATATCAAACATATGTAGTGTAATTTTTTTTTTAAACGATTATAAATGTGCAGCTATAAGAAGAAATTAGATTTTTTTTTTTCCTTTTTCTTTTTCCTTTTTTTTTTACCCAGACCCACTTGGTTCTTGAAGATCCAGTGGGTCTGATGCCTCTATAATACACTGAAGTACACTATATAGTGTACTGCAGTGTATTGTGACTTTACAATTGCCATAGTAACCATAAGCCCACCAGCGCAGCGGCCCGGTGGGGAAGAGAGGGAGTTCCCTCCCTCTGTGAACCCGTCAAGCATCGGTTCGCTGCAATGGCACAGCAGCATTTCGATGGGAGAGGGAGCTCCCTCCCTGTTAACCCTTTCCATACAGCGGTCCCTATAGACTGCATCATGGAAGGGGTTAAATGACTGACATCAGTGGAGGATCGTGCGCCCGCTTGGCCATCCTGAAATGGGGCCCATCAGGAGCTGCAGGGGGGGTGAAGTAATAAAATAACATTTTATATATATATATATATATATATATATATACTTATTTAACAAGGTTCTGATCCCCACAGTCATGGACTGTATGGATCAAAACCTTTCAGCCAGCATTAGGATCGTGTGATTGGCTAGTCTGTACAGACTAGCCAATCGGAGAGATTGCCGACTCGGGCCGGTTAGCTGAGATCCCTGGCTGTGTGTAACAGCCGGTTTCTCAGCGCTGTCACCATGTCTGAATGTCATAACGTGTATACTCGTCATGGAGCACCAAATAGCAGCTCTTCATGATGAGTATACACGTCAAATAGCATTAAGGGGTTAAGAATATTAAAATATAGCAAAAATGATATACATTTGATATTGCTATAATTGCACTGACCCACAGAATAAAGATAATGGGGGACATTTATTAAGCCCTGTATGCCACAATTGTGGGGTAAAAAAGTTGCACATTAAGGTGCATGGCATCTGTGCACCATAATGTGCAACTTTTTGACCTTTTTGGCACTTTCCCGAAGTGCCAAGAAAAAGGGTCGTGGCTTAGCAGATGGGGCATAGTTTTGCGCTGTCCACCACATTTACTATAACTTTCGCCAGAAAGTGGTGGAAGTTATAGCTGAAGTCTACACCAGCCTGTAGCCGGCGTAACTTCAGTTCTGGTGCACAGCAAAGCAGGGATGTGCCTGATTTATTAAGAGGTTTCAGCCTCTTAACAAATCAGGTGCATCTCATGCCAGTGCAGGGAGATCAAGACTGGTGGATGAATCTGCCAGTCTTGATATATCTCCCCCAATGAGTCCTTTTTACTGCATAGTGAATGCTGTAATAATGAAATCCACAAAACAATGATGCAGTTAAGTTTTTTTTCCAAATTACACCCCATTAATAATTGTTTCCAGCTTTCCAATGTATTGTATGGAATATTAAATGTGTCATTTGTAAGTACAGCTTGTCCTACAAAAATAAATAAAAACAAAGCAAAAAAATACATATGGTTATAGTTTTTAGAAGGTAAGAAGTGAAAAAAGAAAATTCAACAATGCAAAATGGCTGTGTCGTTAAGGGGTTAAGAATGAAGAATTGTTAAATAAATATTTTAGCAATTTTATCTTCAATGTTTATCCTTGACACTTTAAGAAACAAAAAAATGACAATTTGCTATTATGATGCATTTAAAAGTTATTCTAAATGCGTTGAAAGAATCCCATGAGTGATCTTTTTATGTTGCCTTTTTCCTTTGTTATTTACTGTGATTTGCATGCTTTAATATAGGAATAATTAAAAGAGAGCAGTTAGAAAGAAGCTATTGAACTGGTTGAAAGACTCCTTTTGGTAATTTTCATTTAAATATTTTGATTAGACAAATATAACAAGCAATTACAAACACATGCTCCCTCCAAAATCTAAAAAAGACAGGTCACATTCAGTTTATCCAGATGACATTCCAAGATGATGCATTTAGAATTGTAGAATAAAATATGTAAGATATGATTTAGGTAATGAGTAAAATGTATTATACAATCTATTACATGGCCTTTTTATAAATATTTGACATGTCCTGAAAGAAGACATGTCATTTCTCCTGACATTTCTGTTTCAGTAAACATTTGTAATTTCCAAGACATAACAATGCTGGAGCATACTTAGAACTCAATGCACCATTACTCTGTTAGTCCTCTTGGAGATGTATGAATATAGCGGGTGTCCCTACAGTCAGACACTGTCCTATTTCCATGGTAAATACAAGTATTTGTCAAGAGACAAATACTTGTAATTTGTTTTTGATGATTTGGTCATATTTCAACGTTTCTATTTTAAATTATGTTTTTTTATTTTTTATTCATTGATGGCTTCAAAATGCAACATAAATATATCAGTAAAGCTATAGAATGTTTAGGTGGAAAAATAACCTATGGTAATTAAGAAACTCCTGTTTCAGATACAATACAGAGGGGAATGTGCTAGAAATATATATCTTGACAGAATTTAGAACATCAGTAGGAATCACTAAGTTCCTTTAGGTCTTATATTTTGACAACCTAACTAATTCATCTGCGTTATATAGTTTGATAATTTATAGCATAGTCTTATTCTATAGTCTCTATAAGGCTTGTTGGCTTGGTGATTTGAAATGCATACAGTACTAATAGTTTAGAAAAAGTGGAGGTACGAACACATCTGGTTGGTAGAAGAAATCAGGTGAGATTAAAATAGAATTTTACAGCCAGATAAAGGATCTTTTAAGGTAAGTTTACAAAATGCACTATAGCATGTAGGGGACATTTGCTAAGTGAAGTAAAATCACGGAAAATATTGATGAAAAAAACCCATGTAGATAATTTTTTCAAGAAACAGTGCCACTAATATCCATGGGTTGTGTCTGGCATTGCAGTTTAGCTCTACTGTATTTATTTTGATTGAGCTACAATAACAGACACAACCTATGGACATATCTGACACTGTTTCTGGTAAGAAGCAGCCAAGTTTCCTAAATCTGTACAACCCCTATAACCATAATTTGTAAATCACTGTTTATATATATGGAAATTCATGCCTATGGGACACAATTTGAAATTGTACCTGCATTATTTGATGCTATGGATTATAATTTACAAAACTTAATAACACTATTTCAGTATTCTGGAACCTGCTGTTTTCTGCTGATTTTAGATTGATCCTTTAAGGCCAATTCAATGGTGACTTTTACATGCTCATATCCCTCAAAATTATTTCAAGGTTCAGATCATGACACAGTAGCATTTTCTATCTATACCACCATAAAAAATGTATCAATCTATTTAGACCTCCAAAAATGTATGTAAAAGACGTTATTCATTAAATGTCTACATGGACAGCAGATGGCCTCTGTGTAGGACTGTACTGTATAAACTCCTACCCCAAACAAGCCAAATAGCAAGGAGCTTCAGTTCTACTCCTTGTGGTGATTGACAACTCTTATCCTTTGGGTGGCTAAAAGCACACAAAAAACATGGCAATATTTAGCTCAGTCACTTATGTGCAAATGAATAGGAAGTACCCTAATCTTTTTTCATTCATTTTTGTTAAGATCATGGATCCCCTTGGCTATTGAGTCTCTGAGTAGCTAGCTGCACATTTGATATGTACTCCCCAAGTACCAAGATCTTCATGTCCACCTCTATCTTTTCTCCTTCTAATGTAACAGAAGTTTATATTTTTCTGTTAGAAATCTTTTTCATGGATATCTGTTACATACCAAAAACTCTATGTGAACCAAATCAAATTAATTATTTTCCCACCGATTAACATCACCTCTACTTGACATCATCCTTTATTGGAATTTGAATTTACAGATGCCTACCTTGCAACTGTCCATGGCTTTGTAATAAGTTGACACTTTAAAAAATAAAGAATAAGCACAAACAATTACATTATAAAAATGTCACAGTTTATTTGGAGTATTAGGGAAAATCATGATTGGCCATACAGTACATGTCTTAATTTTCCTTAGCCACAATCTACAAAAATGTTCTCTGAAAATAAATATTGCATTGTATCTCCCATGTAACATTTCTCTGACATAATATTAACAAATCCCAACACATATACATTGCTTTTCATTGATGCCAGAGTATAATTTACTATCAGAAAATAAACACAAACGGCTCTCATATTTTTAGATTTTGTACCATGAAATAAGCAACAACAGAATCAGACCAGGGAGACAAGACTGCAGCTCTTACTTTGATTAGTATTCATGAAGCATCCGACTCCAGAGAGGATTAATAGACTCTGATGCCTAATATCCTGGAGAACAATTAATTTGCCCACAGTTTTGTCATGGTTGAAAGTCAAATGCTGGAACAGATCGATGCGCTGAGCTGCACGTTGAAACAGTACAAACCTTCTGCTGGAGCTGAATTTTAATTTCTACATCATCATCTCCCTGCCATCACAGGCATCTAACCCTTTCTAATAGATCTGAAAATATCTCTATACTCATGTTAGTCTTTATTATAGATCTATTTTGATTTCTCAAGTATTGCAGTAAAAATGGTGTTATATTAAAATGTTAGTTTTTACTGAAACATTTTATGTATAATATGTAACTAAGACTTAGACCGCATTCACTCATGACTAATTCCTTGTTCATTCATCTGTTCTTTCACTCATTCTTGTGCAAGCAACAAATAAATGACCATGCTTTTTTACTGTTTACCTCAAATATTATAATTTTTATTGTTTGTATTATTTTATTATTTACCCTTGTAATTCAAATGTAATATGTAATATGTAGACGATCAATATAGCAGTTGATTAAGAAGAAGAATATAGCAAAATTGTTCTTTGGGTTCTCATGAAAGTGTAAAGTGTAATATAACTATATAGTAGCTTTAGAAAACCTATCATAGAGACATACATGGGCAGAGGGGGCAAAATGTCCACAAGGATGTTATGAAATGAAAAAGTGACATTATTTCTCCAGCATTTACTAGCACTCCAGGCTGTTCCTCAAGAAAGTAGGAGGACATTATCATCCCCACCTGTGCAATATTGCAAACCATGGATTTAGTTTAATTGCCATTGCATCTAAATCTAGGTGCAAGCAGCATTTCTACGCTCACCACTTTCCAGAAAAGGGGTATGGTGGATCAGAGTGTGGAGAAGGCCATTCGCCCCTCCACATTTACCAGTTTTCTGGCATAAATGATAAATGATGACTGAATCTATGACAGCTATGGGCCAGCGTAGATTTCAGTTCAGGCACATTGGGGGGAGGGGGGGCATTTATTATATTGAAATACACCGCTATCTGCGACTTTGCCCAGCTCATACCAGGTCTAAAATTGTGGGCATGGCATTGGCGGGAAGGAAATGGGTCGGCAGGCCCATTTCATTTATCATTTTCTACACCTGACAGGCATAGAAAATGGTCTAAATATAAGACAGCAAGGAAGCTGTCTTACATTTACAGGAGCTGAATGTGCCGAAGTTATGGAGAGGCCAGCGCCTCTTCATAATTTTGGCAGATCCTCTGCCATCTATGAGGCTTTAGTAAGACCAGCATCTAAAATGCTGGTCTTAATAAATGTGCCCTTTGACTGTTTAAAGATGTACCTGATTTATGATGAGGCATGTGTCTCTTCATAAACTAAGCACATCTTCTGGCAATGCAGGGGTAATCAAATATCGACATAAAACTCAAGACTTTAATAAATCACCTTTATGTGTACATACATTGAATATTTAAGTAGAAAATACATTAATCAATCAATTGTGTGACCAGGGAAAATCCCCTCAGTGACTCAATGTTATACAAGCGTGTGTACCCACTGCATCACTGGAGGGGCGTAACTCAGCCACTACATGGTCTTCACTACAGCCTATGATGGTGAGGATAGGCTTGGTCCGTTAGGGTAGTTGCCAGGGGCTACTCCAGAGCAGTCCCCGAGTCAGTGGCAGATGACCAGGGGGTCAGAGTACTTGGTGTAAGCACCGAGGGGACTTTCAGAGGTTCCGAGTCTGGACAGGCTGCAATCTATCAAAGTCAGTGAGTGAAGTCCGAGGTTAGAGGCAGGCGGAAAACAAACAAAGTCCGTAAATGAGATCCGAGGTCAGGGGCAAGCTGCAAACAGGCAAAGTTCATAAGCAAAGTCAAAGGTCAGAGGCAGGCGGCAAACAGGCAAAGTCCAGGAGTTCAATAAGCAGAGTCTGGTACACAGCTAAGCAGACAAGAGAAACACCTTTGCACTTGAACCTAGACAAGCTAGAGACCATGGGTTGCTTAGGCATCTTCCTGTGGTAGGAAGCACCTTTAAATACCTCCTGCAATTCAGCCATAGGCTGGTGAGACAGAGGGCGTGTATGTGCTGCTTCATAGGTGGAGAGAGACCTATGCAAGCTCAAACACCAGTACAAGTCTCCAGGAGCATGGCGCAAGGTGACAGGTAAAATGGGAGCTGGGAGCCCGGCACCCCTGCCTGCAGTTAGCGGCAACAGCGCCAGCATGGACTGCTGGGCTAACACTCAATTATGCCACAGCTGTTCAAATTTTACAGTTGTGGTATAACTGAGTTACTGAGGGAGAAGTCCTTGGTCACATGATTGGTTGATAATTGTATTCTCCACCTACAGTTGTGTTCAAAATAATAGCAGTGTGTTTAAAAAAGTGAATAAAGCTCAAAATCCTTCTAATAGCTTTTATTTCCATACACACAAATGTATTGGGAACATTACACATTCTATTCCAAATCCAAACATGAAGAAAAATATATCAAATTTCTGTTCCTCTAAAATTTGAAGAAAAGTGAATTTTAGAAAAAAATTCACTATATAAACTGAAAACTGTTTGAAGATTTTACTTTCCTTTGAATGACTTAACTAATATTTAGTTGTATAACCACTGTTTTTGAGAACTGCTGTACATCTGTGTTGCATGGAGTCAACCAACTTCTGGCACCTGTGAACAAGTATTCTAGGCCATGATGATTGGACTACATTCCACAGTTCTCTATTTCTTGGTTTTAACTCAGAAACTGCATTTTTGATGTCATCCTACAAGGTTTCTATTGGATTAAGATCCGGGTATTGGGCTGCCCACTCCATAATGTCAATCTTGTTGCTCTGGAACCAAGATGTTGCAGGATTACTGGTGTGTTTGGGGTAGTTGTCTTGTTGGAAAACCTATTTCAAGGGCATTTCTTCTTCAGCATAAGGCAGCATGACCTTTTCAAGTATTCTGATGTATTCAAACTGATCCATGATCCCTGGTATGCGATAATTAGGCCCACCACCTTAGTATGAGAAAGATCCCCACATAATGATGCTTGTGCCACCATGCTTCACTGTCATCACAGCGCTTGTGGCTTGAATTCAGTGTTTGGGCGTCATCTGACAAACTGTCTCCGGCCACTAGATCCAAAAAGAACAATCTTACTTTAATCAGTACATAAAATGTCTCTTTAGGCCAGTCAAAGTGCTCTTTGGCAAATTGTAACTAGAGTTGAGCGGACACCTGGATGTTCGGGTTCGGCAGGTTCGGCCGAACTTGAAAAAAAAATTCGGGTTCGGAAGCCGAACTTGACCCCGAACCCGAACCCCATTGAAGTCAATGGGGACCCAAACTTTTGGCCACTAAAATGGCTCTTAAATAGTCCTGGAAATGGCTAGAGGGCTGCAAAATGCATCAAAATGTGCTTAAGAGCATGGCAATTGTTCTGCAAACAAATGTGGATAAAGAAATGACTTAAAATAACATAAAATAAAGAAAAATTTAAAATAAAAATCTGGATCTAGGAGTAGGAGGTTGAGGAGGCGGTGGATGGGTGGATGTGGCAGTGTAGGTTGACGTGGCGGTGTAGGTGGAAGCAGCGGTGAAGGAGGAATAGGTAGCCAACACTGATTTGTGTTATTTTTTATTTTTAAATTGGGGTTTCCCCCAAAATATTAGGACATATAACAAAATAAAACAAAAAATAAGTGCACTTGAGTACAAGAATGGATGGTTGAGGCTGGTATAAATGTCTATTCTGCACAAGGTACAGACAAGTCCTGTGGGATCCATGCCTGGTTCATTTTAATAAACGTAAGCTTGTCCACATTGGCTGCGGCCTGTGATAATGCTCTCTGCCGTGCTAAACACACGTTCACAATATACACTGGCTGCAGGGCAGGTCAGCACCTCCAAGGCTGACAAAACTTTTCCACATTTGGGCCATGCTAACCCTGCCTTCTCAGGTGCTGGCGGTGCCCCAGCTGCGTTGGCGACCTCTTCCTCCTCCTCTGCCTTCGCCTTGTGCTTCCACTGTGCCCCCGCTGTCAGGTGGGAAAGCCATCAGCAGCGTGCGCTTGTAGTCGCGCATCTTCCGATCAGTAACAGATGTTTTCACTAAATTTATTTCCCTGTCAGCAATGCAGAGCAGGTGTTCATTCACGGCAAAAGGGGGTTCATGTCACCCAGCAATAGAACAAAGGATTTTGAGAAATTTAGGTCCCTGTCAACCAGGCACAGCAGCAGGGGATCATTCACGGCAAAAGGGGGTTCATGTCACCCAGCAATAGAACAGAGGATTTTGAGAGAATGAGGCCCATGTCACCCAGGCACAGCAAGGGTTCATTCACGGCAAAAGGGGGTTCATGTCACCCAGCAATTGAACAGACGATTTTGAGAGATTTAGGCCCCTGTCACCCAGGCACAGCAGGGTTTTGTATACGCCAAAAATGGTAAAATGTCACCCGACAATTGAAATAAGAATTTTTTCAATTTAGGGCACTAAAATTGGCACTTTTTTGCATCAAAATGGCTCTAAAATTGTCCTTGAAATGGCTAGAGGGATGTAAAAGGCAGTAAAATGTGCTTAAGAGCATGGCAACTGCTCTGCAAACAAATGTGGATAGGGAAATAACTTAAAATGAAATAAAATGACTAAAAATTACAAATTAATAACCTGCAACTCAGAGAAGGAAGTAGATATGGAGTCGGAGGTTGCAGGTGTTGTAGGTGGAGGCAGCAATAGAGGAGGAACAGGTAGCCAACAATGTTTTTTTCAATATTTTATTGGGGTAGGTAGCCCCCAAAATATTGGGACAAATAAAAAAATAGAAAACAAAGAATCATTGCACTCCTGCTAATATGCTCCATATCAGCAGTTGGGGCCGGTTGTTGCGGCGAGGTGACAAAGCTTTTCCACATGTCGGCCATGCTAACCCTGCCTTCTGAGGTGCTGGCACTGACACAGCTGCGTTGCCGACCTCTTCCTCCTCCCCTGCCTTCGCCTTGTGCTTCCACTTGTCCCCCGGCGTCAGTCGGGAATGCTATCAGGAGCGTGTCTACCAGCGTGCGCCTGAAGTCGCGCATCTTCTGATCAAGCTCCAGTGAGGGAATTAAGGACGGTACATTGACTTTGTAACGGGGATCCAGCAGGGTGGCCACCCAGTAGTCAGCACACGTTAAAATGTGGGCAACTCTGCAGTCGTTGCACAGGCACTGCAACATGTAGTCGCTCATGTGTGCCAGGCTGCCCAGAGGTAAGGACAAGCTGTCCTCTGTGGGAGGCGTATCGTCTGCGTCCTCCGTATCCCCCCAGCCACGCACCAGTGATGGGCCCGAGCTACGTTGGATACCACCCCGCTGTGAACATGCTTCATCCCCATCCTCCTCCTCCTCGTCCTCTAGTAGTGGGCCCTGGCTAGCCAAGTTTGTACCTGGCCTCTGCTGTTGCAAAAATCCTCTTTCTGAGCCACTTCTAAAAGACTGGCCTGAAAGTGTTAGAGATGACCCCTCTTCCTCCTCCTCGTCCTGGGCCACATCTTCCATCATCGCCCTAAGTGTTTTCTCAATGAGACATAGAAGTGGTATTGTAACGCTGATAACGGCGTCATCGCCACTGGCCATGTTGGTGGAGTACTCGAAACAGCGCAACAGGGCACACAGGTCTCGCATGGAGGCCCAGTCATTGGTGGTGAAGTGGTGCTGTTCCGCAGTGCGACTGACCCGTGCGTGCTGCAGCTGAAACCCCACTATGGCCTGCTGCTGCTCGCACAGTCTCTCCAGCATGTGCAAGGTGGAGTTACACCTGGTGGGCAAGTCGCATATGAGGCGGTGAGCGGGAAGGCCGTTATCAGCGTTACAATACTACTTCTATGTCTCATTGAGAAAACACAATGATGGAAGATGTGGCCCAGGACGAGGAGAGCAGACAGCTGAGCGGTGGCAGGATGAGAATGCCGGAAGCGCGCACAGAAGGCCTGCAGTTTACACAGCAGCTCTGACATGTAGGGGTAGTTGTGAATGAATTTCTGCACCACCAAATTCAGCACATGCGCCAGGCAAGGGATGTGCGTCAAACCGGCTAGTCCCAGAGCTGCAACGAGATTTCGCCCATTATCGCACACCACCAGGCCGAGCTTGAGGCCCACTGGCAGCAACCACTCGTCGGTCTGTTGTTCTATACCCCGCCACAACTCCTGCGCGGGGTGGGGCCTGTCCCCCAAACACATCAGTTTCAGAATGGCCTGCTGATGTTTACCCCTGGCTGTGCTGAAATTGGTGGAGAAGGTCTGTCGCTGACCGGATGAGGAGGTGGTAGAAGAGGAGGAGGATGCCAAGTAGGAAGAGGAGGCAACAGGAGGCAAAGAATGATGCCCTGCGATCCTTGGCAGCGGAAGGAGGTGCGCCAAACAGCTCTCCGCCTGGGGCCCAGCCGCCACTACATTTACCCAGTGTGCAGTTAGGGAGATATAGCGTCCCTGGCCGTGCTTACTGGTCCACGTATCTGTGGTTAGGTGAACCTTTCCACAGATGGCGTTGCGCAGTGCACACTTGATTTTATCCGATACTTGGTTGTGCAGGGAGGGCACGGCTCTCCTGGAGAAGTAGTGGCAGCTGGGAACGAAGTACTGTGGGACAGCAAGCAACATGAGCTGTTTGAAGCTGTCTGTCTCCACCAGCCTGAATGACAGAATTTCAAAGGCCAGTAGTTTAGAAATGCTGGCATTCAGGGCCAGGGATCAAGGGTGGCTAGGTGGGAATTTACACTTTCTCTCAAAGGTTTGTGAGATGGAGAGCTGAACACTTCCGTGTGACATGGTGGAGATGCTTGGTGATGGAGGTGGTCTTGTTGGTGGCACATCCT
Organism: Bufo bufo; assembly: GCF_905171765.1. Taxonomy (NCBI): domain Eukaryota; kingdom Metazoa; phylum Chordata; class Amphibia; order Anura; family Bufonidae; genus Bufo; species Bufo bufo. Next base: position 267,679,933 of record NC_053390.1, on the reverse strand, counting down.
CTGTTTGCTGGGTGGCAGGTGCCAACGTTCCTTCATAGGCGGAGGAAGAGACCGAGGCAGCAGCAGAAAAGGGATCAGGAGGGGCCTGAGCCCTTTCTTGGTTTTGAAGGTGCTTACTCCACTGCAGCCCGTGTCTCGCATGTAGATGCCTGGTCATGCAGGTTGTGCTAAGGTTCAGAACGTTAATGCCTCGGTTCAGGCTCTGATGGCACAGCGCGCAAACCACTCGAGTCTTGTCGTCAGCACATTGTGTGAAGGAGTGCCATGCCAGGGAACTCCTTGATACTGCCTTTGTTGTGCTCGGTCTCTGGTGGCGGTGGCCAGTAGCAGGCAAGCAGCAGACCTTCATTCCATGTGGGGTCTAGGACCTCATCGTCCCCTGCATCGTCTTCTACCCAGTCTTCCTCCCTGACCTCCTTTTCGGTCTGCACACTGCAGAAAAACGACGCAGTTGGCACCTGTGTTTTGTCATCATCAGAGACGTGCTGAGGTGGTATTCCCATGTCCTCATCAGTAAACATAAGTAATTGTGCGTCAGTGCATTCTATGTCTTACACCCCTGGCGAAGGGCTAGGTGGATGCCCTTGGGAAACCCTGCCAGCAGAGTCTTCAAATAGCATAAGAGACTGCTGCATGACTTGAGGCTCAGACAGGTTCCCCGATATGCACGGGGGTGATGTGACAGACTGATGGACATGGGTTTCAGGCGCCACCTGTGCGCTTTCTACAGAAAACTGGGTGGGAGATAATGTGAACGTGCTGGATCCACTGTCGGCCACCCAATTGACTAGCGCCTGTTCTTACTCAGTCCTTAGCATCCTTAGAACGGCATTAGGCCCGACCAAATATCACTGTAGATTCTGGCGGCTACTGGGACCTGAGGTAGTAGGTTCAGTAGGACATGTAGCTGTGGCAGAACGGCCACGTCCTCTCCCTGCTCCAGAGGCTCCACCAACACCTTCACCGCGACCATGACCGCGTCCCTTATTAGATGTTTGCCTCATAGTTAGCGTTCACAAAGCGAAGTAAAAATTGGTCAAGTATGTTAAAAAAAAATAACCGCCAATATAAACCCTGATGTAGGGTATTTTTTTTTAAACTCTATATGACAGCGGTATTTGTGGCCTAAATGTGACAGTCACCGATGCACGTGTAATCAAAGATGACCAGTATATGAACAAAAGTATTTTTTTAACCGCATTAACCTAATGGCCGTATTTGTGGCCTAAATGTGACTGTAATCAATGTACGTTTAATAAAAGATGACCAGTATATGAACAAACGTTTTTTTCAAACCGCAGTAATCAAATGGCCGTATTTGTGGTCAAAATGTGACTGTCACCTATGCACGTGTAATCAAAGATGACCAGTATATGAACAAACGTTTTTTTTAAAACCGCAGTAACCAAATGGCCGTATTTGTGGCCTAAATATGACTGTAATCAAAGTACGTTTAATCAAAGATGACCAGCATATGAACAAAGGTTTTATTTAAACCGCAGTAACCAAATAGCCGTATTTGTGGCCTAAATGTGCCTGTAATCAATGCACGTTTAATGAAAAAAAGACCAGTACATGAACAAACGTTTTTTTTAAACCGCAGTAACCTAATGGCCGCACTTGTGGCCTAAATCTGACTGTCACCTATGCACGTGTAATCAAAGATGACCAGTATATGAAAAAAACTTTTTTAACCGGAGTAACCTAATGGCCGTATTTGTGGCCTAAATGTGACTGTAATCAATGCACATTTAATCAAAAATGACCAGTATATGAACAAACGTTTTTTTTAAACCGCAGTAACCTAATGGCTGTATTTGTGGCCTAAATGTGACTGTCACCTATGCACGTGTAATCAAAAATGACCAGTATATGAACAAACATTTTTTTCAACCGCAGTAACCTAATGGCCGTATTTGTGGCCTAAATGTGCCTGTAATCAATGTACGTTTAATCAAAGATGACCAGTATATTAACAAACGGTATTTTTAAACCGCAGTAACCAAATGGCCGTATTTGTGGCCTAAATGTCACTGTAATCAATTCACGTTTAATCAAAAATGACCAGAATATGAACAAACATTTTTTTTTTAACCGCAGTAACCAAATGGCCCTATTTGTGGCCTAAATGTGACTGTCACCTATGCACGTGTAATCAAAGATGACCAGTATATGAACAAACGATTTTTTTAAACCGCAGTAACCAAATGGCCGTATTTGTTGCCTAAATGTGACTGTAATCAATGCACGTTTAATCAAAAATGACCAGTATATGAACAAACGTTTTTTTTTAAACCGCAGTAACCAAATGGCCATATTTGTGGCCTAAATGTGACTGTAATCAATGCACGTTTAATCAAAAATGACCAGTATATATGAATAAACGTTTTTTTTAAACCGCAGTAACCAAATGGCCATATTTGTGGCCTAAATGTGACTGTTATCAATGCACGTTTAATCAAAAATGACCAGTATATGATTAATATTTTTTTTTTTAAACCGCAGTAACCAAATGGCCGTATTTGTGGCCTAAATGTGACTGTCACCTATGCACGTGTAATCAAAGATGACCAGGATATGAACAAACATTTTTTTTAAACCGCAGTAACCAAATGCCGTATTTGTGGCCTAAATGTGACTGTCACCTATGCACGTGTAATCAAAGATGACCAGTATATGAACAAACATTTTTTTTAAACCGCAGTAACCAAATGGCCGTATTTGTGGCCTAAATGTGACTGTAATCAATGCACGTTTAATCAAAAATGACCAGTATATGAACAAACATTTTTTTAAACCGCAGTAACCAAATGGCCGTATTTTTGGCCTAAATGTGACTGTAATCAATGCATGTTTAATCAAAAATGACCAGTATATGAACAAACGTTTTTTTTTAAACCGAAGTAACCAAATGGCCGTATTTTTGGCCAAAATGTGACTGTCACCTATGCACGTGTAATCAAAGATGACCAGTATATGAACAAACTGTTTTTTTAAACCGCAGTAATCAAATGGCCGTATTTGTGGCCTAAATGTGACTGTAATCAATGCACGTTTAATAAAAAATGACCAGTATATGAACAAAGTTTTTTTTAAACCGCAGTAACCAAATGGCCGTATTTCTGGCCTAAATGTGACTGTCACCTATGCACGTGTAATAAAAGATGACCAGTATATGAACAAACTTTTTTTTTTAACCGCAGTAACCTAATGGCCGTATTTGTGGCCTAAATGTGACTGTAATCAATTTACATTTAATTAAAGATGACCAGTATATGAACAAATGTTTTTTTTAAACTGCAGAAACCAAATGGCCGTATTTGTGGCCTAAATGTGACTGTAATCAAAGTATATTTAATTAAAGATGACCAGTATATGAACAAACATTTTTTTTTAAACCGCAGAAACCAAATGGCCGTATTTGTGGCCTAAATGTGACTGTAATCAATGCACGTTTAATCAAAAATGACCAGTATATGAACAAACATTTTTTTGGAACCGTAGTAACGTAATGGCCGTATTTGTGGCCTAAATGTGACTATCACCTATGCACGTGTAATCAAAGATGACCAGTATATTAAAAAAAGGTGTTTTTTTTAACCGCAGTAACCTAATGGCCGTATTTGTGGCCTAAATGTGACTGTAATCAATGCACGTTTAATCAAAAATGACCAGTATATAAACAAACGGTCTTTTGTCACCTATGCACGTTTAACCCCTTAGGGACTTAGGGCGTACCGGTACGTCCTAACTTTAAACAGACATTGCGGCGCGGCGGGGGTTAATAGGAACAGGATGCCCGCTGAAATCATTCAGCGGGCATCCTGTGACAACGCCGTGGGGGGTCATGCGACCCCCGTATCGGCGATCGCCACAAACCGCAGGTCAATTCAGTTCTGCGGTTTGTGGCTTTTACCTGCGGTTGTGGTGCGGCGGTGCCATCGGGTCCCTATGCGTCTGTAGGGGACCTGATGGCATGGAAGGCCGCGCGATGTCTAAAGAAGGCATCGCGCTGCCTTCCGGTGAAGAGCCTGTGAGATCCAGGAAGTTAATATCACCAACCATTCCCATTTTATTAAGGTGTATCCATATAAATGGCCCACCCTGTATATATATGAAGAAAAAGACTCCAGTGTAATCTGGATTAACTTGATTTCTTTTTATTGTATGGTTACTGCGGCTTTAAATGTTACATTTCGACCATGTGTCCTTCTTCAGACTAATACCGCTGGTGATGAGGAGAGATCAAGCGCAATGTAGGGTGAATTTGCGGAGGTACCGCTAGTGAAGACAGCGCTGTATTCACTAGCTGTACCTACGCAAATTCATCCTAAATTGCGCTTGATCTCTCCTCATCACCAGCGGCATTAGTCTGAAGAAGGCCACATGGCCGAAATGTAACATTTAAAGCCGCAGTAACCATACAATAAAAAGAAATCAAGTTAATCCAAATTACGCTGTAGTCTTTTTCTTCATTTATAATTGGGGCGGGAACATTGACTTATAGGATAGCTGCCTTACATCTAGTGGCATTAGAGGCAGAGCTTGTTAAGAGTTCATTTGCATCCTCTTCAATCCAGATCCAGAGACACTTTTTTCGTCTTTAAAGATTTGAGCGATTTTTCATTATATCGCTAGCAATTGCTACATTATCTTTTTACCGAGTCACATTCCAATAGAAATCACATTAAATACTGCATAGCTGGTATAAATATATTGACAACTGTCCTCTATACAGCTCTATGTCTCCTGGTTCTCTTAATACAGAATATGAAGAAACTGACTGCCTTTTGCTCAGTCCATAGGCATGTATACAGTTGCAATTAAAGCCAATGATAGTAGTAAAACTCTCTGGACTTTTTTAAAATGCTATAAAACTATGACAGACTGCCCCCCCCCCCCCCATAAAAGTGGAATATATAGAAAAGACCTCCTAGCAAAATTACAAAATGGGCCCCCAATTATAGCAATAGGTTTTGCTATCTAGGAGAGAAGCCCTCAGTGATCTTACCACCTAGGGGATGAGCCAAGCAGGACATAGCCCCCTTTCTCTGTAGCACCTTCGTGGTCTGCCTCAGCAGTAGGACCACCCTTCATAAAATTGCCTCTCCATGTTCTAAATGACCATCTGGAAGGAAAGAAAAAATAACTGAAAATCTTTATTTTATGTGAAATTGGAAAAATATTCTCTAGGCTATACAACTGTGGTATTCTTTATTTAATTACCGACATCTTTAAACACATTTTCTTTAAGAAGCATTTGTCGACCCCTTTCATGCCACGAACATATCAGCTTTTAGTGTGAGATTGGAAAACATACTATGCAAAAAAACAATTTATGCAAATAACACCTTTAATAAGTAAGTAAATGCGTAGGACACATGTGAAACCAAAGCTAGTGTTCAACAAGTCTGTTGAAGGGTCTTATTATGTCTTCAGAATGAGGTATCTCGTAAATAATCCTTGGTGCTTTCTTGTGCATCTGTTCCACTAGCAAGCATGGAATCAGCCTCAACCTACGAATACCCACAACAAACCCCTTACTGTGAGATACCTGACATATGTTTGCTAGAGTAATTAATAGCTGTATAACGGGGCTAAAATTTTAATGTATTATTTTAATTCTGGCTAAAAAGAGAAGTACTATTACTAAGAAATGCAGGAGACAGTATTGGAAATTGTCCTACAAAGTGGAATCCTGGGGAATAAAAGATTGCAAAAGCCCTCAAGATTCATAAGCACACTAGAAGAAGAATATGTCTTCTGTAAGCATTCATAAGTCAGAAGGTGGTGATATTACATAACACATACAGTATGTCCAAAGCTCACTCAGATGTTAGTGTGCAATCATAAAGTAAGAGGATATATAGAAGACAACAATAGGGAGAAGATCAGTTACAGCATATAAAATAGTTATGGAACCTCTTCAAATATAAAGCAGCTGAGATGTCATAATGTACAGCAGGAAACATTCTTTTGCTAAATAGATCATATTCTGTACATGTCTTTTGGTATAAAAATGGCAGACTTTATGTACAGAAAAAGGAGAGCTTGACTGGTTTCTGTTGTGCACTATGACAACTCAGTGAGTTACGGGAGTTCAGTAGCTTTACCTGCAGTCCTATGGATAACCACTTTACATTACAATGGATTGTATCAAATGATGTTCAGTTCTGCTGTATTGACAAAATCCACATATAGTTGATAAAAGTTAGCGTCACCATGATAAAGTGTAGGAGAATTTAATGAATAAGCCATTAATGTAAGATAGAGGTTTTATTTTTTTAAATAAATGCTGTATTCTCAAACATAGTTGCATAATGTAAGATTCAGTATTAAATTATGGAGTGACAAGTTTCATCTCTCTTGAAGCTGACATGCTGACATTATTATGTAGTTCTGAACCCTAAATTAAAAGTATTGGCACTATTCCTAAATTCAAAATAAAATTTAAAAAAAGTCACTCCTGCAAGAAAACCATTGAGGTTAAACAAAAGTGCCAAATGAATGCAGACTGAAATGCTAAAGTTATGGGCTGGGATGGACCTCCACAATAGGCTTAGTGGTAAGCATACTATGAAGATACACCCATTCAAAAAGCAGTTGTAGGCACCCACTAGATCTCATTTCAGAAGGTATCTTGGGCCATAAAGACTTTATAGATGGTCATACTGTATATAGAGATGAGCAAAAAATTTGACCGGCTTCTTCATCGATTTTCACAAACAAATTCAATTTGTTATGAATTACTTCGTTGGGAAGCACATTCCTTTGTATGTAGTGGGCGCAATAACGGGCAACAGTGGACTGGGCTGCAGTGATTAGTGTTAACAGTAAGTGTTCTATGTTCCTCTATACTTGTCAGCACTGACCATTGGTCCATGCTGAGAAAAATGCAGCATGTACTATCTGTGTCCAGTTTTTTTTTTTTTTGTGGAAAAAAAGGAATGCACACAAACTCCATTAACGTGAGGAGCATTTAAAAACTTGTCCATGTTTTCTGCTAGAACATGAACACATTTCCTATTTCTCATTTTCATGGGGCTTAGTCAGCTAATTAGTCAAGTCAAGGAGAACCCTAAAAAACATAGGTACCTGTGTTGGGTTGCCAGTCCTGTTCCCAGGCACCATCTCTGTATAGAGGTGAGCCAATCTACATTTTTCTCTTTTGCCTAAAAAATATAAAAAGGGGAATTTACCATTTGCGGTGGTTTTATCTTCAGTTTTTTTAAGGCTACTTTCACACCTACGTTAGGTGCGGATGCGTCTGGTATCTGCACAGACGGATCCGCTCCTATAATGCAAACGCTTAGATCCGTTCAGAACGGATCCGTTTGCATTACCATGAAAAAAAGAAAAATTTTTTTTTTTTTTGTTCATGATAATGCAAACGGATCCGTTCAGACTTTACATTGAAAGTCAATGGGGGACGGATCCGTTTGAAAATTGAGCCATATTGTGTCAACTTCAAACGGATCCGTCTCCATTGACTTACATTGTAAGTCTGGACGGATCCGTTTGCCTCCGCACGGCCAGGCGGACACCCGAACGCTGCAAGCTGCGTTCAGGGGTCCGCCTGCTGAGCGGAGCGGAGGACAAACGGTGCCAAACTGATGCATTCTGAGCGGATCCGCCTCCACTCAGAATGCATTAGGGCAGTACGGATCCGTTCGGGGCCGCTTGTGAGCCCCTTCAAACGGAGCTCACAAGCGGACACCCGAACGGTAGTGTGAAAGTAGCCAAGTCTGTCTTTGCTTTGTGAGGTTGCACAGTAATAATAAAATGGTGCACAGCAATAATATATTTAGTGCAAGTGCAATTTTTTTGTATGCCTATGGCCTCATGCACACGACCGTTGTTTGTTTCCGCGTCCGTTCCGTTTTTTTGGCGGATAGGATGCGAACCTATTCATTTCAATGGGGCCGCAAAAGATGCGGAAAGCACTCCGTCTGCTGTCCGCATCCGTTGCTCCGTTCAGTGATCCGCAAAAAAAATATAACCTGTCCTATTCTTGTCCACAAAAAACGGTTTGCGGACCCATTCAAGTCAATGGGTCCGCAAAAACAGCGGATGCACAACGGAAGACATCCGTATGTCATCCGTATGTCATCCGCATCCGCATTTTCTGCGGATCCATTGCCAAGCAACCTGACCTTTGACTTTAAAAAAATAAATAAATACAGGAAGTTCAAACTCACAGAGTTTTGGACAGTGAGAAACACCTGCCACAGTTTGCCTTGTGCTTTTGGCTGTCTGCAAGCCATCCAAAGATGCCACGTTGGAATGTGGACAAGTTAATTACATTGGTGCAGGAGCGTCCCGAGCTGTGGAATAGCCGCAACAATATATACCACGATTGGTTGAGGAAGGATGCATTGTGACAGCATGTGGCCCGTGGAATGGGAAAAAGCAGATAGCAGAGGTCGGGATGATTTAGGTAAGTGCAAGCTATGTCATTGTTGTGTCCTGCCCCTGTGTTGTCCCTAATTTTTTTACAACTGCTATATTCAGGTCATTATCATTTCGCTTTTGTGGGCAGCGTTTAATTAAGTACTGGCCTTACTTTTAATGGATGTCTTGACTTTAGCTACAGCACATATTAGTAATGTATACCCAGCATGAGCACATTATAGTTTTGGTTACATATGGCCCTGTTGTAATAGTTATTCCAACATCTGTCTCCTTTCCATATAAAGTATTATTAGTAAAAGTCCTCGAACAAATAATCTCCTCCTTCATGCAATTATTGTACCTTGGATCCGCTGCTTCACATGAGTACCAAAAAGTACTGTCCGACATTGGTCTGCTATGTAATTATGTTTTCGTTGGATGCTCATGTACGTTTTGAAACACTGCAGATTGGTTTGGTTGTCATATTTTAAGATTATTTGTTTACAGATTTTTGTTCTAATTGATGAAATAATAAATTTTTATGTCATGTTTGCTTTTTTCAAAGTCAAGAAGACCAAAACTCGCTGGAACAGCTGCCGGGACCAGTTTAGGCGGGAGCTAACTGAAAAGTGCCGCAGTGGGGCTGGTGGTCTCCGTAAAAGGCCTTATATCTACACTGACCAATTGCAGTTTCTACGCCCTGTCATGGACTTGAGGCCGTAAGTTTTTTGTAAACATAAACTAGTCTTTTGAACCGTATATGTCATTGGCCAGTACCATAATATAGCAGACCTTTCTTCCGGGTTTGGTGTGCAATATATGATGTGTTGGCCAATTACAAATGCTTTATTTGAGTCACCAAATGCATAATTCTCCCCAGGGGCGTAGCTATAGGGGGTGCAGAGGTAGCAGTTGCTACCGGGCCCAGGAGCCTGAGGGGGCCCAAAGTCCCTTGTGCCATATAAGAGGACACTGGTATTATAGAAAGTACATGCTCTGGCTAAAGGGAAGGGGTTAGGTCAAGAATTTGGATTGAGGGGGGGTGCTGTTTCAATTTTTGCCTCAGGTGGCACGAAGGCTATGTGTTTCCCTGTCCCTTGCCACAAAGTAGGGTACCCAAGCTGAACTCTTGCACCAGGGCCCATGAGCCTTTAGCTACACCCCTGGTTCTCCCCTTTTGTAGGCGCTTTTTCATAATCAGGGTGACCGATTGTTGTCACTCCTGAAGGTTTTTGAGCACAGACTCGTGTTGGCACCTTTTTGTTAGTTATTTTCCAAAGGTGTGGCTTTTAAGACAGTTGAAGGGGACATTTGTTTTATGTGTGTCCAAGTTGGCGTAAACACATGCTATTTAAAATATGTTTTTTGTTGTGTTTTCCGCCTTTGACCAATTTTCAATATTGTACTCTATAACCCGCATGAGCAAAAACCACAAAATTGTAGATATGCTTACTATGTCAAGCAATGCAAATCTACTTCTCCGTTTATATAGACCAGGGATGCTCACCCTGTGGCCCTCCAGCTGTTTGAAAAGTACAACTCTCACTATGACCTTCTGTAGGCTTATAGATGTAGGCTGTCTGAGAATGGTGGGAGTTGGAGTTTAGAAAATAGCTGGAGGGCCGCAGGTTCAGCAGAGCTGATATACAAGGTCAGATTATCAGCACTTGGTTAGCTCCGGAATGCGTGTGAATGTTTTGGTGCTGGACAGCTCAAAACAACCAGCTATTTTGAAATATGTTTTGGCCTATAACAAAGCCACAGTCCTTCAAAGGTTGGATTCTGTAATGTGTCCTTAAATGTTTATGGAAAACCTGAAGATTTATTAAACATATGTGATCTATCTTAGCTCGCCTTATCGTAGACATACATCACTATGTTTCCCATAATGCTTTTGGTGTTTTGTAATGTAATTTTGCCATAATGTAATATATGTTTTCATGTCATTTATCTTTACAGGACTGTGGACAGTCTGGATGACCCCGAGGATTCTGACTTGGGAGGGGAGGAAACGCCAGCAGTCTTTTCACCTGCTTCATCTCCTGCACCAACACTGGCTGAGGAGCCAATCCACAGCCAAGAGAATGTGCTGCCATTTCTGAAGGGAGCCCACAAGAAACACACCAGACTTAGGCCAGGCGAAGAAGGAGGAATGTCCGTCAGTCTTCCTCTGGGCAAGATACTCGGGAAATGATAGATGCCCGAGTAATCGATTTCCTTGCCCAGAGGAGGAGTGACGGAAAAGAGGAATGTGTTTTAAGGGGTCTGGGGCCATTACTCCGCCGGGTCCCTATGGAGAGGCATAATATGTGTGTAGCCTCATTAGTGGTTGTGATTGAGATGTATGCCTCCCACTACCAGCAAGACACATTACTGAGCTACGCCATAAATTAATGAGGCTATCCGATCAGCAGCCCACCATGTACCCGCATCCTCCACAGCCACCACAAGTGACACCTTTCCATTGCCAACAAACCTGCAGGTTCCCAGAACCAAACCCACCCCTTGGCCAGCAGAGAAATCAGGGCAGTTATGGTACATGGGCACCACTTCCTGGCCAGGTTCGCCCGGGTTCCGCCACATGGGCCCCAGATCCTGCCCATGTCCGCCCACGTCAGCCATCTGGGCCTGATCCTGCCCACGTCTGTCCAGGTTTCTCATCTGGCCCTGATCCTGTTCATGTCCGTCCAGGTTCCTCATCTGGCCCTGATCCTGCCCATGTCCGTCCACGTCAGCCATCTGGGCCTCATCCTGCCCATGTCCGCTCACGTCAGCCATCTGGGCCTCATCCTGCTCATGTCCACTCAGGTTCCTCATCTGGCCCTGATCCTGGCCATGTCCGCCCACGTCAGCCATCTGGGCCTCATCCTGGCCACGTCCACCCAGGTTCCTCATCTGGCCCTGATCCTGCCCATGTCTGTCCAGGTTCCTCATCTGGCCCTGATCCTGCCCATGTCCGCCCACGTCAGCCATCTGGGCCTCATCCTGCCCATGTCCGCCCACGTCAGCCATCTGGGCCTCATCCTGCCTATGTCCACCCAGGTCAATTATATGGCCCTGATCCTGCCCATGTCCACCCAGGTCAATCATATGGGCCTGATCCTGGGCAGGTCCGAACATGTTATTCATATGGGCAAGGATCCTTCACAAGAGACCTTTTTGACTTATTATTTTTGAAAATGTTATTATTTATTTATTGTTATTTGTATTTATGTTGTCTAGACAGGGATTGTCTTTGTATTTTGTTTGGGGGGGGCAAGGGTTTCTGTAAATACTTTATTGAAAAAAATCACTTGTTTTCAGTAATTTATTGTGAGACAAATTACATTAAACAGGTAAACACATTTCAACATAACATAGACACACACAATACTCATAGTACTATCACTTTAATGATCACTACACTTGCTTAATTATCAATATTTAAATGAGGTATTAGAAGGTTTTTGGGACCATAGATCAACTAGATTATTGATTTTTAATACAGTCGACTTTTAAAAGCATCTTTATAATTTATATTCAATGTCAATATTCTTATGGCCCAAAACCTCAGCCCGCAAGCCCCCGTCAAGGGTCCTCATTCTCTTGCGAGTCCCTACACTCAACTACAGCATAAATTTCATATTCTTTCTGAAAAATAAAAAAACTAACGAGAACAGAAGAAATCAAACACTGCCATGAATAGCGTCCATCTGCCATGGCAAGGACCCCTCTGGGCTGAAAAAGTAGTCTGCATAGAGTTCCCGAACTGCAATGCCTGCAGTCCCAGGTCATCTATGCAGGGTCCTATCCAAACCCAAAACTGATGATGTAGGAAATTCTTCCATGTCAACAGAAGAGGAAGCCTTGTGAATCCTGGTGAAGTTGTGTAGAACAACACAAGCTTGAATCACCAGGGTAGCATTCTCCGGATCCATTTGTATGAATTACAAAACATCCTCCACTTGCTAGAGAGTATTCCGAATGCGCACTCAACATACCGGAGGGCACAAGTCAACCGGTAGTTGAAAATACGCCTCCTGAGATCCAAACCACGCTTTGGGAAGGGTCGCATAACATGGTGAGTCAATGGAAACCCTTCATCCGCCACGATCACAAATGGAGCCGGGGGACCAGAATATCCTGACAGTCTTCTGGACTCAGGCAGGCAAGCAGGTTGGCACGAAGCCGCTCACCCTTTCTAGAAGCACTAAAGACGCGAGTATCTGCAGTGCTTCCATAGGCCTCGATATCAACCATTATAAACCGGTAGTTACTGTCAGCAACAGCCATGAGCACTACCGAAAAGTATTGCTTATAATTGAAGAATTGGGACCCTGAGTGAGGAGGCTTCTTCACACGAATGTGCTTGCCATCTATTGTCCCTATGCAGTTTGGAAACTGCACAGCTAAATTGAAGCCCTCAGCGATTCAAAACCAATCGTCCGCCTTGGGCTGTGGCATCACTGTCTCTCGGAGTTGCTGCCAGATGACATGGCAAGTGTGACGCACAATCTGAGAAATCGTCAAGGTTCCCAAAAGAAACTCAAAATGCAGGGATGCAAACGAGTTCCCAGTTGCCAGGAATCTGTAGACAAAAACAAAAGAGGTGACATCATAAATTTGGGCAAAATTAATCACATCATGAACATGGTTCATATAATGGTTGTAAGTAGACATATATTACACATTCTATGTCCATTTTGTAGACTATCATTTTATCCACAAAATCGTTTAACATCCGATAAATACTTTCAACAATAGGGGTGTGGGCCCAACTCCTATAAGCTATGTTACGCCTATTGTGGTGACGCCATTTCCATGCTGAATGTATGGGAAACGTAGAATGATGTGACCACTCAGCAGGATGATGGCGTTGGCATACACCAAACTTAAAAGCTATAAATACAGGACTACTGTTCATCTTTGCATGTTATTTGTCTGGGAAACAGAAATAATGGAAATTGACAATGGCAGAAATTAAGAAGGGCCAAAAACTGGTAACTAGAGCTAACATTAACACATGTCTAAGAACAGCCAGTTTAAGAACTATGTTACTCACAAGATAAGCAGTACACATTACTGTTAAAAAATAAATCACTACATATAGCGTACCTCAACGTGACAATAAGCCTTTCCTCAGGAGTAATGCTGTGCCTCATATTGGTGTCCATGAAGGTAAGGACAGAACGTAGAGACGACAGCAAGCAATCAAAGGTAGACACTGACATCCGACAGAAGCGAAGAACTTCTCTGGATGCTGGTGAAGATCTGCGTAGAGGGTATGGAAGTGTCCTTTCCTGTACCGTTGGGAAACAATGGGATGGACCCAAAATCTCCTCCTCCAAAGGAATGGACCGCTGTCCCCATCGGCGAGAAATAAGCCAGTGCAGTAGGACCTCATCCTCTGAGTCATCCGCCATGGTGAAACCAAGACGCAAACTGAGAAGCAAAGATCAACAAAGCCAACGAATCAAATTAAACTCTGTACCCTGGAAACACTGCAGAAAATGGCCACAAAACACTCAAATGACCAGCATATATACCTGTATCCTGGGTGTGGATAGTAAAATTACACAATTTCCTGTTTCCGTTTTTTTTGCGGTCAGCAAAAAAAACGGAAGACACACTGAAACAAAAAACGGAACAACGGATCCGCAATATGCGGACCGCAAAACACATACGGTCGTGTGCATGAGGCCTATGTCTGTATAAGTATTCCAGGGGTTGCCTGGCATGGGAGATGCAACTTTTTGTAACCTTTTAAAACGTTGCGCATCATAAATTAAAGGTATTCTAATCTGAAATCATGAGCTACTATTCATTCCATTTCTTAAAGTGGAGAGGCTCACCAAATGTTGCAAATATAGTCACCGTCACACATGGCCTCATTTTGACTTTTTTATGTCACAAATCTGGCATAGAATATTTGATAAATGATCCTGTGTGTTATACAGTAGAGATGAACAAAGTTTTCAAAAATTTGATTTAGCGGTTTTGCTGAAGTTTGACAAAAATTAGATTTGTTATAAAATGATTTGTCACAAATTGTGCAATAGGCCAGGATACTGGTATTTAAACTTCTGGAATGGCAGAAGTTAGGAATGCCAGAGTGGTGTAATGGCCTATAATGTCTCTGTAGGATAGGGATAATTGTGTCAACGGTGTCTCCTACCTGGGTACGGCTGGACTTCTGGCTCCTGGCTCACTTTAGTGTAGTGATAGTAGGAGTAATAGAGGAATTTTGCTAAATGATGTCCAGACCTTTAGATGACGTTCAATCGTTTCTTTACTGAAGATAACTTGTATCCAAGTTATCGCATGGTTTTCCCTATGGGTTACACCCTGTTCACATGATGTGATTTTTTTTCAGGGAGGTTGTATGTGTTGTCAGAGACTGCAAATAGAGCAAACACACCTCTCATTTGCCTCCCTGTCGCTATGTGACCATGGTTGTAGCAATCTCTAATGTGTTTGGACCCCATTTTAAGATAGGAGTTGATGTGCATTTATTAAATGTTTTTCTGACACCTGCATGTTAACATCTATAGATAAAGCCACCACAGGCCCTGTGACAAACTAGAAGTGATATTTTAGCTTCTTTTTTTTTATCAATTTACTAACATTTTTGTCTTTGTTCTGTGCCCTTTTTTCCTTTCTATTATATTGCTTTCACCATGGATTGCAACCTGTTCACATGATGAGGAATTATATGTAGCAGGGTCCTAACAATGTGCGTAACCAGTAGTCATCCCTCTCTCAAATCCTGACAATGCGGTTGTCACTATGCAAACATGACAGCATGCATCTGGCCATTTACGCAAGAGATTCAGAGGGCTTCCCTGCCTCCATCTCCACTGCATACTGCCACAGCCTGTCGGGGTCATCTGCGTTCTCTTCTTCTTCATCCTCCAGCTCCTCTTGCTTCTCGCCTGTCTCTTTGGCAGATAAATCACCTAGGTATGTATAAAATTCCTGGGTGTTTATGTCCATGTCCTCATCCTCCTCAGGGCTCAGGTGGCCGTGAGATTTAGGCGCCACATCTTCTGTCCCCTTGTCAGTCATATTTCTCAGCATCCCTTCCAGAATGTGAAGGAATTGAATGACATCATTCATCTAGTAGTTCTGCAGACTTACAAATAAAGTGGCCACCTCAAAAGGCCTGAGCAAATGGCCCATGTCACAAAAGAGCTGCCACTGGCTAAGATGAAAATTACACTGGGCATTAAACCTGTCTATCTTCTGCATTAAGAAATCATTGACCGACTTCCTCTGCTCGTACAGGCAGTCTAACATATGGAATGTGGAGTTGTGGAAGAGCATTTTGTCTTTGCAGCTCAAGGAGTACGTGTTTTGCACGATATGAGTGGCTGAAGTGCATGCACAGTTTCCTGGACATTCTTAACAGCTCTTGCAGTCCAGTTAAAAGACTTGCGGAACTGGATGACAACGAGATTTAAGACATGCGCCATGCATGGCACATGGGTCAGCCCTCCCTGATGCAGCACAGACAAATGTTCTTCTTGTGATCAGTAACTATGGTTCCTATGTCCAGTTGGTGAGGAGACAGTCAGTGTCGATTTCTTTATTTATGATGCCAAGCAGTTCCTCCCTGGTGTGGCTAAGTTCACTTAGGCTGACGAGGTGCAGAGCCTTGTGACAACCCCTAGCTTTGCATATGTAGGTCAGGGATGGCCGACCTGTGGCTCTCCAGGTGTTGTAAAACTACAACTACTACCATGCCCTGCTGTAGGCTGATAGTTGTAAGCAGTAAGGGTATGCTGGGAGTTGTAGTTTAGCAACAGCTGGGGAGCCTCAGGTTGGCCATCCCTGGCATACAGTAGGTGATATGATGGAGGACCACTGTGAATTGTGCCTAAAGGGGAGGTTGAGATCAAGGCGGAGGATGAGGAGGCAGAGGAAGACACTAGTGCAGAAATCCCACAATTTTAACGCAGAGGTGGCATTCACATAACCTGGCCAAGTTGCAGGTGTGTCTGGGTCGGAATGACATTTACCCAGTGTGCTGTGAATGACATATTTTGTTCTTGACCATAGTTACACCTCCATACATCAGCGCTGGAGTGAACTCTACCAGACGCCGAGAGGCCCAAGGACAGTCCCACCTTTTGCTCAATGTACGTGTGCAGGGCTAGTACAGCTTTTTGGAAAAAGTAATGTCGACTTGGGATTCTCCACCTTGGGTGGGCACAAGCCATCAGTTCTCCGAAATATGCAGACTATATGTCAGCTACATTGAACGGGAGGGACTGTAGTACCAGCAACTTGGCCAGGTGCACATTGAGCTTCTGTGCCACTGGATGAGTGCACACATACTGTAGTCTTTTTGCAATCACCGCATGATCGATTGCTTTTTAAACAAGTTATGAGGAGGAGGAGAAGCATCATGAGCAATAGACATTGAAGTTGATAGGAAGAAACGACAGCTTCCTTCTGCTGCCGTTGACAAGCCCTGAATACTAGAGAGGGGGTGTGGGCCAGAGGGAGAAGCAGCGGTTTCTGCATCAGGCTGTGACAAATAGCAAAACCAAGACACACATATAATATATTAGCAATGTTGGAGGTGCTGATACACAGGATGTGCACCTCAGACTCACTCGGTCAGGAAAATGATACAAAAGAAAGGGACACTACATATGGTAAAAGGCTAGTGCCACAATCACTGTCTTATAAACATACCAATGTCTTAATGCAGCTACTACATACTACTAAGTAAGATGCCTAGAGGTTGCTATCATGGATACAGTATAACAAGGAACTAACATCCTAAACAATCATTGATCTAATATAACTGACCCAATGGAACAACCATATCTATACATCATAAAAGCAATAGCTGTAATGTCATACAGATCAGGAGTACCATGGGACACACCAACACGTTTTGCCTAAGCTTCTCCCTCCACTCTTCCTCCACTCTTCCTTTACTCTCCCTGCACTCTCCCTCTTCAAAATTGTCTTACACTCTCTGAGTTTGCAGCAACAATGTCCCTAGTGCATGAGTGTCTTGTCACGTATCTCCCTGAGCTCAGCTCACAGGAAAATGGCGGCGACAACACGGGATCAGAGTTTTATAAGGCTCTGCCTAGCTGTAACATCGGATAGGCTGGCAGCATAACATTATAGGTGATCTTGCATTCCCCGGCTTGTCTCCTCTACACATACTTTTACTTTCTAACACTTGCAGCCGCCGTTTTAGGAAAACGTATTCATTACCACGAAGTGCGAGGAAGTTGTGATTTATTTAGAATCAGAGTTTTCCTAAACTTCAGACCGAATTCCACTTTAGATGCTTTACTTTGCTCAACACTATTATACAGGTTCTACAATGGAAGTTAATGGACAATGCCCAACTCTAACGGTTTAGGCTACATGCACACGTTCATGTACATATACATTTTTTTAACGGCCATCACATGTCTGTTTTAAGACCAATGGTAGTCGATGGGGTAATTCACACGGCAGTTTTTTTTAACTGTAAGTGAAAAACAAACGTCAAAAAATAGAACATGTTGTATCTTGTCCATTTTTCACTGACAGACTGCCCCCATACAATTGAATGGGTCCGTTTTTAATGTCTGTTTCTCAGAAAGGCATCAGTGAAAAAAAGTCAGTTAAAAATGTCCCTTTTTAATGGACTTTTTTTTCACTGTCCTTACAGTTCAGGCTATACAGTCCTGATAAAAAGTTTAAGACCACTTAAAAAATGGCAAAAAATCATATTTAGCATGGCTGGATCTTAACAAGGTTCCAAGTAGAGCTTCAACATGCAACAAGAAGAAATGAGAGTGAGACAAAACATTTTTGGAGCATTCAATTAATTGAAAATAACGATTAAACTGAAACAGGCTGTTTTTCAACTGATCCAAATTTTAGGACCGCATGCCTTTAAAAGGCCAAATCTGTGAAAAAATGTGGATTCATTGTCATTTTCTGTCAGGTAGTCACACGTTGTGATGGCAAAGGCAAAAAAACTCTCCCTTTTTTAACGTGGTCGGGTTGTTGAACTGCATAAGCAGGGTCTCTCACAGCGCACCATCGCTGCTGAGGTGGGATGCAGTAAGACAGTTATTTAGAATTTCTTAAATGATCCTGAGGGTTGTGGAACAAAAAAGTCAAGTGGAAGACCCCAAAAAATTTCAGCAGCAATAAGCCGGAGGATCCAATTGACTGTCCGTCAAGACACTGGACGATCCTCGACCAAAATTAAGGCCCTTACTGGTGCTGACTGCAGCCCCATAAACCATCAGACGGCATCTGAGACTGAAGGGGTTCAAAAACAAAAAATGTCTTCAAAGACCTCGTCTCCTTGAACGCAACAGAACTGCTCGTTTGGACTTTGCAAGAGAGCACCAAACATGGGACATTCAAAGGTGGAAGAAAGTTTTATTCTCTGATGAGAAAAAATTTAACCTTGATGGTCCTGATGGTTTCCAACGTTACTGGCATGACAAGCAGATCCCACCTGAGATGTTTTCTACGCGCCACAGTGGAGGGGGCGCCATAATGGTCTGGGGTGCTTTCTGCTTCAGTGGAACAATGGAGCTTCAGGAAGTGCAGGGGCCTCAAACGGCCGCTGGCTATGTCCAGATGTTGCAGAGAGCATTCCTCATGACTGAGGGCCCTCGTCTCTGTGGTAACGACTGGGTTTTTCAACAGGACAACGCTGTAGCGTTCCCGCAGGACAAGGGACTTCTTCCAGGAGAATAACATCACTCTTTTGGCCCATCCTGCGTGTTCCCCTGATCTAAATCCAATTGAGAACCTTTGGGGATGGATGGCATAGGAAGTTTACAAAAATGGATAACAGTTCCAGACAGTAGATGGCCTTCATGCGGCCATCTTCACCACTTGGAGAAATGTTCCCACTCACCTCATGGAAACGCTTGCATCAAGCATGCCAAAACAAATTTGTGAAGTGATAAATAATAACGGTGGAGCTACTCATTACTGAGTTCATGTTTGGAATATGGATTTCTGTTTTTGGGGGGTTTCGTTTTTTCTTTGGAGGTGTGGTCCTAAACTTTTGATCAGCTGAAAAACAGCCTGTTTCAGTTTATTCTTTGTTTTTATTAAATTGAATGCTCAAAAAATGTTTTGTCTCACTCCCATTTCTTCTTGTTGCATGTTGAAGCTCTACTTGGAACCTTGTTAAGATCCAGCCATGCTAAATATGATTTCTTGCAATTTTTCAAGTGGTCTAAAACTTTTTATCAGGACTGTACTTTTACGTTTCTACCCTCTGTGCACCATGTAGTGTGTGGTAGGAACAGAGCCTTTTAAGGATGAACAAACCTGACAATGTGACAACTGTCACTGCATGTTGGTTCAGTTCAGTCACAATAATGACCAAAGAAGACATTAACATTTTGGATGTTCATGGATGAGAATGACACACAGATAAGAAATGTATAGTTGAAAAAAGGCATCAGTCCAGTTTCTTCAACCTATGCTCCTGCAGTTTTAATCCACAGAAATAAAATTAAAAAAAACAACACAATTAAGCAGAAGCCAATTTTTCTTACCACCTTAAAGGATATCGACACCTTAGTAAAAAAAAAAAAAACACACTAATTTATTTTGTGAAGAAAATCATTTCTCCAAATAGTTCTATTTATCTATCTTTTTTCATTTTTTGTTCTACAGCCTGCTGTGCTTTCTATGCACAGCAGGCTGCTCTCAGTGAGTTTACAGAGAATCCGTCATCTGACTGATGTTCTGTAACTCCTCATGTGTGCACACGGGAGCACGCACTGTGTCCCTCCCCCTCTCCCTCCTTAGTCAGGAGCCCTGTATTAGAAGAGGTCAGGTCGAGCACACACAAAGCCCCGCCCCTCTCCCGAGAATCCCCACCCCTCACGGACATCTCTCTCACCAAGAGCAACTCCAGACTACATTGTGGTTACAGGACCTGTGGTGATGTCACAGTCATGTGATCAGCCATATGTGTGGGAGGAGTTAGGGGAACACAGGCTCCCTGTAGGAGAATGTGAAGGTACTTTATGTATGGAAGGTGTGTATAGAGCAGGACTATGTCAGTGTAACCAGTCTATTGTACAGTTTTCTGTGTGTTGTGTGCACACAGTAGTTCTATCAGTATAATGGACATGTATAAGAGCTTTGTGTGCAATGTGTATATAGCAAACTATCTGTGTAATGGGCATGTGGTAGAGCTGTGTATGGTGTAGCTGTATATGTTTATAGTAGTGTCAGGTGGGCGCTGTGTATGGCAGCGTCAGGTTGGCGCTGTTTATGGCAGCATCAGGTTGGCGCTGTGTATGGCAGCATCAGGCGGGCACTGTGTATGGCAGCATCAGGCAGGTGCTGTGTATGGCAGCGTCAGGCAGTCGCTGTGTATGGAAGCATCAGGTGGGCACTGTGTATTGCAGAATCAGGCGGGCACTGTGTATGGCAGCATCAGGTGGGTGCTGTGTATGGCAGCGTCAGGTTGTCGCTGTGTATGGCAGCATCAGGTTGGCGCTGTGTATGGCAGCGTCAGGTGGGCGTTGTGTATGGCAGCAGTGGTATTATGTTTAGATGGCCGGTGGTCTTATGTTTAGATGGCCAGAGGTCTTATGTTAAGATGGCCGGTGCTGAAAGAAGCTCACCCACCCCCCCTACTTTCAGGATGGCAGTTGATGCAACAAGCCCCCTCTCGACCCCCCAAGTCAAGGTTTGCAGAGAAGCAGCAGGGCAGAGTGTTAGCTATAACATACAGTCGTAGCCAAAAGTTTTGAGAATGACACAAATTTTCGTTTTCACAAAGTTTGCTGCAAAACTACTTTTAGATCTTTGTTTCAGTTGTTTCTGTGATGTAGTGAAAAATAATTACACACAGTTCATACGTTTCAAAGGCTTTTATCGACATTTACATGACATTTATGCAAAGAGTCAGTATTTGCAGTGTTGGCCCTTCTTTTTCAGGACCTCTGCAATTCGACTGGGCATGCTCTCAATCAACTTCTGGGCCAATTCCTGACTGATAGCAACCCATTCTTTCATAATCACTTCTTGGAGTTTGTCAGAATTAGTGGGTTTTTGTTTGTCCACCCGCCTCTTGAGGATTGATCACATGTTCTCAATGGGATTAAGATCTGGAGAGTTTCCAGGCCATGGACCCAAAATGTCAACGTTTTGGTCCCCGAGCCACTTAGTTATCACTTTTGCCTTATGGCACGGTGCTCCATCGTGCTGGAAAATGCATTGTTCTTCAGCAAACTGTTGTTGGATTGTTGGAAGAAGTTGCTGTTGGAGGGTGTTTTGGTACCATTCTTTATTCATGGCTGTGTTTTTGGGCAAAATTGTGAGTGAGCCCACTGCCTTGGATGAGAAGCAACCCCACACATGAATGGTCTCAGGATGCTTTACGAGTAGGGATGAGCGAACCTGAACTGTATAGTTCGGGTTCGTACCGAATTTTGGGGTGTCCGTGACACGGACCCGAACCCGAACATTTTCGTAAAAGTCCGGGTTCGGGTTCGGTGTTCGGCGCTTTCTTGGCGCTTTTTGAAAGGCTGCAAAGCAGCCAATCAATAAGCATCATACTACTTGCCCCAAGAGGCCATCACAGCCTTGCCTACTATTGGCATGGCTGTGATTGGCCAGTGCAGCATGTGACCCAGCCTCTATATAAGCTTGGGTCACGTAGCGCTGCACGTCACTCTGCTGATACAAGCGTAGGGAGAGGTTGCAGCTGCGAAGTTAGGGCGAGATTAGGCAGATTAACTCCTCCAAAAGACTTAATTCAGTGATCGATCTACAGCTGTGGATCATTGAAGTGCTGATATTCAATTGCTCACTGTTTTTAGGCTGCCCAGAGCGTTTTTATATCACTTTTTTCTGGGGTGATCGGCGGCCATTTTGTGGCTTGTAGTGCGCCAGCACAAGCTACCACCAAGTACATTTAACCATCAATAGTGTGGTTATTTTTTGCTATATCCTACATCAGGGTCAAGCTTTCATCAAGTGCATTTAACCATCAAAAGTGTGGTTATTTTTTGGCCATATACTACATCAGGGGCAAGCTGAGCTTGTGTCACCCAAGTGCATTTAACCATCAATCGTGTGGTTATTTTTTGCTATATCCTACATCAGGGTCAAGCTGTCATCAAGTGCATTTAACCATCAATAGTGTGGTTATTTTTTTCTATATCCTACATCAGGGTCAAGCTTTCATCAAGTGCATTTAACCATCAATAGTGTGGTTATTTTTTGGACATATACTACATCAGGGGCAAGTTGAGCCTGTCACCCAGCGCCTAAAAAATAGGCCTCACATTTATATTCATCCAAATCTGTACTGTTTTAGCTGGTCAAGTTATTGTTTGTGACCGTCAAAGCACAGTTTTTGTTCTGGGTTGAAAAACAATTCCCAAATTTGCAATTCTCAAAATTAGTGGTTTCTGCTGTATCAGGCCTACTTTAAATCTATCCCTAAAAGGGTATATTAGATTCAAGGTGCTGATAGGGTCATTCTCAAAAACTTAACACACACGCTACAGTGCAGATCCAAGTCTAATTCTGTGATTAAAAGTATACCTGTCACCCAGCGCCTAAAAAATAGGCCTCACATTTATATTCAACCAAATCTGTACTGTTTTAGCTGGTCAAGTTATTGTTTGTGACCGTCAAAGCACAGTTTTTGTTCTGGGTTGAAAAACAATTCCCAA
Organism: Bufo bufo; assembly: GCF_905171765.1. NCBI lineage: Eukaryota > Metazoa > Chordata > Amphibia > Anura > Bufonidae > Bufo > Bufo bufo. Next base: position 267,656,873 of record NC_053390.1, on the reverse strand, counting down.
ATTTGCAATTCTCAAAATTAGTGGTTTCTACTGTATAAGGCCTACTTTAAATCTATCCCTAAAAGAGTATATTAGATTCAAGGTGCTGATAGGGTCATTCTCAAAAACTTAACACACACGCTACAGTGCAGATCCAAGTCTAATTCTGTGATTAAACGTATACCTGTCACCCAGCGCCTAAAAAATAGGCCTCACATTTATATTCAGTAATGACAGCAGTCTCTTATGCTGTTTGAAGACTCTGCTGCCAGGTTTTCCCAAGGGCATCCACCTAGCCCTTCCCCAGGGGTGGAAGAGATAGAATGCACTAACGCACAACCACTTAAGTTTCCTGATAAATCTGTCATTACTGGTGTGCCTGTATTAGTGTAATACAGTACCTAAATAGATAGCCAGATAGTGTTCGGTGTCTGTAAAAAAAGGCCTGAATTTTTATTCAATACATTGGCCCGAATAATATTTTTCTTATTGTGGTGAACGGTAACAATAAGGAAAACATCTAGTAAGGGACGCGGACGTGGACATGGTCGTGGTGGTGTTAGTGGACCCTCTGGTGCTGGGAGAGGACGTGGCCGTTCTGCCACAGCCACACGTCCTAGTGTACCAACTACCTCAGGTCCCAGTAGCCGCCAGAATTTACAGGGATATTTGGTGGGGCCCAATGCCGTTCTAAGGATGGTAAGGCCTGAGCAGGTACAGGCATTAGTCAATTGGGTGGCCGACAGTGCATCCAGCACGTTCACATTATCTCCCACCCAGTCTTCTGCAGAAAGCGCACAGATGGCGCATGAAAACCAAGCCCATCAGTCTGTCACATCACCCCCATGCATATCAGGGAAACTGTCTGAGCCTCAAGTTATGCAGCAGTCTCTTAGGCTGTTTGAAGACTCTGCTGCCAGGGTTTCCCAAGGGCATCCACCTAGCCCTTCCCCAGGGGTGGAAGAGATAGAATGCACTAACGCACAACCACTTAAGTTTCCTGATGATGAGGACATGGGAATACCACCTCAGCACGTCTCTGATGATGACGAAACACAGGTGCCAACTGCTGCGTCTTTCTGCAGTGTGCAGACTGAACAGGAGGTCAGGGATCAAGACTGGGTGGAAGACGATGCAGGGGACGATGAGGTTCTAGACCCCACATGGAATGAAGGTCGTGCCACTGACTTTCACAGTTCAGAGGAAGAGGCAGTGGTGAGACCGAGCCAACAGCGTAGCAAAAGAGGGAGCAGTGGGCAAAATCAGAACACCCGCAGCCAAGAGACTCCGCCTGCTACTGACCACCGCCATCTGGGACCGAGCACCCCAAAGGCAGCTTCAAGGAGTTCCCTGGCATGGCACTTCTTCAAACAATGTGCTGACGACAAGACCCGAGTGGTTTGCACGCTGTGCCATCAGAGCCTGAAACGAGGCATTAACGTTCTGAACCTTAGCACAACCTGCATGACCAGGCACCTGCATGCAAAGCATGAACTGCAGTGGAGTAAACACCTTAAAAACAAGGAAGTCACTCAGGCTCCCCCTGCTACCTCTTCTGCTGCTGCCGCCTTGGCCTCTTCTGCTGCTGCCGCCGCCTCGGCCTCTTCCTCCGCCTCTGGAGGGACGTTGGCACTTGCCGCCCAGCAAACATGGGATGTACCACCAACACCACCACCTGCGTCACCAAGCATCTCAACCATGTCACACGGCAGCGTTCAGCTCTCCATCTCACAAACATTTGAGAGAAAGCGTAAATTCCCACCTAGCCACCCTCGATCCCTGGCCCTGAATGCCAGCATTTCTAAACTACTGGCCTATGAAATGCTGTCATTTAGGCTGGTGGACACAGACAGCTTCAAACAGCTCATGTCGCTTGCTGTCCCACAGTATGTTGTTCCCAGCCGCCACTACTTCTCCAAGAGAGCCGTGCCTTCCCTGCACAACCAAGTATCCGATAAAATCAAGTGTGCACTGTGCAACGCCATCTGTGGCAAGGTCCACCTAACCACAGATACGTGGACCAGTAAGCACGGCCAGGGACGCTATATCTCCCTAACTGCACACTGGGTAAATGTAGTGGCGGCTGGGCCCCAGGCGGAGAGCTGTTTGGCGCACGTCCTTCCGCCGCCAAGGATCGCAGGGCAACATTCTTTGCCTCCTGTCTCCTCCTCCTCCTACTCAGCTTCCTCCTCCTCTTCTTCCAACTGCTCATCCAGTCAGCCGCACACCTTCACCACCAACTTCAGCATAGCCCGGAATAAACGTCAGCAGGCCGTTCTGAAACTCATATGTTTGGGGGACAGGCCCCACACCGCACAGGAGTTGTGGCGGGGTATAGAACAACAGACCGACGAGTGGTTGCTGCCGGTGAGCCTCAAGCCTGGCCTGGTGGTGTGCGATAATGGGCGAAATCTCGTTGCAGCTCTGGGACTAGCCGGTTTGACGCACATCCCTTGCCTGGCGCATGTGCTGAATTTGGTGGTGCAGAAGTTCATTCACAACTACCCCGACATGTCAGAGCTGCTGCATAAAGTCCGGGCCGTCTGTTCGCGCTTCCGGCGTTCACAACCTGCCGCTGCTCGCCTGTCTGCGCTACAGCGTAACTTCGGCCTTCCCGCTCACCGCCTCAAATGCGACGTGCCCACCAGGTGGAACTCCACCTTGCACATGCTGGACAGACTGTGCGAGCAGCAGCAGGCCATAGTGGAGTTTCAGCTGCAGCACGCACGGGTCAGTCGCACTGCAGATCAGCCCCACTTCACCACCAATGACTGGGCCTCCATGCGATAACTGTGTGCCCTGTTGCGCTGTTTCGAGTACTCCACCAACATGGCCAGTGGCGATGACGCCGTTATCAGCGTTACAATACCACTTCTATGTCTCCTTGAGAAAACACTTAGGGCGATGATGGAAGAGGAGGTGGCCCAGGAGGAAGAGGAGGAAGAGGGGTCATTTTTAGCACTTTCAGGCCAGTCTCTTCGAAGTGACTCAGAGGGAGGTTTTTTGCAACAGCAGAGGCCAGGTACAAATGTAGCCAGACAGGGCCCACTACTGGAGGACGAGGAGGATACGCCTCCCACAGAGGACAGCTTGTCCTTACCTCTGGGCAGCCTGGCACACATGAGCGACTACATGCTGCAGTGCCTGCGCAACGACAACAGAGTTGCCCACATTTTAACATGTGCGGACTACTGGGTTGCCACCCTGCTGGATCCCCGGTACAAAGACAATGTGCCCACCTTACTTCCTACACTGGAGCGTGATAGGAAGATGCGCGAGTACAAGCGCACGTTGGTAGACGCGCTACTGAGAGCATTCCCAAATGTCACAGGGGAACCAGTGGAAGCCCAAGGCGAAGGCAGAGGAGGAGCAAGAGGTCGCCAACGCAGCTGTGTCACGGCCAGCTCCTCTGAGGGCAGGGTTAGCATGGCAGAGATGTGGAAAAGTTTTGTCACCACGCCACAGCTAACTGCACCACCACCTGATACGGAACGTGTTAGCAGGAGGCAACATTTCAATAACATAATGGAACAGTACCTGTGCACACCCCTCCACGTACTGACTGATGGTTCAGCCCCATTCAACTTCTGGGTCTCCAAATTGTCCACGTGGCCAGAGCTAGCCTTTTATGCCTCGGAGGTGCTGGCCTGCCCGGCGGCCAGCATTTTGTCTGAACGTGTATTCAGCACGGCAGGGGGCGTCATTTCAGACAAACGCAGCCGCCTGTCTACAGCCAACGTGTCCAAGCTGACGTTCATAAAAATGAACCAGGCATGGATCCCACAGGACCTGTCCATCCCTTGTGCAGATTAGACATTAACTACCTCCCCTTAACAATATATTATTGTACTCCAGGGCACTTCCTTATTCAATCCTATTTTTTTTTTCATTTTACCATTATATTGCGGGGCAACCCAAAGTTGAATGAACCTCTCCTCTGTCTGGGTGCCGGGGCCTAAATATGTGATAGTGGCCTGTTCCAGTGGTGGGTGACGTGAAGCCTGATTCTCTGCTATAACATGAAGACTGATTCTGTGCTGACATGAAGCCATATTCTCTGTTACGGGACCTCTCTCCTCTGTCTGGGTGCCTGGGCCTAAATATGTGACAGTGGCCTGTTCCAGTGGTGGGTGACGTGAAGCCTGATTCTCTCCTATGACATGAAGACTGATTCTCTGCTGACATGAAGCCAGATTCTCTGTTACGGGACCTCACTCCTCTGTCTGGGTGCCTGGGCCTAAATATGTGACAGTGGCCTGTTCCAGTGGTGGGTGACTTGAAGCCTGTTTCTCTGCTATGACATGAAGACTGATTCTCTGCTGACATGAAGCCAGATTCTCTGTTACGGGACCTATCTCCTCTGCCTGGGTGCCTGGGCCTAAATATGTGACAGTGGCCTGTTCCAGTGGTGAGTGACGTGAAGCCTGATTCTCTGCTATGACATGAAGACTGATTCTCTGCTGACATGAAACTAGATTCTCTGTTACGGGACCTCTCTCCTCTGTCTGGGTGCCGGGGCCTAAATATGTGACAGTGGCCTGTTCCAGTGGTGGGTGACGTGAAGCCTGATTCTCTGCTATGACATGAAGACTGATTCTCTGCTGACATGAAGCCAGATTCTCTGTTACGGGACCTCTCTCCTCTGCCTGGGTGCCTGGGCCTAAATATGTGACAGTGGCCTGTTCCAGTGGTGGGTGACGTGAAGCCTGATTCTCTGCTATGACATGAAGACTGATTCTCTGCTGACATGAAGCCAGATTCTCTGTTATGGGACCTCTCTCCTCTGTCTGGGTGCCGGGGCCTAAATATGTGACAGTGGCCTGTTCCAGTGGTGGGTGACGTGAATCCTGATTCTCTGCTATGACATGAAGACTGATTCTCTGCTGACATGAAGCCAGATTCTCTGTTACGGGACCTCTCTCCTCTGCCTGGGTGCCTGGGCCTAAATATGTGACAGTGGCCTGTTCCAGTGGTGGGTGACGTGAAGCCTGATTCTCTGCTATGACATGAAGACTGATTCTCTGCTGACATGAAGCCAGATTCTCTGTTACGGGACCTCTCTCCTCTGCCTGGGTGCCTGGGCCTAAATATGTGACAGTGGCCTGTTCCAGTGGTGGGTGACGTGAATCCTGATTCTCTGCTATGACATGAAGACTGATTCTCTGCTGACATGAAGCCAGATTCTCTGTTACGGGACCTCTCTCCTCTGCCTGGGTGCCTGGGCCTAAATATGTGACAGTGGCCTGTTCCAGTGGTGGGTGACGTGAAGCCTGATTCTCTGCTATGACATGAAGACTGATTCTCTGCTGACATGAAGCCAGATTCTCTGTTACGGGACCTCTCTCCTCTGCCTGGGTGCCTGGGCCTAAATATGTGACAGTAGCCTGTTCCAGTGGTGGGTGACGTGAAGCCTGATTCTCTGCTATGACATGAAGACTGATTCTCTGCTGACATGAAGCCAGATTCTCTGTTACGGGACCTCTCTCCTCTGCCTGGGTGCCTGGGCCTAAATATGTGACAGTGGCCTGTTCCAGTGGTGGGTGACGTGAAGCCTGATTCTCTGCTATGACATGAAGATTGATTCTCTGCTGACATGAAGCCAGATTCTCTGTTACGGGACCTCTCTCCTCTGCCTGGGTGCCTGGGCCTAAATATGTGACAGTGGCCTGTTCCAGTGGTGGGTGATGTGAAGCCTGATTCTCTGCTATGACATGAAGACTGATTCTCTGCTGACATGAAGCCAGATTCTCTGCTATGGCATGAAGAGACTGATTCTCTGCTGACGTGAAGCCAGATTCTCTGCTATGGGACCTCTGTCCAATTGATATTGGTTAATTTTTTTTTTATTTTAATTCATTTCCCTATCCACATTTGTTTGCAGGGGATTTGCAGCCCTCTAGCTCTTTCCTGGGCTGTTTTACAGTCTTTTTAGTGCCGAAAAGTTCGGATCCCCATTGACTTCAATGGGGTTCGGGACGAAGTTCGGGTCGGGTTCGGATCCCGAACTCGAACATTTCAGGGAAGTTCGGCCGAACTTTTCGAACCCGAACATCCAGGTGTTCGCTCAACTCTATTTACGAGGCTTCATCGGAGAATATGACTTTGCCCCAGTCCTCAGCAGTCCATTCACCATACTTTCTGCAAAGGTTCAATCTGTCCCTGATGTTTTTTTTGGAGAGAAGTGGCTTCTTTGCTGCCCTTCTTGACACCAGGCCATCTTCCAAAAGTCTTCAACTCACTGTGCATGCAGATGCGCTCACACCTGCCTGCTGCCATTCCTGAGCAAGCTCTGCACTGGTGGCACTCTGATCCCGCAGCTGAATCCTCTTTAGGAGACGATCCTGGTGCTTGCTGGACTTTCTTGGACGCCCTGAAGCCTTCTTAACAAGAATTGAACCTCTTTGCTTCAAGTTCTTGATGATCCTAAAAATTGTTGATTGAGGTGCAATCTTAGTAGCCACAATATCCTTGCCTGTGAAGCCATTTTTATGCAACGCAATGATGGCTGCACGCGTTTCTTTGCAGGTCACTATGGTTAACAATGAAAGAACAATGATTTTAAGCATCACCCTCCTTTTAACATGTCAAGTCTGCCATTTTAACCCAATCAATCTGACATAATGATCTCCAGCCTTGTGCTCGTCACATTCTCACCTGAGTTAACAAGACGATTACTGAAATGATCTCAGCAGGTCCTTTAATGACAGCAATGAAATGCAGTGGAAATTTTTTTTGGGGATTAAGTTAATTTTTATGGCAAAGAAGGACTATGCAATTCATTTGATCCCTCTTCATAACATTCTGGAGTATATGCAAATTGCTATTATAAAAACTTAAGCAGCAACTTTTCCAATTTCCAATATTTATGTAATTCTCAAAACTTTTGGCCACGACTGTACAGCTGACACTCTGCTTGAAATGGCCAACATTGGTGCTAGAAACGATGTCGGCTGTTTAACCCCTTCCATGCTGCGGTCCTTTGGGATTCCTGCATGGAGGGGATAACCTTTTGGGCCGCTGCTTTGCTGTGGTAGCAGCCCAATGCTTGAAGAGTAAACTGAGTGAGGGAGCTCTGTGCCAGTGTCCCGATGGTTACCATGTCTACCAGAACTCTTCACAGGCATCCGGATAGCCATGAAATAGCTGAGCCTGATCAGGCTTATTGTGAATTACAATACACTGCAGTACACTATACAGAGTACTGAAGTGTATTGTAAAGGCATCAGATCCAGTGGATCTTAAAGAACCATGTGGGTCTGAGTCCAAAAAGTAATTTATTTTTTTTTCAAAAAATCTAACTTCTTCCTATATCCAGACATATAATTGGTTAAAAATTTAAAAAACACTAAACATTTTTGGTATCGCCACGTCCGTAAAGACTTGATCTATAAAAGGATCATGCACTTTTACCTCACGGTGAATGCCATAAAAAAAAAAAAAAAAAAAACTATGATGGAATTGCAATTTTGCCCACCGAACTTCCCACAAAATGGTATAAAAAGTGATCAAAACAGTCATTTGTACCCCAAAATTGTACTAATCAAACCGTCATCTCATCCCACAAAAAATGAGCCCCTACATAAGAAAACCGCCCAAAAAATAAAAAAAGATATGGCTTTCAGAAAATGGAGACACTAAAACACGATTTCTTTTGTAAAAAAAATGCTCTTATTGTGTTATACCAAAATATGTTTAAAAAAACAGACATATTAGGTATTGCCGCGTCTGTAAAAACCTGCTGTATAAAAATATCACATGCGCTAACCCGTCTGGTGAACGCCGTAAAAAAATAAAATAAAAACGTGCCAAAAAAGCCATTTTTTATCACCTAACAACACAAAAAGTGTAATACCAAGCAATCAAAAATTCATATGTGCCCAAAAATGGTACAAATCGAACAGTCATCTCATCCCACAAAATGAGACCCTACCTAAGACAATCACCCAAAAAATAAAAAAATATGGCTTTCAGAAAATGGAAATACAAAAACATGATTTTTTCCCCCCAAAATTTTATTATTGTGCAAATCCTAAATAAAATGAAAATAAATAAATAAATAGACATATTAGGTATTGCCACGATGTTATGACCTGCTCTATAAAAATATCACATTATCTACTCTGTCAGGTGAGCATTGTAAAAAACAAAAAAGTAAAAACTGTGCCAGAACAACCATTTTTTGGTTACCTTGAATCACAAAAAGAGTAATATATATTTACAGTGGATATAAAAAGTCTACACACCCCTGTTAAAATGTCAGGTTTCTGTGATGTAAAAAAATTAGACAAAGATAAATCATTTCAGAACTTTTTCCACCTTTAATATGACCTATAAACTGTACAATTGAAAAACAAACTGAAATCTTTTAGGTAGAGGGAAGAAAAAAATATATAAATAAAAAAAATGGTTTCATAAGTGTGCACACCCATAAACTAATACTTTGTTGAAGCACCTTTTGATTTTATTACAGCACTCAGTCTTTTTGGGTATGAGTCTATCAGCATGGCACATTTTGACTTGGCAAGATTTGCCCACTCTTCTTTGCAAAAACACTCCAAATCTGTCAGATTGCGAGGGCATCTCCTGTGCACAGCACTCTTCAGATCACCCCACAGATTTTCAACCGAATTCAGGTCTGGGCTCTGGCTGGGCCATTCCAAAACTTTAATCTTCTTCTGGTGAAGCCATTCCTTTGTTGATTTGGATGTATGCTTTGGGTCGTTGTCATGCTGAAAGATTAAGTTCCTCTTTATGTTCAGATTTCTAGCAGAAGCTTGAAGGTTTTGTGCCAATATTGACTGCTATTTTGAACTGTTCATAATTCCCTCTAGCTCAACTAAGGCCCCAGTTCCAGCTGAGGAAAAACAGCCCCAAAGCATGATGCTGCCACCACCATGCTTCACGGTGGGTATGGTGTTCTTTTGGTGATGTGCAGTCTTGTTTTTGAACCAAACATATCTTTTGGAATTATGGCCAAAAAGCTCAACCTTGGTTTCATCAGACCATAACACCTTTTCCCACATGCTTTTGGGAGACTTCAGATGTGTTTTTGAAAAATGTAGCCTGGCTTGGATGTTTTTCTTCAAAAGAAAAGGCTTTCGTCTTGCCGCTCTACCCCATAGCCCAGACATATAAAGAAAAGGGGAGATTGTTGTCACATGTACCACACAGCCAGTACTTGCCAGATATTCCTGCAGCTCCTTTAATGTTGCTGTAGGCCTCTTGGTGGCCTCCCAGACCAGTTTTCTTCTCATCTTTTCATCAATTTTAGAGGGAAGTCCAGTAGAGTTGAGCGGACACCTTGACCCGAACTTGAGCCCGAACCCCATTGAAGTCAATGGGAACCCGAACAATTGAGCACTAAAATGGCTGTAAAAAGGTCATGGAAAGGGCTAGAGGGCTGCAAATGTCAGCAAAATGTAATTAAGAGCATGGCAAATGCTCTGCAAACAAATGTGGATAGGGAAATGACTTCAAATAACATAAAATACGTAAAAATTAAAAATAATAATCTTGATCTTGGAGGATGAGGTCCATATGGAATAGAAGGTTGAGGAGGCGGTGGATGTGGCAGTGTAGGTGGAAGTGGCAGTGGAGGATGAGGAGAAAGCCTACACTTTGGTTTTATTTTTTATTATTTTTTGTTTAAATTAGGGTACACCCCAAAACATTGGGAAATAAAACCTGTTATAACCCCCTCCAGCCATGCTAAACAAACGTTCAGACAATACACTGGCAGCAGGGCAGGCCAGCACCTCCAAGACGTAAAAGGCAAGCTCAGGACATGTGCCCATTTTGGAGACCCAGAAGTTGAAGGGGCAGACCCATCAGTCAGTACGTGTAGGCGTGTGCACATATTCTGCCCCACCATGTCACACGTCCCCGTGATGTTCACGATCCAATTGGATATCTTCTCTATCAACTTATGTCCTTTTCTGCGCCTACCATGTTATTCACGGTTAGCGGCGAATCAGGGTTTCACACCGGAGAGAGAACGTGAGAAAGGGATACTACATCCAAGGGAGGTCAATGGATGAAATTCAATGTGATCGAGCGGAAATGTGGGACAAAGAATTGAAGCAGAAGCTTCTAAGTTAAGTAGGGGGCGTGCGGCAATTACTCCCGACTCGGGGAGGTAGTGACGATAAATAACAATACAGGACTCTTAAGATGCCCTGTTATTGAAATGATTATTAAAAAAATTATAGGGAATGTCACTGGGGTATTTTGGATTTCGAAACGACAGGAGAGGCCCTGCTGCCGCTTTGTTGACTCCAGATAACTTCTGCCTGATCGCACGTCCCCGTGACGTCCACGATCAATTTGGATATCTTCTCTATCAACTTTTGATGTTCTTTTCTGCGCCTACCATGTTGATCATGGTTATCGGCGAATCAGGGTTACACGCCGGAGAGGGACCGTGGTAAAGAGATACCACATCCAAGGAAGGACAATGGATAAAATTAAATGTTGATCGAGTGGTAAAGTGGGACAAATTATTGAAGCCGAAGCTTACAAGTAAAGGAGGTGGCGCGCGTCAATTAAAGAAGAATTTTTGAAATTTTATTCCCTGTCACCTATGCAGAGCAAGGGTTTGTATACGGCAAAATTGGTAAAATGTCACCTGACAATGTAACGGTCCCGGAGTAGAGTTGCGGGTATAAAGATAGAGCGGAGGTGCACCCCCTGAGCTGCCACCTGGTCCCCTGTCCCTGCCTACTTGCACCACCCGCCCTAGGTGACGGGGCGCAACTGGGCGACAGTCCCTGACCTGAGTAAGTGCAAGCAGAGAGATAGAGACAGCAGGGAAGCGGACAGCCAATGAGAGGTAGCACTAGAGCGGACAGAGAGGTGGAACAAGCAAGGTACCACCAAAAACGGAAGGGCCAGGCGGGTCAACTAGCCGGGGTCAGTCCAGGAGGTCACGTCAGTACAAGAGAAGAGGCAAAGACAAAATCCAAAAGCAAGCCGAGGTCAAAATCCGAGAGGTAGAGTCAAGGTTCAGGGAACAGGCAGAAGAGGTGTCAGGAAGCAGATCAAGGGTCAAATCCAAAGGTAAGCTAAATAACAATAATAATACACAGCCTAAGGGACCAAAATCACAGGCAACCATGTAACAGACAAATTAGTGAAATGTTTTTACCTGTCTACTAGGTATAGCAGGGGTATATCACAGCCTAAAAAATTGGCGAATTTCACCCCAGAATGCAACAGACAAATTAATAAAATGTTTTTACCTGTCTACTAGGTATAGCAGGGGTATATCACACCCCAAAATTGGTGAATTTCACACGAAAATTAACTAAAATTAAATACGTACAAATAAAAAATAATAATCTTGATTTATGAGGTAGAGGTCCATATGGAGTAGAAGTTTAAGAAGGCGGTGGATGTAGCAGTGTAGGTGGAAGCAGCGGTGGAGGAGGACGAGGTAGTAAACACTGTTTTTTGGTTTAAATTTAATATTTTTTTTAAGTGGGAAATATCCAAACTACAACAATAAGCAATTGCGCTGTAGTATAACAAGGCTGGGTAAGGCCGATATACATATCTATATACATATCTATTCTGCATAAGGTATGGACAAGTCCTGTGGAATCCATGCCTGGTACATTTTAATGAACGTAAGCATTTTCACATTAGCTGTGGACAGGCGGCTGCGCTTGTCTGTGATAATGCCCCATGACGTGCTAAGCAAACGTTCAGACAATAAACTGGCTGCAGGGCAGGCCAGCCCCTCAAAGGCGTAAAGGGCAAGCTCAGGCCATGTGCCCAATTTGGAAACCCAGAAGTTGAAGGGGGCAGACCCGTCATTTAGTACGTGTAGGCGTGTGCACACATACTGCTCCACCATGTTGCTGAAATGCTGCCTCCTGCTAAGACGTTCCATATCAGCTGGAGGTGCTGGTTGTTGTGGCGTGCTGACAAAACTTTTCCAAATTTCGGCCCTGCTAACCCTGCCTTCTTAGGTACTGGCGGTGCCCTAGCTGCGTTGGCGACCTCTTTCTCCTCCTCTGCCTTCGCCTTGTGCTTCCACTGTGCCCCTGCTGTCAGGTGGGAATTCCACCAACAGCACGTCTACCAGTGTGCACTTGTACTTGTGCATCTTACGATCACGCTCCAGTGACGGAATTAAGGACGGTACGCTGTCCTTGTAACGGGGATCAAGCAGCGTGGCCACCCAGTAATCAGCACAAGTTAGAATGTGGGCAACTCAGCGGTCGTTACGGAGACACTGCAGCATGTAATCGCTCATGTGTGCCAGGCTGCCCAGAGGCAACGAAAAGCTGTCCTTTGTGAGAGGTGTATTGTCTGTGTCCCCTGTATCCCCCCAGCCAATCACCAGTGATGGCCATGAGCTGGTTTGGGTGCCACCCTGCTGTGAACAGAGTTCCTCCTCCTCCATCTCCTCATCCTCCAGAACTGTGCCCTGGCTGGACAATTGTATACCTGGCATTTGTGGGTGCAGGTACCCACCCTCGGAGCCACTTGTGAATGCCTGGCCGGAAACCCTATGAAATTATCCCTCTTCGTCCTGTGCCACATCCTCTTCCATCATCACCAGAAGCATTTTTTCAAGGAGGCATAGAAGTGGGATAGTAACGCTGAGAACGGGGTTATCGGCACTGGCCATGTTGGTGGAGTACTCGAAACAGCGCAACGGAACCCATATGCGGCTTTTTCTCAGCCCGTAGTTCCCCAGCCTCTCCGGCTGTAATCAGTCCCGTACCTGTATGGGGAAGTGTGGCCCAACAGTCCTCCCGACTCCGGCCTTGTGACCCTTGAATCCCGGCGTCACAGCGTTCCCCAAACTTCTGGCTGTCACAGTGCCCCAGGGTCTCCCAGCCTGGCGAGCTGAGACCACGCACAGAGCCTCTGTTCTGGGTCTCTGTATCTCACAGCATATCTCTCCCCAGACTGACCTACTCTGAGGTGCTTTATGCCAGCCTGATTACAGCAGGCCTCACCTGCGATCACCTCAGGTAGAAAGGAAAACCCGTAATGGAAGGGTATGGACTGGCAACTCCCTCTACCAAGCCTAGCCACTAGTCCAAGTAAAATCCAGCCCAGAAAATGTATACAAAAATGTCTCTGCAAACTATGCTTTGCTGAGACTACTGCCACTCTCTGGATTTTATCTGTCTCACCCATCTGAGGTATCTGAAGTGGGACAACACACATTCCAGCACTGTTCACATTACCACACAGAATAGAACACCAGTATCTAACGCCTGTATTTCACACTGACAGATGCAGCCAAGGCCTCAAATTTAGTATTTGGCCCAAAATGGGTGTTCTTTTAAATAATAGAATAGAATACTAGTATATAATGCGTGTATTTCACACTGACAGATGCAGCAAAGGCTGAAAATTTAGTATTTTGGCCAAAATGGGTGTTTTTTTTTTAACCCAGAATATTATTGCAGTATTTCTAGTTTGTATGTCACACTAATAAATGCAGCATAGGCCTCAGATGTAGGATATTGCCAAAAATGGGTGTTTTTTTAAACCCAGAATATTATTACAGTATGTCAAGCTTGTATCTCACACTGACAGATGCAGCCAAGGGCGCAAATTTAGTATTTGGCCCAAAATGGGTGTTTTTTTGATAACAGAATAGAATACCAGTATATATAACGCTTGTATTTCACAATGACAGATGCAGCAAGGGCTGTAAAATTTAGTATTTTGCCCAAAAAGGGTGTTTTAGTAGGCATGGCTGTGATGGCTTCTAAGGGCACAAAAGTAAAAAGCTTGTTGATTGGCTGCTCTGCAGCCTTTCAAAGAGCGCCATTAACTCGCTGAACACTGAACCCGAACTTTTACTGAAAAATTCGGGTTCGGGTCTGGGATCCAAAAACCCTAAAGTTCGGTACGAACCCGAACTTTACAGTTTGGGTTTGCTCAACCCTAACGTCCAGTTCTTGGTAATGTCATTGTTGTGCCTTATTTTCTCCACTTGATGATGACTGTCTTCACTTCCATGGTATATCTAATGCCTTGGAAATTCTTTTGTACCCTTCTTCTAACTGAGTGCTTGTGAAGCAAAGCTGATACCAGTAAACAAACAAGTGCAATTTTATTATGTGCTGCATTATGGGGTTATTGATTTTTAGTGCACAAAGGTGTCCATAGCCTTTAAGTAAAAAAATTAATAAAAATGTTAAACATGGCTATTACAATAAATTTCTGGATCCATGTCTAGTAGTCTAACCCAATACCTTGCAATATAATTATTTTCAATAAATAAATCAACGGTCCTTTTAATATTTTCTTTTATTAACCATGAAAACTTTGGAACATTTGTTTAATGGGGGAGGGGGGTATTATATGATAACAACAGGCCCTACTTTTTAAAATCCTACCAAATACGGTATCTCAACAACAATAACAGTTAAAAGAGAACATGGCCATAGAGTCTACATGGGAGCTGTAGATACAAAACATTGGAGCAGATTTATTAATCCTGTCTAATATTCATACATTGGTAAGTTTGACCAATCAATCTAAAAATGCACCAAATGTATTAGTATTTCATGCTGTAAGATAAATTTGGAGTGTTATTAAACACTTGTACAACACATATTTGACTTACTTTGTGGCAAAATGATGGTGCATGTTTTTAGATAATCCAACCCCTCTTGTTGAGCAAGGCACAAAAAGTATCTTAAACAGAGTCTAATTAATGAGGGTTTAACCACTGAAAATTTACCATTCACAAGAATGGAGGTCTTAACTTCATCAATCACAAGAATCAGGGTTCAGTGCGAATGGAGCAACAGTCGTCATCATCTCTACGGGACTACTGAAAGAAGCCAAATACAGTGCTCAGCACTCTCCCACAGTCCCATAATTGTGAAAGGAGCTGTAGCACGCCACTGCTTTCATATTGTGATACCCCTGTTCTCATGATCAGTAGGGGACTTCTCATGATTGGTGGAGTCCCAGCAGTCAGATCCCCAGACTCTTATAACTTTTTTGTGGATAGGAGATAAGCTTAAAACGTTTTGTAACTCCAGTAAAATTTGAATTTGATGAGAGGCTGAATTTTAACACATTTTGAATAGTACAACTGCCCAAAGTATTTATTTTCCATGAAGATTTTTTTTTACATAGTTCCTTGATATTTAAGTGTATTGAAGAAATCATTAAAAAAAAGTTTGAAAGTCTATTTCTAAACTGAATAACAACTTTATTTTCTCTACTCTACACTATACACAGTATATTTAGCAAAGTACGATGGCAAAATATCAGATTTGTTTCTACATCATGTGCATTATCTATTTACACTGTAATATTTGAACAAGGGATTTAAATTTTCATTACTTAAATGTTCTCCTGTTGTAGAGTTCTGCCAAAGTGAACGGTTTATGAAGAGAAAGCCAGAGTGAGAATGTTTTGCTAGATGGCTGTCAGCTTTACAAGCCTACTAAAGGTTCCAAAAATAGGAAAGAAATGTGTAAGAGCAAAGTCAATGAGCACAGCTCACAACAGAAAGCAAAAGAATCCCAGGACAGAGCAAAATCTGACATGCACTTTGCAGGTGGTGTCAGCTGATCGGCTTATCTTTATCTTCCAAATATGTCAAGAGAAGAGAGAGAATGTCTTAGAATGACAAGAACAGAAAACAGTAGATTCTTAACATATACAATATAAAGTTAACAATTGAAAGAAATAAAGAACAGTCTACTCCACCTTTATTATTTCAATTAAAAATGGAGTGGTTCTATTAACATATAATACATGAAGAAGTTTATTTTACACGTATCACTCTTTTATGCAATATACATAAAACTCTGTGGAATAAAGGTACCTATCATGTTACTTATGTATCTGTTAAAAGAACTATCCATAGTATACTCTGATGCCAATATAAAGTACATTCTTACTCCCTTCAGTCTCTTGTCTATTTCTAATACAGTAAAGGTGGAAACGCTGATTATCTTTGTTTTACTTTTTAATTTTTTAAGTTTTTTTTTAGCCTAACATAGTGAACAAAGATATGAAAAAAAGGATTCAGTTATTTTTTTCTAGTAACAACACCTTGTACCTTCAAAAATTGTCTGCTCGAAAAATATTCAGTGGACATAGCCAGGAGCAAAAGGTTAGAGCCAGGGTACTGCAGTTTAGCTCCAATTCAAGTGAATGGGAGTGAGCTGCAGTATGCTGGTACATAAACTAGACAGTGGATGGAGCGGGTTTCAGGGTTAGCCCCCCGCCAATATGATATTGATGGCTAGAGATGAGCAAATTGATACTAAATTAATTGCATTCTTCTTGAATCTTTCAAAAATTTGAGTCAAATCCAAATCTGATTTGATTGTGAATATATCAAAACAGTAGAAATAGTAAGTTGTCCAGCTCACCCGATTTCATCCTGTGACTCTGTGCACAGAGCAGACCCAAGCCAGTCCAGACATCATGAAGTGTAGAAAAATAGAGGCTCCAGCACTCGTGGTAAAGTTTTGTAGGTCCCGGTCTTTATTACACCAAAATTGTATAAGCATATACTGTGGCACCCCTCTTCACTCCCCCAGTTACGCATTTCGAACTATACAGTTCTTAGTCATAATCCAATGTGTCCATTTCACTATGGGTTTATGTAGGCTGAGCTCCCATCAGCCCCAGAAAAAGGGGAGGAGGGAAGCGCAATTCCACAATCAACCACATATCAGACACCTGTTTAAACATAGTAAAAGTATACACCCGTGTTAAATAAAACATTCTAAAATCACTAAAATGAATTGGCTATGGTCACCTGCCTTCACCTCTTGGGGACATATGATGTACCGGTACGTCATGATGTCCTGGTAATTAAGGACACATGACGTTCCGGTACATCATGTGTAGTTCCGATCATCGCCGTGCGGTGGGCAGTGATCGGAACTGGGTGCCTGCTGAAATCAGCAGGCACCCTGGGACAATGCGCGGGGGGGTCGTATCGGCGATCGCCGCAAACCGCAGGTCGATTCAGACCTGCGGTTTTGATGCGTTTACGAGTCGTTGCGGTGGGGATTGGCGGTGCCATCGGGTCCCCATGCTGCTGTAATGGGGACCCGATAGCATGGAAGGCAGCGCGATGCCTTCCTTAGGCATTGGCGCTGCCTTCCGGTGAAGAGCCTGTGAGATCCAGCACCCTGGATCTCACAGGCAGGAAGCTGTATGAGTAATACACACTGTATTACTCATACAGCCAATGTATTCCAATACTGAAGTATTGGAATGCATTGTACAGGGGATCAGACCCCCAAAAGTTGAAGTCCCAAAATGGGACAAAAAATAAAGTGAAAAAAAAGTTTAAAAAATAAAGTTTTCCCTACAAAAAGTTAAAAGTTTCAAGTAAAAAAAAATTAATTTCCCCCAAATAATGTAAAAAAAAATTGGTAAAAAATAGGAAATTTTGGTATCGCCGGTATGACCTAACCCCTCAGATGAACACGGTAAAAAAAAAAAAAAAACTGTGCTAAATAAACCATTTTTTTGTCACCTTACACCACTAAAAGTACAACAGCAAGCGATCAAAAAGGCGTATGCCCACCAAAATAGTACCAATCTAACCGTCACCTCATCCCGCAAAAAATTTGCCCTTACCTAAGTCAATCGCCCAAAAAATAAAAAATAAATATGGCTCAGAATATTTTTTTTTGTTTTAAAAAAGCTGTTATTTTATAAAACTCAATTAAATAAAAAAAGTATACATATTAGGTATCGCCACATCCATAATAACCGGCTCTATAAAAATATCACATGACCTAACCCCTCAGGTGAACAACGTAAAAAAAAATATATAAAAACGGTGTAAAAAAAAAGGCATTTTTTGTCACCTTAAATCACAAAGTGTAATAGCAAGCGATCAAAAGTCATATGCACGCCAAAATAGTGCCAATCAAACCGTCATCTCATCCCGCAAAAAATGAGACCCTACCTAAGATAATCTCCCAAAAACTGAAAAAACTATGGCTCTCAAAATATGGAGACACTAAAACATGATATTTTTTGGTTTCAAAAATGATATTATTGTGTAAAACTTACATAAATAAAAAAAGTATACATATTAGGTATCGCCGCATCTGTAATAACCTGCTCTATAAAAATATCACATGACCTAACCCCTCAGGTGAATACCGTTAAAAATAAAAAATAAAAAGTATAAAAAAAGCCATTTTTTCTCATCTTACATCACAAAAAGTGTAATACCAAGCGATCAAAAAGTCATACGCCCCCTCAAAAATAGTGCCAATCAAACCGTTCATAATAAGAAAACTTATTATGAACCCCCAAACCCCACTGAAAACTTAGGCAAAGTTACTAATTAATTATTTTAAAGTACACTTTGATTATATAACAGATCTTTATAGGGAGAGAAATGTTCATATTGAAATAAGAGCAGTGTACCTAGTATCTTTTTCTCTTTTCAGAATTCATTAACAGGGTACACACCCAGTTGATGAATCTGGCTTAAGCTAAAAGCTCCAGCTAGGACCTTTCCAACACTTCTCTAATGAAGATTATTTTACTGTAAATCTCTTAATGAAATGCAGATAAATGATATAAACAGATGTACAATAGAGTTACCTAACAGTTAAAATGCCAGACAATGATTGTCATGGAGGTCATGGTAGCATGTATAGGAAGGCTGTTCATTGTATAGTGGGGGAGTTTGAGCAACCAGGGAAACTATTTCACCCAAGGTTCCCATATTTACCAGAATTTGTCATGGCTTTTATATCCAGCTCCTCCACCCGGTGCACCTGATGCACATTCTTTATCCATGATGATGGATGGTTGGTAGTGTTGATCGAGCATGCTCGGCCGAACACCAGTTCCGCTCGAGCATCTTGATGCTCGGCACATGGCATTATTTGTCCGAATACCGCATGTGCACGAGTGCAATGCTCGAGTCTCCTCCCCGCACGTTTGTTATGTGCAATAAATGTGCAGGTAAGTACTGCCCTTCACTGTAATGCCGTAGACATGTTGGTTACTGGCATTACAGTGATCGGCTGGCCGGAACGGGTCATCAGGTGCTATATAGCACACAATGACACATGTTCGGCTCAGTTTTAGTCAGGGAGAGCTGTGCTGAAGAAGGGAAAGATAGTGTAGGGAGTGAAATTTTCTTTTTTTCGTTGAAAAACTTGTCAGAGACCCATAAGTCTTTTAAGGACTATTGTTGTGTGTGGCAGCAGCAATATATATTTTTAGCGCAACCTGCGCTAAATTGCTAACATTTTACAGACCCAAAAGTCCTGTTAAGGACTGGTGTGTGTGACAGCAATATCTATTTTTAGCGCATCCTGCGCTAGGTAGCATACAATAGTTAGGCCGCTGAAGACAGTGACATTATCTGCGCTACATCTCCTGTGTAACGTGTGCACATACAAAAAATATCAGTGACATCCAGTGTACTTTTTTCGTAGATGGTGTCCGCTGCGGACAGTGACATTACCTGGGGTACATCTCCTATGTAATGTGCGCACATCCCAAAAATATCAGTGACATCCAGTGTACTTTTTCCGGTGTCCGCTGCGGACAGTGACATTACCTGGGGTACATCTCCTGTGTAACGTTTCCACTTCCCAAATACCTGTGACATTCCCTGTAATTTTATATTTGCCACTGCTGACTTCAGCAATAGTTAGGCCGCTGCAGACAGCGACATTATCTGCGCTACATCTCCAGTGTACTTTTTCCATAGACGGTGTCCACTGCGGACAGTGACATTAGCTGTGATACATTTCCTGTGTAATGTGTGCACATCCAAAAAATATCAGTGACATCCAGTGTACTATTTCCGTAGACAGTGTCCGCTGTGGACAGTGACATTACCTGGGGTACATCTCCTGTGTAACGTTTCTACATCCAAAATACCTGTGACATTCCCTGTAATTTAATATTAGCCGCTGCTGGCATCAGCAATAGTTACGCCGCTGCAGACAGCGACATTATCTGCACTACATCTCCTGTGTAACGTGTGCACATCCAAAAAATATCAGTGACATCCAGTGTACTTTTTCCGTCGACTGTGTCCGCTGCGGACAGTGACATTACCTGGGGTACCTGGTATCTTTGCAATAATATGCAAAGCATTCAGTAAGGGCAGGTTCACATTACCATTTGGTTTTCTGTTCTTCTGATGCATCAGAAAATTAACAAAAAATGGATCCTGTATTTTAAAGACAATATGTTACCCTGATTTAGAACTATTATCTATAGTGATACATGAGTAGTACTGCAGATAAGGAGTCTAGATTATGTTTGTGTCTTGAACCATTTGTTTAATAAAGCATTTGTTTTTGCATATTCTGTGTCCATATGTTCCATTTTTTTCCCCTAATGCCCTCTATTCTTCCACTATCAGTGCTCAAAGCTGCACTGAAATACACAGGCCAGACTGATTTGCTGTGATTATATAATGGAGAGTGCTCATTTGCGCATGCACAACAGTCTTGACAATGTATTTCAATGTAGCTTTGAGCGTTGACAGAGGGAGAAGGGGGGGCAAGACAAAAAAAAAAAATAGTAATCTAGACTCCTTATCTGTAGTACTACTCATGTATTAAAAATATAAACATCATTGGTATCACCGCTACCAAAAAACGCCCGTACTATTAAAATCTAAAAATGTTTTTTCAATATGGTGAATGGTGTAATGAAAAAAAAGGGTCAAAATAGCACTTTTATATTGTTTCTCTTACACCCAAAAAATGTGATTGAAATGTGACATACACTCCAAAATGGCATCAATAAAAACTACAGATTGTCCTACAAAAATGAGCCCTCAAACAGCT
Organism: Bufo bufo; assembly: GCF_905171765.1. Lineage (NCBI taxonomy): Eukaryota > Metazoa > Chordata > Amphibia > Anura > Bufonidae > Bufo > Bufo bufo. The sequence continues at coordinate 267,636,102 of NC_053390.1, read as the reverse complement.
CAGTAGATATAACTATAAAAAAGTTCTGAAAGTTAGAATATGGTGATGTAAAAAAAGTATATATAGTTTTAGTTTATTTTTACTATTTAGAAATAAAAAACCTATACATATGTGGTATTGTTGTAATCGTACTGACACAAAGAACGAAAGGCACAGTTTAGTTTTGAAACAAAGGGAATGCTTTAGGAAAAAAACCCGTTAAACGGTGAAGGAATTGCATTTTTTCCAATTCCACCCATTTGGAACTTTTTTCCCGCTTCCCATTACATTGTATGCCATATTAAATGGTGGCATTAGAAAGTACAAACTTGTCCCACAAAAAATAATCCCTCATGTGGACGGAAAAATAGAAAGTTATGGAAGAAAAATGAAAAAGTAAAAAATAACTCCAGTATCCTAAGGGTAAAGCACATTTGTCATCTGTTTTGCATTCTGGACTTTTTTTCTGTCTGAAATAATGGATTCTATGTAGCAACATAAATTCATTTTAAACTCCGTTTAGCAGCGTGCCACAGATTGATTTTATTTAAGGCTTTTATTGTACAATACATGGTAATGGTGCCATCCTGCCTATAATATGCTATCATAGTATATATGCTATATACAAGTGCTAGAACCCTGTCCATTCATCCTCTAGTCAGCTCTGAAAGTGTAGACAAACATTCCTGCTCATTTTCTAGGATAGGTTGCTGGCGGCATTTTAAATCATTCCTATAGAATGTCTTTAATGAAATTTAAGAAAAGGCGGACACATCTTTAATTAGAGAAAAATAAAGAAGTGTGGAGCATAGATAGAATGCAGTTTAGAAGAAACAACTAGGGCAATTAATATTAAATCATTGCAAGAACTAAAACAAATAGAATTTGAAGGGAATGTGTCATCAGAAAATTACCTATTGTTTCAATCACATTTTTATGTTTTGCATATTTTTATATTTGATGATGTTATTTTAAAATTTCCATGTCAATAGCTATAGTTAAACAAAAAACATAAAATCCTACTATTTTTGCACTGGCCTTGAAGCCTACATCTTGGGCTATACAGACCATTTAATGCTGTTACCTGCTTAGGCTACTTTCACACTAGCGTTCGGGTGTCCGCTTGTGAGCTCCGTTTGAAGGGTCTCACAAGCGGCCCCGAATGCATCCTTACTGCCCTAATGCATTCTGAGTGGACGCGGATCCACTCAGAATGCATCAGTCTTGCAGCGTTCGGGTGTCCGCCTGGCCGTGCGGAGGCTAGCGGATCCGTCCAGACTTACAATGTAAGTCAATGGGGACGGATCCGTTTGAAGATGACACAATATGGCTCAATCTTCAAACGAATCCGCCCCCATTGACTTTCAATGTAAAGTCTGGACGGATCCGTTCAGGCTACTTTCACACTTCGAAATTTTTTTAAACTATACAGGGAGTGCAGAATTATTAGGCAAATGAGTATTTTGACCACATCATCCTCTTTATGCATGTTGTCTTACTCCAAGCTGTATAGGCTCGAAAGCCTACTTCCAATTAAGCATATTAGGTGATGTGCATCTCTGTAATGAGAAGGGGTGTGGTCTAATGACATCAACACCCTATATCAGGTGTGCATAATTATTAGGCAACTTCCTTTCCTTTGGCAAAATGGGTCAAAAGAAGGACTTGACAGGCTCAGAAAAGTCAAAAATAGTGAGATATCTTGCAGAGGGATGCAGCACTCTTAAAATTGCAAAGCTTCTGAAGCGTGAACATCGAACAATCAAGCGTTTCATTCAAAATAGTCAACAGGGTCGCAAGAAGCGTGTGGAAAAACCAAGGCGCAAAATAACTGCCCATGAACTGAGAAAAGTCAAGCGTGCAGCTGCCAAGATGCCACTTGCCACCAGTTTGGCCATATTTCAGAGCTGCAACATCACTGGAGTGCCCAAAAGCACAAGGTGTGCAATACTCAGAGACATGGCCAAGGTAAGAAAGGCTGAAAGACGACCACCACTGAACAAGACACACAAGCTGAAACGTCAAGACTGGGCCAAGAAATATCTCAAGACTGATTTTTCTAAGGTTTTATGGACTGATGAAATGAGAGTGAGTCTTGATGGGCCAAATGGATGGGCCCGTGGCTGGATTGGTAAAGGGCAGAGAGCTCCAGTCCGACTCAGACGCCAGCAAGGTGGAGGTGGAGTACTGGTTTGGGCTGGTATCATCAAAGATGAGCTTGTGGGGCCTTTTCGGGTTGAGGATGGAGTCAAGCTCAACTCCCAGTCCTACTGCCAGTTTCTGGAAGACACCTTCTTCAAGCAGTGGTACAGGAAGAATTCTGCATCCTTCAAGAAAAACATGATTTTCATGCAGGACAATGCTCCATCACACGCGTCCAAGTACTCCACAGCGTGGCTGGCAAGAAAGGGTATAAAAGAAGAAAATCTAATGACATGGCCTCCTTGTTCACCTGATCTGAACCCCATTGAGAACCTGTGGTCCATCATCAAATGTGAGATTTACAAGGAGGGAAAACAGTACACCTCTCTGAACAGTGTCTGGGAGGCTGTGGTTGCTGCTGCACGCAATGTTGATGGTGAACAGATCAAAACACTGACAGAATCCATGGATGGCAGGCTTTTGAGTGTCCTTGCAAAGAAAGGTGGCTATATTGGTCACGGATTTGTTTTTGTTTTGTTTTTGAATGTCAGAAATGTATATTTGTGAATGTTGAGATGTTATATTGGTTTCACTGGTAAAAATAAATAATTGAAATGGGTATATATTTGCTTTTTGTTAAGTTGCCTAATAATTATGCACAGTAATAGTCACCTGCACACACAGATATCCCCCTAAAATAGCTAAAACTAAAAACAAACTAAAAACTACTTCCAAAAATATTCAGCTTTGATATTAATGAGTTTTTTGGGTTTATTGAGAACATGGTTGTTATTTAATAATAAAATTAATCCTCAAAAATACAACTTGCCTAATAATTCTGCACTCCCTGTAATGCAGACGGATCCGTTCTGAACGGATCCCAAGTCTGCATTATATGAGCGGATCCGTCTGTGCAGACATCAGACGGACCCGCCCTGAACGCTAGTGTGAAAGTAGCCTTATCTGTCATTTTAATTCTGCCTGCAATTATATCACCTCTGTGTATAGATAAGACAGGGTCCACCATTCACAATAGGTGATTGGCAAAGCTTATCTATTCTTGTACAATAACCTCTGCACAGGTCACACAGCATGCCTAGAAAACTTTCCCTTAATATGGTCCTCTCCTGACCATTGTGGCAAGGTGGCAGCCCCCATAATTAGTGTTGGGCGTGAATCGAAAATTTTAATCGTGAATATCGCCACTTCGAGAATTCGCAAAGATTTAGAATATAGTGCTATATATTCGTATTCACAAATATTCTAGTTTTTTTTTTATCTGAACCCATGATCCCTCCCTGCTTCTTGCTTGTGGGCCAATGAGAAGGCTGCAATGTCTTTGTCTGAGCTTAGCCACATCCCTAGCAACCAATAGGAAAGTTGCCTACCCCTTACTATATAAGAACCTCCCCAGCAGTGGCGTAGCGTGGGTTGCCAGCACCCGGGTCAAGCCAAGTATTCCGCCCCCCCAACCTGTGACCACTCCCATTTGTACAGATAATGTAGTAGATATCACCTGCAGTCCTATGTAACACCACAGATAACACGGTGATAACTCTCTGTGTACAGATAATGTAGTAAATGGGTGTGAGGCCCCAGATTTTAGAACACAAACAGTGTGACCTAAAGTCTGGGGCCAGGCTGCTACAGTGTGGGCCAAATTCTATATCCACCTTCCCATCACTACAGAACATACAGGGTAATATAGCTCCCCATACCTCTTACATCCAGTGATGTCTCCTTTGATGTAGATGTTCCTTTCCTCTTTACTGATCTTCTCCTTTCAGACCTTCAAGGCAGACCAACATTTTTGAGCCATTTCTCGTCTCTGCAGTTTGACAAAAATCTTAGTTCACTACTTTTCCATCACCCTCCCATTATCTGGACATGTCCTCCTACCATCCCCAATACTCTGCCTGCCGTGCTCCCCAATATTATACTGCAGAAACAGATAAACCCCCTGATAATAGTAGTACCATGCATATAGTGTCCTTCAATAATTATTGGCACACAGTGCCCTAAAATAACTGCGCCCAGCCACTAATAGTGTAAACATAGTGTCCCACAAAAGTATTTGTGGTAAGCTGATTCTGTGCCAAGGTGCCCCCACAGTAATTGTGCTCCCAAAAGTCCCACCATTAGAAATAATTCTCTGCTAGAACACACATGGTAGTAATAGTGCTCCTACAGTGCCCCCAACATGTCCCTACTGTGCCCCAGAAGTAATAATGCTCCCATAGTGCCCATACTAGTAATCATGTTCCCCCTAGACCCCCAGTAGTAATAAAGCCCACCATAATGCCCTTCAGTAGTAATAGTTCTCCTTATAATGTGACAGTGCAAAAAATACCCCCTTTTAATGCCTTCAGTTGAGCTAATGTCCCCATAGTGCCCCCATAATGTGCCAGTATAAAATACCCCTATATAGTACCCCCAGTAAATGCCCCCATAGTGCTCCTCTCCCCCTTTCTCCTAGTGCCCTCCAAAATGTACCAATATAAAATGCCCCATATATAGTGCCCTGGTAGATGCCCTCAGTTTCCCCCATAATTTGCAAGTATAAAATACCCCTTCTTATAGATGACCCCATAGTACTCCTCTCCCCTTCTCCATAGTACCCACCATAATGTGCCCCAGTATAAAATGCCCCTATACAGAGCCCCCCATATAAAATACTCCTTCTTTGTGGCCTCAGTATATGCCCTCAATAATGTGCCAGTAAGAAGTGCCCTTACAGTGCCACCCAATAATGTGCAATCAAAAGTGCGCAAATAATGTGCCAATAATAAGTGCCCCCATAGATGCCCCTACAGTGCCCCCAATAATGTGCAAGTAAGATGTGCCCCCATAGATGCCCCCCAATCATGTGCCAGTAAGAAGTGCCCCCCAATCATGTGCCCCCATAGATGGCCCCCCAATTATGTGCCAGTAACAAGTGCCCCCCTCATGTGTCAGTAGCCAGTATTGTACCGTAAAAATAAAAATAAACATTTATACTTACCTCCGTGGCAGCAATGCGATGCAGGCCTCTTCTGACCTGTGTCCCCCACTGTACGGCTCAGGTGGCGTGATGACCTGAGGACAGCGACTATGGGGATGAGCTCTTCCACAATGGAAGCACTCATTTCCCTGTGCCCTGCCGCCGCCCCCCACTTGTGAGCAGGGCTGCGCCACCTAGGGCGATCGCCTCACTTTGCCTAATTGGCGATGCGCCCCTTCTGGCACCCCTTAAAATGTTGCGCCCGGGGCAAAAGCCCCCCCACGCTACTCCACTGCTCCCCAGCAGCCTTTTTCTGCAGTTTTTGCTGTTCTGAGAGAGACAGCAGTGTCATTGCTGTGCTCTGTGCTTTGCTGTGTCATTACATTAGATAGTTAGTTAGCTTATATATATATTACAGATAATTAGTGGGAGATAGTCAGTGTAGGTTAGAGTGTGATATAGTGTAGCTGATAGGTTCTGCTGTCCATACATACATGCTACAGACATAGAGCTGTAATGTCACAAGTTCACAATAATACTTAGTGCACCAATCAGTAATATGTAGTCAGATCTGCTAAAATGTGAAGTTGCATGTATTGCGCCAAAATATGCAAATCATTTATTGCCGATTTGCGCAATCGCATATCTACACTCCCCTACAGTGAATGTGACCACGGTTCGCACCCTGCTGTCCAAGCTAAATGCGAGGAAAGCCCCCGGACCCGATAGTGTCTCTCCTGTGTGCTTGAAATACTGCTCAGGCCAACTGGCCCCGGCCCTCACCCCAATCTTTGACAGATCCCTTAAGGAGGGACACGTCCCCGCCTGCTTTAAGAACTCAACTATCATCCCTGTGCCGAAGAAACAGGGCGTTTCTGATCTAAACAACTTCCGGCCCGTGACTCTGACTTCGGTGGTCATGAAGACCTTAGAGAAGGTGGTCCTCTCCATCCTGAAGCCCGCCACTCTGGACCGGCTGGACCCTCTGCAATTCGCCTACAGGGCAAACAGATCCACTGACGATGCGATTAACATGTGTCTAGAGTACGTCACTGAACACCTTGAAAAACCCAACACATACGCGAGAATCCTCCTTCTAGACTTCAGCTCGGCTTTTAATACCATCTCCCCCAGCATCCTGCAGAGGAACCTCACGGCGCTTAATGTCCACCCAACACTACGACATTGGATCATGGACTTCCTCACTAACAGGTCCCAGGTCGTCAGATTAGGCAATCTGTCCTCCAACCGAGGGTCACCAACACTGGCGCCCCTCAGGGATGTGTACTATCGCCGTTCCTTTTCTCTCTGTACATGAACGAGTGCAGATCGGCTGAGGCCTCGGTTAAAGTCATCAAGTTCGCAGATGACACCACACTCGCGGGCCTGATTAGCGACAACGACGAGCAGGCCTACCGTAAAGGAAATTGACAGGGTCAGCAACTGGTGTGGCGCGCACAATCTGGTCCTAAACACCACAAAGACGGTCGAGCTGGTCATTGACTTCAGGAAGAGAAAGGCAAATCCGCCCCCGACCTACATTGATGAATCTGAAGTCGCAAGGGTACCCAGCCCCGCCTCCTAGGCACGACAATCTCTGAGGACCTATCCTGGCGTCCCAACATCTCGTCTATCATAAAGAAGGCTCACCATCGGCTCTTCTTCCTTCGACCACTGAAGAAGTTCGGCATGGCACAGGACCTACTGAAGTCCTTCTACTCCAGCACCATCGAGTCGGTCCTGTGCTCGTCTCTCCTGGTTTGGTATGCCGTCTCATCAGCAAGTGACAAGCGCAAACTACAAAGGGTCATCAGCTCGGTGGAGAGAACTATCCGACTGCCACCCCCACCCCTTGACTCTATCTTCTCCGACAGACTGCGCTCCAGGGCTCTAAAAATATCCAATGACCACTCCCATCCCAGCCAGCATCTCTTCAGGCGTCTAACGTCCGGCCGCAGGTATCAGGCCATCCCTGCAAGGATATCGAGGAGGCTGAACACTTTCTTCCCAACGGCCGTCAGACTGCTGAACTCACCCGCTCATAATCCCTCGCCCCTGCTGTGCCCATCGCAGAACCTCCCCCCCCCCATGTTCCCCACTGCTTCTTGTCAACCACTAGTACTATGCCTGTACCTGTGCCTAACCCAATTCCGGGCACGATCGATTGTGTCGTGTTTGGCGAATAAAGCTGATTCTGATTCTGATATAAAGCTTTTGTAATGTTCTGCCATACCAACCACTTTCTCCAGTCTCAGGAAACTTCTGCAGCTTGAAAAATGTAGCAAAAGTGACCAATAGGGTTGAGTGAACCCGAACTGTAAAGTTCGGGTTCGTACCGAACTTTATGATTTTGGGACCCCGGACCCGAACCCGAACATTTCCGTAAAAGTTCAGGTTCGGTGCTTTCTTGGCGCTTTTTGAAAGGCTGATCAACAAGCGTCATACTACTTGCCCCAAGAGGCCATCACAGCCATGCCTACTAATGGCATATATGTGATTGGCCAGAGCAGCATGTGACCCAGGCTCTATATAAGCTTGAGTCACGTAGCACTGCACTTCACTTTGCTGTTACAAGTGTAGGGAGAGGATGCTGCTGGACTTGTGATTTCAGGGAGAGCATAGAATCTAACTCAGCGATCTACAGACAAATAGTTGTGTGAGTGTAGGGCACTATCGTTTTACCCTGCCCTGAGCTCATTGACCAAAAAATACAAACTTTTAGAATTCTGTCAGTTAGGTGGGTGGCGGCGGCAGCCATTTTATGCATGCTCAGTGCACCAGCACTGCATCTGAGCTTTTGGGACATTGCAAATCACCATTTTTTGGGGGCAAACTACAACATCTGTATTAGTCAGTGTGCAAATTAAGGTAGAAATACACCCATCATTTTCTGGGGTTTTAAAAACACACAATCTTTTTTTTTTAAAAACGTATTTTCCAGATCTGCAAGTGTTAAATTCAAGTTTAATATATACAGCTTTCATATTCTGTTAGCAAAAAAAGACTTTTTTGGCAATCTACAACATCTGTAATAGTCAGTGTGCAATTTAAGGTAGAAATACACCCATCATTTTTTGGGGTTTGAAAAACACACTCTTGACAAAAAACACTATTTTCAGGCCTTGCAGCATCAGCACGTGTGAAATTACAGGCTTATATACTGCTGTCAAATTCAGTTTTTAAACAAACACTCATTTGGGCACAAAAAAATTTGTTGGCAGCCTTTGATGCAGATGTCATTGTGAGATACACCCTTAAAGGGGTTCTGCACTTTCATTTAACTGATGATCTATCCTCTGGATAGATAATCAGCTTCTGATCGGCGGGGGTCCGACACCCGGGACCCCCGCCGATCAGCTGTTTTAGAAGGCAGTGGCGCTCCAGCAGCGCCGCGGCCTTCTCACTGTTTACTGCCGGGCCGCCGGCCCACTGACGTCACGACTAGTATCAACTAGCGTGGGAGCGGCTAAGCTCTGTTCATTTGAATGGAGCTTAGCCGCGCCCACGCTAGTTGATACTAGTCGTGACGTCAGTGGGACGGCGGCCCGGCGTTAAACAGTGAGAAGACCGCGGCGCTGCTGGAGCGCCGCTGCTGGAGCGCCGCTGCCTTCTCAAACAGCTGATCGGCGAGGGTTCCGGGTGTCGGACCCCCGCCGATCAGAAGCTGATGATCTATCCAGAGGATAGATCATCAGTTAAATGAAAGTGCAGAACCCCTTTAATACATTTGGGTTACATTCAGAGATTTTAAATACCGCCATTTGGTGCACCAATATTGAATTCAGGCCTACACTGGTTCAGGCCCTGTGAGATACCCCCTATACATACAGAGGTTTGAATTAGGCATTTGAAATATAGACATTTGAAATACAGCCATTTGAAATACAGCCATTTTGTGCAAAGCTATATTTACTTCAGGCCTACACAGGTTTAGACCGTGTGAGATACCCCCCTACATACAGGGGTTTGAATCAGGCATTTGATATACAGCCTTTTTGTGCAAAAATATATTTACTTCAGGCCTACACTGATTCAGGGCGTGTGTGATCCCCCCTATACATACAGGGGTTTTAATTAGGCATTTGAAATACAGCCATTTGAAATGCAGCCATTTTGAGCAAAGATATATTTACTTCAGGCCTACACTGGTTCAGACCTTGTGAGATACCCCCTACGTACAGGGGTTTGAATCAGTCATTTGAAATACAGCCATTTGAAATACAACCATTTTGTGCAAAGATATATTTACTGCAGACCTACACTGATTCAGGGCGTGTGTGATATCCCCTATACATACAGGGGTTTGAATCAGGCATTTGAAATACAGCCATTTAAAATACAGCCATTTTGTGCAAAGATATATTTACTTCAGGTCTACACTGGTTCCGGGCGTGTGTGATCCCCCCTATACATACAAGGGTTTGAATTAGGCAATTGAAATACAGCCATTTGAAATACAGCCATTTTGTGCAAAGATATATTTACTGCAGGCCTACACAGGTTCAGACCGTGTGAGATACCCCCCTACATACAGGGGTTTGAATTAGGCATTTGAAATACAGCCATTTGAAATACAGCTATTTTATTTTGTTCTAACAAATCTTTAATTGAGGCCTAGTCTGGTTCAGGCCGTGTGAGATACACCCTTTACATACTGTCGTTCTTTTCTACTATTAATTAAACACCCATTTAAGGCAAGATCCTAAATTCAAAAAATAAGAGGAGAGCGTCAAATAAGAGACGTGGCCCAGGTCATGGTGCTGGTGGAGCTCTTGTTGCAGGGAGAGGACGTGGTCGATCTGTGCCAGCTACACGCACAAGTGAAACCCCTTCCTCAGGTGCGATTAGGCGACAAAACCTTCAGCGGTATTTGGTCGGGCCTAATGCTGCTCTACGAATGGTGAGGCCTGAACAAGTACAGGCGATAGTAGATTGGGTTGCTGACAGTGGATCCAGTTCCTTCACATTGTCTCCCACCCAGTCTCCTCCTGAAAGACCACAGTTGGCACCTGCAGCCGATGTCCATCAGTCTTTCACCTCACCCCCTTGCAAATCAGCCAAGCAGTCTGAGCCCCAAGTCATGCAGCAGTCTCTTCTGATTTTTGATGACTCTGTTAGCAGGGTTTCCCAGGGCCATCCACCTAGCCCTGCCCCAGAAGTGGAAGACATTGAGTGCACCGATGCCCAACAACTTATTTTTTAAGATGAGTACATGGAAGGACCATCGCAGCACGTCTCGGATGATGACAAAACACAGGTGCCAACTGCTGGGGCTTTCGAAAGTGTGCAGACCGACAAGGAAGTCAGGGGTGAAGACTAGGTGGAAGATGATGTGGAGGACGATGAGGTCCTCGAACCCACATGGAATCAAGGTCATGCGAGTGACCGATATAGTTTGGAGGAAGAGGCGGTGGTCGCACAGAGCCACCAGCACAGCAGAAGAGGGAGCAGGGTGCAAAAGCGGAGCGGCCGTCCTCTAGACAGTACGCCTCTTACTGCCCACCGCAGCAAGGGACCGAGCACACCAAAGCCAGCTCCAAGAAGTTCCCTGGCGTGGAAGTTCTTCAGACAATGTGCTGACGACAAGACACGAGTGGTTTGCACGCTGTGCAATCAGAGCCTAAAGCGAGGCATAAACGTTCTCAACCTGAGCACAACCTGCATGACCAGGCATTTAAGTGCAAAGCACAAGCTGCAGTGGAGTAGACACCTCAAAAACCAAGAAAGGTCTCTGGCTCCTCCTGCTTCCTCTTCTGCTGCAGTCGTGGCCTCTTCATCCACCTCTGGAGTGACAGTGCCACCTGGCACCCCACAAACAGAGGATCTGCCAGCAACACCAACACCTGGGTCACCAAGCATCTCCACAATGTCCCACGGAAGCGTTCAGCTCTCCATATCCCAAACGCTGTAGAGGAAGAGGAAGTACCCCCCTAACCACCCGCGATCCCTAGCCCTGCATGCCAGCATTTCTTAATTACTTGCCTTTGAAATGCTGTCATTCCGTCTGGTGGAGACGGATAGTTTTAAAGGCCTTATGGCGGTGGCTGTCCCACAGTACGTCATGCCCAGCCGCCACTACTTTTCAAGGCGAGCCATCCCTTCCCTTCACAACCAAGTAAAGGACAAAATCAGGTGTGCACTGCGCAACGCCATCTGTGGCAAGGTGCACCTGACTACAGATACGTGGACCAGTAAGCACGGTCAGGGCAGTTATATCTCCATAACAGCACACTGGGTAAATGCAGTGGCGGCTGGGCCTGAGGCGGATAGCAGTTTGGCGCATGTCCTTCCACCACCGAGGAATGCAGGGCGCTTCAGTTTACCTCCTGTTGCTTCCACCTCCTACTCTGCTTCCTCATCCTCTACTAGCTCCTCATCCGGTCAGCGTAACACCTTCACCACCAACTTCAGCACAGCCAGGGGTAAACGACAACAGGCAGTTTTAAAACTTATCTGTTTGGGGGACAAACCCCTCACGCGCAGGAGCTGTGGACGGGCCTTGAACAACAGACCGATGAGTGGTTTGTGCCAGTCAGCCTCAAGCCCGGCCTGGTGGTGTGCGATAATGGGCGAAATCTCGTAGCAGCTCTGGGACTAGCCGGTTTGACGCACATCCCTTGCCTGGCGCATGTGCTGAATTTGGTGGTGCAGAGATTCCTTAAAAATTACCCCGACATGTCAAAGCTGCTGCATAAAGTGCGGGCCGTCTTCTCACCCTGCTGCTGCTCGCCTGTCAGCGCTGCAGCGTAACTTCGGCCTTCCCGCTCACCGCCTCATATGCGACGTGCCCACAAGGTGGAACTCCACCTTGCACATGCTAGCCAGACTGTGCGAGCAGCAGCAGGCAATAGTGGAGTTTAAGCTGCAGCACACACGTGTGAGTTGCTCGCCGGAACAGCACCACTTCACCACCAATGACTGTGCCTCCATGCGAGACCTGTGTTCCTTGTTGCGCTGTTTCGAGTACTCCACCAACATGGCCAGTGCCGATAACGCCGTTCTCAGCGTTACTATCCCACTTCTATGCCTCCTTGAAAAAATGCTCCTGACGATGATGGAAGAGGATGTGGCACTGGAGGAGGAGAAGGAAGAGGGATAATTTTGTAGGGTTTCCGGACAGTCATTTCCAAGTGGCTCCGAGGGTGGGTTCCTGCACCCACAAACTCAAGGTACACAATTGTCCAGCCAGGGCACAGTTCTGGAGGATGAGGAGGTGGAGGATGAGGAGGAGGAGATGCAGGAGGAGGAACCATGTTCACAGCAGGTTGGCACCCAGACCAGCCCATGGCCATCACTGGTGCGTGGATAGGGGGATACAGAGGACACAGACGATACACCTCCCACAGAGGACAGCTTTTTGTTGCCTCTGGGCAGCCTGGCACACATGAGCGATTACATGCTGCAGTGTCTCCGCAACGACCACCGAGTTGACCACATTCTAACTTGTGCTGATTACTGGGTGGCCACGCTGCTGGATCCCAGTTACAAGGACAGCGTACAGTCCTTAATTCCGTCACTGGAGCGTGATCGTAAGATGCGCGAGCTCAAGCGGACGCTGGTAGACGCGCTGCTGGTGGCATTCCCACCTGACAGCGGGGGCACAGTGGAACCACAAGGCGAAGGAAGAGGATCAGGAAGAGGTCGCCAACGCAGCTGGGGCACCGCCAGCACCTCAAAAGGCAGGGTTAGCATGGGAGAAATGTGGAAAAGCTTTGTCAGCACACCACAACAACCAGCACCACCAGCTGATATGGAACGTCTTAGCAGGAGGCAGCATTTCACCAACATGGTGGAGCAGTATGTGTGCACACACCTACACGTACTGAATTACGGGTCTGCCCCCTTCAACTTCTGGGTCTCCAAATTGGGCACATGGCCTGAGCTTGCCCTTTACGCCTTGGAGGTGCTGGCCTGCCCTGCAGCCAGTGTATTATCTGAACGTGTGTTTAGCACGGCAGGGGGCGTCATCACAGACAAGTCCAGCCGCCTGTCCACAGCCAATGTGGACAAGCTCACGTTCATTAAAATGAACCAGGCTTGGATCCCACAAGACTTGTCCGTACAGAATAGACATTTATACCACCATCAAACATACATTCTTGTACTCAAGGCAAGTGCTATTATTTTTTGTTTTCTTTTTTTTTATTTGTCCCAATATTTTGGGGGCTACCTACCCCAATAAAAAATAAAAAATACCATGTTGGCTTCCTGTTCCTCCTCCATTGCTGCCTACACCTACAATACCACATTCACTGCCTCCTCAACCTCCGACTCCATATCCACCTCCTTTTCTGAGTTGCAGGTTAATAATTTGCAATTTTTAGTTATTTTATTTTATTTGAAGTTATTTCCCTTTCCAAATTTGTTTGCAGGGCAGTTGCCATGCTCTTAAACACATTTTACTGCCTTTTACATCCCTCTAGCCATTTTAAGGACTATTTTAGAGCCATTTTAATGCAAAAAAGTGCCAATTTTAGTGCCCTAAATTGAAAAAAAATCCTATTTTTAATTGTCGGGTGACATTTTACCATTTTTGGCGTATGCAAACCCATGCTGTGCCTGGGAGACATGGGCCTAAATCTCTCAAAATCCTCTGTTCTATTGCTGGGTGACATGAACCCCCTTTTGCCATGAATGAACCCCTGCTGTGCCTGGGTGACATAGGCCTAAATCTCTCAAAATCCTCTGTTCTATTGCCGGGTGACAAGAACCCACTTTTACTGTGAATGAACCCCTGCTGTGCCTGGGTGACATGGGCCTAAATCTCTCAAAATCTGTTCTATAGCTGGGTGACATGAACCTCGTTTTGCTGTGAATGAACCCCTGCTGTGCCTGGGTGACAGGGGCCTAAATCTCTCAAAATCCTCTGTTCTATTGCTGGGTGAAAAGAACCCACTTTTGCCATGAATGAACCCCTGCTGTGCCTGGGTGACTGGGGCCTAAATCTCTCAAAATCCTCTGTTCTATTGCTGGGTGACATGAACCCACTTTTGCCATGAATGAACCCCTGCTGTGCCTGGGTGACATGGGCCTAAATCTCTCAAAATCTTCTGTTCTATTGCTGGGTGACATGAACCTCCTTTTGCCGTGAATGAACCCCTGCTGTGCCTGGGTGACAGGGGCCTAAATCTCTCAAAATCCTCTGTTCTATTGCTGGGTGACATGAACCTCCTTTTGCCGTGAATGAATCCCTGCTCTGCATTGCTGACAGCGAACTAAATTTAGCGAAAACATCTGTTACTGATCGGAAGATGCGGGACTACAAGCACACGCTGATGATGGCATTCCCACCTGACAGCGGGGGCACAGTGGAAGCACACGGCAAAAGCAGAGGAGGAGGAAGAGGTGGCCAACGCAGCTGGGGCACCGCCAGCACCTGAGAAGGCAGTGTTAGCATGGCCAAAATGTGGAAAAGCTTTGTCAGCCTTGGAGGTGCTGACCTGGCCTGCAGCCAGTTTATAGTGTGAACGTATGTTTAGCACGGCAGAGAGCATTATCACAGGCCGCAGGCAATGTGGACAAGCTTACGTTTATTAAAATGAACCAGGCTTGGATCCCACAGGACTTGTCCGTACCTTGTGCAGAAAAGACATTAATACCAGCCTTAACCATCCATTCTTGTACTCAAGTGCAGTTATTCTTTGTTTTATTTTGTTATATGTCCCCAATTTAAAAATAAAAAAATAACACAAATCAGTGTTGGCTACCTATTCCTCCTTCACCGCCGCTTCTCCCTACACCGCCACGTCAACCTACACCGCCACATCCACCCATCCACCGCCTCCTCAACCTCCTACTCCTAGATCCAGATTGTTTATGTTATTTTAAGTCATTTCCCTATCCACATTTGTTTGCAAAACAGTTGTCATGCTCTTAAGCACATTTTGATGCCTTTTGCAGCCCTCTAGCCCTTTCCAGGACTATTTTAGAGCCTCTTTAGTGGCCAAAAGTTCGGGTCCCCATTGACTTCAATAGGGTTCGGGTTCGGGGTCAAGTTCGGGTCCCGAACCCGAACATTATTTTCAAGTTCGGCCGAACTCGTCGAACCCGAACATCTAGGTGTCCGCTTAAATCTAGTGACCAACACCTGTACTGCTCGCGCAATATGTTCATATTACATTGCCATTTTTTGTAATCAAGAAAATAATGGCAAATTCTCAAATTTGCGAATTTATGACGAATATTCACCCAAATATTCACGAAATATCACAAATTAGAATATTTCCCCTGCCGCTCATCACTACCCATAATTATGATCAGCAAATAGAAGAAACAAGATCTGTCATCAGAAGACTAAACCAGATTAGAAAAATGTATTTGTGTTGCTATCAGCTTTTAACTGGCAGATAAAAGTTTTGGCGGCACATTTCCTTTAGGAAAAAATAGACAAATATGTCTGTTCATTGGCTATGCATTTAGATGGGACAGTAATCTAGCCAGAATATTATTCATGGACTACTGTATGGGTTGTTTTATGAATGAAAGTGGAGGCAGAATAGAAATTATGAGATTGTGGATGTAGGGATTAGACTGTCAAGTTAATAGTACTTCTCTGCAATGAGCTTGAGGAGAAAAGTTTATTGGGGGTTACCAACAAGTTATTACATGATAATACCAGGTTACTACATGTTAAAATGAAATCTAAAAAAAAAAATCAATTGGAGAAACAGGTCATAAATTATATTGAATAACTTTTCTAGTAAAGAAGATAAGTTCTGTAAAGTGATTATTGTAATATTTTCACATAGACTGCTGTGAAATGGAATCACAGATGTGATCTAATATTGTGTCATTTCATTTGTGAAACATTAGAGTTTTCTTACAATGTTTCAGCTTTTCATAACTAGGTTGAATATCTTGGCCTTCTAGCTACTCATATAAATACAAGAACTGTGCCTTTGTAGAGCTACAAAGATAGCAGTTAAGAAGAAAGCATAAAATGAAAGCGGCTCTGCTTTTGTTATCACACCACTACACTGTTAAATGTCCCAAGCTATCTTGTTTTAAGTAAAACAAGT
Organism: Bufo bufo; assembly: GCF_905171765.1. Lineage (NCBI taxonomy): Eukaryota > Metazoa > Chordata > Amphibia > Anura > Bufonidae > Bufo > Bufo bufo. Next base: position 267,619,983 of record NC_053390.1, on the reverse strand, counting down.
CTTTAGAAACAGAGGTGACCCCAGAAGTGATAAGTGAGGAGGTTCACCTGAAAGTCTGTTATCAGCTATTTGTGCCTGGTTCTGCTTCAGATTTCTCATTTCGATGTGACGGCAAGTTGAAAATTGGATAGATACTGAGTTAAATTCAAACAAGACTTTTCTGTTCTCTTTTCAAGGACAACCCAGATGCCTCAGCATGAGAGGTCATTGGAAAGCACGTGTAGCTAATATATATGTGTTTGAGTCTGTTTGTTGTTTCATCCCTTTTTACATTATACATCTTAATGCTGTTTCAAGTCCATTTAGACACAAAGTATGATAATTTGAACACAGGAAACCGTAACACTAATCGTTTTACAAGAAATGGGGACAAGCACATTTAAGTGCATTTTCATGTATAAACATATATTCTACTTAAAACGAGCATTCATTTTGCACATACAGATCTTAAGTTAAAGATACTCTATCAACTCTTCTGACTTCTGCTTTAGTAACTACTTGTATTTTTCATGTTATAACAATTCTGGGGATCTATTTTTATGGCTCAAATAATTCAGCAGCCCTGGACAAGCATTCCTATTTTAGTTTTTCCCTTTCAAAAAATTAGCAAACATTTTGCACATTCTGTTTCCACTTTGTCATTATGAGCTATCTGAGCAGAATGATGAGAATAAGTTGGAACTTTTTTATTTTTGCACAAGGCCGCGACATAACAAAATGTGAAAGAAACTTTGAAAAAATTTGGCTTTTCAGGTTTTTTTCTCTCAGCGCTAATCGCACTACACTCTAATCTGAGTGCCTCTGTATACTCTTCAGGCTTCCTATCTAAACCATTTAACATAAAAAACGGAACAAGATAAGGGTGTCCAATGTCTCTTAATTTTTGCTTTGTCAATGGAACCATTTGCAGAACATATCAGATCATCACCCCTCATTAAAGGAATATCTATAGGCTCATAAAACCACCATATTGGCCTATTTGCGGACGATGTCCTCATTATCATCTCTAGTTAGTTGCCATCAATTCCAGTCTGAGATTAATTGAGACGCGTAATGCGCCATTTGTATAGTGGGTTGATACTTCATTTCTCCCACCACTTTATTCTGTTGGTATGACAACCACTCTCAGCTGGCAGTGTCACCGCGGACGGTGGTACGGTAGTGTTCTGCCCTTACAGTGATAAGGGTGAGAGATAGTGCACATCTCTTCACCCCTTCTAATTGTCAAAGCAACATTTCTACCAGTGAAGTGGTGTACTGTGTTTTTAACACCCCTTCTGTTTAAGTTCAATTAAAGAGTGCACGTTGCACACACTTAGCATTTAGTTTTTACATTTATCCTAATAAAAGTGAAGTATTCATTTATACCTGGGTCAAGATAGGTTCTATTGCCTGGTTAGGCATTTGTAAATAAACTATGTGATATAGTGCTATATATTCGTTTTTAGAATATTCGTCAATGACGGATATTCTAAAAAAACAAATATATTCGATATAGTGCTATATATTAGTTTTTTTGAATATTCATCATTTTTTACCATCTAAACTCTTGATTCCGCCCTGCTTCTTGCTTGTGGGCCAATGAGTCATTGGCCCACAAGCATTTTAAGCAGGAAGGAATGTATTCACACTCAACACTATAGCCAAGTATCATATTATAAGGTTAACATAAACAAATCGCAAATGCTAAACTTACAGATGTAGCAGGGTTAGCACTCCAGCTCTTAACTCAAATTTCTTAACTCATCGTGTTATCTTGAGACAAAAGCCCTTGAAAAGCATTTGAAGGTGTCTTGCTTCAGGCATTTAGTTTAGATAACACGTCTCATAAATCATGAGTGTTAAAAAAAAATCTCCACTACCTATGGTTTATCTTGGGTAGATAATGCCCTTTCTTATTTGGGAATTAAATTAGTCTATCCTTCCAACCAGTTGTTTGAAGCTAATTATACCCCTCTTTTTGAAGACATAAAGTCCTGCATACAAGGACTCAATCTACAATCCCTCTCCTGGCTAGGCAAAATGGCTGCAATATAATGACTATTCTTACTAAAATACTTTACATATTATGTAATGTCCCTATCCCTGTCCCTAACTCCTGTCTTCAGAAAATGCAATCACTGCTGAATCACCATATTTGGGGTAATTCTAGACCCAGAGTTAAATACTCCATACTATATAAACCTCTTGGTATTGGTTGCCTTAACCTTCCATCTCTAAATCACTACTATAAGCCATTATTCTAGATCAACCTACTAATTTTATAAGATAAAAAATGGGTATCTATTGAAAATACAATGATAGGAAATATGCCTATATTAATGCATCTCACGGCCCAAAGTATATTTAATTCTAAATTAAGAAGTCCACTTATTTGTAATCGAGCTATCGCTAATATATGGAACCCCCTAACTAGAACAGAAAAACTTATTCCTGTTCCTTTTTTTACATCTCCTTTAAAAATTTATGAGCGAGCTATCCCAAATCTATGTATCAGTCACTGGGAAAAAACGGGTCTACCTACTATTTCTCAACTCTGACATAATAACAATTTTGTCGACTTTGCCCATTTAAAACAAAAATTTGATGTCCCCAATAGTGTTGAGCACGAATATTCGAATAGCGAATTTCTATCGCGAATATCGCCACTTTGGGACTTTGCAAAAGTTTAAAATATAGTCCTATATATTTGTTATATCGAATATTCAGCATTTTTGCCATCTGAACACATGATTCCTCTCTGCTTCTTGCTTGTGGGCCAATGAGAAGGAAGCAATGTCAAGTTCACAATGATACTTAGTGCACCAATCAGTAATCTGTAGTCAGACCTGCTAAAATGTGAAGTTGCACGTTGTGGGAAAGTATTCGAATCACTGCCGATTAGCGCAATCACGAATATATTGGAGCACTTGACTCTATCTGCATATAAAGCTATTCAAATTTTGCATTACGAATTCGCATTACGCAATTTTTACATTACAGATTTTTTGCATTCAATAAAATAATCTCGAATTCTCAAAATTTGCGAATATATGATAAATATTCTACAAAATATTCGTGAAATATCGCATTTGAATATAGCCCCTGCCGCTCATCATTATTTTTGGGGTGTATTAATAGGAAAAAAAGGGAAAAAATATATGCAATAATTGCCTTTCAGCAGTGAAGTTACATTGTACTACAGTCATTTAAGGGGTGTATTAATTGGAAATATATATGTACGTCCCATTAGCCATTCTGCCGTGAATTGTTATATTTCTTTTTTTGGGGTGTAGAAATAGGAAAAAGAATACATCTTAATTGCCGTTCTGCAGTGAAGTTACATTGTACTACAGCCTTTTTTGGGGGGGTATTAGTTTAATTTTAATGTAATTCTTTTATAATACAGTATGTCAGACAGACAGGTGACAGGCCCTTCAAAGGGAGCGCGCAATGGCCAAAATGTTTCTGTTGCAGGCAGCAGAAGAATGGGGGGTTGCAACAGGAGTAGCAGCGAGAAGCCTGTGCTCCTGGTGTCATCTAGCGGTCATGTCTTGACCAGCGTTGCTTGAATGATTGACTCAGTATTCGACTTCATCGCAAGTGACATCAGACACCCCCAGCCAAGAGTTGGTGGATTCCTCTGACATGACGCTTAGTTGGCATGGGCCAGAAGCAGGCCCTGTGCCCCCACCTGTACTCAAACTTCCTCTGCCATTTTCAGTTCCCTCAGAGCGAGAAGTATTATATGCCGTAGGCTCGGCTTCACTTTTCAGAGAGGACGAGCTGAGCTACTAGAGTACAGTCAGCAACTACTGCCCAGCCAAGATCTGGAGGAGACATCCGCCGCTTCCTCCGGTAGGTGGGCAAGTAGTGATGATGAGAGTCTTGTGGGAGCTGGTGTTGCGAACGGTCAGGCTCCTAGCCCTGAGAACATTGAGGGGGACATCAGTGACGTGCAGACAGTAGCGGATGATAATGATGTAGTTGATCGCACTTGGGAGCCGAGTGAAGAAGGGGCTTCATCATCATCAGGAGAAGAGGGTGGCAGCTTGTGCGTGAGGCAGCGGCTGAGCCAGCAGGGTGGTAGTGTGGCTGGGAGTCAGCAGGGTGGCAGCAGTGGGAGGTCTGGAACCAAACGTGCTCGGGGTAGACCACCCGCTTTGCAGGAGCCTACCTGTCGGGAAAGTAATGGTGCAGGGGTTCACGGAGGCAGCAGTAGCAGGCAGTCAGTGCAGAGTGTTGGGGGGGAAATGCCATACTCGGCAGTGTGGCAATTTTTTGTTAGGCCATCAGAGGAGGTGAACATGGCCATTTGCCGAATTTGTGGGCAGAAGATGAAGCGTAGCCAGGGTGCCAATGTTGGTACCACCGCCCTGTGTCAACAAATGCTGCGTCACCTTAAAGTGGCCAGGGAGAACCGTGGCTCTGATGTGGTGGTCCAGCCTGCTGCAGCAACCACTGCATTACCCAGCGGCACGCTCCCAATGTCATGCAGTCAAGGCTCCACCACCTCAGCCGAAGGTTGCTGTCTGTCCTTCACATCATCTGCTGGTCCTGATTAGTGATGGACGAACATCGGCCGGGAGGATTCGCGAACACGATCAAATGTTCGCAAACCGCAAGTTCGTGACGGGCTCCATTAACTTTAATGGCAGACAACCCCAGGAAGAAGCTTAGGCGAAATGTGCATTGTGGTTGGTGCCTTCCCGAGGTACTCACGGTCTGTTCAATATTACATCTATTGCTCACATAGATGTGTTTATATGGTTGTCCTATTGGTTAGTTTTATATTTTGATTATTGTATGTTTAGGATGTAAGTTCCTTGGTATACCTGTATCCATGACATTAACCTTTTAAGCATTATATATATATATATATATATATATATATATATATATATATATATATAGAAATAACAAAAAGGGCAGCACTCCAAAAATTAAAAGAAGAAAAAATCTTGAATTACCCATGCGGGACAAGCGACGTTTCGGCTCAATGTGTGAGCCTGAGAAAGGCTCACACATTGAGCCGAAACGTTGCTTGTCCCGCATGGGTAATTAAAGATTTTTTCTTCTTTTACTTTTTGGAGTGCTGCCCTTTTTGTTATTTCTGTCTATTTGGATTGGCTTTCATCCACGCTGGGCCAGGTGCACCCGCATTTTTTCTTTTTCTTTGACGGTGCTGCCACTGAACTTTTTTGCTCTCTCTCTCTCTCTCTCTATATATATATATATATATACACACACACACTCAGGTCCATAAATATTGGGACATCAACACAATTCTAACATTTTTGGCTCTATACACCACCACAATGGATTTGAAATGAAACGGACAAGATGTGCTTTAACTGCAGACTGTCAGCTTTAATTTGAGGGTATTTACATCCAAATCAGGTGAACGGTGTAGGAATTAAAACAGGTTGCATATGTGCCTCCCACTTGTTAAGGGACCAAAAGTAATGGGACAATTGGCTTCTCAGCTGTTCCATGGCCAGGTGTGTGTTATTCCCTTATTATCCCAATTACAATGAGCAGATAAAAGGTCCAGAGTTAATTTCAAGTGTGCTATTTGCATTTGGAATCTGTTGCTGTCAACTCTCAAAATGAGATCCAAAGAGCTGTCACTATCAGTGAAGCAAGCCATCATTAGGCTGAAAAAACAAAACAAACCCATCAGAGAGATAGCAAAACATTAGGAGTGGACAAAACAACTGTTTTGAAAATTCTTAAAAAGAAGCAACACACCGGTGAGCTCAGCAACACCAAAAGAACCGGAAGACCATGGAAAACAACTGTGGTGGATGAGTGAATAATTCTTTCACTGGTGAAGAAAACACCCTTCACAACAGTTGGCCAGATCAAGAACACTCTCCAGGAGGTAGGTGTATGTGTGTCAAAGTCAACAATCAAGAGAAGATTTCACCAGAGAGAATACATAGGGTTCACCACATGATGTAAACCATTGGTGAGCCTCAAAAACAGGAAGGCCAGATTAGAGTTTGCCAAACAACATCTAAAAAAGCCTTCACACTTCTGGAACAAAATCCTATAGACAGATGAGACCAAGATCAACTAGTACCAGAGTGATGGGAAGAGAAGAGTATGGAGAAGGAAAGGAACTGCTCATGATCCTAAGCTTACCACCTCATCAGTGAAGCATGGTGGTGGTAGTGTCATGGCGTGGGCATGTATGGCTGCCAATGGAACTGGTTCTCTTGTATTTATTGATGATGTGACTGCTGACAAAAGCAGCAGGATGAATTCTGAAGTTTTTCGGGCAATATTATCTGCTCATATGGAGCCAAATGCTTCAGAACTCATTGACGGCGCTTCACAGTGCAGATGGACAATGACCCAAAGCATACTGCAAACACAACCAAAAATTTTTTTAAGGGAAAGAAGTGGAATGTTATGCAATGGCCAAGTCAATCACCTGACCTGAATCCGATTGTGCATGCATTTCACTTGCTGAAGACAAAACTCAAGGGAAAATGCCCCAAGAACAAGCAGGAACTGAAGACAGTTGCAGAAGAGGCCTGGCAGAGCATCACCAGGGATGAAAGCCAGCGTGTGGTGATGTCTATGCGTTCCAGACTTCAGGCTGTAATTGACTGCAAAGGATTTGCAACCAAGTATTAAAAAGTAAAAGTTTGATTTATGATTATTATTCTGTCCCATTACTTTTGGCCCCTTAACAAGTGGGAGGCACATATGCAAACTGTTGTAATTCCTACACCGTTCACCTGATTTGGATGTAAATACCCACAAATTAAAGCTGACAGTCTGCAGTTAAAGCACATCTTGTTCATTTCATTTCAAATCCATTGTGGTGGTGTATAGAGCCAAAAATGTTAGAATTGTGTCGATGTCCCAATATTTATGGACCTGAGTGTATATATATATATATATATATATATATATATATAGCATTGTGTAATAGCTGTACTTGGGACATAATGTTTGTTGATAAGATAGTGTATTTGGTACCAGGAATTTACTATGACTTAGTGTCCTGCTCTTATGTCATCTTTTGACCTGGTGGGTCTAAGGGGTACACCCAGTGTATCAGCACCTCCAACATTGCTGCTAACTTTTAATCATTTTTGATATGTATTGTCAAACTGATTTGTAATAAATGATGTTAATATATTATATGTGTGTCTTGATTTTGGTATTTATTAACGTTGTATCGCACACATTCAATCTTGATAAGTTGTCTAATTGTATTGGTTTTGTTAATGGCAGGAGAACCTGAAAAGTCTTCAAGTCATATTTTCAGCCACCAAATACTTACTATAAGTACACAAATCGTCCCACAACATGGACAGTGACATACCAGAGGGGGATCAATGTCAAAAATTCCCACAAAAAAATATTGGATATCAATTTTACTGAAGGCCAGTGGAGTACAGGCCCCAAACATTAGGCACTCACTGGACAAAAAACATCAAGTAATTATGTGGCTGGAGGAACCGTATATTAGAAGGTCATTGGATATCAATTTTACTGCAATCATTACATATGTTTAAAAGAACAAAAAATATTAAATTGTATTAAAGACATGGCTAACGAAATCCCCCTCTTGAATAAACCCCAAATGATAATAGGCAAAATTCGATAACACGTGGTCGTCACAGGTGTTGAATTCCTCCGAGGCCCTAACAATTAGGCATTCACCGTACAGAAAACATCAAGTGATTATGTGGCTGGAGGTATATTGGACGGTCATTGAATATCAATTATATTGCCGCCCAGTGGACTACAGGCCCCAAAACTTATTCATTCACCGTACAGAAAAGAACAATTGATAATGTGGCTGGAGAAACATTAGGCGGTCACAGTATAACAATTTTACTGGTGGCCAGTTAAATTACAGGCCCCAAAAATGATGCATTCACCGTACAGAATAGATCAAGTAATTATGTGGCTGTAGTTATATTAGATGGTCATTGAATATCAATTTTACTGCAGGCCAGTGGAGTACAGGGCCCAAACATTAGGCATTCACCGGACAGAAAACATCAAGTGATTATGTGGCTGGAGGTACAGTACAGACCAAAAGTTTTGACACGCCTTCTCATTCAAAGAGTGAATTTTATTTTCATGACTATGAAGGCATCAAAACTATGAATTAACACATGTGGAATTATATGCATAACAAACAAGTGTGAAACAACTGAATATATGTCATATTCTAGGTTCTTCAAAGTAGCCACCGTTTGCTTTGATTACTGCTTTTCACACTCTTGGCATTCTCTTGATGAGCTTCAAGAGGTAGTCCCCTGAAATGGTCTTCCAACAGTCTTGAAGGAGTTCCCAGAGATGCTTAGCACTTGTTGGCCCTTTTGCCTTCACTCTGCGGTCCAGCTCACCCCAAACCATCTCGATTGGGTTCAGGTCCGGTGACTGTGGAGGCCAGGTCATCTGGCGCAGCACCCCATCACTCTCCTTCATGGTCAAATAGCCCTTACTTTCAAAGTTTTCCCAAATTTTCGGCTGACTGACTGACCTTCATTTCTTAAAGTAATGATGACCACTCGTTTTTCTTTACTTAGCTGCTTTTTTATTGCCATTATACCAATTCTAACAGTCTATTCAGTAGGACTATCAGCTGTGTATCCACCTGACTTCTCCTCAACGCAACTGATGGTCCCAACCCCATTTATAAGGCAAGAAATCCCACTTATTAAACCTGACAGGGCACATCTGTGAAGTGAAAACCATTTTGAGGGGACTACCTCTTGAAGCTCATCAAGAGAATGCCAAGAGTGTGCAAAGCAGTAATCAAAGCAAAAAGTGGCTACTTTGAAGAACCTAGAATATAACATATTTTCAGTTGTTTCACACTTGTTTGTTATGTATATAATTCCACATGTGTTAATTCATAGTTTTGATGCCTTCAGTGTGAATCTACAATTTTCATAGTCATGAAAATAAAGAAAACTCTTTGAATGAGAAGGTTTGTGTCCAAACTTTTGGTCTGTACTGTATATTAGACGGTCATTGGATATCAATTTTCCTGCAGGCCAGTACAAATACATGTCAAATACATATGTTTAAAAGAACTAAAAATATAAAATTGGATTAAAAACATGGCTAACGAAATCCCCCATCTTGAATAAAACCTCAATGGTAATAGGTGAAATTCAATTAAACGTGGTCGTCACAGGTGTTGAATTCTTCCGAGAGCCATGCCTCATTATTTTTTTTAAATGTTAGGTAGTCCACACTGTCATGAGCTAGGCGAATCACGATTTCCCCTGCTGCGCTGAACGTCCTTTCGGACAGGACACTTGATGAGGGACAAGCCAAGAGTTCAATGGCAAATTGTGCCAGCTCTGGCCACAGGTCAAGCCTGCGTACCCAGTTGTCAAGGGGTTCCTCGCTTCTCAGAGCATCCACATTGGCCGTTAACCCGATGTAGTCGGACATCTGTCGGTCTAGGCGTTCCCTGAGGCTGTATCCAGAGGGCGGCTGTTGATGGGTTGGTTGCAAGAATGATCTCATATCCGTAGTGACCAACACATCTTCAAACTGCCCTCTTCTTGCATGCGCTGTAGGATTGGTACCCAGAACTGTTTCTCTATGGGTTGAAATTCCTCTGCCAGCGCCCGCAATAGCAGAATGCAGCATCGCCATTTTGTGTTTGTAACGGGGGTCTAAGTACGTTGCCACCCAGTACTGGTCCTTGACCTTTATGCTTTTTAGACGGGGTCCCTCTTCAAACACTGGAGCAGCCTATCAAGCATATACAAGGTGGAGTCACAAATCAGACGTCTGACTGCCAAGTGGTGTCGCCGCTGAACGTCAGCAAGGTGAGCCATGGCTGTGTAAGATCTTCTAAAATGGCCAGAGATTTTCCTGACCTGCCACAAGGCTTCCTGGACCCCGGGGTATTTGGCAATGAATCACTGCACGACTAAGTTCAGGATGTGTGCCATGCACGGCACGTGTGTCATTTTGCCCTGTTTTAGCGTGCTCAGCAGATTGGCAACGTTGTCGCACACCACTTTACCAACAGTCAAATTAAGCGGGGTTAGCCACTGATCGACCTGTGACCACAGAGCTGAAAGCAGTGTAGGACCGGTGTGGCTCCTGACTTCCAGGCACAACAGCCGCAGCACAGCATGGCAATGTCTCACCTGGCACATTGAATAAGTTATGAGGAGCTGGGGGGGTGCAGCGGAAGAGGCGGTAGCAGTGGAAAAGGAGGAGTCAACCGAGGAGGAGACGGAGGATGGCTTAGGAGTAGGAGAAGAAGAGGCAAGCCTGCATGCAATCTGTGGCGGTAACACCAAATCCACATGGGTGCCACGGGTTGCATGCTTGACGGCCGTCAGAAGATTCACCCAGTGGGCAGTAAAAGTTATGTAATGTACCTTCCCTGCCCGTGTTTGCTAGACCACATGTGTGTGGTCAGCTGTATCTTGGCACCAACACTGTGTGCCAGAGATACATTCAATTGCTGCTGAACATGGCCATATTGCTCTGGGATGCCCTTCTGGGAGAAATATTTCCTTCCAGGGATCTTCCATTGCGGTGTGCCAATGGCCACCAGTTTTCTAAAGGCCTCCGAGTCCACCAGTCTATATGGCAGTAGTTGGCGAGCTAGCAGTTCTGACAAGCCGGCGTTCAGCCGTTGGGGAAGAAGGTCACTTTTTACGTTCGAACATTTGGGCCACGGAAGCATGCCTTTTGCCAGATGAGCGTGACGATGGCATGGTGGAAGGTGGAGTGGAGGACAAATCGGAGGAGAGAGGAGAAGAAGAAGAGGCAGGATGTGGAGCGCCGGGAGTGTGGCTTTGTGGGTTCTCATGGTGTTGCTCCCACTGGGCTCGGTGATGGGAGGCCAGGTGCCCTCTTAAGGCGGTCGTCTGAGTGTTGGGCTTACCGCGACTTATGCGTTGACAGCACAGGCTGCAGATGGCAACACTATAGTCAGCAGCTGACGTGTTTAATAAAAGCCCACACTGCGGAGCCATATGCCGGCGTCCTGGGATGGCTAGCTCCAGATACATTCGCAGTTTGCTTTTTGCCTCCTGAGCACTGCGAGTTCTGCCTGCTTCTCCTCCTTCTCCTCCCTCTGAACTCCCCTCCTCTTCCTCTCTTGTGGGCACCCATGTGACGCCCATAGACACGTCATCATCGTCACCTTCACCACCACTGACATTAGAGATCTCAGAGTAGGCAGCAACAGCGGAGACCACCCTCCTTGGGCATATCTGGGTACTGCGGTCAGACCACTGGGTGGTGGCCGTTGCTACCTCCTCTTCCTCATCCAATGCCAAGAATGGATGCGCATCGGTAAGGTCTGGGAATGGATGGGAAAATAATTCCTCTGACTTGAGTGGAAGGGCTATGATGGTGGTGGTGATGGTGTCTATGGGGGTGCACACAGCAAAGAGTGAGGAGGGTGCTGATACAGAGGATGAGGAGGGTGCAGAAGCAAAAGGCTAAATGAGCCACTCAACCAACTCTGGTGCGTCTTTTGACGTAATCGCACACACCTTGTGCAACTTCCCACTTAGGGTCCGGCCTGGTGCACCTGCCCGACCCCTACCATCCTCTGCCTGTCATTTTCAAAATGACCCTGTGACAAAGTGTCTATAGAAGAGCAGTATTTGTGGAATCAGGTATAGAGAACCCCTAAATGATGCTGGAAGCAGGTATATCAAACCCCTTAATCATTTTGGGGGGCAACAGGTATATCACACCAGTTGCAATTACTTGTTCCAATAGCGTTTGTCCCGCTGTACAGCTGCGGTATCTCAGCAGAACCGCACACAAATGTAGCACAATACAAATGCACTATTGTCACCGCCAGCTCTGTAAGAAGATCTGGCAGACGTTCTTCTCTACCTGTTGTATGATGTTCTTTGTTTTGGTTTCACTTTCTTATCTCCTTTCCATCTCCCAGCTGTCACCTATTTGCATTGATTGTCTCCCTTTATATCCCCTCCCATACTGCCTCACTTTGCGGTTTATACTTCTTCCTGGATTGTGTTCACTGCTGGATGCTGCTTCTCCTGATTCCTCAGATAAGTCTGTTTCCTTTATTTGTGTTTCTTGCTGGCTTGATTGTAGGTGACCCTAACGCCATCCGTATTAAGTGCAGGGAGCCGGTGGTCGTGTCCCCTCACTATTATAGGGTTCTCAGGTGTCGCATAACATAAGGTACGAGGGCATGCAATTGTCTACCTAAAGATCTTTGCATGGGCACAGCAGTCAGGGAGAGCTCTAGGGGTTTTAGAGCCTTTTTTTCAAGGAAACTCTCCTCTGCAGACAGAAATTATGATGTGGGAGATAGGGAGTTGTTGGCCATCAAATTAGCTTTTGAGGAATGGCGCCATTGGTTAGAGGGAGCCAGACACCCTATTACCGTGTTTACAGACCATAAGAATCTGGCCTACTTGGAATCGGCCAAGCGTCTGAACCCAAGACAGGCCAGATGGTCTTTGTTCTTTTCTAGGTTTAATTTTGTTGTTACGTTCCGCCCTGGGGTTAAAAATGTGAAGGCAGATGCGCTGTCACGTTGTTTTCCGGGAGGGGGGAACTTTGAAGACCCGGGTCCCATTTTGGCTGAAGGGGTGGTCGTCTCTGCTCTTTATCCTGATTTAACATAGTAACATAGTACATAAGGCCGAAAAAAGACATTTGTCCATCCAGTTCGGCCTGTCATCCTACAAGTTGATCTAGAGGAAGGCAAAAAAACCCTGTGAGGTAGAAGCCAATTTTCCTCACTTTAGGGGAATAAAAAATTCCTTCCCGACTCCAATCAGGCAATCAGAATAACTCCCTGGATCAACGACCCCTCTCTAGTAGCTATAGCCTGTAATATTATTACACTCCAGAAATACATCCAGGCCCCTCTTGAATTCCTTTATTGTACTCACCATCACCACCTCCTCAGGCAGAGAGTTCCATAGTCTCACTGCTCTTACCGTAAAGAACCCTTTTCTATGTTTGTGTACAAACCTTCTTTCCTCCAAACGCAGAGGATGTCCCCTCGTCACAGTCACAGTCCTGGGGATAAATAGATGATGGGATAGATCTCTGTACTGCCCCCTGATATATTTATACATAGTAATTAGATCTCCCCTCAGTCGTCTTTTTTCTAACGTGAATAACCCTAATTTTGATAATATTTCAGGGTACTGTAGTTGCCCCATTCCAGTTATTACTTTAGTTGCCCTCCTCTGGACCCTCTCCAGCTCTGCTATGTCTGCCTTGTTTACAGGAGCCCAGAACTGTACACAGTACTCCATGTGGGGTCTGACCAGTGATTTGTAAAGTAGTAGGAATATGTTCTCATCACGGGCATCTATGCCCCTTTTGATGCAACCCATTATCTTATTGGCCTTGGCAGCCGCTGCCTGACACTGTTTTTTGCAGCTTAGTTTGCTGTTTATTAAAATTCCTAGATCCTTTTCCATGTCAGTGTTACCGAGTGTTTTACCATTTAGTATGTATGGGTGACTTGCATTATTCCTTCCCATGTGCATAACTTTACATTTCTCAGTGTTAAACCTCATCTGCCACTTATCTGCCCAAGCCTCCAATCTATCCAGATCCCTCTGTAGTAGTATACTGTCCTCTTCAGTGTTAATTACTTTACACAGTTTAGTGTCATCTGCGAAAATTGATATTTTACTATGCAAGCCTTCTACAAGATCATTAATAAATATATTGAAGAGAATAGGGCCTAATACTGACCCCTGAGGTACTCCACTAGTGACAGTGACCCAATCTGAGTATGTACCGTTAATAACCACCCTCTGTTTTCTATCATTGAGCCAGTTACTTACCCACTTACAGACGTTTTCTCCGAGTCCGAGCATTCTCATTTTATATACTAACCTTTTATGAGGTACAGTGTCAAATGCTTTGGAGAAGTCCAGATACACGACATCCATTGATTCGCCGCTGTCAAGTCTAGTACTTACCTCCTCATAGAAACTGATTAAATTAGTTTGACATGACCGATCCCTAACGAAGCCATGCTGATATGGCGTTATTTGCTTATTTCCGTTAAGATGCTCTAACATAGCATCTCTCAGAAAACCTTCAAACAGTTTACCCACAACAGATGTTAAACTTACCGGCCTATAGTTTCCAGGCTCTGTTTTTGGACCCTTTTTGAATATTGGCACCACATTTGCCATGCGCCAATCCTGTGGGACATTCCCTGTCAGTACAGAGTCCGCAAATATCAGAAATAAGGGTCTGGCTATGACATTACTTAATTCCCTTAGGATACGGGGGTGTATGCCATCCGGTCCTGGCGATTTGTCTATTTTGATTTTTTTAAGTCGCTGTTGTACTTCTTCCTGGGTCAGACAGGACACTTTTAATGGCGAATTTATTTCAGCATTCAGCATTTCATCTGACAGTTTATTTTCCTCAGTGAATACATTGGAGAAAAAAATATTTAACAGCTTTGCTTTCTCCTCGTCGCTCTCTGCGACTCCCCCCTCATTACTCTTTAAAGGGCCGACACCTTCAGATTTATACTTTTTAACATTTATATAATTGAAGAACATTTTAGGGTTAGTTTTACTCTCTTTGGCAATTAATCTCTCGGTCTCTAGTTTGGCCGCTTTTATTTGTTTTTTACATGTTCTGTTTTTTTCCTTATAGTTTTTCAGTGCTTCCGTGCTACCCTCCTGTTTTAGTGTTTTATATGCTTTCTTTTTGTCATTTATTGCTTTCTTTACAGTTCTGTTTATCCACATTGGTTTCTTTTTGTTCCTTAACCTTTTATTCCCATACGGTATGTACCTCTCACAATGAGATTTTAGGATGTTTTTAAAGATATCCCATTTTTTGGCTGTATTTTTATTTTTGAGGACTTTGTCCCAGTTAGTTAGGCCTATGGCCTCTCTTAGTTGGCTAAATTTAGCTTTTTTGAAGTTTGGTATTTTTGTTCCTCCCTGTAGAAACGCTCTTTTGAATGATAATTGGAAGGTTATTACTTTATGGTCACTATTTCCCAGGTGTGCCCCAACCTGCACGTCTGTTGTTCTGTCAGGTCTATTGGTTAATATTAAGTCCAGTATGGCCGTCCCTCTAGTCGGGTCCTGAACCAGTTGGGAGAGATAATTGTCTTTGGTTATTGCCAAGAATCTGTTTCCTTTATGAGATATACAAGTTTCAGTTTCCCAGTCTATATCTGGGTAGTTGAAGTCCTCCATAATAACCACCTCATTATGATTTGCCGCCTTGTCTATCTCGTTTAGTAGTAGATTTTCAGTGGACTCTGGTATATTAGGTGGTTTATAGTAGACTCCTATTAGTAATTTATTGTTGTTTTTAGCTCCATTTATCTCTACCCATAGTGACTCCACATGTTCATGTCCCTCACTTATATCTTCACGGAGTGTGGGCTTTAGACAAGACTTTACATAAAGGCAGACCCCTCCACCTCTCCGGTTTTGACGATCCTTTCTGAACAGACTGTAACCTTGTACATTAACTGCCCAGTCATAGCTATCATCCAGCCATGTCTCAGTTATTCCCACTATGTCATAGTCCTCCTCACACATCACTAATTCCAGTTCACCAGTTTTATTAGTCAGGCTTCTGGCATTAGTATACATACATATGAGAGGTTTATGTATATTTTTTACCCTACACCTTTCCTTCTGAACTGTTCTTGTCCCTCCTTCCATTTCTCCCCCAGTCCCACTACCTTGCCCCCGGTCTCTATCTGCACTATCTTCCCCTTTTATAGTGTAATTACCCTCCCCCCCAGTCCCTAGTTTAAACACTCCTCCAACCTTCTAGCCATCTTCTTCCCCAACACAGCTGCCCCTTCCCCATTGAGGTGCAGCCCATCCCTACGATAGAGCCTGTAGCCGACAGAGAAGTCGGCCCAGTTCTCCAGGAACCCAAACCCCTCCATCCTACACCAGTTCTTGAGCCACTTGTTAATTTCCCTAATCTCCCGCTGCCTTTCTTGTGTGGCCCGTGGTACCGGTAGTATTTCGGAAAATACTACCTTTGAGGTCCTTGCCCTAAGCTTTTGCCCTAAATCCCTGAAATCATTTTTAAGGACTCTCCACCTACCCCTAACTTTGTCATTGGTTCCGATATGGACCATGACCGCTGGATCTTCTCCAGCCCCTCCCAGTAATCTGTCAACCCGATCCGCGATATGTCGAACTCTAGCGCCAGGAAGACAGCACACTGTTCGGCGATCACGGTCTTTGTGACAGATTTCCCTATCTGTTCCCCTAATAATTGAGTCTCCCACTACCAGCACCTGTCTGGCCTGCCCTGCTCTCCTGGTCCCCTGCTTACCGGAGCTGACATTCCCCTGACTGGCAGAGGAAGTGTCCGGCTGCGGCAGTGCCGTCCCTGGACTGATATCCCCCTCATCTGCCAAACGTGCAAACTTGTTGGGGTGTGTCAGATCAGGGCTAGCCTCCCTGGCACTCTTCCCTCTACCCCGCTTTCTAACTGTTACCCAGCTAGCTACCTCACTTTCCTCAGCCTCCTCTCTGTCACCCTCTCCCTCATCTACCCCAAAGAGTGCTTGCTCGGTGAGAAGCAAACTTTTTTGCAAATTGTCAATGCCTCTCAGTGTTGCAACTTGATCATTTAGAGACTCGATTAGCGATTCCAAACGGGTAATTTGCTCACATCTTGAACAAAGAAATTCGCCCTGGAAAGGCTGTTCCAGGACTGCATACATCATGCAAGATGTGCACTGGACTGCGTTGTCAATTGTGCAACACATACTAAATGGGGATTACACCACAAAAGCAAAAAATACAATACAATGTAGTAATAAGATACAGGCTAATTGCAGTCCCCCACTGAAGTCCCTGAATCTAAAGTCACTTAATCTTAAGTCACACACTTAATCAACCACGCGTCGCGGTCAAACTCTCGTTATATATCTGCTTATATTAATATAAATGCAGCTCACTGCACCAGCCTGGTTTGCTTCCCCTCTGGAATCAAAAAGGCTGTGCTGTTCTTACTGCTGAGTTTTTAAAGTCTCCTAATTAGACAGCCACACCCTAATTAAACAGCCACACCCTAATTGCTCACCTGTGCAACCCCTGGAGAAGGAAAAAAAAAGTGTTATCACAGCACAAAATACAGTCAAACACAGCCACTTATCAATGTCCACAAATAATTTAGCTCTCAGATACTCCCTCACTTAATCTTAAGTCACACACTTACACAACCACACTTAATCAACCACGCGTCGCGGTCAAACTCGCGTTATATATCTGCTTATATTAATATAAATGCAGCTCACTGCACCAGCCTGGTTTGCTTCCCCTCTGGAATCAAAAAGGCTGTGCTGTTCTTACTGCTGAGTTTTTAAAGTCTCCTAATTAGACAGCCACACCCTAATTAAACAGCCACACCCTAATTGCTCACCTGTACAACCCCTGGAGAAGGAAAAAAAAAGTGTTATCACAGCACAAAATACAGTCAAACACAGCCACTTATCAATGTCCACAAATAATTTAGCTCTCAGATACTCCCTCACTTAATCTTAAGTCACACACTTACACAACCACACTTAATCAACCACGCGTCGCGGTCAAACTCGCGTTATATATCTGCTTATATTAATATAAATGCAGCTCACTGCACCAGCCTGGTTTGCTTCCCCTCTGGAATCAAAAAGGCTGTGCTGTTCTTACTGCTGAGTTTTTAAAGTCTCCTAATTAGACAGCCACACCCTAATTAAACAGCCACACCCTAATTGCTCACCTGTGCAACCCCTGGAGAAGGAAAAAAAAAGTGTTATCACAGCACAAAATACAGTCAAACACAGCCACTTATCAATGTCCACAAATAATTTAGCTCTCAGATACTCCCTCACTTAATCTTAAGTCACACACTTACACAACCACACTTAATCAACCACGCGTCGCGGTCAAACTCGCGTTATATATCTGCTTATATTAATATAAATGCAGCTCACTGCACCAGCCTGGTTTGCTTCCCCTCTGGAATCAAAAAGGCTGTGCTGTTCTTACTGCTGAGTTTTTAAAGTCTCCTAATTAGACAGCCACACCCTAATTAAACAGCCACACCCTAATTGCTCACCTGTGCAACCCCTGGAGAAGGAAAAAAAAAGTGTTATCACAGCACAAAATACAGTCAAACACAGCCACTTATCAATGTCCACAAATAATTTAGCTCTCAGATACTCCCTCACTTAATCTTAAGTCACACACTTACACAACCACACTTAATCAACCACGCGTCGCGGTCAAACTCGCGTTATATATCTGCTTATATTAATATAAATGCAGCTCACTGCACCAGCCTGGTTTGCTTCCCCTCTGGAATCAAAAAGGCTGTGCTGTTCTTACTGCTGAGTTTTTAAAGTCTCCTAATTAGACAGCCACACCCTAATTAAACAGCCACACCCTAATTGCTCACCTGTACAACCCCTGGAGAAGGAAAAAAAAAGTGTTATCACAGCACAAAATACAGTCAAACACAGCCACTTATCAATGTCCACAAATAATTTAGCTCTCAGATACTCCCTCACTTAATCTTAAGTCACACACTTACACAACCACACTTAATCAACCACGCGTCGCGGTCAAACTCGCGTTATATATCTGCTTATATTAATATAAATGCAGCTCACTGCACCAGCCTGGTTTGCTTCCCCTCTGGAATCAAAAAGGCTGTGCTGTTCTTACTGCTGAGTTTTTAAAGTCTCCTAATTAGACAGCCACACCCTAATTAAACAGCCACACCCTAATTGCTCACCTGTGCAACCCCTGGAGAAGGAAAAAAAAAGTGTTATCACAGCACAAAATACAGTCAAACACAGCCACTTATCAATGTCCACAAATAATTTAGCTCTCAGATACTCCCTCACTTAATCTTAAGTCACACACTTACACAACCACACTTAATCAACCACGCGTCGCGGTCAAACTCGCGTTATATATCTGCTTATATTAATATAAATGCAGCTCACTGCACCAGCCTGGTTTGCTTCCCCTCCCCTCTGGAATCAAAAAGGCTGTGCTGTTCTTACTGCTGAGTTTTTAAAGTCTCCTAATTAGACAGCCACACCCTAATTAAACAGCCACACCCTAATTGCTCACCTGTGCAACCCCTGGAGAAGGAAAAAAAAAGTGTTATCACAGCACAAAATACAGTCAAACACAGCCACTTATCAATGTCCACAAATAATTTAGCTCTCAGATACTCCCTCACTTAATCTTAAGTCACACACTTACACAACCACACTTAATCAACCACGCGTCGCGGTCAAACTCGCGTTATATATCTGCTTATATTAATATAAATGCAGCTCACTGCACCAGCCTGGTTTGCTTCCCCTCTGGAATCAAAAAGGCTGTGCTGTTCTTACTGCTGAGTTTTTAAAGTCTCCTAATTAGACAGCCACACCCTAATTAAACAGCCACACCCTAATTGCTCACCTGTGCAACCCCTGGAGAAGGAAAAAAAAAAGTGTTATCACAGCACAAAATACAGTCAAACACAGCCACTTATCAATGTCCACAAATAATTTAGCTCTCAGATACTCCCTCACTTAATCTTAAGTCACACACTTACACAACCACACTTAATCAACCACGCGTCGCGGTCAAACTCGCGTTATATATCTGCTTATATTAATATAAATGCAGCTCACTGCACCAGCCTGGTTTGCTTCCCCTCTGGAATCAAAAAGGCTGTGCTGTTCTTACTGCTGAGTTTTTAAAGTCTCCTAATTAGACAGCCACACCCTAATTAAACAGCCACACCCTAATTGCTCACCTGTGCAACCCCTGGAGAAGGAAAAAAAAAAATGTGTTATCACAGCACAAAATACAGTCAAACACAGCCACTTATCAATGTCCACAAATAATTTAGCTCTCAGATACTCCCTCACTTAATCTTAAGTCACACACTTACACAACCACACTTAATCAACCACGCGTCGCGGTCAAACTCGCGTTATATATCTGCTTATATTAATATAAATGCAGCTCACTGCACCAGCCTGGTTTGCTTCCCCTCTGGAATCAAAAAAAAAAAGGCAGAGGTTCAGGCAGCCCAGGCAGAGGCTCCTGATCTTTGTCCCCCTGGGAGGTTGTTTGTGCCTCTCGCTTTACGACACAAGGTTTTTAAGGAGCATCACGATACTGTCCTTGTTGGGCACCCGGGGAGCAGAGCCACAGTAGATCTCATTGCTCGGAGATTCTGGTGGCCTGCTCTTCGTAAGACGGTGGAGGGTTTTGTGGCAGCCTGCGAGACCTGTGCTCGTGCCAAGGTCCCTCATTCACGGCCATCGGGTTCTCTCCTCCCATTACCCATTCTGTCCCGTCCTTGGACGCATCTGTCCATGGACTTCATTACGGACCTGCCTCGTTCCTCGGGGAAGACTGTGATTCTGGTAGTAGTGGACCGTTTTAGCAAAATGGCGCATTTCATTCCCTTTCCTGGGCTACCCAATGCTAAGACATTGGCGTAAGCGTTTGTTGATCACATTGTTAAATTGCATGGCATTCCTTCAGACATCGTTTCTGATAGGGGCACGCAATTTTTTTCCAGATTCTGGAAGGCCTTCTGTTCTCGCTTGGGGGTTCGGTTGTCGTTCTCTTCTGCTTTTCACCCGCAGTCGAATGGTCAGACCGAACGCGTCAATCAGAATCTGGAGACATATCTGCGCTGTTTTGTGGCAGAGAATCAGGAAGATTGGTGTTCATTTTTGTCCCTTGCTGAGTTTGCTTTAAATAACCGTCGCCAGGAGTCCTCTGATAAGTCAACATTTTTTGGTGCATATGTGTTTCATCCGCAGTTTGGGACATTCTCTGGAGAGGGGTCTTCTGGTTTACCTGGTGAGGAGAGATTTTCCTTGTCTTTGTCATTTATTTGGCAAACTATTCAGGGTAATCTGAAGAGGATGAGTGAGAGATATAAGCATGTGGCGGATAAGAAACGTGTGCCTGGTCCGGACCTGAATGTGGGGGATCTGGTGTGGTTGTCTACAAAGAATATCAAACTGAAGGTTCCCTCCTGGAAGTTTGGTCCTAGGTTTATTGGGCCTTACAAGATCTTGTCCATCATCAATCCCGTTGCCTTCCGTCTTGATCTTCCTCAGACTTGGAAGATCCATAATGTTTTTCACAGGTCCCTATTAAAACCTTATATCCAACCCACTGTACCCTCCTCTTTGCCTCCTCCTCCGATTGTTGTTGATGGTAATCTTGAATTTCAGGTCTCTAGGATTGTGGATTCTCGCATTGTCCACGGTTCTCTCCAGTACCTCGTTCATTGGGAGGGTTATGGTCCTGAGGAGAGGATGTGGGTCTCAGTGGCGGACATTAAGGCCACTCGTCTCATCAGGGCTTACCATATGTCTCATCCTGAGAAGGTGGTCTCTGAGTGTCCGGAGTCCACCCATAGAGGGAGGGGTACTGTCACTGCCAGCTCTGTGAGAAAATCTGGCAGACGTTCTTCTCTACCTGTTGTATGATGTTCTTTTTTTTGGTTTCACTTTCTCATCTCCTTTCCATCTCCCAGCTGTCACCTATTTGCACTGATTGTCTCCCTTTATATCCCCTCCCATACTGCCTCACTTTGCGGTTAATACTTCTTCCTGGATTGTGTTCACTGCTGGATGCTGCTTCTCCTGATTCCTCAGATAAGTCTGTTTCCTTTATTTGTGTTTCTTGCTGGCTTGATTGTAGGTGACCCTGACTCTGTCCGTATTAAGTGCAGGGAGCCGGTGGTCGTGTCCCCTAACTATTATAGGGTTTTCAGGTGTCACATAGCATAAGGTACGAGGGCATACAATCGTCTACCATAAAGATCTTTGCATGGGCATAGCAAGCAGTCAGGGAGAGCTCTAGGGGTTTTATAGGGCTCACCCATATGCTCCTTAGTTTGGGATAGAGCCAGTCGGATGTTTATTTATAAGTTCCAGCTTTCTGCAACACCATCTATGACAACTATATAGAAAGTATATTATAGGTATATCACACTCCTGCCACAATAATTTTTTTGGCAAATTAGTTGTTCGAATATTTTTTGTCCCTCTGTATAGCTGTGGTATCTCAGCAGAACCGCACACAACTACTGCAGAATAGTGTTGATCACGAATATTCGAATTGCGAATTTTAATCGCGAATATCGGCACTTCGAGAATTCGCAAATATTTAGAATATCCCAAAATATATTCCTAATCGCGAATATTCAATTTTAAAAAAAAATACCAGTTCATGCGAATTTTTATGCGAAAATAGTGTTGAACACGAATATTCGAATTGCGAATTTTAATCGCGAATATCGGCACTTCGAGAATTCGCGAATATTTAGAATATCCCAAAATGTATTCCTAATCGCGAAAATTAGATTTTTAAAAAAAATACCAGTTCATGTGAATTTTTATGCGAAAATATTTATGCAAATTTTATGCGAATTCTAAAAAAATAATGCCAGGAGATCACGAATTCGCGAATTCTCAAATATATGGCGAATATTCGCCCAATCATTCGCGAAATATCGCAAATTCGAATATTGCCCCTGCCGCTCATCACTACTGCATAATACAAATGCACTATACAGAAATTATATTATAGGTAATACCTGCCTCAATCAGTTTTTTTGGGGGGGCAACTGGTATATCACACCAGTTGCATTTAGTTGTTGCAATTGCATTTGTCCCTCTGTATAGCTGCAGTATCGTAGCAGAACCGCACACAACTGCTGCACAATACAAATGCTATATAATATACTTTCTATGTTAGGTAGTATATTATAAGTATATCACACAC
Source organism: Bufo bufo (assembly GCF_905171765.1). Taxonomy (NCBI): domain Eukaryota; kingdom Metazoa; phylum Chordata; class Amphibia; order Anura; family Bufonidae; genus Bufo; species Bufo bufo. The sequence goes on along the minus strand of NC_053390.1, from coordinate 267,597,223 downwards.
CTCTATATGTCACCACTATCGATAGCACACCTTTTCCAGTCCTTAAAAGGACTTTTGTGGCCCTATTAGCTAGCGTTCAGTGTCCCTAACAGTCTGTCCCTGCTCCACACAGCAACCTCTACCTACACTGGCAAAAGACTGAATGTAAAATGGAGGCCAGATCGGGTTTATTTATAGGGTAGGGTGAGTGTCCATATGCTGAAATGTCTCAATTGGCTGTCCTGTCCCACCTGATGGATGTGTAATGGGTAAAAGTTCTGCACAATGCAAAAGAATATGGCGTCGGCGGACACCTCCTCCCCTGCTGCACTCTCTTATAGTGGATTTCAATTCACTCACACCCCCCGCCCCGGCTGCAAACATGGTGGAGGAGTTGGTCTTCTCCTATCAGACACCTGCTCCTACAGCCCAACTCCACTTCCACCCTCCATTACACTCACCTCATTTGAAGTACACTCTGTTCGCATCTACTCTCCCTCCAACCTTCAAATAGCCGTCATTTACCGCCCCCCAGGACCAGCCACCACCTTTCTTGACCACTGTAACACCTGGCTACTACACTTTCTTTCTGCCGACATCCCCACTATCATCATGGGTGACTTCAACATCCCTATTGACACCTGCCACTCGGCCGCCTCTAAACTCCTATCGCTCTCTTTCTCCTTCGGCCTATCACAGTGGTCTTCAGCTCCCACCCACAGAGATGGTCACACTTTGGATCTTATCTTTACCTGCCTCTGCTCCCTATCTAACCTTTCTAATTCGCCTCTCCCCCTATCCGACCACAACTCACTCACCTTCTCTTCTTTGGTCTCTTCTGCTGCTCCCCCGGTCCACACACTAGCACACCCCCGCAGGAACCTTAAACATCTCGACTTTTGCTTGCTTTCTGACTCTCTTCTCCCACTCTCTACCATCTGTTCCCTCCAAGACGCAGATGCTGCTACCACCCTATATAACACCACAATAAGTACAGCTCTGGACACTGTAGCTCCCCCTCACACACAACAAAACCCGAAAAATTAACAGACAACCCTGGCACACCAACCTGACCAAAAAACTCAGACAAGCTTCCAGGGCTGCTGAGCGGCGATGGAAGAAATCCCATTCTAAAGATCATTTCACAGCATACAAGCACTCCCTCCTCATATTCAAATCCTCACTCGCTGATGCAAAACAGGCCTACTTCTCATCTCTCATATCTTCCCTGGCCCACAACCCTAAACAACTTTTTAGCACTTTTAACTCCCTTCTCCGTCCCCCAGCGCCCCCACCCTCTCCTCTCTTCTCAGCTGAGGACTTTGCCAAATATTTTAAACAAAAGACAGTCAACATCAGAGAAAGCTTCACTACGCAGTCCCCACAGACCCTCTACACAACTTCTCGGTCCTCTTCTCCCAAAACCCGCTTCTCCACCATTACAGAAGAAAAACTCTCAACTCTACTCTCCAGATCACATCTCACCACCTGTGCACTTGACCCAATCCCATCCCACCTCATCCCTAACCTCACCACAGTGTTTATCCCAGCCCTTACTCATCTCTTCAACCTATCACTAACCTCTCGTGTCTTCCCCTCTGCTTTTAAACATGCTACCATTACACCCATCCTCAAAAAGCCTTCACTTGACCCATTTTCTTTGTCCAGTAATCGCCCCATATCACATCTTCCGTATGCCTTAAAGCTACTTGAACAACATGTCCATTCTGAACTGTCCTCTCACCTCTCCTCCTGCTTCCTCTTTGACCGCCTACAATCTGGCTTCCGACCGTACCATTCGACTGAGACTGCCCTCACCAAAGTCACCAATGACCTACTGACAGCCAAAACCAAGAAACTATACTCTGTCCTCCTTTTCCTTCAACACTGTTGACCACTCCCTTCTGTTGCAAACTCTCTCATCCCTTGGCATCACTGACATGGCCCTCTCCTGGAACACATCATACTTCACAGACTGGACGTTTAGCGTCTCCAACTCCCGCACCACCTCCTCGTCTTATTCCCTCTCTGTTGGTGTCCCGCAAAGCTCTGTCCTAGGACCCCTGCTTTTCTCTATCTACACTTTTGGCCTGGGACAGCTCATAGAGTCCCAGGACTTTTAGTATCACTCCTACGCTGACGACACACAAATCTACCTCTCTGTTCCAGACATCACCACCTTACTATCAAGAATCCCACAATGTCTATCTTCTATATCATCCTTCTTCGCCTTTCGCTTTCTAAAACTTAACATGGATAAAACAGAATTCATCATCTTTCCCCCATCTTGGTCAACCCCCCCAACAGACCTTTCTATCACGATCAATGGCTGCACACTCTACCCGGTCAACCAAGTCCGCTGCCTTGGAGTGACCTTGGATTCTGCCCTCTCCTTCAGACCGCACATCCAAGCCCTTTCCACCACCTGCCGCCTCCAACTCAAAAACATCTCCCGCATCCGTGCTTTCCTTAACTTTGAATCTGCGAAAATGCTTGTAAATGCCCTCATCATCTCCCGCCTAGACTACTGCAACACTCTCCCCTGTGGCCTTCCATCTAGCACTCTCGCACCCCTCCAATCTATCCTCAACTCTGCTGCCCGACTAATCCACCTCTCACCCTATTACTCCTCTGCCTCGCCCCTCTGCCAATCCATTCACTGGCTCCCCATTGCCCAGCGAATTCACTTCAAAGTACTAACAAATACATACAAGGCCGTCCATAACCTGTCCCCTCCCTACATCTCTGAGCTACTTTCCTGATACACCCCACACGCACTCCCCGATCCTCACAAGACTTTCTTCTCTCCTCTCCTCTTATTGCCTCTTCCCACAATCAACTCCAAGATTTCTCCCGTGCATCCCCCATACTCTGGAACTCGCTACCCCAACATATCAGACTACAGTGGAATCCTTCAAAAGAAACCTGAAAACCCACCTCTTCAGACAAGCCTACAGCCAGTGACCCTGCTGCCTCTATACCGCTTTGACCAACTTCACCCACACCTACTGTGTCCTTCTCCCATACCATGTAGATTGTAAGCACTCACGGGCAGGGCCCTCTCTCCTTCTGTACCAGTTTGAAACTCGTCTTGTTTATGATTAGTGCAATTGTCTGTATTATGTATGTATACCTCTTCTCATATGTACAGCGCTAGGGAATGAATGGTGCTTTAATAATTAAATAATAATAATAATGTTTGCCTGTTCGGCGAGCCATGAATGAGCAAAGTTCGCCGTGAAACGACCGCCGGGTGAACCGCAAGGCTGTCTCTAGTCCTGATGCTTCTGCACCTCCTACTCCTCGTCAGTCATTCAATCAGTAATCGATCACCAAAGTGATTGCCAAGAGACAACATTATGTGTGCACTCATCCAAGGCGCAGAAGCTGAACGTGCTCCTGGCCAAGTTGCTGGTGCTACAGTCCCTCCCTTTCCAAGTGGTGGACTCTACACCTTTCAGAGAACTGATGGCTTGTGCCAGGCTGAGTTGGAGACTCCAAAAAAGGCAGCACCAGCCCTGCAGACATATGTAGAACAGAAGGTGGGCCAGTCCTTTAGCCTGTCGGTGTCTGCCAAAGTGTACGGCAGTGCTGACATGTGAAGCTGTATCTACGGTCAAGGACAATATATGTAATTTACGGCCCACTGGGTAAATGTAGTTCCTGCCCAGCCACACCAGCAACTTGGCCAGGTGACGCGGCGTCCGCCTTCTCAAGTTGGTCCTACAACGATGTCCGCCTCTGCCTCCTCATCCTCAACCGTGCCCTCAGCCTCCACTGCAGAGACAATTCACAGTGCTCCAGCATACCACATGTGCAGGGCACATCAGTGTCACGCTGTTCTGCACCTAGTTTGCCTGGGCGAGAAACTGCTCCATGTCCTTCATCAAGAAATCAAATCTCCTTGACAACTTAAAATCGGAATCATGGTGACAGACAATGGGAAGAACATGATGTCGGCACTATGTCAAGGAGGGCTGAGCCATGTGCCCTAAATGGTGCAAGTGTTCAATCTGGTTGTCAAGCATTTCCTGAAGTCTTCACCCTATCTGCAAGGCATCCTGAAAATGGCCAGAAAACTTTGCATGCACTTCAGCAACTCGTACACCAAACCACACCCTACTTGAGCTGCAGCATCAAAATGTCATCCCCCAACCAGACTAATATACGTTTCCACCTGTTGGAATCCCACCCTCCATATGTTGGACCAATTATATGAACAGAGAAAAGCCATAAACGATTTATTGATGATGCAGGCGGACAGAGGTACTCCCCTGTGTAACTTAGATGTTAGCTAGTGGCAGCTCATGCGTTACACCTGCTGGGCCTTTTGAGGAGGCCACTTTATTTGTCCGTCGCCAGGACGACGGGATGAACAGCGTCATTCCACTGATTCATGTCCTGGAACAGATGCTGTTAAATCTGGCTGGCAATGGAACAGGAGACGTGGAGACTATATCTCACTGCCACATGAGCCCTGTGGGGCTGAACTAGAGGAGGAGGAGGAGGACATTCTAGAACAAGCAATGCGTAGAGAAATAGGTGATTTTTCCACACAGGTGACAGGAGAGGAGGAGCAGCTGGAGGAGCTACATGGCAATGAGGAAGACGAGACAGATGACCCAGAAGGCAGTATGAAGTGGAGATGGAGGCAGTGAGTTTCTTCAAGTCACATGCGCAAATGGCCCGATGCATGCTCACTTGTTTGTGTAGTGACAGGTGAAATGTCACCATTCGGCAGAGGGATGACTACGGGCCCTTTGCGCTCATGTTCCACTGCCATGGCTGCTGGTGGGTGGTGGGTGGGGGTTGGGGGCGCAGGAGCAGTACCAGCTCTATCTGCAGCAACTTAAAGGGAACCTGTCACCGGGATTTTGTGTATAGAGCTGAGGACATGGCTTGCTAGATGGCCGCTAGCACATCCGCAATACCCAGTCCCCATAGCTCTCTGTGCTTTTATTGTGTTAGAAAAACGATTTGAGTCCTGTCCCTGAGATGAGTCACGGACAGGACTCATCTCTTGTTAATTTGTATATGTATAAAAACAAAAAAAAATTTACACAATAAAAGCACAGAGAGCTATAGGGACTGGGTATTGCGGATGTGCTAGCGGCCATCTAGCAACCCATGTCCCCAGCTCTATACACAAAATCCCAGTGACAGGTTCCCTTTAAGTATAGAGTCACTGATGAGCAGTTTTCTTCACCCGCCTACTGAAGAAACTACTCAGCAGCATCAGCAGCAAGACATAGAGCAGAACCTGAACCAGCAGGTTGTGGCATACTTGGAGTGCACCCTGCCACCCCATATTGAAGATCCCCTAGACTACTGCGCAGCCAAACTCGATTTGTGGCCACAACTGGCTGAGTTTGCCATGGACAAGCTTTCCTGCCCGGCCAGCAGTGTGGGATTTAGTGCAACGGGGGCCAAAGTTACCCCAAGGAGAACTCCCTGTCCAGCCAAAATGTGGAGAAAATGACCTTTGTGAAGATGAATCAGGCATGGATCAGCCAGGATTTTCAAACACCAGTGCCTGATGCATTAGACTAGATCATCCATGGTGCCACACCTACACTTTGTAAAAAGAGAATTGTTTCTTGTGGCTTCCTGCTTTAGCTACTATTCTGATGTTGCCACCCACTGATGCCACACCTGCTGTCATGTACTCCTACAGCCACCTACAATCTTCAGCTGGTACTGGTATTGCCCCCCCACCTCCCCACTCTGTCACTGGGCCACTCTGTGCTCTTCTCATGCTGCTATCACCTCAACACTATCTCACTGGGCCACTCTGTGGTCTCCTCATGCTGCTGCCACCTCACCACTCTGTCATTCGGCCACTCTGTGGACTTCTCATGCTGTTCCCACCCTCCCCACTCCATGACTGGGCCACTATTTTGCCTTTTTGGCCTGGTTGACATCATCATTTATTTGACCCTTCTGATCTGTCAGAAGGAAGGAAAAATAAGATGCACAATGGATCTTGTCTATGTAGCAGCTATAAGACCTGTATGGTGACATCAGAATTGGCTCATGATTTGGTAGCCAAAAGCAGGAGTGGGTACAAAACACAGAAGAAATGCAAATATTCCATTCACATGTCATCTCTGTTTTGTATCCACTCCTGTTTTTTTTTTTTTTTTGCTTTAGCAATACTGATGAATTATTGACAAGATGCTGACCGAGTGAAGGCGGGTGCTCAACAGACAGAATACGTTTTTTTGGAGGTTATTTTTCTGATGGATCAGAGGAAGGGCAAAATAATCTGTGAGGTCAACACAAACTTACTGCTGATACCCTCTCCACTCTTTCAGGGGGGCTCTTCTTGTATAAGTGTTTAATAGAACAGGTTCTGTAGACATCTATGTGGAATCAGCTGACGACAATGTAAAAGGAGTGCGCTCTTTCACGCAATATTAGGATCTTGAGCTTCTGCACGGTTCTTTATACCTGGCGCTAACATTGACCTGTAAGGCTGAGTTCACACTTAAGTTCTTTGGTCACTTTTGGCCCCATAACTGCCGAAATAAGTGAAGTGTGCAGTGATTCTAAGAGTGACACCTGTCATCTAAGAGTGACACCTGTCAGACTCCCTATGCATGTTACTGCAAGGCACAGTGTTCTACACCATTAAACAGGCTCTCTGCAGCCAGGAAATAGCTGTTTTTTGACGCGATTCGCCACAAATAAATTTGGATCAGATCAAATCTTTTCGGAAAATTTGTAGAACCGACCAAATTGAATTTTTGAGAAATTCGCTCATCTCTAGTTGCATACATGGGGTAGATAAATCTCCCTCTATATATATTTCAGAGATTGATGTTTCAGCAACTGCCTGGTACAGTTCCCCACATAACCTTTCTTTCATCATATAAGTTTACAATTAACAACTGAAAATACTGATTGCAGTAAGTCAGCTTCCATTCTGTCATACTAATTTCAGTAGGAATGAAAATAAACGGCTATCTATACTTGTAGATCAGATTTTATTATTTTTTTAAACATATCTATTTTTCTTTGTTGAGATATTCAATTCACATCACATCAACATCATATTTTACATCAAAAATACAGACTTCACCACTCCATACAATGAACATTTTCAGAGAGCCACCACCAGATAGCTTGCAATGAGTTTTCTTTACTTAAGGTAAAGGTTCTTAGTTCTTTCCAAATCTGTCTTGTCTAATTAGGAAGAGAATTGCCACCTTATACCACAACAGCTTCCATTTCTGTTTTAGAAATTTATCAGCGCTGTATTTCACAACCAAGTCCTTAGGTGACCCTAAAGAGCCAGGGACATGGCAATAATATATAAAATTAGATTTGTAAATACATTTATTGTAATATTATAAATATAACTGAAATACATAAAACATGTTTCTTTCCACGATAAAAAAAAAAAACACCTTTAAGAAATCTTTAGTACAGTATGTCCTTTTCTGTCAAATTGTTAAATTCTATTTCGATTCTGGGACACCTTTTCAAATGTCCTGAGGGCAGCCACTACATCCATATTTGTTGGAGCAGCTGGGTGACAATCCTTGTGAGAGCTGTAGAGATGGTCATACAGGTTGATACACAGGTAAGATTCCTATTAAATGAACAGAATTTCTAACATCTGTATACAAGAAGTAATGTAAAGGAAATTTATTGAGATGCTTTGATTTTTAGTAGAAATAATCTTTTAACTTTTAAATAATACCACTTACTGAGACTTACTGAGAATTGTGCTGGTCCTCATTATCGCCACAGGGCCGATATGTCGTTTTCATGAATAAAGCTCCACTGCTATATCCCTTTCAACCTTACCATATAACTCCCCCCTCTTCCTACCCTTCCCCCACCTCATCCCCTTTTTTCTTTTTGTAATTCTATTTGATACACCAAGAGCATATTGACTCATGATATTGTTTTTCTTTCTGTATTTTGTACTGTATTGAATATAAACCTGTCAATAAAAAGATATTTGACAAAAATAATTGTGCTGGTCCTCAAACTTATGCCAGTCAAAAGGAATTCTATTTTAGAGGAAAACAATGGAAGTCTTTAAAAAGGTGAAAATAATGTATGTACGCACAAATATTATGATGCGGGTATATTATATTATTATGTCTAATAATCTCATATAATAGAGTGATTATGGATAGTTTATCTTGATTCAATACACATGAATATACTTTTCTATCATATACTTTCCCATACTGGTAAGAGAAATAATCATATATATATACATGAAGGGGGAGTTAAAGGCTCATGGGCCCTAGTGCAAGAGTTCAGCTTGGGCCCCACTTCCCTCAGTGTTTTGTGGCCAGGGAAGCACATTGCCTTCATGCTGCCTGAGGCAAAAATTGAAATGGCAACCCCCCCGCCAATACCAAAGCCAGAGGTGTAACTTGACCAGTGTGCACTTTCTATAATACCATTGTCTTCTTTTGCGGCACAAGGGTCTTTGGGGCCCCTCAGGCTTCTAGGCCTGGTAGCGACTGCTACCTCTGCACCATTTATAGCTACACCCCTGTATATATAGCTTTTGAAATAATCAATTGCCAATATTATACAGTACTGTATGCAGACTGTGAATGTAGCTGTAGTCAGTGCTTTAAGTGGGCCAAAAGAGGTGCCGGTACTCTATTAGGCGCCGGTGCTTTCCCCCCCTGCACATCAGACCCCCCCATCACACACATATATATTAGTTCCTCTATGTACCAGTACAGTACCCCCCCCACCACCGCACATTCGTTCCTCTCTGTACCAGTACCCCCCTGCACATCAGACCCCCCCCCCCCTCATCACACACATTAGTTCCTCTCTTTACCAGTACCCCCCCCCCCACCACCACCACCACACATTAGTGCCTCTCTGTACCAGTACCCCTCTGCACATCAGACCCCCCATCACACACATATATATTAGTTCCTCTATGTACCAGTACCCCCCCCCCCCCACCACCGCACATTCGTTCCTCTCTGTACCAGTACCCCCCTGCACATCAGACCCCCCCCCCCACTCATCACACACACACACATTAATTCCTCTCTGTACCAGTACCCCCCTGCCAGGGGGGTACTGGTACAGAGAGGAATTAATGTGTGTGTGTGTGTGATGAGGGGGGGGTCTGATGTGCAGGGGGGTACTGGTACAGAGAGGAACGAATGTGCGGTGGTGGGGGGGGGGGTCCTGGTACATAGAGGAACTAATATATATGTGTGTGATGGGGGGGTCTGATGTGCAGGGGCCCCCTACACATCAGACCCACCCATCAGACACATATATATTAGTTCCTCTATGTACCAGTACCCCCCCCCCCCACCACCGCACATTCGTTCCTCTCTGTACCAGTACCCCCCTGCACATCAGACCCCCCCCCCCCTCATCACACACATTAATTCCTCTCTGTACTAGTACCCCCCTGCCAGGGGGGGGTACTGGTACAGAGAGGAACTAATGTGTGTGGGGGGAGGGGGGGTGCCTGTCACTCACCAGTACTCTTCAGAAGTTGGATTCCAAAGCAAAGTCGATGTTCTTTGCTGCACCGTCCGACTCCTGACTCCAAGGAGGACCAGTCACTGGTCGCCGCACTGATCGCTCCTCAGTCACAGGCGCGCGGGAAGGAGTTGACGTCACCTAACGTGAGGTCAACTCCCTGCCTGCGCCAGCCTGAGCCGTACTCTGCAACGACCCGCCCCCCTCCACTAGCTGCCCAGCCAACGACATTAGGGAGGAGATACTGCCAGCTCTCCGCTGCGCTCCGGCAGGGCCGGCCTTAGGTGTCCAGGCGCCCTGTGCGAGCTAACCTTGTGGCGCCCCCCCCCCCCCCCAAAAAAAAACAAAAAAACACTGCTTGTTGCTGGCATCATGGCATAGGCTGGCTGACTATCCAACCAAGTAGTTACCAGCCCGCACACCCCAAAGGCCGGTGTAATGTTATACTTCCCTACTTCGTGAGATTTCCCTACCTTCGTCACTTCCGGTCGCACCGGACATGACGTGAGGAGGTGTGCAGCGCCGCGCAGGCGCACAATGACAGGTTAGGGAAGTTTCACAGCAGAGTGCGCATGCGCCAGGAGTCTCGCCGGCGGTTAGGGTAGGGAAAAACTATGGGCCAGTGCGCAGGCGCAGTGATCGGATGGATGTTCTCAGCTGGACACCGGCCGACACTGCGCATGCACCGGGAGCCTCACCAGCGGTTAGGGAAGGGAAAAATTATGTACAGGTCAGTGCTTTTTCCCTACCCTAACCGCTGGTGAGGCTCCCAGCGCATGCGCAGTGTCGGCCGGTGTCCTGCTGAGAACATCCATCCGATCACCGCACCTGTGCACTGGCCCATAATTTTTCCCTACCCTAACCGCCGGCGAGGCTCCCAGCGCATGCGCACTCTGCTGTGAAATTTCCCTAACCCGTCATTGTGCGCAGTGCGCCCCCCCAATATAATAAACATTGGTGGCGCAGTGCGCCCCTCCCAACACTCCAGTATAATAAACATTGGTGGCGCAGTGCGCCCCCCCAACACCCCAGTATAATAAACATTGGTGGCGCAGTGCGCCCCCCCAACACCCCAGTATAATAAACATTGGTGGCGCAGTGCGCCCCCCCAACACTCCAGTATAATAAACATTGGTGGCGCAGTGCGCCCCTCCCAACACTCCAGTATAATAAACATTGGTGGCGCAGTGCGCCCCCCCAACACCCCAGTATAATAAACATTGGTGGCGCAGTGCGCCCCCCCCAATATAATAAACATTGGCGCAGTGCGCCCCCCCAATATAATAAACATTGGTGGCGCAGTGCGCCCCCCGAACACCCCAGTATAATAAACATTGGTGGCGCAGTGCGCCCCCCCAACACCCCAGTATAATAAACATTGGTGGCGCAGTGCGCCCCCCCATCACCCCAGTATAATAAACATTGGTGGCGCAGTGCGCCCCCCCCCAATATAATAAACATTGGCGCAGTGCGCCCCCCCCAATATAATAAACATTGGTGGCGCAGTGCGCCCCCCGAACACCCCAGTATAATAAACATTGGTGGCGCAGTGCGCCCCCCCATCACCCCAGTATAATAAACATTGGTGGCGCAGTGCGCCCCCCCAACACCCCAGTATAATAAACATTGGTGGCGCAGTGCGCCCCCCCATCACCCCAGTATAATAAACATTGGTGGCGCAGTGCGCCCCCCCTCAATATAATAAACATTGGTGGCGCAGTGGGCCCCCCCTCAATATAATAAACATTGGTGGCGCAGTGCGCCCCCCCTCAATATAATAATCATTGGTGGCGCAGTGGGCCCCCCCTCAATATAATAATCATTGGTGGCGCAGTGGGCAGTGCCAATGAGGGTTAAAAAATAAAAATAATAATTAACTCACCTCCTCCAATTGATCGTCTTCTGTTCTTTCTTCATGACCTGTCAAAGGACCTGTGGTGACATCACTGTTAGCATCACATGATCCATCACCATGGTAATGGGTCATGTGATGAGCTCAGTGACGTCACCACAGGTCTTGAAGAAAACAGGAGAACGGCAGCTACGCGATCATCTGGAGGAGGTGAGTTAAAAATTTTTTATTATTTTTTAACCCTCACTGGCACTTCCCACTGAGCCACCAATGTTTCTTATACTGGGGTGTTTGGGGGGGAAAGCGCACTGCCTACCAACGTTTCTTATACTGGGGTGTTGGGGGGGGGGGCGCACTGTGCCACAAACGTTTCTTATACTGAGGGGGGGGTGGGGGCGCACTGCCTACCAACGTTTCTTATACTGGGGTGTTGGGGGGGGGGGGGGGGGCGCACTGTGCCACAAACGTTTCTTATACAAAAACAGGAGGCGGGTGCTGGAATCAAATAGCCGGCACCCGACCTCTGTGACAGGGAGCTGCGATCAGCTACAATTAACCCCTCCAGTACCGCACCTGAAGGGTTAACTCAACTGCAGCTGATCGCAGCTCCCTGTCACAGAGGTTGGCTGTCGGCTATTTGATTCCAGCACCCGCCTCCTGTTTTTGTATTCAGGTCAGTTATCTTCATTGGTGGCGCAGTGGCCACAGCCCCTCCCCTCCTCCTCCCGTCTCTCTTCTTATTGGCAGCGGCGGGGGCAGCAGGCAGGTCAGACAGGGGAGGAGGAACGAATCAGGTCAGACAGGGGAGGGCTAGATGGAGGGGGCGCCCCGAGGGAGAACACAAGTTCAGCCTCGCCTGCCGCATATTACATTGCGAGCTGTCGGCCGCCCAGCGCCCCTGTTACTATGGCGCCCTGTGCGGCCGCACAGCCCGCACACCCCAAAGGCCGGCCCTGCGCTCCGGTACCGGAAACCCACGTACTGGGCGCACGGAGAGGTGCTGGTACTCTCCAGGGCAATTTTTGGAAGTGGCGGTACTGAGTACCGCCGCGTTCCGGCCCACTTCAAGCACTGGCTGTAGTGTACTTAAAGAAGGGTTACATCTACTATCTAGATGTGCTAGACTGGAATTGGTAATATGCCCTTTGTACTGCCATTATGACTTTAAGGAGGCACCAGGATGAGGCCTCATATACAGAAAGCATATGGAATGGTCAGAGTCAAAGGCAGCACCCTAGACAATATAATCCTTGTAGCCAGCATACGAAAAAGGTCGGCACCACTGAAATAATTGTAGACAAAGTACACAGGTACTAAAAGCACACCAAAATTATATACACATTCACTATCATTTCTTAAGGATGCAAAGAAAAGACAAGCAGACAAAGAATATTATCATCCAATATTATTATTATTATTAGAGAATTTAGTATTTTCCACTATTGTAAATCTATTTATGTGATTCTATAAAGTCAGTTTTTGTTTAAAACTTTTACTTTCTCAAGTGTAGCTAAAATGATTTTTTTTTTCTAAATCAGCTTGACTTTGACAATCAAGTTATAAATCTCTGAAAAATGTGAAGTCCCCAACAGCCAACTAAAGAGGGTGAAAGCATAAATATTCTTTTCTGATAGATAGGCCATCCATCATTAACAGTTGATCAGCAGCAATGACCAAAGCTTTGGGGATTTCACAAACTATTTTATCAAACAAAAGTAGCTGAATTCCAAACATCAATCTAAGTTAAGGCAAAACAGCAAAATTGAAATCTTTAGTTTATTTGTTTCACTATTCCACTCAACCATTATTAAATGCTAGAAGCTTTGTCTGTGGTAAAATAGAGCAATATAATGTATTGATTTGTGGACCACAATCCCAATTCATTGTATACACATATGGTGTAAGGTTTAAACTTGAACTTTTAGACAGATGAAATGAATATTTTATTAGATTAGATACTCTGAAATGTCTACAGCATTTATGTATATCAATTCTAGGGTCTTAAATAGGGACTATATGCTATAACATGTTTTCCTCTTCTATCTTTTTATTTAATGGCAAATATATATATATCATTTAATAACTATGACTCCTTATTATCAAATATAGTAGTAGACAGAACTCAGAATCTTGTTCTACAGAATATATCCCTACAATCAAGTTTTAACCTGGTTCTTGGTGGAGGATGCTATACCTCATTCCCTTCTGAGGACTGCAATTATCTACAGTATCTTTTGTTTTATAAGTCGCACCTGAGGATAAGACACAGCCCAAATTTTAGAGGAGGAAAATAAGAATACATTTTTTTTCATCAGACCTCGTATCAGATCATAAGATTAGACCACCAAATCAGGACGTCACATCAGACCCCCATATCAAGAAATCAGTTCAGACCCTTCTATCAGGACCTCAGTTCAGACCCCCATAGCAGGAGCTCACATCAGACCCCCGTATCAGGACTTCACATTGGAACCCCTTCAGACCTCAATGTCAGTCCCCCATCAGACCTCCATGCTAGACCCCCCATCAGTAGAGTTGAGCGAACTCGAACTGTAAAGTTCGGGTTCGTACCGAACTTTAGGTTTTTCGGCACACGGACCCGAACATTTACGTAAAAGTTCGGGTTCGGGTTCGGTGTTCGGCGATTTTTATGGCGCTTTTTGAAAGGCTGAAAAGCAGCCAATCAACAAGCATCATACTACTTGCCCCAAAAGGCCATCACAGCCATGCCTACTATTGGCATGGCTGTGATTGGCCAACTGCAGCATGTGACCCAGCCTCTATTTAAGCTGGAGTCACTTAGTGCCGCCAGTCACTCTGCTCGGATTAGTGTAGGGAGAGGCTGCAGCTGCTGTGAGAAAGAGATCAGGGAGCGATCTTATCAAGAACTGGTTTATGTACTCAGCGATCTACAGAAAAAGTGTTTTGTGGGTGCAGTGCACAATTTTTTTAAGCCTGCCCTGAGCCAACTACTGCTGAAAACGAACTTTTTTTTTCTTCATTTCATCAATATTAATACCTGATTGGCAGCCATTTTATGCAACGATAGTGCACCAGCATAGGCTATCTGCAAGTCCAGAAATACAGCTTTGGCATACTGGGGTGAAAAAACCCTCTAATATACTGCAAATCTGGGATTAGACAAGCATAAGTGACTGTCACATTTAGGACAGAAATACAGCTTTTTGGTTAGGGTGAAAAAAGCCTCTAATATACTGCACATCTGTGATTACACGTGCATAAGTGACTGTCATATTTAGGACACAAATACAGCTTTTGGGTTACATACTGCACATCTGTGATTACACGTGCATAAGTCACTGTCACATTTAGGACAGAAATACAGCTTTTTGGTTACTGGGGTGAAAAAAGCCTGTAATATACTGCACATCTGTGATTACACATGTATAAGTCACTGTCACATTTAGGACAGAAATACAGCTTTTTGGTTAGGGTGAAAAAACCCTCTGATATACTGCACATCTGTGATTACACGTGCATAAGTCACTGTCACATTTAGAACAGAAATACAGCTTTTTGGTTAGGGTGAAAAAACCCTCTGATATACTGCACATCTGTGATTACACGTGCATAAGTGATTGTCACATTAAGGCCAGAAATCCTGCTTTGGCATACTGGGGTGAAAAAACCCTCTGATATACTGCACATCTGGGATAAGACTTGCATAAGTGAGTGTCACATTTAGGCCACAAATACCGCTGTCATATAGAGTTCAAAAATATATATTTGTGCAATACCCTACATCAGGTTTTTATTGGCGGTTAATTATTTTTAACAGACTTAACCACTTTTTACTTTGCTTTGTAAACGCTAACTATGAGGCTAACATCTAATAAGGGACGCGGTCATGGTCGTAGTGGTGGTGGTGTTGGTGGAGCCTCTGGTGCAGGGAGAGGACGTGGCCGTTCTGCCACAGCTACACGTCCTACTGAACCTACTACCTTAGGTCCCAGTAGCCACCAGAATCTACAGCGATATTTGGTCGGGCCTAATGCCGTTCTAAGGATGGTAAGGCCTGAGCAAGTACAGGCGCTAGTCAATTGGGTGGCCGACAGTGGATCCAGCACGTTCACATTATCTCCCACCCAGTCTTCTGCAGAAAGCGCACAGGTGGCGCCTGAAACCCATGCCCATCCATTTGTCACATCACCCCCGTGCATATCGGGGAACCTGTCTGAGCCTCAAGTCATGCAGCAGTCTCTTATGCTGTTTGAAGACTCTGCTGGCAGGGTTTCCCAAGGGCATCCACCTAGCCCTTCCCAGGGGTGGAAGACATAGAATGCACGGACGCACAACCACTTATGTTTCCTGACTTTCAGAGTTCGGAGGAAGAGGCAGTGGTGAGACCGAGCCAACAAAGTAGCAAAAGCGGGAGCAGGGTGCAAAAGCAGAGCAGCCATCGCCAAAACAGTTCGCCTGCTACTGGCCACCGTCACCAGGGACCGAGCACACCAAAGGCAGCATCAAGGAGTTCCCTGGCATGGCACTTCTTCACACAATGTGCTGACGACAAGACCCGAGTGGTTTGCACGCTGGGCCATCAGAGCCTGAAGTGAGGTATTAACGTTCTGAACCTTAGCACAACCTGCATGACCAGGCATCTACATGCGAGACACGGGCTGCAGTGGAGTAAGCACCTTCAAAACCAAGAAAGGGCTCAGGCCCCTCCTGCTCCCTCTTCTGCTGCTGCCACGGCTTCTTCCTCCGCCTCTGGAGGAACGTTGGCACCTGCCGCCCAGCAAACAGAGGATGTGCCACCAACAACACCACCTCCGTCACCAAGCATCTCCACCATGTCACACAGAAGCGTTCAGCTCTCCATCTCACAAACCTTTAAGAGAAAGCGTAAAATTCCCACCTAGCCACCCTCGATCCCTGGCCCTGAATGCCAGCAATAAGCACCCACACAGTACAGAACCCACACAGTACAGGTAGGATGGGCTTGAACCGGACAACTTTGCATAAAGGGGCGGCACACTGGTTTCCCGCTCTGCAGGGGGTGTCGCCAATTTGCACAGCGATGGCACAGTATTATTTTTTTTAAATCGGAGCTCCGGCGGCCATATTAGTTTCACAGTAACAGTCTATTCACTGACAGCAAGCAGTTATAGTGACACACAAATGTTGAATTTTTCCACTTTTGACACTGCGGTTTTGATGCTGGGGACTATTATAGCACATCCATATACTTTGCAATCAGTTTGAACAGTTCAGGACCCCAAAACAGTGCACAATAAGCAAAAGTCTCTCAAGCAAATAAAGGGGCTTATTCACATGCGACAGTCTCTCAAGTTTGGCGCAAGGGTTAATTGTCCTGTTCGCGATGCCAATAAAAAGTTATGCAGCCAGCCAGTCGCAGGGTGAACATGTGAGGTTCACGGTGGACAGATGAGGGGCCAAATAGTATAACACACAGTTCATAAGTTTACTCACGGTTAGCAGATAGCCTCCCTGGGCTGGCTGCACAGTGTTGAGGTGGACAGCACGAAATCCTCCGGGGCACGCTCTGTGGTAGGAAGCATCAGCCAAGATGGTGGTGGAGGTGCCCTTGATGTTAAGGGTGCTTAGGGTGCTTGTTGCGGCTGAGTCCCTTGATGGTTTTTGTCGTGACGCCAGTACCGTTAATGTTGGTACAACCATAGGTAGTAATAATGAGGTAGACAGTGGTAAGATGCAACTCACAACTTTTACTTTGGATGTTTTTTGGTTGCAGCAGTACAATTATGCAGTCTTTAGATGGTACTGAGGTAATTCTGAAAATCCACAGTTTTAGGCTTGTCAGGTTTTCTTGGTTTTGGAGCAGTGGGTTAGGTGTACCTGGTTCCTTTAGATGCTTTGGATCCTATTCCTTGTCTTTCCCTACAAGCTAAGTATTTTAGACAGGAAAACTCAACTGTCCCTTAGAAGGTTGGTGTGGCTGCCTGAAGCTATAAAACCTCCACCATGCAAAGGTGTCTGTGGCCCTCAGTAATGGCTCTTATCACCGATGAATTCCTAGGATTGCTTGTTTCTTTTCCAGGGAGGCAAACTCTTCTCCTACTGGTCATGGATGCAAGTCTATAGTCCAGCTACAGAAGGAAAACGCTCTTCTGCGCCTAACATCTGAGTAAACACCTCCTAGCAAAGTTGGCTCCACTCACTAATCTGTGTTGCGAAGTCTTCACTCTATCTTTCCTCCCGCTAATTTGATCTGACTACCTCAGATCTGCTCACTTCGTACTACATCCTGGTCTCAACTTCTCTCATCTCAACTCCCTCCATTTCCCAACTGACTAACGAGGCCTGACCTAGGTATTTATAGTACCTGAACTTTATCCCCATCTAGTGGCGGGATGTATAAATTACACCTAATAGGCCTGTTAACAGGGATTTTGCAGTTACACAAATGCAAAGTTATACATTACAACCTAGTGCTCTCAATAATGTAAAAAGTGCTTTTAAGCAGTGCCAATTGTTCCAGATGTATACCCTACACATGTAGAGGCACTTATAACTCTATTTTCATATAGTACTAGACTACTGGTTGCCTACTCTTGACATGTGTATACTAGATTATGGCATTAAAATATATAGATAGAATTATTTAAGATTTAATAAGTGATCAATAAAAGTTATATTTTAATGCCATAATCTAGTATATACATGTCAAGAGTAGGCAACCAGTAGTCTAGTACAGTGGTCAGCAACCCGCGGCTCCGGAGCCGCATGCGGCTCTTTTGAACCTTTGCCGCGGCTCCGGCATGGGCATGAGCAGTGTGTGTGCGGCATGAGCAGTGTGTGTGGCGGGGCAGGCACTGTGCGGCGGCGGCTGGGCAGGCACTGAGATGAGCTCTTCCATTGTGGAAGCGAAGCGCTCATCTCCATAGTGATCTGTTTGCATTGCCGTCCTCAGGACAGCAATACAAACAGAAGGCTGTGCGGATGAGCAGGGCAGGGAGGTGTGTCCCTTTCCTGTTCCTCTGATAGGCTGCCGGCACTACTAGGCCGGCAGCCTATCAGAGGCCGGGCTAGTCGGCGCGATGACTTCATCGCGCCACCGGAGCCGTACAACGCATCGCTCCAAAGAGGTAAGTATAAGTGTTAATTTTTTTTTTTTTTAACTGGCAGTCTGGCACATAATGGTATTATACTGGCACATGATTGGGGAATTTGGGGGGGCCCCTGGAATTACTGGCACATGATTGGGGGGGGTCTGGTATTACTACTGGCACATGATTGGGGGGGTCTGGTATTACTACTGGCACATGATTGGGGGGGTCTGGTATTACTACTGGCACATGATTGGGGGGGTCTGGTATTACTACTGGCACATGATTGGGGGGGTCTGGTATTACTACTGGCACATGATTGGGTAGGTCTGGTATTACTGGCACATGATTGGAGGGGGGTCTGGTATTACTGGCACATGATTGGAGGGGGGTCTGGTATTACTGGCACATGATTGCAGGGGGGTCTGGTATTACTGGCACATGATTGGAGGGGGGTCTGGTATTACTGACACATGATTAGGGGGGTCTGGTATTACTGGCACATGATTGGGGGTGGTCTGGTAAAGGTAAATTAAATATTTTAATTAGCTATTAATTTGCAAAAATATATTTTACATTGTTAAGTGAAAAAGTGGTTTTGCGGCTCCCATTTTTTTTTTTCCTTCGGAAACGGGTCCAAGTGGCTCTTTATGTCTTAAAGGTTGCAGACCCCTGGTCTAGTACTATATGAAAATAGAGTTTAAGCAGTGCCCACACACACGTAGTGGGACGCTGCACTACTTCTCCAGGAGAGCCGTGCCCTCCCTGCACAACCAATTATCGGATAAAATCAGGTGTGCACTGCGCAACGCCATCTGTGGCAGGGTCCACCTAACCACAGATACGTGGACCAGTAAGCACGGCCAGGGACGCTATATCTCCCTAACTGCACACTGGGTAAATGTAGTGGCGGCTGGGCCCCAGGCGGAGAGCTGTTTGGCGCACGTCCTTCCGCCGCCAAGGATCGCACGGCATCATTCTTTGCCTCCTGTGGCCTCCTCTTCCTAATCGGCTTCCTCCTCCTCTTCTACCACCTCCTCATCCGGTCAGCGACAGACCTTCACCACCAACTTCAGCACAGCCAGGGGTAAATGTCAGCAGGCCATTCTGAAACTAATGTGTTTGGGGGACAGGCCCCACACCGCGCAGGAGTTTTGGCGGGGTATAGAACAACAGACGACGAGTGGTTGCTGCCAGTGGGCCTCAAGCCCGTCCTGGTGGTGTGCGATAATGGGCGAAATCTCATTGCAGCTCTGGGACTAGCCGGTTTGACGCACATCCCTTGCCTGGCGCATGTGCTGAATTTGGTGGTGCAGAAATTCATTCACAACTACCCCGACATGTCTGAGCTGCTGCATAAAGTGTCTGCTCTACAGCGTAACTTCGGCCTTCCCGCTCACCGCCTCATATGCGACTTGCCCACCAGGTGGAACTCCACCTTGCACATGCTGGAGAGACTGTGCGAGCAGCAGCAGGCCATAGTGGAGTTTCAGCTGCAGCACGCACGGGTGAGTCACACTGCGGAACAGCACCACTTCACCACCAGTGACTAGGCCTCCATGCGAGACCTGTGTGCCCTGTTTCGCTGTTTCAAGTACTCCACCAACATGGCCAGTGGCGATGACGCCGTTATCAGCATTACAATACCACTTCTATGTCTCCTTGAGAAAACACTTAGGGCGATGATGGAAGAGGATGTGGCCCAGGACGAGGAGGAGGAAGAGGGGTCATCTCTAACACTTTCAGGCCAGTCTTTTAGAAGTGGCTCAGAAAGAGGATTTTTGCAACAGCAGAGGCCAGGTACAAATTTGGCCAGCCAGGGCCTACTACTGGAGGACGAGGAAGAGGAGGATGAGGAGGAGGATGGGGATGAAGCAAGTTCACAGCGGGGTGGTATCCAACGCAGCTCGGGCCTATCACTGGTGCGTGGCTGGGGGGCTACGGAGGACGGAGACGATACGCCACCCACAGAGGACAGCTTGTCCTTACCTCTGGGCAGCCTGGCACACATGAGCGACTACATGCTGCAGTGCCTGCGCAACGACTGCAGAGTTGCCCACATTTTAACGTGTGCTGACTACTAAGTGGCCTACCTGCTGGATCCCTATTGCAAAGACAATGTGCCGTCCTTAATTCCCTCACTGGAGCGTGATCGGAAGATGCGCGACTACAGGCGCACGTTGGTAGACGCGCTCCTGAGAGCATTCCCGACTGGCGCTGGGGGACAAGTGGAAGCACAAGGCGAAGGCAGAGGAGGAGGAAGAGGTCACCAACGCAGCTGTGTCAGCGCCAGCACCTCAGAAGGCAGGGATAGCATGTGGAAAAGATTTTTCACCTCGCCGCAACAACCGGCCCCAACTGCTGATATGGAGCGTGTTAGCAGGAGGCAGCATTTGAACAACAGAGTGGAACAGTACCTGTACACATGCCTACACATACTGACTGATGGTTCTGCCCCATTCAACTTCTGGGTCTCCAAATTGTCCACATGGCCAGAGCTTGCCCTGTATGCCTTGGAGGTGCTGGCCTGCCCTGCAGCCAGTGTACTCTCTGAACGTGTATTTAGCACGGCAGAAGGCGTCATTACAGACAGACGCAGCCGCCTGTCCACAGCCAATGTGGACAAGCTCACGTTCATTAAAATGAACCAGGCTTGGATCCCACAAGACTTGTCTGTACCTTGTGCAGAATAGACATTTATGCCACAATCAAACATACATTCTTGTACTCAAGTCAAGTGCAATGATTCTTTGTTTTCTATTTCTTTATTTGTCCCAATATTTTGGGGGCTACCTACCCCAATAAAAAATAAAAAATAATATTGTTGGCTACCTGTTCCTCCTCCATTGCTGCCTACACCTACAACACCACATTCACCGTTTCCTCAACCTCCGACTCCATATCTACCTCCTTCTCTGAGTTGCAGGTTAATAATTTGTAATTTTTAGCTATTTTATTTCATTTTAAGTTATTTCCCTATCCACATTTGCTTGCAGAGCAGTTGCCATGCTCTTAAGTACATTTTACTGCCTTTTACATCCCTCTAGCCTTTTCAAGGACTATTTTAGAGCCATTTTAATAAAAAAAAAGTGCCAATTTTAGTGCCCTAAATTGAAAAAATACTTATTTTCAATTGTCGGGTGACATTTTATAATTTTTGGCGTATACAAACCCCTGCTGTGCCTGGGTGACAAGGGCCTAAATCTCTCAAAATACTCTGTTCTATTGCTGGGTGACAAGATCCCCCTTTTGAAGTGAATGAACCCCTGTTGTGCCTGGGTGACAGGGGCCTAAATCTCTCAAAATACTCTGTTCTATTGCTAGGTGACATGAACCCCCTTTTGCCATGAATAAACCCCTGCTCTGCATTGCTGACAGGGGCCTAAATCTCTCAAAATCCTCTGTTTTATTGCTAGGTGACGTGAACCCCCTATTGCCGTAAATGAACCCCTGCTCTGCATTGCTGACAGGGGCCTAAATCTTTTAAAATCCTCTTTTCTATTGCTAGGTGACATAAACCCCCTTTTGCCGTGAATGAACCCCTGCTCTGCATTGCTGACAGCGGTCTAAATCTCTCCAAATCCTCTGTTCTATTGCTGGGTGACATGATCCCCCTTTTGCCGTGAATGAACCCCTGCTATGCCTGGGTGGCAGGGGCCTAAATCTCTCAAAATCTTCTGTTCTATTGATGGGTGACATGAACCCCCTTTTGCCGTGAATGAACCCCTGCTCTGCATTGCTGACAGGGGCCTAAATCTCTCAAAATCCTCAGTTGTATAGGTGGGTGACATGAACCCCCCTTTTGCCGTGAATTAACCCCTGCTCTGCATTGCTGACAGGGGCCTAAATCTCTCAAAATCCTCTGTTCTATTGCTGGGTGACATGATCCCTCTTTTGCCGTGAATGAACCCCTGCTATGCCTGGGTGGCAGGGGCCTAAATCTCTCAAAATCCTCTGTTCTGTCGCTGGGTGACATGAACCGTCTTTTGCCGTGAATGAACCCCTGCTCTGCATTGCTGACAGGGGCCTAAATCTCTCAAAATCTTCTGTTCTATTGATGGGTGACATGAACCCCCTTTTGCCGTTAATGAACCCCTGCTCTGCATTGCTGACAGGGGCCTAAATCTCTCAAAATCCTCTGTTGTATTGCTGGGTGACATGAACCCCCCTTTTGCCGTGAATTAACCCCTGCTCTGCATTGCTGACAGGGGCCTAAATCTCTCAAAATCTTCTGTTCTATTGCTGGGTGACATCATCCCCCTTTTGCCGTGAATGAACCCCTGCTGTGCCTGGGTGACAGGGGCCTAAATCTCTCAAAATCCTCTCTTCTGTTGCTGGGTGACATGAACCGCCTTTTGCCGTGAATGAACCCCTGCTCTGCATTGCTGACAAAGGCATAAATCTTTCAAAATCCTCTGTTCTATTGCTGGGTGACATGAACCCCCTTTTGCCGTGAATGAACCCCTGCTCTGCATTGCTGACAGCGGTCTAAATCTCTCCAAATCCTCTGTTCTATTGCTGGGTGACATGAACCCCCTTTTGCCGTGAATGAACCCCTGCTCTGCATTGCTGACAGGGGCCTAAATCTCTCAAAATCCTCTGTTGTATTGCTGGGTGACATGAACCCCCTTTTGCCGTGAATGATTCCCTGCTCTGCATTGCTAACAAAGGCCTAAATCTGTCAAAATCCTCTGTTCTATTGCTGGGTGACATGATCCCCCTTTTTCCGTGAATGAACCCCTGCTGTGCCTGGGTAACAGGGGCCTAAATCTCTCAAAATCCTCTGTTGTATTGCTGGGTGACATGATTCCCCTTTCGCCGTGAATGAACCCCTGCTCTGCATTGCTGACAGGGGCCTAAATCTCTCAAAATCCTCTGTTCTATTGCTGGGTGACATGATCCCCCTTTTGCCGTGAATGAACCCCTGCTGTGCCTGGGTGACAAGGGCCTAAATCTCTCAAAATTCTCTGTTCTATTGCTGGGGGACATAACCCCCTTTTGCCGTGAATGAACCCCTGCTCTGCATTGCTGACAGGGAACAAAATTTAGTGAAAATATCTGTTACTGATCGGAAGATGCGCGACTACATGCGCACGCTGATGATTGCATTCCCACCTGACAGCGGGGCCACAGTGGAAGCACAAGGCGAAGACAGAGGAGGAGGAAGAGGTCGCCAACGCAGCTGGAGCACCACCAGCACATGAGAAGGCAGGGTTAGCATGGCCAAAATGTGGAAAAGCTTTGTCACCCTTGGTGGTGCTGACCTGCCCTGCAGCCAGTGTATAATGTGAACGTGTGTTTAGCATAGCAGAGAGCATTATCACAGGCCGCAGCCAATGTGGACAAGCTTACATTTATTAAAATGAACCAGGCATGTATCCCACAGGACTTGTCCGTACCTTGTGCAGAATAGACATTTATACCAGCCTCAACCATCCATTCTTGTACTCAAGTGCACTTATTCTTTGTTTTATTTTGTTATATGTCCCAATATTTTGGGGGATACTCCAATTTAAAAATAAAAAATAACACAAATCAGTGTTGGCTACCTATTCCTCCTTCACCGCCGCTTCCACCTACACCGCCACGTCAACCTACACCGCCACATCCACCCATCCACCGCCTATTCAACCTCCTACTCCTAGATCCAGATTGTTATTTTTAATTTTTCTGTATTTTATGTTATTTTAGGTAATTTCCCCATCCACATTTGTTTGCAGAACAGTTGTCATGCTCTTAAGTAGAGTTGAGCGAACACCTGGATGTTCGGGTTCGAGAAGTTCGGCCGAACTTCCCGGAAATGTTCGGGTTCGGGATCCGAACCCGATCCGAACTTCGTCCCGAACCCGAACCCCATTGAAGTCAATGGGGACCCGAACTTTTCGGCACTAAAAAGGCTGTAAAACAGCCCAGGAAAGAGCTAGAGGGCTGCAAAAGGCAGCAACATGTAGGTAAATCCCCTGCAAACAAATGTGGATAGGGAAATGAATTAAAATAAAAAAATAAATAAAAAAAATGACCCAATATCAATTGGACAGAGGTTCCATAGCAGAGAATCTGGTATCACGTCAGCAGAGAATCAGTCTCTTCATGCCATAGCAAAGAATCTGGCTTCATGTCAGCACAGAATCAGTCTCTTCATGCCATAGCAAAGAATCTGGCTTCATGTCAGCACAGAATCTGTCTTCATGTCATAGCAGAGAATAAGGCTTCACGTCACCCACCACTGGAACAGGCCACTGTCACACATTTAGGCCCCGGCACCCAGACAGAGGAGAGCGGTCCCGTAACAGAGAATCTGGCCTTATGTCAGCGCAGAATCTGTCTTCATGTCATAGCAGAGAATCAAGCTTCACGTCACCCACCACTGGAACAGGCCACTGTCACGCATTTAGGCCCAGGCACCCAGTCAGAGGAGAGAGGACCCGTAACAGAGAATTTGGCTTGATGTCAGCACAGAATCTGTCTTCATGTCATAGCAGAGAATCAGGCTTCATGTCACCCACCACTGGAACAGGCCACTGTCACACATTTAGGCCCAGGCACCCAGGCAGAGGAGAGAGGTCCCGTAACAGAGAATCTGGCCTTATGTCAGCGCAGAATCAGTCTTCATGTCATAGCAGAGAATCAGGCTTCACGTCACCCACCACTGGAACAGGCCATTGTCACACATTTAGGCCCCGGCACCCAGACAGAGGAGAGCGGTCCCGTAACAGAGAATCTGGCCTTATGTCAGCGCAGAATCTGTATTCATGTCATAGCAGAGAATCAGGCTTCACGTCACCCACCACTGGAACAGGCCACTGTCACACATTTAGGCCCAGGCACCCAGGCAGAGGAGAGAGGTCCCGTAACAGAGAATCTGGCCTGATGTCAGCACAGAATCTGTCTTCATGTCATAGCAGAGAATCAGGCTTCACGTCACCCACCACTGGAACAGGCCACTGTCACACATTTAGGCCCAGGCACCCAGCCAGAGGAGAGAGGTCCCGTAACAGAGAATCTGGCCTTATGTCAGCGCAGAATCTGTCTTCATGTCATAGCAGAGAATCAGGCTTCACGTCACCCACCACTGGAACAGGCCACTGTCACACATTTAGGCCCAGGTACCCAGGCAGAGGAGAGAGGTCCCGTAACAGAGAATCTGGCCTTATGTCAGCGCAGAATCTGTCTTCATGTCATAGCAGAGAATCAGGCTTCACGTCACCCACCACTGGAACAGGCCACTGTCACACATTTAGGCCCAGGTACCCAGGCAGAGGAGAGAGGTCCCGTAACAGAGAATCTGGCCTGATGTCAGCGCAGAATCTGTCTTCATGTCATAGCAGAGAATCAGGCTTCACGTCACCCACCACTGGAACAGGCCACTGTCACACATTTAGGCCCAGGCACCCAGGCAGAGGAGAGAGGTCCCGTAACAGAGAATCTGGCCTGATGTCAGCGCAGAATCTGTCTTCATGTCATAGCAGAGAATCAGGCTTCACGTCACCCACCACTGGAACAGGCCACTGTCACATATTTAGGCCCAGGCACCCAGGCACCCAGGCAGAGGAGAGAGGTCGCGTAACAGAGAATCTGGCTTCATGTCAGCACAGAATAAGTCTTCATGTCATAGCAGAGAATCAGGCTTCACGTCACCCACCACTGGAACAGGCCACTGTCACACATTTAGGCCCCGGCACCCAGACAGAGGAGAGGTTCATTCAACTTTGGGTTGCCCCGCAATATAATGGTAAAATGAAATTAAAAATAGTATTGAATGAGGAAGTGCCCTGGAGTAGAATAATATATTGTTAAGGGGAGGTAGTTAATATCTAATCTGCACAAGGGATGGACAGGTCCTTGTGATCCATGCCTGGTTCATTTTTATGAACGTCAGCTTGTCCACATTGGCTGTAGACAGGCGGCTGCGTTTGTCTGTAATGACGCCCCCTGCCGTGCTGAATACACGTTCAGACAAAACGCTGGCCGCCGGGTAGGCCAGCACCTCCAAGGCATAAAAGGCTAGCTCTGGCCACGTGGACAATTTGGAGACCCAGAAGTTGAATGGGGCCAAACCATCAGTCAGTACGTGGAGGGGTGTGCACAGGTACTGTTCCACTATGTTAGTGAAATGTTGCCTCCTGCTAACACGTTCCGTATCAGATGGTGGTGCACTTAGCTGTGGCGTGGTGACAAAACTTTTCCACATCTCTGCCATGCTAACCCTGCCCTCAGAGGAGCTGGCCGTGACACAGCTGCGTTGGCGACCTCTTGCTCCTCCTCTGCCTTTGCCTTGGGCTTCCACTTGTTCCCCTGTGACATTTGGGAATGCTCTCAGGAGCGCGTCTACCAACGTGCGTTTGTACTCGCGCATCTTCCTATCACGCTCCAGTGTAGGAAGTAAGGTGGGCACATTGTCTTTGTACCGGAGATCCAGCAAGGTGGCAACCCAGTAGTCCGCACACGTTAAAATGTGGGCAACTCTGCTGTCGTTGCGCAGGCACTGCAGCATGTAGTCGCTCTTGTGTGCCAGGCTGCCCAGAGGTAAGGACAAGCTGTCCTCTGTGGCAGGCGTATCGTCATCGTCCTGTGTTTCCCCCCAGCCACGCACCAGTGATGGGCCCGAGCTGCTTTGGGTGCCACCCCGCTGTGAACATGCTTCATCCTCATCCTCCTCCACCTCCTCCTCATCCTCGTCCTCCTCCAGTAGTGGGCCCTGTCTGGCCACATTTGTACCTGGCCTCTGGTGTTGCAAAAAACCTCCCTCTGAGTCACTTTGAAGAGACTGGCCTGAAAGTGCTAACAATGACCCCTCTTCCTCCTCTTCCTCCTGGGCCACCTCCTCTTCCATCATCGCCCTAAGTGTTTTCTCAAGGAGACATAGAAGTGGTATTGTAACGCTGATAACGGCGTCATCGCCACTGGCCATGTTGGTGGAGTACTCGAAACAGCGCAACAGGGCACACAGGTCTCGCATGGAGGCCCAGTCATTGGTGGTGAAGTGTGTCTGATCCGCAGTGCGACTGACCCGTGCGTGCTGCAGCTGAAACTCCACTATGGCCTGCTGCTGCTCGCACAATCTGTCCAGCATATGCAAGGTGGAGTTCCACCTGGTGGGTACGTCGCATATGAGGCGGTGAGCGGGAAGGCCGAAGTTACGCTGTAGCGCAGACAGGCGAGCAGCGGCAGGGTGTGAACGCCGGAAGCGCGAACAGACGGCCCGCACTTTATGCAGCAGCTCTGACATGTCGGGGTAGTTGCGAATGAACTTCTGCACCACCAAATTCAGCACATGCGCCAGGCAAGGGATGTGCGTCAAACCGGCTAGTCCCAGAGCTGCAACGAGATTTCGCCCATTATCGCACACCACCAGGCCGGGCTTGAGGCTCACCGGCAGCAACCACTCGTCGGTCTGTTGTTCTATACCCCGCCACAACTCCTGTGCGGTGTGGGGCCTGTCCCCCAAACATATGAGTTTCAAAATGGCCTGCTGACGTTTACCCCGGGCTGTGCTGAAGTTGGTGGTGAAGGTGTGTGGCTGACTGGATGAGCAGGTGGAAGAAGAGGAGGAGGAAGCTGAGTAGGAGGAGGAGGAGACAGGAGGCAAAGAATGTTGCCCTGCGATCCTTGGCGGCGGAAGGACGTGCGCCAAACAGCTCTCCGCCTGGGGCCCAGCCGCCACTACATTTACCCAGTGTGCAGTTAGGGAGATATAGCGTCCCTGGCCGTGCTTACTGGTCCACGTATCTGTGGTTAGGTAGACCTTGCCACAGATGGCGTTGCGCAGTGCACACTTGATTTTATCGGACACTTGGTTGTGCAGGGAAGGCACGGCTCTCTTGGAGAAGTAGTGGCGGCTGGGAACAACATACTGTGGGACAGCAAGTGACATGAGCTGTTTGAAGCTGTGTGTGTCCACCAGCCTAAATGACAGCATTTCATAGGCCAGTAGTTTAGAAATGCTGGCATTCAGGGCCAGGGATCGAGGGTGGCTAGGTGGGAATTTACGCTTTCTCTCAAATGTTTGTGAGATGGAGAGCTGAACGCTGCCGTGTGACATGGTTGAGATGCTTGGTGACGCAGGTGGTGGTGTTGGTGGTACATCCCATGTTTGTTGGGCGGCAGGTGCCAACGTTCCTCCAGAGGCAGAGGAAGAGGCCGAGGCGGCGGCAGCAGCAGCAGAAGAGGCCGAGGCAGCAGCAGAAGAGGCCGAGGCGGCAGCAGCAGAAGGGGCAGCAGGGGGAGCCTGAGTGACTTCCTTGTTTTTAAGGTGTTTACTCCACTGCAGTTCATGCTTTGCATGCAGGTGCCTGGTCATGCAGGTTGTGCTAAGGTTCAGAACGTTAATGCCTCGCTTCAGGCTCTGATGGCACAGCGTGCAAACCACTCGGGTCTTGTCGTCAGCACATTGTTTGAAGAAGTGCCATGCCAGGGAACTCCTTGAAGCTGCCTTTGGGGTGCTCGGTCCCAGATGGCGGCGGTCAGTAGCAGGCGAAGTCTCTTGGCGGCGGGTGTTCTGATTTTGCCCACTGCTCCCTCTTTTGCTACGCTGTTGGCTCGGTCTCACCACTGCCTCTTCCTCCGAACTGTGAAAGTCAGTGGCACGACCTTCATTCCATGTGGGGTCTAGGACCTCATCGTCCCCTGCATCGTCTTCCACCCAGTCTTGACCCCTGACCTCCTGTTCAGTCTGCACACTGCAGAAAGACGCAGCAGTTGGCACCTGTGTTTCGTCATCATCAGAGACGTGCTGAGGTGGTATTCCCCTGTCCTCATCATCAGGAAAAATAAGTGGTTGTGCGTTAGTGCATTCTATCTCTTCCACTCCTGGGGAAGGGCTAGGTGGATGCCCTTGGGAAACCCTGGCAGCAGAGTCTTCAAACAGCATAAGAGACTGCTGCATAACTTGAGGCTCAGACAGTTTCCCTGATATGCATGGGGGTGATGTGACCGACCGATGGGCTTGGTTTTCATGCGCCATCTGTGCGCTTTCTGCAGAAGACTGGGTGGGAGATAATGTGAACGTGCTGGATCCACTGTCGGCCACCCAATTGACTAATGCCTGCACCTGCTCAGGCCTTACCATCCTTAGAACGGCATTGGGCCCCACCAAATATCGCTGTAAATTCTGCTGGCTATTGGGACCTGAGGTAGTTGGTTCACTAGGACGTGTGGCTGTGGCAGAACGGCCACGTCCTCTCCCAGCACCAGAGGGTACACTAACACCACCACGACCATTTCCACGTCCGCGTCCCTTATTAGATGTTTTCCTCATTGTTCCCGTTCACAACAATTTTGAGAATGGCAAATTTGGGAATGCTTTTTCAACCCAGAACAAAAAGTCTGCTTTTACGGTCACTACAAATAACTTGACCAGCTAAAACTGTGCAGATTTGGTTGAATAGAGATGTGAGACCTGTTTTTTTTTTGCGCTGTGTGACAGTTATAGGTTTAATCACAGAATGACACTTCTATCAGCACGCTAGCGTGTGTCTTAGGTTTTTCTGAATCACACTATCAATACCTTCAATGTAAGATTTTCTTTTTGGGATAGATTTCAAGTAGGCCTCAAATACCACAAACTAGTAATTTTGAGAATGGCAAATTTGGGAATGCTTTTTCAACCCAGAACAAAAAGTCTGCTTTTACGGTCACTACAAATAACTTGACCAGCTAAAACTGTGCAGATTTGGTTGAATAGAGATGTGAGACCTATTTTTTTTTTGCGCTGTGTGACAGTTATAGGTTTAATCACAGAATGACACTTCTATCAGCACGCTAGCGTGTGTCTTAGGTTTTTCTGAATCACACTATCAATACCTTCAATGTAAGATTTTCTTTTTTGGGATAGATTTCAAGTAGGCCTCAAATACCACAAACTAGTAATTTTGAGAATGGCAAATTTGGGAATGCTTTTTCAACCCAGAACAAAAAGTCTGCTTTTACGGTCACTACAAATAACTTGACCAGCTAAAACTGTGCAGATTTGGTTGAATATAGATGTGAGACCTGTTTTTTTTGTTGCGCTGTGTGACAGTTATAGGTTTAATCACAGAATGACACTTCTATCAGCACGCTAGCATGTGTCTTAGGTTTTTCTGAATCACACTATCAATACCTTCAATGTAAGATTTTCTTTTTGGGATAGATTTCAAGTAGGCCTCAAATACCATAAACTAGTAATTTTGAGAATGGCAAATTTGGGAATGCTTTTTCAACCCAGAACAAAAAGTCTGCTTTTACGGTCACTACAAATAACTTGACCAGCTAAAACTGTGCAGATTTGGTTGAATAGAGATGTGAGACCTGTTTTTTTTTTGCGCTGTGTGACAGTTATAGGTTTAATCACAGAATGACACTTCTATCAGCACGCTAGCGTGTGTCTTAGGTTTTTCTGAATCACACTATCAATACCTTCAATGTAAGATTTTCTTTTTGGGATAGATTTCAAGTAGGCCTCAAATACCACAAACTAGTTATTTTCAGAATGGCAAATTTGGGAATGCTTTTTCAACCCAGAACAAAAAGTCTGCTTTTACGGTCACTGCAAATAACTTGACCAGCTAAAACTGTGCAGATTTGGTTGAATAGATATGTGAGACCTGTTTTTTTTTGCGCTGTGTGACAGTTATAGGTTTAATCACAGAATGACACTTCTATCAGCACGCTAGCGTGTGTCTTAGGTTTTTCTGAATCACACTATCAATACCTTCAATGTAAGATTTTCTTTTTGGGATAGATTTCAAGTAGGCCTCAAATACCACAAACTAGTAATTTTGAGAATGGCAAATTTGGGAATGCTTTTTCAACCCAGAACAAAAAGTCTGCTTTTACGGTCACTACAAATAACTTGACCAGCTAAAACTGTGCAGATTTGGTTGAATAGAGATGTGAGACCTGGTTTTTTTTTTGCGCTGTGTGACAGTTATAGGTTTAATCACAGAATGACACTTCTATCAGCACGCTAGCGTGTGTCTTAGGTTTTTCTGAATCACACTATCAATACCTTCAATGTAAGATTTTCTTTTTTGGGATAGATTTCAAGTAGGCCTCAAATACCACAAACTAGTAATTTTGAGAATGGCAAATTTGGGAATGCTTTTTCAACCCAGAACAAAAAGTCTGCTTTTACGGTCACTACAAATAACTTGACCAGCTAAAACTGTGCAGATTTGGTTGAATATAGATGTGAGACCTGTTTTTTTTGTTGCGCTGTGTGACAGTTATAGGTTTAATCACAGAATGACACTTCTATCAGCACGCTAGCATGTGTCTTAGGTTTTTCTGAATCACACTATCAATACCTTCAATGTAAGATTTTCTTTTTGGGATAGATTTCAAGTAGGCCTCAAATACCATAAACTAGTAATTTTGAGAATGGCAAATTTGGGAATGCTTTTTCAACCCAGAACAAAAAGTCTGCTTTTACGGTCACTACAAATAACTTGACCAGCTAAAACTGTGCAGATTTGGTTGAATAGAGATGTGAGACCTGTTTTTTTTTTGCGCTGTGTGACAGTTATAGGTTTAATCACAGAATGACACTTCTATCAGCACGCTAGCGTGTGTCTTAGGTTTTTCTGAATCACACTATCAATACCTTCAATGTAAGATTTTCTTTTTGGGATAGATTTCAAGTAGGCCTCAAATACCACAAACTAGTAATTTTGAGAATGGCAAATTTGGGAATGCTTTTTCAACCCAGAACAAAAAGTCTGCTTTTACGGTCACTACAAATAACTTGACCAGCTAAAACTGTGCAGATTTGGTTGAATAGAGATGTGAGACCTGTTTTTTTTTTTGCGCTGTGTGACAGTTATAGGTTTAATCACAGAATGACACTTCTATCAGCACGCTAGCGTGTGTCTTAGGTTTTTCTGAATCACACTATCAATACCTTCAATGTAAGATTTTCTTTTTTGGGATAGATTTCAAGTAGGCCTCAAATACCACAAACTAGTAATTTTGAGAATGGCAAATTTGGGAATGCTTTTTCAACCCAGAACAAAAAGTCTGCTTTTACGGTCACTACAAATAACTTGACCAGCTAAAACTGTGCAGATTTGGTTGAATATAGATGTGAGACCTGTTTTTTTTGTTGCGCTGTGTGACAGTTATAGGTTTAATCACAGAATGACACTTCTATCAGCACGCTAGCATGTGTCTTAGGTTTTTCTGAATCACACTATCAATACCTTCAATGTAAGATTTTCTTTTTTGGGATAGATTTCAAGTAGGCCTCAAATACCACAAACTAGTAATTTTGAGAATGGCAAATTTGGGAATGCTTTTTCAACCCAGAACAAAAAGTCTGCTTTTACGGTCACTACAAATAACTTGACCAGCTAAAACTGTGCAGATTTGGTTGAATATAGATGTGAGACCTGTTTTTTTTGTTGCGCTGTGTGACAGTTATAGGTTTAATCACAGAATGACACTTCTATCAGCACGCTAGCGTGTGTCTTAGGTTTTTCTGAATCACACTATCAATACCTTCAATGTAAGATTTTCTTTTTGGGATAGATTTCAAGTAGGCCTCAAATACCATAAACTAGTAATTTTGAGAATGGCAAATTTGGGAATGCTTTTTCAACCCAGAACAAAAAGTCTGCTTTTACGGTCACTACAAATAACTTGACCAGCTAAAACTGTGCAGATTTGGTTGAATAGAGATGTGAGACCTGTTTTTTTTTTTGCGCTGTGTGACAGTTATAGGTTTAATCACAGAATGACACTTCTATCAGCACGCTAGCGTGTGTCTTAGGTTTTTCTGAATCACACTATCAATACCTTCAATGTAAGATTTTCTTTTTGGGATAGATTTCAAGTAGGCCTCAAATACCACAAACTAGTTATTTTCAGAATGGCAAATTTGGGAATGCTTTTTCAACCCAGAACAAAAAGTCTGCTTTTACGGTCACTGCAAATAACTTGACCAGCTAAAACTGTGCAGATTTGGTTGAATAGATATGTGAGACCTGTTTTTTTTTGCGCTGTGTGACAGTTATAGGTTTAATCACAGAATGACACTTCTATCAGCACGCTAGCGTGTGTCTTAGGTTTTTCTGAATCACACTATCAATACCTTCAATGTAAGATTTTCTTTTTGGGATAGATTTCAAGTAGGCCTCAAATACCACAAACTAGTAATTTTGAGAATGGCAAATTTGGGAATGCTTTTTCAACCCAGAACAAAAAGTCTGCTTTTACGGTCACTACAAATAACTTGACCAGCTAAAACTGTGCAGATTTGGTTGAATAGAGATGTGAGACCTGGTTTTTTTTTTGCGCTGTGTGACAGTTATAGGTTTAATCACAGAATGACACTTCTATCAGCACGCTAGCGTGTGTCTTAGGTTTTTCTGAATCACACTATCAATACCTTCAATGTAAGATTTTCTTTTTTGGGATAGATTTCAAGTAGGCCTCAAATACCACAAACTAGTAATTTTGAGAATGGCAAATTTGGGAATGCTTTTTCAACCCAGAACAAAAAGTCTGCTTTTACGGTCACTACAAATAACTTGACCAGCTAAAACTGTGCAGATTTGGTTGAATATAGATGTGAGACCTGTTTTTTTTGTTGCGCTGTGTGACAGTTATAGGTTTAATCACAGAATGACACTTCTATCAGCACGCTAGCATGTGTCTTAGGTTTTTCTGAATCACACTATCAATACCTTCAATGTAAGATTTTCTTTTTGGGATAGATTTCAAGTAGGCCTCAAATACCATAAACTAGTAATTTTGAGAATGGCAAATTTGGGAATGCTTTTTCAACCCAGAACAAAAAGTCTGCTTTTACGGTCACTACAAATAACTTGACCAGCTAAAACTGTGCAGATTTGGTTGAATAGAGATGTGAGACCTGTTTTTTTTTTTGCGCTGTGTGACAGTTATAGGTTTAATCACAGAATGACACTTCTATCAGCACGCTAGCGTGTGTCTTAGGTTTTTCTGAATCACACTATCAATACCTTCAATGTAAGATTTTCTTTTTGGGATAGATTT
Source organism: Bufo bufo (assembly GCF_905171765.1). Taxonomy (NCBI): domain Eukaryota; kingdom Metazoa; phylum Chordata; class Amphibia; order Anura; family Bufonidae; genus Bufo; species Bufo bufo. Next base: position 267,562,864 of record NC_053390.1, on the reverse strand, counting down.
CAAGTAGGCCTCAAATACCACAAACTAGTTATTTTCAGAATGGCAAATTTGGGAATGCTTTTTCAACCCAGAACAAAAAGTCTGCTTTTACGGTCACTACAAATAACTTGACCAGCTAAAACTGTGCAGATTTGGTTGAATAGAAATGTCAGGTCTATTTTTTAGGCGCTGGGTGACAGGCTCAACTTGCCCCTGATGTAATATATGGCCAAAAAATAACCACACTGTTGATGGTTAAATGCACTTGGGTGACACAGGCTCAGCCTGCACCAGATGTAGTATACGGCCAAAAAATAACCAGACTGTTGATGGTTAAATGCACTTCTTTGACACAGGCTCAGCCTGCAGCTAATGTAGTATATGGCCAAAAAATAACCAGACTGTTGATGGTTAAATGCACTTCGGTTACACAGGCTCAGCCTGCAGCTGATGTAGGATATAGCACAAAATAACCACACTATCGATGGTTAAATACACTTGGTGATAGCTCGTGCTGGCGCACCACAAGTCACAAAATGGCCGCCGATCACCCCAGAAAAAAAGTGATCTAAAAACGCTCTGGGCAGCCTCAAAAAAGTGAGCAAGTCAATAATAGCACTTCAATGATCCACAGCTGCAGATCGATCACAGAATGAAGTCTTTTGGAGGAGTTAATCTGCCTAATCTCGCCCTAACGTCGCAGCTGCAACCTCTCCCTATACTGATCATAGCAGAGTGACGTGCGGCGCTACGTGACTCCAGCTTAAATAGAGGCTGGGTCACATGGTGCACTGGCCAATCACAGCCATGCCAATAGTAGGCATGGCTGTGATGGCCTCTTGGGCCAAGTAGTATGACGCTTGTTGATTGGCTGCTTTGCAGCCTTTCAAAAAGCGCCAAGAAAGCGCCGAACACCGAACCCGAACCCGGACTTTTATGAAAATGTTCGGGTTCGGGTCCGTGTCACGGACACCCCAAAATTCGGTACGAACCCGAACTATACAGTTCGGGTTCGCTCATCCCTACTCTTAAGCAAATTTTGATGCCTTTTGCAGCCCTCTAGCCCTTTCCAGGACAATTTTAGAGCCATTTTAGTGTCCAAATGTTCGGGTCCCCATTGACTTCAATGTGGTTCGGGTTCGTGGTAAAGTTCGGGTCAAGTTCGGGTCCCGAACCCTAACTTTTTTTTCAAGTTCGGCCGAACCTGCTGAACCCGAACATCCAGGTGTCCGCTCAACTCTAATTGTTAACACTGTACTATAATGCAGACACATAACTTGGCAGGATTAGGCCAGACAGTAGCAGGTAAATAGTAAAGCAACAATATAAGGCCTACAAATCGAAGGCCCAAACTCTGCAGGATCATTACAGACAGCAGCATGTAAATGGAAACTCTGTAGTATAAGGGTCACACATTGCTCGCCTCAACTCTGCAGGATCAGAACAGACCAAAGCAGGTAAATGGTAACACCATAGTATAAGGTCTACAGCTAGCTCGCCTAACTCAGCAGGACAGGCAGCAGCATCGGAAACTAAAGGTAATGGTTTAGTATAAGGCCTGGACAAATCACAGCATGATCAGGACAGGCAGAAGCAGGTATATGATAACGGTCTAGTATAAGGCCTACACAGAGCTCTGCGTAACTCATCAAGATAGACACCAGCAGCAGCAGGTTATAGTGTAGTATAAGGCCTAGACATATCTCAGCATGATCCGGACAGTCAGTAGCAGATGATAATGGTCTAGTACAGGGATCAGCAACCTCCGGCACTCTAGATGTTCTGAAACTACAACTCCCAGAATGCTCCATTCACTTCCATGGGAGTTGTGAGAACAGCCGAACATGTTTGCATGCTGGGAGTTGTAGTTTCACAGCAGCTGGAGTGCCGAAGGTTGCTGTTCCCTGGTCTAGTATAAGGCCTACACAAAGCTCGGCCCAACACTGCAAGAAGGACAGCAGCAGGTAATGGTGTAGTGTAAGTCCTAGACATATCTCAGCATGATCATGACAGAAAGCAGTAGCAGGTATATGATAACGGTGTAGTATGAGGCCTACAGAGAGCTAGCCCAAACTCTGCAATACAGACAGCAGCAGGTTCTAAGTTTGCAGCAGGAATGTGTTCCTAGGAATGGCCCCCCCACCAGACGGGAGCAACACCAAAACTAAATGAAGACACCTCTGACCGCAGCAGGTTTTAAGTTTGCAGCAGGAATGTGTTCCCAGGAATGCCCCCCACCCCCCTCACCAGACCGGGCAACACCAAAAATAAATGAAGACACCTCTGACTGCAGCAGGTTTTAAGTTTGAAGCAGGAAAGTGTTCCCAGAAATGGCCCCCCAACCTGACCGGGGCAACACCAAAAATAAACGAAGACACCTCTGACTGCAGCAGGTTCTAAGTTTGAAGCAGGAAAGTGTTCCCAGGAATGGCCCCCCAACCTGACCGGGGCAACACCAAAAATAAACAAAGACACCTCTGACCGCAGAAGGTTCTAAGTTTACAGCAGGAATGTATTCCCAGGAATTGCCCCCCCCCCCCCCAGAGCAACACTAAAAATAAAATAAAACACATGTAACAACAGCAGGTTCATTATGTACAGCAGTAATGTGATTGCATGGATAGTGAATGCAATGTTTATAGTTGAAATTATTTTAGGGAAAGTTATTTTACATTTTGAATGCACTATAAAAATGAGTAACAAATAAACTATACACGCCGCCCGCACCCTTCTGCTCTCAGTTTCCATATCAGGCAAACCTAGTCTGTAGCAGAACACTGATGTAACACAGTCTGCCTCACCATTTGCTAATTCCTCCGAGCCAGAGGGCAGCATGAGTGGCGTGGTTTTAGCAGCGGCTCTGTCATCCTCCTTTTGTCTGTGAAGAGGCATAGTTACTGTGGATCACACGACCCATACACAATCAGCACCGCAGACACGCTGGGCTCCAGCCATCGACAGCACCCAGCAGTCCTCTGCCCGTCAGAGCACAGAAGCCAGTGAGGAATTTGCTTGCCTTGAATTTGCTTGCCTTGGGCCGGGTGTGGAAGTATCCCCGCCTCTGCCCCCGGGGTCATTTCCCCTTCCCCTCGGTAATGACTCTGTCACGGTCCCCGGCTACTGTTGGGGTCCTCAGCGGCTGCCTCTAGTACGTAGCAGGGTTCGTCTATCGCAGGTCATGCTGCAGAATAAGCCTTTAGCTGAGAGGCTTGGCTACACACGGGGAGTAGTGTCACACAGCCCGGGGCAGACTTCACCAGGAAGAAGTTGAAAGGCACAGGGGAGCACCTATACTGTCATCCAGCACAGCGGATTTTGTAGTCTGTTTGGAAGGCATCATGTGTTCTGGAGTTACAGAGAACTGCCAGTAAACTTACCCCACATAACGAATGCAGCTGTGGACCAAGGGGAACTGACCCTGGTGGCAGAGCCAGGGACACTTCCGCACCCGGGCCAAGGCAAGCAAATTCTTCACTGGCATCTGGGCTCTGACGGGCTGGGTGGTGCCGATGTCCTAAGCCCAGAGTGTGTGCAGCACCAATTGTGTATGGGTGGGGCGAGCAGAGGTACACATGCCTCCTCACAGACAAAAGGAGGATTAGAGAGCCGCTGCTAAACCCCCCCACTCCTACTGCCCAGTGGCTTGGAGGAATCAGCACACGGTGAGGCCGGCCACGTTAACGTAGTGTTCTGTTACAGACTAGATGTGCCTGATATGGAAACTGAGAGCAGACTAGTTTACATATCGAGCGCAGTGTCCTGAGATTACAGAGGAATATAAGGTACACTATACTAGGGCTTAAAAAATTTATCAATTGAATAGAGTCATCTAAATAACAAAGACAATGTGCTTAAGTTCACTTGACATGTAATATAGACTGTTTATTATAATGTTTAGCCACAATTTTCTGTCGCCCGTTACTGTAAAAACACCAGATTTAAAAAAATGAAAAAGTCTAAATACATGATATATAACAAATAATCAATATAGAAAGTAATTGAAACATAAATACGTAAAATTAAAAAAAAACATTCAATAAGTAATTAAATTAATCTACATATACATGATTACACCAATTCATCAGTACATAAAAATGACAATAAATAAATAAAAAATTTAACATACTACAAATTATAAAATTTCATTAAATTAATATATTATTATCCAAATACATGATTAAAATAATTAGTTTAAATATAAATATATATACACACAAATCCCTGCAGAAAATGCACCAAAATGATACGCAACTGACAATACTAGCTAATTCCTCAAGCCGATGTTAAAAGCTGAGAACTTTGCCAATATCTCCCAGTCAGGAACATATCAGAGCCCCTCATCCACCTGTTTAGGCCTTTTTTCAGTGAGTTTTTTGTCTTTATGTGTATAGAATGTGCCACTTCATTTTGTTGGTAACATTCTTTTGCACCTGGTAGCTTCTGTGTCACATGGTCTGTTGTGGGTGCGGCTCACAGCTATATCCTACCTCACAGTGCATTGGTGATATCACTATGGAGGCGTGTGAGAGTCTGACTGTGAGTTAATTTCTAGCATGGTTCAGACCCTGTTCACACACCACGGGCAGTTGAGTAGTAGGACCCCATGCGTGCTGAGACACCATGACGTGGTGGTAGGGTGGTCATCGACAAGACGGGTTCGCTTGTCGGTGACCACCCTACCTGCCGCGCTGAATGTCTGCTCAGACAGTACATTGGAGGGTCAAGAAAGTAACTCCAGCGCATACTAAGCGAGCTCACGCATGTGTTCAGCCTGGCAACCCAGTACTCCATGTGGTCATCGGTGTTCATGCTGTCGGTATAACCAACGGACCCCATGTAGTCTGCCACCATGCATGCCAGCCGCTGGTGGTGACTGCTGCTGCTGGTACTGGGTCGCGTAGACTGGTAGAACAACCTCATCTCACCCATAAGGTCACCTGCTTGGCTGGTGCTGCTGGGGCCAGCCACCTGTGTGGTGAGATGGCGGGGATAACTGGAGCATTAGGCTGAGGGTCTGCCTGCTCTAGCCGGTTGATCAAACAGACCCGCAGTTGATCCATCTGGGCCTGCCTCTGGCTGGCTGGAATTAACTGCTCCAGTTTCACCTTGCAGCGAGGGTCTAAAAGGGTGGCCACCCAATAATCATCCCTCCCCTTAATTTTTCTTATCCGGGGGTCGCAGCATGTGGGCAGCCTTGGGGAAGAGGACAGCCCGCTGTGACTCTTCATGGCTGCCTGGGACCATTACCTCTTGGTCCTCCTGCTGCTGCTGTTGCTGCTGCTGCCGATGGGAGCTGCCCCACCCCTGGACTAACGGTGCCCCAGCACCGATTCTCCCTCTTAACCAGGCCCAGACTCCTGGATGTCGACAAATTCTTACTCCTCCTCCTCCTCATCCTTGTCCTGGGCCTGGTCGGTGGAGCATTGTTGCCTCTTCTTGCTCCACCAAGGCACTCTCCCCAGCCTCAAGCATGCGATCTAGTGTCCTGTCCAGCAGGAACACTATGGGGAGCACGTCATTGAGGCCGACATACTCCCCGCTGACCATCTTGGTCACCTGCTCAAATGGCAGCAGACGTGCCCCACACTTGCGTAGCTACGGGGACGCTTGCTGGGGGGCTCAGCAGCTGTGGAGACAGTGGCTTGCGGGAGTGCAGAAGTTCTCCCCTGGACACCCTGGGGTGGCACCACAAACTCTGATGCCACTAATCCCTCCCGCCACCTAAGAGTGACACTCAATGGGCTGTGAAACTGATGTATTGTCCCTGCCCATGTCTGCTGGTCCAAGTTTCCATTGTCAGATGCACCCTGTCGCTGACAGGGTGATCCAGCAAAAGGGATACATTCTGCACAATGTGCTGGTGTAGGGCAGGGACACCGGTCCTGGCAAAGAAATGGCGGTTGGGGATACGCCATCTGGGTTGGGCCTGAGTTGGACTCTTGCCAGGAGCCCATTGAGTGAACGCACGCATAGGTTCCCGGGGGCGTAGGGCGCGGTGCGTTCAAAGGTGTCGGCAACCGACGGCTGGTGCCAGATGGCAGAGGAGGAGGAGTGGCAGAGGAGGAGGAGACAGAGGAGGGTGCAGTGGAGGGAAAGGTCTGGTTGCCGGTACCAGTACCTCTAGGAGAGGGAGTGGGGGATTGGGAATGAATCGGTGGAAGGGGTTGGGGTGGCTGCAGTGCAGTGGCAGGAGCTGCTGTCCCCTGCACACTGCTGGTGGTGCTGCTACAACCACCCTGCATCTGTTCCCACTCTCGCCAATGGTTGGCTCGCATGTGCTGGGTAAGGGCAGTGGTACCCAGCCGAGCCACAGACCTCCCTCTCCTCACTCTGGCATGGCACAGCTGACATGCCAATTGTGACATCGTCTGCTGCCAGTGTGAAGTAAGCCCAAACAGGCGACTTCCGCACCGACCTCCTGTCAGATGAGTTGGTGCTGACTTGCGCCTGTACGGGCTCAGTGCGCACAGGTGGAGCTGGCTGCTGCTGCCTACTCCTGCTGCCATTACCAGTGGAGCCCCTGACACTGGGCTCCCTGGTGACCTGGCGCACAATTTATCTCGAGTGCCTACCTTCATCGGTGCTGCTGTCACCTGACAAAGGAAGTGGCACCCATTCTGGGTCACCCTCATCTTCATCCCATATAATGTCAGACCGAGGGCCAACCAGTGATGGACTGAGGGGAACAGAAGACGTGGAGCCCCTGACCGGGCTTCACTGTCCCCTCGCTGACGCCTGGGTCTGACTAGGTGCAAGGATTGTGTGGCTGACACCACCCACACTAGTTGGAAGGGAAGTCACTAGGGTATTGACAGGCGTTACCCCCTCCTCCTCCTCCTTCTCCATCCCTTCCAAAAGGTCCTGTCCATCAGGAGGAAAAAACTGCAATTCAGCCTCCTGCATTGCCTCCCTCAAGACGTCACTCTCCGTGTTGATGTCTTCAAACAGGAGCAGGGTAGATTCTTGGGGGCTGGGGGTTGGTCCTGCAGGAGGCGGAGTGCTGCAGGTGCTGCTGCTGGGAGCCGGGGCAGAGGAATCCGTGGCACTGGAATGTGCCACGAGAGCCACCACTTGCCTCGGCATCTTGCGAACTAATCGGGCGGCTGCCACGCCCAAAGAACTCACAGATCAGGCAGACGCCCCTGACACCTGTGCCCGCCTGTCCGTGACTAGAGGAGCGGCCCCGTGCTGGCAGCGGTACAGCACCGGAACCAACTCCGCTAGTACCCCTACCACGACCACGGCTGCCTGCACTGCCTGGTGCACTCATGCTGCTGATATATTCCCCCCAAAAAAAAAATTATAACAAAAAAGTGAATTTGTCCAAACTTTATTGGGGTGGGGGCGATGGGGAAAAATGAAATATACCAAAAAAATAAAAATAAAGATAAACAAAATTAAAATTTTTTACACACACTAAAGAGACACAGACACTAACTAGACAAAAAAATGAAATGAAAAAACTACACAAAACAAAGAAAAACTAAGATTCTAAAACGTTATTTTTCTTTTTTCTTTTGTTTTTTACACAAAGGACGCAGACACTAAGTACTAAAACACAGAGACTTTTTTAAAAGATCCGTCTGCATAAAAGCTTACAGGGGGCTGTGATCTTCACAATTAACCCCTCAGGTGCTGCACCTGAGGGGTTAATTGTGCATATCATAGCCCCCTGTAAGAGATCAGGTGCTGCCAGGCAGGAGGGGGCAGACCCCCCTCCCTCCCCAGTTTTTTATTCATTGGTGGCCAGTGCGGCCCCCCCTCCCTCCCTCCCCTGTATTACATTCATTGGTGGCCAGTGCGGCCCCCCTCCCCAGTATTATATTCATTGGTGGCCAGTGCGGCCCCCCTCCCTCCCTACCCTGAATTACATTCATTGGTGGCCAGTGCTGCCCCCCTCCCTCCCCAGTATTATATTCATTGGTGGCCAGTGTGGCCCCCCTCCCTCCCTCCCCAGTATTATATTCATTGGTGGCCAGTGCGGCTCCCCTCCCTCCCCAGTATTATATTCATTGGTGGCCAGTGCAGCCCCCTCCCTCCCTCCCCTGTATTACATTCATTGGTGGCCAGTGCGGCCCCCCCTCCCTCCCTCCCCTGTATTAAATTCATTGGTGGCCAGTGCGGCCCCCCTCCCTCCCTCCCCTGTATTACATTCATTGGTGGCCAGTGCGGCCTCCCCTCTCCCCCCTCCTAATTAAAATCCCCCCCATCATTGGTGGCAGCGGAGAGTTCCGATCGGAGTCCCAGTTTAATCGCTGGGACTCCGATCGGTAACCATGGCAACCAGGATGCTACTGCAGTCCTGGCTGCCATGGTTACTAGCAATTTTAGAAGCATTATACTTACCTGCGCTGTCTGTGACCGGCCGGGCGCTCTTCCTACTGGTAAGTGACAGGTCTGTGCTATAAGCAATGCGCCGCACAGACCTTTCACTTACCAGTAGGAGGAGCGCCTGGCCGGCCACAGACAGCGCAGGTAAGTATAATGCTTCTAAAATTGCTAAGTAACCATGGCAGCCAGGACTGCAGTAGCGTCTTGGCTGCCATGGTAACCGATCGGAGCCCCAGCGATTAAACTGGGACTCCGATCGGAACTCTCTGCTGCCACCAATGATGGGGGGGGGGGGAGAGGGGAGGCCGCACTGGCCACCAATGAATATAATACTGGGGAGGGAGGGGGGCCGCACTGGCCACCAATGAATATAATACTGGGGAGAGAGGGAGGGGGGCCGCACTGGCCACCAATGAATATAATGCATGGGGAGGGAGGGGGTCTGGCCCCTGCTGCCTGGCAGCCCCTGATCTCTTACAGGGGGCTATGATATGCACAATTAACCCCTGAGGTGCGGCACCTAAGGGGTTAATTTTGCGGATCACGGCCCCCTGTAAGAGATCAGGTGTTGCCAGGCAGCAGGGGGCCGTTATGTCCACAGTTCTTAGTATATTCTAACCTTACATCACAAAAAGTGTAATAGCAAGTGATCAAAAAGTCATATGCACGCCAATATAGTGCCAATAAAACCGTCATCTCATCCCGCAAAAAATGAGACCTTAGCTAAGATAATCGCCCAAAAACTGAAAAAACTATGGCTCTCAGACTATGGAAACACTAAAACATGATTTTTTTTCGTTTCAAAAATTAATTCATTGTGTAAAACTTGCATAAATAAAAAAAAAAAGTATACATATTAGGTATCACCACGTCCGTGACAACCTGGTCTATAAAAATACCACATGACCTGTCAGATGAATGTTGTAAATAACAAAAAATAAAAACGGTGCCAAAACAACTATTTCTTGTTATCTTGCCTCACAAAATGTGTAATATAGAGCAATCAAAAATCATATGTACCCTAAAATAGTACCAACAAAACTACCACCCTATCCCTTAGTTTCTAAAATGGGGTACATTTTTTGGGAGTTTCTACTCTAGGGGTGCATCAGGGAGGCTTCAAATGGGACATGCTGTCAAAAAACCAGTCCAGCAAAATCTGCCTTCCAAAAACCGTATGGCATTCCTTTCTTCTGCGCCCTGCCGTGTGCCCGTACAGCGGTTTACGACCACATATGGGGTGTTTCTGTAAACTAGAGAATCAGAGCCATAAATATTGAGTTTTGTTTGGCTGTTAACCCTTGCTTTGTAACTGGAAAAAATTATTAAAATGGAAATTCTGCCAAAAAAGTGAAATTTGGAAATTGTATCTCTATTTTCCATTAATTTTTGTGGAACACCTAAAGGGTTAACAAAGTTTGTAAAATAAGTTTTGAATACCTTGAGGGGTGTATTTTCTAGAATGGGGTCATTTTTGGGTAGTTTCTACAAACCGGATTCCAAAAAAGTTGGGACACTATACAAATCGTGAATAAAAACTGAATGCAATGATGTGGAGGTGCCAACTTCTAATATTTTATTCAGAATGAAGTGATGAGCATGTGAGATGTGATGGCTGATTTGGCCCGAACACTGATTAGCCACTTGGATGGAATATAAATATCATATTTCGTATTGAAGCCAATGTATTTGTCTCAAAGGCCCAGTTGGTGGCTGTTATGCCGAGCACGGTGCCGTAGGCTCGGTGGTCCTGTCAAACAAATCCGGTTTGCGATTGTGCATACATACATAAAGCAGGCAAGTTATCATTTGCTTTGCGATCAGGCCGTGCGGATATGAGCCTAGAAGTTGCTATGTAACTAGTGACGCTTAGACGCAGGTCTTTACCTCACTTCCGGTTAGCCCACACCATGTGACTCCAGCTTCCGGTCCGGTGGAACGCATGCGAGCGGCGTGCGTTCCACATGCAGCAACATGCACCTCTATGGATACGGACAGGTGAAGCAGGTAATCAGGGGGGCGTACATTCACTGGGAGGTGAGGTATATAAAGAGGGGATAACAACTGTTGAGTGCTCACCCAAATCATTGCTGTTTGTGGTGAGACACCGGCTGTCATGGGACACTTCCCATGGTACAGCAAGGATAAGAACTACCGACTATCCTGAGTGAAGATACGAGGCCAAAACCACCTTGATATTTAGTAAGTAACCTGAGTCTGTTGAAAATTATCTTATATGCGGTACTCAGTAATACGTGTGACCTGTATTTAGTGTATGTTTGTGATTTTATTTTTAGTTGCCCCTGAATGCATGTGTGAAGTCCCCTGATGATGTCTCAAAAGCAAGACAGAAACATGGCATGTAGGGCTTTGTAATTAGGGCCATATAGAACACTAGACCCATACTGAGGGAAAGGTTCAGTGTGGGGTCACCCCTGTCGGGGCGGGTGCTCCATGTGTGTTAGGCAGGCGCTGACAGTAGCCCCTAACCCTCAATGAGGTAGGAAAGATACGATAGGGCCTATTAGGAGCTATTTACAGTGCCAATACCAACACAAGCACCCTGGTCGCGCTGGTTCCCGGTATCATCTAACACCAGGACCTCTTCCATTGGTTGTGGATCTTGCAAAAGATGTGGTAAGATCCACCCTTTTTCATTTATTTGAATTGGTATAGTGGAGGTATATGTTGTTGTCCATCACCTTGTAAAAATCAATATTTTAAATGACCTAGTAAATGCTATGTTTTAAGAATCCCAGTTTACAAAACAAATCTGTTATATATTTGGGTGTATCCAGATACCACCACAGATTTATCCAGTGTGGTGATATAATTAATTTTATTTAGAATAGAACATAAATCACGGAACAAAAGTTTAAACTGAGAAAATGTACCATTTTAAGGGAAAAATATGTTGAATCAGAATTTCATTGTGTCAACAAATCCCAAAAAAGTTGGGACAAGGCCATTTTCACCACTGTGTGGCATCTCCCCTTCTTCTTACAACACTCAACAGACGTCTGGGGACCGAGGAGACCAGTTTCTCAAGTTTAGAAATAGGAATGCTCTCCCATTCTTGTCTAATACAGGCCTCTAACTGTTCAATCATCTTGGGCCTTCTTTGTTGCACCTTCCTCTTTATGATGCGCCAAATGTTCTCTATAGGTGAAAGATCTGGACTGCAGACTGGCCATTTCAGTACCCGGATCCTTCTCCTACGCAGCCATGATGTTGTGATTGATGCAGAATGTGGTCTGGCATTATCTTGTTAAAAAAAGCAGGGTCTTCCCTGAAAGAGATGACGTCTGGATGGGAGCATATGTTGTTCTAGAACCTGAATATATTTTTCTGCATTGATGGTGCCTTTCCAGACATGCAAGCTGCCCATGCCACACGCACTCATCCAACCCCATACCATCAGAGATGCAGGCTTCTGAACTGAGCATTGATAACAACTTGGGTAGTCCTTGTCCTCTTTGGTCCGGATGACATGGCGTCCCAGATTTCCAAAAAGAACTTTGAATCGTGACTCGTCTGACCACAGAACCGTCTTCCATTTTGCCACACTCGATTTTAAATTATCCCTGGCCCAGTGAAAACGCCTGAGCTTGTGGATCTTGCTTAGAAATGGCTTGTTCTTTGCACTGTAGAGTTTCAGCTGGCAACGGCGGATGGCACGGTGGATTGTGTTCACTGACAATGGTTTCTGGAAGTATTCCTGAGCCCATTCTGTGATTTCCTTTACAGTAGCATTCCTGTTTGTGGTGCAGTGGGGTTTAAAGGCCCGGCGATCATGGCCATCCAGTATGGTTTTACGGCCTTGACCCTTACGCACAGAGATTGTTCCAGATTCTCTGAATCTTCGGATGATGTTATGCACAGTTGATGATGATAGATGCAAAGTCTTTGCAATTTTTCGCTGGGTAACACCTTTCTGATATTGCTCCACTATCTTTCTGCGCAACATTGTGGGAATTGGTGATCCTCTACCCATCTTGGCTTCTGAGAGACACTGCCACTCTGAGAAGCTCTTTTTATACCCAATCATGTTGCCAATTGACCTAATTAGTGTTAATTAGTCTTCCAGCTCTTCGTTATGCTTAAATTTACTTTTTCCAGCCTCTTATTGCTACTTCTCCCAACTTTTTGGGGATTTGTTGACACCGTGAAAATTGGAATCAACGTATTTTTCCTTTAAAATTATACATTTACTCGGATTAAACTTTTGATCTGTAATCTACATTCTATTACAAATAAAATATTGACATTTGCCATCTCCACATCATTGCATTCAGTTTTTATTCACAATTTGTTTAGTGTCCCAACTTTTTTGGAATCCGGTTTGTATTATGTAAGCCTCACAAAGTGACTTCAGACCTGAATTGGTACTTGAAAAGTGGGTTTTTGAAAATTTCTGAAAAATTTCAAGATTTGCTTCTAAACTTCTAAGCCTTGTAACATCCCAAAAAAATAAAATGTCATTCCCAAAATGATCCAAACATGAAGTAGACATATGGGGAATGTAAAGTAATAACATCTGGCTCCAGGAGCCATCTGGCTCCAGGAGAAGTATATGGTGGGTTCAGCATGCATGTTGGTACTTGCATCCCTGGATCCGATGAAAGCTGTAATGGCACCGGACGGGGTTACAAGCAAAGTGTACTTGGCTTGCATGCTGACCTGCATTCCCTGGATTTTATGTGGCTGTCATGGCCCATGGACAGGTAGGAACAAGAGTTAGGGACCACTCATGAGACGACCTTGACGCGGTGAGTGGCTTACTATGCTTTGGCCAAAATATAAACCAATGTCTCATCCAGCATGGAGGGCAGAGTGCTGGATGTAGTGTGCGATCACATTTGCATTTTCCGTTTGTATATGTATTTCGCCATAGTGATCTGCACCTACAGGCAGGTTGTGCTGACCCAACCCCTTATTTTTTTCTTTGTAGTATATATTGGAGGTGTGGCGATCTCCTTGGAGTCATTGCACACCTGACCAGTTAATCTGTCCTTGAGGCTGGTTTTAAAGTCAGTATAAAACTGAGTCTGCTTGTATAGAACCTACCATTAGCCATCTGGCTCCAGGAGAAGTATATGGTGGGTTCAGCATGCATGTTGGTACTTGCATCCCTGGATCCGATGAAAGCTGTAATGGCACCGGACGGGGTTACAAGCAAAGTGTACTTGGCTTGCATGCTGACCTGCATTCCCTGGATTTTATGTGGCTGTCATGGCCCATGGACAGGTAGGAACAAGAGTTAGGGACCACTCATGAGACGACCTTGACGCGGTGAGTGGCTTACTATGCTTTGGCCAAAATATAAACCAATGTCTCATCCAGCATGGAGGGCAGAGTGCTGGATGTAGTGTGCGATCACATTTGCATTTTCCGTTTGTATATGTATTTCGCCACAGTGATCTGCACCTACAGGCAGGTTGTGCTGACCCAACCCCTTATTTTTTTCTTTGTAGTATATATTGGAGGCGTGGCGATCTCCTTGGAGTCATTGCACACCTGACCAGTTAATCTGTCCTTGAGGCTGGTTTTAAAGTCAGTATAAAACTGAGTCTGCTTGTATAGAACCTACCATTAGCCATCTGGCTCCAGGAGAAGTATATGGTGGGTTCAGCATGCATGTTGGTACTTGCATCCCTGGATCCGATGAAAGCTGTAATGGCACCGGACGGGGTTACAAGCAAAGTGTACTTGGCTTGCATGCTGACCTGCATTCCCTGGATTTTATGTGGCTGTCATGGCCCATGGACAGGCAGGAACAAGAGTTAGGGACCACTCATGAGACGACCTTGACGCGGTGAGTGGCTTACTATGCTTTGGCCAAAATATAAACCAATGTCTCATCCAGCATGGAGGGCAGAGTGCTGGGTGTAGTGTGCGATCACATTTGCATTTTCCGTTTGTATATGTATTTCGCCACAGTGATCTGCACCTACAGGCAGGTTGTGCTGACCCAACCCCTTATTTTTTTCTTTGTAGTATATATTGGAGGCGTAGCGATCTCCTTGGAGTCATTGCACACCTGACCAGTTAATCTGTCCTTGAGGCTGGTTTTAAAGTCAGTATAAAACAGAGTCTGCTTGTATAGAACCTACCATTAGCCATCTGGCTCCAGGAGAAGTATATGGTGGGTTCAGCATGCATGTTGGTACTTGCATCCCTGGATCCGATGAAAGCTGTAATGGCACCGGACGGGGTTACAAGCAAAGTGTACTTGGCTTGCATGCTGACCTGCATTCCCTGGATTTTATGTGGCTGTCATGGCCCATGGACAGGTAGGAACAAGAGTTAGGGACCACTCATGAGACGACCTTGACGCGGTGAGTGGCTTACTATGCTTTGGCCAAAATATAAACCAATGTCTCATCCAGCATGGAGGGCAGAGTGCTGGATGTAGTGTGCGATCACATTTGCATTTTCCGTTAATAACAATTTTTGTAGGTATTACTATGTATTATAGAAGTAGAGAAATTGAAACATGGAAATTTGCAATTTTTTTCAAATTTTTGTTAAATTGGGTATATTTTTATAAATAAAAATAAAAAATGTTGACTTCTTTTTACCAGTGTCATGAAGTACAATATGTGACGAAAAAACCATCTTAGAATGGCCTGGATAAGTCAAAGTGTTTTAAAGTTATCAGCACTTAAAGTGACACTGGTCAGATTTGCAAAAAATGGCCTGGTCCTTAAGTTGAAAATGAGCCCGGTCCCTAAGGGGCTAAACCCTGAATATAACTGCAGTATTTAAATGCACATATGCTGTGCTGGTTGACTGAACTTGCACAAAATGGCCGCCGACGCCCACCTAACTAACAGACGATTAAAAGTTCTTTTTTTTGTGTCACTGTGCTCAGGGCATGGTAAACAAATGGTGCACTGCACCCACAAAATAAAGTCGCTGTAGATCGCAGAGTTAACAAGCACTTCTGATAACAGATTCGTTCCTATTCTCTCCTTCACAGCAGCAGCATCCTATCCCTACACTAGCAAGAGCAGAGTGACGTTCAGCGCTTCGTGACTCTAGCTTATATAGAGGCTGGGTCACATGCTGCACTGGCCAATCACAGCCATGCCATTAGTAGGCATGGCTGTCATGGCTTCTAAGGGCACAAGAGTTAAACGCTTGTTGATTGGCTGCTCTGCAGCCTTTCAAAAAGCGCCATTAAATCGCAGAACACCGAACTTGAACCTGAACTTTACAGTTCGGGTTCGCTCAACCCTAAACTCCACCTTGTATATGCTTGATAGGCTGCTCCAGCAGAAACGTGCAGTTAACGACTACCTGTACGAACTCTGCGGCAGGACAGGATCTGGGGAGCTTGTTTTTTTCTCACCGCGCCAGTGGCTGCTCATGCGCGATGCATGCAGACTTCTGCTGCCGTTTGATGAGATCACCAAACTGGTCAGTCGCAGCCAGGGCGCCATCAGTGACATCGTACCTTACACATTCCTTCTGGGGCATGCATTGCGTCTTGTCATTGATCCAGCCATCGAGAAGCAGAAGCAGGAAGATGAGGAAGTTGCAATGCTGGATGAATTCCCAGGGGGGCTACTCCATCTCAGACAAGTCAACAGGAGTCTGAAGAGAAGTCAGAGGAGTATGGTGCCGTTCATCACTACCTGCAGGCCCTCACCTACAACTTTCTAGAGGGTCAGCTCACCAGCAGGCCTTCATCTACAATCTATTACAGGGTCAGCTTGTGACGCGATGTCACGTCCCTGTCCGGATCTTATTAAAAAATTACTGTCAGTTTAGAAAAATGAACCACATCTAATCTGGGAACAGGACTTCCATATATGGTCGTTCCTGTAGCTCTTTGGAGACCACAGACTCTAATCACCCCCTGCTGAGATCACCTCACACCTTGGAAAGCTTCTAAGGACAGACCCCAGCCCATGCGTCTCCTGCCCACCTTTGAAACCATGAAAGCTAAACAGATGCTAGTTGGCCCTTCCTTACAGCCTGCTCAATTTACACATCAGAAGCAGAGATAGCTGGGAGGGGGGAGCGCATAGGAGAGACATGTGAACCGTGCTCTGAGAACCCCAAAAAGCATATTGGGGCTATATGGAATTATGACCCAAAAATGTAGGTACCCTCAAAGTGCACCTCTCACCCAGAGGAACCAGGAGAGTCCAAACTTGGCAGCTCTGGGGTCTTACCAGACTGGGAAATGGGTTACTAGTCACCTGGAGGGGAGAGAGGTGGGGTGTCACCCATAGAATCGTCCATAAATTCATGGGGGACCCCGCACAAGTGCCCGGTTTTTCATATTTATTACGCCGGCAAAGTTATGGGCCTCTTTTGTAAAATTAGTGAAAAGTGGCCTGGCCAGCAGCAGGGAGGGTCGAACAAGCCCTCCCAAAACCCTCCTTCAGGAACACCCACCGTGCAGCCCTTGGCCAGCGATTGGCTGGGCCAACCCCCCTTACCCTCCCACAGAATGGGGCATAAAGGTCAGTGCACAATGGGAGAGGAGAGCTTTTTGCCCTGTGGTCACATCGCCGATAGGCTGTCCGTTGGAACGTAAGTTTGTGCCTGGATTTTGCATAGGCAAAATCCAAGATAGTATTTCTCTTTTTATCCCTGTTTATTTTCCACACGATTCCAGCTTGCTATTGTAATATTTTTCTGTAAATTTTTGTATGCATTGTTTGTTTCACTTCTGTGTCACTTATAGTAAAATATATTTTCATATCTTTTAAATTGTCTCTCTCTTATTGCTCTAAGCCCCACTGCAACAAAGTACTCGTACGCCCTGAAGAGACCTACCTGTTTTATAGTAGACTGATATTAGAGACATAACTGTTTCATGACTCGATTGGGTTAGCTTGTAGCGTGATAGTGGGGCTGATCTGTGAGTGGTCCGAACCCCTATCCCTACAATTATAGAGTCGTTCACTCACGAACGTGGTGGCAGCAGAAAATAAGGGGGGTGCAGGATTGACTGTTTGGGTAATTCTGAATCTCCCCCCTGTCGCGGTCCACCCTCGGTTGGGCTTTTCTCCACGCTGGGGCGTCCTGGCGGTCAGAAGTCTGATTTAAACGGGGGTGGTCGTGACAGAATTGGTGGCAGCTAAGTGGGATTGCAGCTTGCTTAGAGCGTCAGTGTGTGGGTTAAGCGATTAGCCTCACACTGAAAAAACCTAACCATTTTTAAGAAAGAGACACAGTGCATTTTTTGTTTATACATACATAGCAGCTGGAAGTGTACCCCAACCCCTCTTTGTTTTTCTTTCCTTTATTTTATTTGGCAACAATGAGTGCACCACAGGGCCCTCAAACCAGAGGTATGCTGAAGTTATTGGATGGAGGAAACTCAGATGCCACTGAGTTGGATAACCCCTCCCAGGCTGAGGGTGACGAACTGGGAAACGGACATCCTGCTGAGCCTTGCAGTTCTCTAGCTGAGCATAGCTCTGTTTCTATGCCATCCCTAAGTGTTATGGACCAGCTACTCCACACTAACCCGGACTTGTATTTTCGGCTGCTGGAGGCGCGTCGGGCGGAACGTGAGGCTGCCCAACGTCATGAACTGGCAATGGCCCAATTACAGCTTCAAAGGCCGGACCGGGCTGCTGCTTCCACAGGACCATCCCTGGTGGTCAAGCCAAAACTGCCTGTGATGGAGTCAGAGAACTATGACATTGACATCTTCCTGCATGCTTTTGAGACCTCATGCCATCAGTACCAAGTGCCAGAGCCACAGTGGGCGGGACACCTTATGTCTACGCTGAAGGGAAAAGCCATATGAACTCACCAGCAGGCCTGCACCTCAAATCTTTTACAGGGTCAGCTCACCAGCAGGCCCTTGCATATAATGTTTTACAGGATTTGCTCACCAGCAGGCCTTCACCTACAATCTTTTACAGAGTAGGCTCACCAGCAGGCCCTCGCATATAATTTTTTAGAGGGTTAGCTCACCAGCAGACCCGCACCTAAAATATTTTACAAGGTCAGCTCACCTGCAGGACCACTCCTAAAATCTTTTACAGGGTCAGCTCACCTGCAGGCCCACACCTAAAATCTTTTACAGGGTCAGCTCTCCTGTAGGCCCTCACCTAATTATACCTAATAGGTCATTTGCATGCATGCTGCTTTGCTTGGATGTTGTAGCCGTGCGATCGGCCCCAAGTTATCTAGAGTCACCAAAGCGGCAGCAGGCCCTTGCCCATAATGTTTTAGATGGTCAGATCAGCAGGCCCTTGCTCCAAATGTTTTGTTGAGGGTCACCAGCAGGCCATCAATCATAATTTTTCAAGGCTGTGTATGATGCCCTCCTTTAAGTTGAACAAAGGGTGTATTGGAGTGCAAGTTCCTTGTAATTTTTGGCAACCTTTTCACTCAGTGCATAGGCCTTATGAGTGAAGAAGTCCCACTATATTAACAATTGTACCATAATGTGAATGAGGCCCTCCTTTATGTGATATACAGGTTGTATCGGAGTGCCTCTTCCTTGTAATTTTTGGCAGCACTTGCACTTTATATACAATTAAATATATAGGAAAGAATGTTTCCTAACAATGTTTCCTCTAAAATCGATTTTATCTTCGGTTTGGTGTGCATTATTGTCAGTCTGTAAAAGTGGCGTACTACTCGGACAACATGATCAGCAGCGACCTGGGAGTCCAAGATGCATCCAGACATCCTCCGCATGCTGTTCTTGAACCATTTTGGTGGTGTTTCCATTAATTTCTGACCTTTTCCTTTTCAGAGCAGGGGGTGCCTGGTTTAATGCTCGGGTTCTCCCATTGACTTCCATTATACTCGGGTGCTTGTTAAATCACCTGAGCATCCCGATGTGTTCGGCCCGGGCACCTTTGGTGCTCAATCAATACTACTGCTTACAGTGCCAGGAAGTGCATGTAGGCAATGTCATCTAACAGTGCACATGGCCTGGATGAAGACAAGGAAGTGGTGAGTCCTGGATCTGCAGAGTTGTAGTGCTGTCTGAGACTGATAGAGCTTGGGGGTCTGATTTGGGGGGTCTGATCTGAGGGTTGATGAAGAATGAGGGTCTGATTTGAGGGTCTGATGAGTATTGGGGGTCTGATCTGAGTTCTGATATATATTTTTTCTTATTTTCCTCCTCTAAATCCTCGGTGCGTCTTATAGTTCGGTGCATCTAATAAATAATGAATTTATTATTTTTTTGTATACACACATAAAAATAAAACTATAAATTAAATTGAAAAGGAAAACATACAAAAATAAATATTACAATTATGTGAACAAATTTGCTAAACAGTGACTGGTTATTTAGGATCTAAACACTGGCCATTATTTGTTAATATTAGTTAATATACAACATAATGTGATTTAGATAGCAACAACGATTGCAGACATTCATGTACACTTAGGCCTCATGCACACGACCGTTGTGTGCACCCGTGGCCGTTGTGCCGTTTTCCATTTTTTTTCGCGGACCCATTGACTTTCAATGGGTCCGTGGAAAAATCTGAAAATGCACCGTTTTGCAGCTGCATCCGTGATCCGTGTTTCCTGGCCGTGAAAAAAATATGACCTGTCCTATTTTTTTCACGGCCAACGGTTCACGGACCCATTCAAGTCAATGGGTCCGTGAAAGAACACGGATGCACACAAGATTGGCATCCGTGTCCGTGATCCGTGGCCGTAGGTTCGTTTTTATACAGACGGATCCGAAGATCCGTCTGCATAAAAGCTTTTTCAAAGCTGAGTTTTCACTTCGTGAAAACTCAGAACCGACAGTATATTCTAACACAGAAGCGTTCCCATGGTGATGGGGACGCTTCTAGTTAGAATACACTGCAAACTGTGTACAAGACTGCCCCCTGCTGCCTGGCAGCACCCGATCTCTTACAGGGGGCCGTGATCAGCACAATTAACCCCTTCAGGTGCGGCACCTGAAGGGGTTAATTGTGCTGATCACGGCCCCCTGTAAGAGATCAGGGCTGCTAGGCAGCAGGGGGCAGACCCTCCCCCCCCTCCCCAGTTTGAATATCATTGGTGGCCAGTGCGGCCCCCCCCCCTCTATTGTAATAATAGGTTGGTGACCAGTGCGGCCCCCCCTCCCTCTATTGTAATAATTCGTTGGTGGCACAGTGTGCGCCCCCCCTCCCTTCCCTCTATTGTAATAATTCGTTGGTGGCACAGTGTGCGCCCCCCATCGGACCCCCTCCCTCTATAGCATTAACAACATTGGTGGCCAGTGTGCGGCCTCCCATCTCCCCCCCCCCCCTCATCATTGGTGGCAGCGGAGTTCCGATCGGAGTCCCAGTTTAATCGCTGGGGCTCCGATCGGTAACCATGGCAACCAGGACGCTACTACAATCCTGGTTGCCATGGTTACTTAGCAATAGTACAATAGTAGAAGATTCATACTTACCGGCTGCTGCGATGTTCGTGTCCGGCCGGGAGCTCCACCTACTGGTAAGTGACAGGTCTGTGCGGCGCATTGCTAAATGAACTGTCACTTACCAGTAGGAGGAGCTCCCGGCCGGAAGCAGACATCGCAGCTCCCAGGTAAGTATGAATCTTTTACTATTGTACTATTGCTAGTAACTCGCTACCACCAATGATCGGGGGGGGG
This sequence comes from Bufo bufo, assembly GCF_905171765.1. NCBI lineage: Eukaryota > Metazoa > Chordata > Amphibia > Anura > Bufonidae > Bufo > Bufo bufo. The sequence continues at coordinate 267,541,962 of NC_053390.1, read as the reverse complement.
GGGGGAGATGGGAGGCCGCACACTGTGCCACCAACGATTTATTACAATAGAGGGGGGCGCACACTGTGCCACCAACGATTTATTACAATAGCTGGAGGAAGGGGGGGGGGGCACACTGTGCCATCAACGATTTATTACAATAGAGGGAGGAAGGGGGGGGTCGCACACTGTGCCACCAACGAATTATTACAATAGAGGGAGGAAGGGGGGGGCGGGGGGCGCACACTGTGCCACCTTCGAATTATTACAATAGAGGGAGAAAGCGGGGGGGGGGGCCGCACTGGCCACCAATGATATTCAAACTGGGGAGGGGGGGGGTCTGCCCCCTGCTGCCTGGCAGCCCTGATCTCTTACAGGGGGATATGATAGTACAATTAACCCCTTCAGGTGCAGCACCTGAGGGGTTAATTGTGCTGATCACGGCCCCCTGTAAGAGATCGGATGCTGCTAGGCAGCAGGGGGCAGTCATGTACACAGTTTGTAGTATATTCTAACTAGAAGCATCCCCATCACAATGGGAACGCCTCTGTGTTAGAATATACTGTCGGAAATGAGGTTTCACGATCTAACTCATATCCGACAGTATATTCTAACATAGAGGCGTTCCCATGGTGATGGGGACGCTTCAAGTTAAAATATACCATCGGATTGGAGAAAACTCCGATCCTATGGTATATTAACTCCAGACTTTACATTGAAAGTCAATGGGGACGGATCCGTTTGAAATGGCACCATATTGTGTCAACGTCAAACGGATCCGTCCCCATTGACTTGCATTGTAATTCAGGACGGATCCGTTTGGCTCCGCACGGCCAGGCGGACACCAAAACGACTTTTTTTTCATGTCCGTGGATCCTCCAAAAATCAAGGAAGACCCACGGACGGAAAAACGGTCACGGATCACGGACCTACGGACCCCGTTTTTGCGGACCGTGAAAAAAAACGTCCGTGTGCATGAGGCCTTAAAGGGAGTTTCTCAGTTTTGATAATACCATAATGTTGCCTGCACTAGGTAGAAGCTGAGGAGAGCAGCCCAAACATACGATTTGTGCAGATGTTGTGATCAGGATTAGTGATGAGCCGCAGGGGCAATATTCGAATTTGCGATATTTCGTTAATATTTGGAGAATATTTGTCATATATTCGTCATATATTCGCAAATTCGAGATTATTTTCTTGATTGCAAAAAAATCAGCAATGTAATATTTGCATAATGCGTGCAAAATACAAGCATGGGACACTATAGCTGCATTTTTCAACCGGCTAGAAGTTTCCTGAGACTGGAGAAAATGGTTGGCACGGCAGAACATTACAATAGCTTTATATGCAGATAGAGTGCTCCAATATATTTGCGACTGTGAAATCGGCACTAATGATGCAAATATTTTGGATCAATACGTGCAACTTCACATTTTAACAGGTCTGACTACTTATTAGTGATTGGTGCACTAAGTATTGTTGTGAACTTGTGACATCACAGCACTATGTATGTATGTATTTAGCATACATGCATACATACATACAGCACTATATATGTAGCATGTATATATGTACAGCAAAACCTATATCACTATCTAACCTACACTGACTATCTCCCACTAACTATCTGTATTATATATATATATATATATATATATATATATATGCTAACTAACTAACTAACTAACTATCTAATGTAATGACACAGGAAAGCAGAGAGCACAGCTATAACACTGCTGTCTCTTTCAGATAAGCAAAATACTCCATACAAGGGCTGCTGGGGAGGTTCTTATATAGTAAGGAATAGTCAACTTTCCTATTGGTTGCTAGGGATGTTGCTAAGCTCAGAGAAAGACATTGCAGCCTTCTCATTGGCCCACAAGCAAGAAGGGAAAAAAAAATCTAGAATATTCGAAATTACGAATATATATCAATATTTTCTAAATATTCTCGAATTCTCAAAGTGACGATATTCGTGATTAATATTCACGATTCCAATATTCGCGCCCAACACTAATCAGGATTAGTGTGAAATTAGGTTTTATACTGCTAGTTTTTGTAGGCATCCAACTAGGAGACCACAACAGCTGTCACTCAGAGCATAGGGAAGGGGCTGTGAAACAGCTCAAAGCAGAGAGCACTTCACAGTGAAGCTGTCTCCAACAGTGACATACTTCCCATTGAGACAGACCAAGTGACTGCTTTGGGATAAGGGGAAGGGATTTGATTGTAACTGTATAAGATCCTATGCACTGAGCTTCCCCTAGTGGTACCTGAATACAGACAGTTTTATCATATACAATATCAAGGGAAGCAGAGGACATAAAACAATGTAGGGGATATTTATTAATGTACAGTATTTTTGCCAGTTGTCTGGTATAAATATACTGAGAATTTCTGACAAAGTAGAAAAGGCAGAGCACTTTTTTTTATTTTTACATTTTTTGTAACAAAAATTTCAATTACTTAATAAATTATGTAATTTTTTTCTAAGTTTTTAATATAAAATAACATAATGAATGTGACATTGTTTGTTAACACCATCAACCATGCGTTTACCCATAGCTATGTATAATGTCAGTGTCATTCTGACATTATTTGCTATTGCTGTAATTACATTAAAAGGGTTTAAAAAGGGTGGAGAGAGGGAGAGAGAGGGAGAAAAGGAGAGAGAGGGAGAAAAAGAACAAAAAAAAAAGAGAAAAAATCTGAGTCCGAATAAACCTCAGCATGTCATATTCCAATTTTCAGGCCAATAGGAGCACTTTTGATTCATGTAGAATCGATTTAGCCACAAATCGAATTGTTTGAAAACTTCAAATCGAACATGAAATGTATTTCAAGAAATTGACTCATCTCTATTATGAATATAAATAAGTCATAACATTGATCAATCCATATATTTAAAAGCGTTACCAACCTAAGTCTTTGAACCATAAATTTGAACATATGTCACAATGAAATTTTTATTCAGACTCATATGGCTGTTTTTCTTGAAGGTACCAGGCAGCAAGGAATATTTATGCCATTATAACTATAAAAAATAACACACATAAACAGAAGCAATGCATTGTACAGGGTGGGCCATTTATATGGATACACCTTAATAAAATGGGAATGGTTCCTGTTTGTGGCACATTAGTATATGTGGGGGGGTGAAACTTTTCAAGATGGGTGGTGACCATGGCGGCCATTTTGAAGTTGGCCATTTTGAATCCAACTTTTGTTTTTTCAATAGGAAGAGGGTCATGTGACACATCAAACTTATTGGCAATTTCACACGAAAAACAATGGTGTGCTCGGTTTTAACGTAACTTTATTCTTTCATGAGTTATTTACAAGTTTCTCTTTGTTTACAGCCATTGACATGTCGCCGAGGTTAACACGTGAGGAACGGATAGAAATTGTGTTGATGTCTGGTGAACGCAGTAACCGGGTCATTGCAGCTGATTTCAATGCAAGCCACCCTACGAGACCACCCATCTCCCATGCTACAGTTAGCAAACTGCTTGCTAAGTTTCGTGAAACTGGTTCAGTGTTGGATTTGCCAAAATGTGGACGCATGAAATCTGTCTCTAATGAAGAAACATCAGTGGCTGTCCTAGCTTCATTCAGCAAGAGCCCACAGCGTAGCACTCGCCGCATGTCACTGGAGAGTGGCATTAGTCGAACATCCCTTCGGCGGATATTAGCTACTCACAAATGGCACCCTTACAAACTCCAGCTACTGCAGCATCTCAACGAGGATGACCCAGATTGGCGCACTGAATTTGCAGAATGGGCAAAACAAAAATTGGAACAGGACCCTGAGTTTACGCAGAAGATTTTGTTCAGTGATGAGGCAAACTTTTATGTAAATGGTGAAGTTAACAAACAAAACCACCGCTATTGGTCTGACACTAACCCACATTGGATAGATCCCTCCAAGACTGTTGGAACAAAAAAATTGATGGTATGGTGTGGTATATGGGGTACAAAGATAGTGGGGCCATTCTTCATCAATGGAAACCTCAAGGCCACTGGATATGCAAAATTGCTACATGATGATGTGTTTCCCTCTTTATGCACTGAAGCTGGCACGTTCCCTGAGTTTTTCCAGCAAGATGGTGCACCACCATATTATGGGTGTCAGGTCCGAGCATTCCTAGATGAACAGTTTCCTGGAAAGTGGATTGGTCATCGTGGGCCAGTTGAATGGCCCCCAAGGTCTCCCGATCTGACCCCCTTAGACTTTTATCTTTGGGGTAATCTGAAGGCAATTGTCTATGCTGTGAAGATACGAGATGTGCAGCACCTGAAACTACGGATACTGGAAGCCTGTGCTAGCATTTCTCCTGCGGTGTTGCTATCAGTGTGTGAAGAGTGGGAATAGAGGGTTGCATTGACAATCCAACACAATGGGCAGCACATTGAACACATTTTTATAAGTGGTCAGAAACTTGTAAATAACTCATGAAAGAATAAAGTTACGTTAAAACCAAGCACACCATTGTTTTTCTTGTGAAATTGCCAATAAGTTTGATGTCACATGACCCTCTTCGTATTGAAAAAACTAAAGTTGGATTCAAAATGGCCGACTTCAAAATGGCCACCATGGTCACCACCCATCTTGAAAAGTTTCCCCCCTCACATATACTAATGTGCCACAAACAGGAAGTTAATATCACCAACCATTCCCATTTTATTAAGGTGTATCCATATAAATGGCCCACCCTGTATTTCATCCCCTTGGGTATGTATGATTCCCTTTAGTTAGCTGATATTCTTATCCTGAGAAGCACCAAGAGTAGAATTATACCAGATTTTTGCTGGATCTGGCAGGGTTCAGCAAAAACGTTTCCTTTACTGATAATACAACCATTTTATATCCATTACAAATGAATCCGGTTGTATTATCTTTAACATTGCCAAGACGGATGCATCATGAACCTTATTGAAAGTCAATGGGGGATGGATCCGTTTTCTATTGTGTCAGATTGTGTCAAGGAAAACGTATCCGTCCCCATTGACTTGCATTGTGGGTCATGACGGATATTGCTCCGTATCCCAGGACGGAAAGCAAACCGCAGCGTCCCCTCCACCAATCCCCATGCCAAATTCTTCGCTTTCGACATTGCATACATCACCAGAAAACAAAACATCCAGACCTCTTACATCCAGTGATGTCTCCTTTGATGTAGATGTTCTCTTTCCTTATCTTCTCCATTCAGACCAGACCACCATGATGATTTTTCAGCCATCTCTTGTCTCTGAAGTTTGACAGACATTTTAATTTCCTACTTTCCCATTGTCAGAGTAATGAACTTTTCAGATACAAAGCAATCAACAATCACATATCAGGTCAATAGGACAATTAAACAGACACAATCACAAGAGCTGTATCTGCAGAGATATGGGGTCCGCCTCAAAAGAGCTTTATTTTAGTAGGAGTAACTGGGGGGTTTCAAGGAGGTTACAGTACATATGATTGGACCTTTACAGATTACATAGTTACACGTGATACATTTGTCATTATGTTATAGTCATATAATTAGATAATAAGAAATTCGAACAAGTATATAGGTAAAAGTTCATTTCTCCAGGCAATGGAAACATACACCGGACATCTGGTACATTATCCTTGGAAAACATGTCAAAATATCCTGAGACCACAGTTTTATACCAGCATGAAAATGCATTTTTAATTGTCTTATCGTGCTACTAATCAGATTGGAAACTACACCCTTTTCCGTACATGTTACACATGTCTAGTCACATCTACAGATGGCCCTCAAAGTGTGTTCCCAATGTCATAATGAATGTTATACAGCAGAGGAATATGATAAGATTCACATTACATTCAATCAGAATAAAAACAAAACTTATCTATACTAGAATATAGGTTCATGTTTATGTATATGCATGGATTACAGTTATCTATATATATATATATATATTTATGCAATTTTGAGCGTGGCATGGTTGTTGGTGCCAGTCGGGCCGGTCTGAGTATTTCACAATCTGCTCAGTTACTGGGATTTTCACGCACAACCATTTCTAGGGTTTACAAAGAATGGTGTGAAAAGGGAAAAACATCCAGTATGCGGCAGTCCTGTGGGCGAAAATGCCTTGTGGATGCTAGAGGTCAGAGGAGAATGGGCCGACTGATTCAAGCTGATAGAAGAGCAACATTGACTAAAATAACCACTCGTTACAACTGAGGTATGCAGCAAAGCATTTGTGAAGCCACAACACGCACAACCTTGAGGCGGATGGGCTACAACAGCAGAGGACCCCACCGGGTACCACTCATCTCTACTACAAATAGGAAAAAGAGGCTACAATTTGCACGAGCTCACCAAAATTGGACTGTTGAAGACTGGAAAAATGTTGCCTGGTCCGATGAGTCTCGATTTCTGTTGAGACATTCAAATGGTAGAGTCCAAATTTGGCGTAAACAGAATGAGAACATGTATCCATCATGCCTTGTTACCACTGTGCAGGCTGGTGGTGTAATGGTGTGGGGGATGTTTTCTAGGCACACTTTAGGCCCCTTAGTGCCAATTGGGCATCGTTTAAATGCCACGGGCTACCTGAGCATTGTTTCTGACCATGTCCATCCCTTCATGACCACCATGTACCTATCCTCTGATGGCTACTTCCAGCAGGATAATGCACCATGTCACAAAGCTCGAATCATTTCAAATTGGTTTCTTGAACATGACAATGAGTTCACTGTACTAAAATGGCTCCCACAGTGACCAGATCTCAATCCAATAGAGCATCTTTGGGATGTGGTGGAACGGGAGCTTGGGTGTCACGGGGTTCCGAAGGTGCACTCGGTCCCCCATTGCCCGCAGAACTGTTGCTTAGCTTTTGGAATGAGGTTCTGTGTTTGACCTCCTTCCCAGGGCGGCTTTACTAGCTGGGTGGCTCCCTGCTCCTAGACTGCCTTGAGCACCGAGCTGATCACTCGGTGCTCGACTGGTTGGTCTGTCGGTCATGTGACGCTGGCCACGTCACATGACCCTCACTCCCCACTATAAATACAGGCAGCCTGCTGGCTACAGGTTGCCTGTTAATTTCTAGGTTCCTGGCTATTTGTTGGACTGCTGAATACTTACCTGATCCTGTTCCCTGACCATCCTTTTGCCTGCTCCTCCTGTACTGCGCTTCCGTCCTGGTATTGTGACCTCGGCTCCCACCTGACTACTCTCTTAGGACTCCTCTTGTACTTCTCTGCTCTCCTGGTATTTATGACCCCGGCTTCTCCTGACAATTCTCTGCTTGCTCCATTTGTACTTTGCAGCTTTCCTGGTATTGACTCGGTCCGTTCACGTCCTGTTATTTGTCTGTCTGTCATCCCTGCACTTACTCCAAGTTAGGGATTGCCGTCCAGTTGTCCCCTGTCATTAGGACTCGCGAGGCAAGTAGGCAGGGCCAGGGGTAAGGGTGGAGCGCAGTGGTCACTTCCCTCCCCCCTGTGTGTGTGTGTACGCGACTGTTACATTGGGGATGTGCATCCCTCAAATCTCCATCAACTGCAAGATGCTATCCTATCAATATGGGCCAACATTTCTAAAGAATGCTATCAGCACCTTGTTGAATCAATGCCACGTAGAATTAAGGCAGTTCTGAAGGCAAAAGGGGGTCCAACACCATATTAGTATGGTGTTCCTAATAATTCTTTAGGTGAGTGTATATATATAACATTGACCATTACTCTCACATTACTCCCCTCTTTTTATCATCATTCCATTGTCTGTATAGATCTCCCTATCTCCCTTCTAGGAGAAGACAGTTTAGAAGCTCATCCTTCCTACACAAAGTGGAAGAATACTAATTTTTACAGATTGTGGGATGTCCCACATCCATCCAGATAACCTTCTTAAATAAACCATCTTCACTATCTATTCTGCTAAATCTACACAACCAGTGGAATCCTTTCTTGGAAGCACATTATGAGAGCTTAAGGCAATTGGCTAGTCGTTAGTTTCTTCCTTCTTTCGATTTAATAATTCAGTCCCACAGTAAATACAATAAGTTAAGTCCTCCACATCCTTCTGTCCGCAGTAGGTACGACTGTATGAGGTAGACGAGTTTAGTACCGGACTCACAGTTGCAACTGTAGCATCAGCAGATGCTGAAGGTGGAGTCACCATAACCATCCCTTATGTGGGAGTACCCTCAGGTTTATTCTCAGTTGTTGCTCTAGATTTTCCTGTAAAACATTTAGACTTTAATATTTTCTGAAGAATCAGTAGGAAAAGTTTAATCACAACAAAAATCACTAAGAAGAGGAAACAACCTTGTAGTAACATATGGAATATTCCAGAAAACCAACCACTTAGGCCACAGAATTAATTAGTGTAATAAGCCATGATAACCAATCAGGTAATGCAATATCAGGAAGGGCTTGATGTGCATCACGGAACCCCTCTTTTATTTATTTAGCTTGTTGTAAGTCATGTGCTACTCTAAACACACCATTAGGATCAATATAATGAAAACATGAAGGGCTTACTATCTGACACTCCTTGGGCTGCTGTGAGGTAATCTAAAACAATTGCATGTTGATTTGTAACAATAATCAGCTGCTTCAGATACACTGAGTTTACCTCTACAGCATCAAACAATTCAGTGATATTTTCAAACAATTCACCAAGATCATCAATTTTCCTAGCATTTTTAAGAATTTTAGCTGACATGACATAAGTGTTCAAAGAGTTTATGAACGGAAAGAACATTCCAATCTTTTCTTGCAGTGGATGGTTCACCATGAATCAATTTACATGAATGTTTAAAATGAGGTCTCACAGGCATACAGTTGCAAGAAAAAGTATGTGAACCCTTTGGAATGATATGGATTTCTGCACAAATTGGTCATAAAATGTGATCTGATCTTTATCTAAGTCACAACAATAGACAATAACAGTCTGCTTAAACTAATAACACACAAATAATTAAATGTTACCATGCTTTTATTGAACACACCATGTAAACATTCATAGTGCAAGTGGAAAAAGTATGTGAACCCCTAGACTAATGACATCTCCAAGAGCTAATTGGAGTGAGGTGTCAGCCAACTGGAGTCCAATCAATGAGATGAGATTGGAGGTGTTGGTTACAGCTGCCCTGCCCTATAAAAAACACACACCAGTTCTGGGTTTGCTTTTCACAAAAAGCATTGCCTGATGTGAATGATGCCTCGCACAAAAGAGCTCTCAAAAGACCTACGATTAAGAATTGTTGACTTGCATAAAGCTGGAAAGGGTTATAAAAGTATCTCCAAAGGCCCTGCTGTTCATCAGTCCACGGTAAGACAAATGGTCTATAAATAGAGAAAGTTCAGCACTGCTGCTACTCTCCCTAGGAGTGGCTGTCCTGTAAAGATGACTGCAAGAGCACAGTGCAGACTGCTCAATGAGGTGAAGAAGAATCCTAGAGTGTCAGCTAAAGACTTACAAAAGTCTCTGGCATATGCTAACATCCCTGTTAGCAAATCTACGATAAGTAAAACACTAAACAAGAATGGATTTCATGGGAGGATACCACAGAGGAAGCCACTGCTGTCCAAAAAAAAACCAATTGCTGCACGTTTACAGTTTGCACAAGAGCACCTGGATGTTCCACAGCAGTACTGGCAAAGTATTCTGTGGACAAATGAAACCAAAGTTGAGTTGTTTGGAAGAAACACACAACACTATGTGTGGAGAAAAAGAGAAACAGCACACCAACATCAAAACCTCATACCAACTGTGGTGGGAGCATCATGGTTTGGGGCTGCTTTGCTGCACCAGGGCCTGGACGGAATGCTATCATCGAAGGAAAAATGAATTCCCAAGTTTATCAAGACATTTTGCAGGAGAACTTAGGGCCATCTGTCCTCCAGCTGAAGCTCAACAGAAGATGGATGTTGCAACAGGACAATGACCCAAAGCATAGAAGTAAATCAACAACAGAATGGCTTAAACAGAAGAAAATACGCATTTTGGAGTAGCCCAGTCAGAGTCCTGACCTCAACCCGATTGAGATGCTGTGGTATGACCTCAAGAAAGCGATTCACACCAGACATCTCAAGAATATTGCTGAACTGAAACAATTCTGTAAAGAGGAATGGTCAATAATTACTCCTGACTGTTGTGCACGTCTGATCTGCAACTACAGGAAACGTTTGGTTGAAGCTATTGCTGCCAAAGGAGGTTCAACCAGTTATTAAATCCAAGGGTTCACATACTTTTTCCACCTGCACTGTGAATGTTTACATGGTGTGTTCAATAAAAGCATGGTAACATTTAATTCTTTGTGTGTTATTAGTTTAAGCAGACTGTTATTGTCTATTGTTGTGACTTAGATGAAGATCAGATTACATTTTATGACCAATTTGTGCAGAAATCCCTATCATTCCAAAGGGTTCACATACTTTTTCTTGCAACTGTAGTTGGTATAACAGGAACGTCCCTTTTCACTAACATATGTCCAGGTAAATGTTGAAAAGGGATGTCTTCAGGTTTCCAGGTCCATGTGGCAGGCTCAAGTCTGGCTAGAGTGCAAGTTCCTACAGCTCCTTGTGGAAGCCACTTAAAATCCTTGTTACCACATACTATATAAACATCATCAGCTAACTAAAATTGGTTATTTCTAATTAGTGCATCAGCAATGGAAATCAACATTGTTGTATCATCATATATGCACCAGGACTCAGGATTATTATTGTTAGTAACAAGGAAACAGTACATTAGTGGGCTGCAATACTTGTAAGTGATATGAGATTTCTTGGGATCTATGCTCATTTCAGCTGCACCATCTCCCTTAAAGCTTTCTATGTCTTCCTCTGTCTCACCAAATATGGGCTCAACAGCACCTAATTGTCTACATTGGGTCCTATTCCCTGATGGGAATTGGACAGTATAATTCCAACTCGGATCATGCAGTTCCCTAGCCAGATAATATTTAAGTTCATTGGTTCTCCGATTTAGGGTTAGATCTTGGCCAGAAAAGCTTAGTTTAATCTCTTCACTAGGCACCTCTCCCACTTCTATGGTTGCAACAGGTCTTCCCTTCCACCCGTCTTCACGCAAGTCATAGTCATACCAAGTCCCTATTTTTTCTGATATGTTTACCTGCCACCATGGATATTTAATCCATCCTGTCACAGGTACTGGCATAATAGTATTTCCATGATTAGATTCTATTTTCAGGGTAAGTAAATCCCAGCAGGGTAATTCTAACAGTTCCTTTTCTGAAAGAGGATTTGATATATATGGCATGGAATTAGCTGAGATAGGTGAATGGCTGCAGATCCAACAATCAGATAGGTCCTTCATATGAGCAACTACTTTATGATATTTAACAAACTTATTGTCCCATTCACTATTATCTTCTTCATCCGTATCAGCAAAGCATTGCATAACAATACATAGAAACAAATACTTTCCTAAAATCATGGTTGTTTCATCAACTTCTTGCAGTGGGAAGTGTGGATCCAAGTTGGTCTCCCTTCCAGCTATACAGAGGTTGGTGTAGTCAGCTGGACTTGGACTGGACCATCAAAGCGAGGATCTAAGGCCTTCCTCACATGTCTTTTCACAGTAACCAAATCTCCAGGGTTTAGCGAATGAGTTCCTTTCAATGAAGAAGGATCTGGAATAGAACTTAAAACACACTTATAAGTAAGCTATAACCTCCTGTGCAATGCTCCTACATAATGTGTCAAATCTGAATGCATAGTCTGGAGCTGCTGAGGAAAGTACAGACCCGTCCTTGGTGCTGAGACAAACAATACCTCATAGGGACTCAACTGTGAGGTGTTACTCTGACTGTGTACTAAGCTATAGGTAAACACTCTGTCCTTGGCTTACCAGTCTCAGCCATGGCTTTCTAGATTTTTAGTTTCAAAGTTCCGTTCATGTGCTCAACCTTTCTGCTGCTTTGTGGTCTGTGAGGAGTGTGGAACGCCTGCTCTATACCTACTTCTGAACTAAAATGAGTTCCTCTGTCAATATTAATCACCTCAGGAACTACAAATCTACATACCACTTCAAACAAAATTTTCTTAGCAGCTGTTTTCGCATTAGCTTTAGCAGTAGGCCAGGCTTCTGGCCACCCTGAAAAGAGGTGTACACATACCAGAACATACTCATATGTGCCTACCATTGGAAGCTGAATGAAATCAATCTGCAGTTTCTGAAAAGGGTATAATGGTTTCGGAGTGCACAGACCATACACCCCTGGACAAACTTTGCAGCAGCATTGTTGAACCCTAGGGCCACCCATCCTTGATTTACCAAACTTACCATTGCTTCCTTGGACTGGTGGGTTGGGCCATGTGATAATTCACACATCATGGGGTATAACACCCTTGGAAGGCACAGATCAGCATTTATGGCATACAAATCTTCCTGATTCTTCTTGGCCCCTCTTCTTACCCACTCTTCTATTTCATGTTTAGGAGTTTGTTCCTGCAATTTCTGGAGAACATCCAGAACCACCTCCCCTGCCTGTGGTACTATGTCCACCATATGGCCTGTCGTGAGGAGGAGCAGCAGAGCAGCCTGCCTTGCAGCAGCGTCTGTCCGACAGTTTCCTTCTACCTCTTTTGTTTGTTCCTTGGTATGAGCCTGTGCCTTGACAATGGCGACCATTTTTGGTAATTCTAATGCTCTAAACAACTGAGCTACCGATTCTGCATTTTTGATAGACTTACCAGAGGATCCCACAAAGTCCCTGCTTCTCCAAATGGGTCATGTGCTATGCCAAAACCATATCGGGAGTCAGTGTAAATGTTTACAGTCTGACCTTAAGCCATTATACATGCCTCAGTGAGTGTTTTTAACTCTGCTTCCTGTGCAGAACATCCAGGTGGGAGTGATCCTTGTTTCACAACTTCCTCCAAGGTAGTCACAGCATATCCTGTATATGGCTTTCCATCAAGGTAGTACCTGGATCCATCTACAAAAAGCTCAAAATCAGCATTAGGTATTGGTATTTCAGTCACATTGTCAAGTTCTTTTGTTTCAGTTTTCATTAGTTCAAGACAATCATGGTCATCACCTGGACTACCATACTGCTCTACCTGATCAGACTCTGGGAGTAAGGTAGCAGGATTAAGGATGGTACACCTTTTGATTGTTATGTTTGGAGGAGTAAGAAGTGTTGCGTCGTACCTTGTTAGTCTTACCATTGATAAATGGCGAATCTTTGCCTGTGACAATAGTTCCTGGACTGCATGAGGTACGTAAATTGTCAGCGCATGGTCCAGAACAATGTCAGCAACCTTCCCAGTCAGCAATGCACAGGCTGCCATGGCCCATACACAGGAGGGGGCACCCCTGGCTACCACATCCAGTTGTATTGAGTAATAACCTATAGGGCGGTGCTTGCCACCATGTAACTGGGTCAAAACACCCTTTGCATGTCCGGTATTTTCATGACAAAATATGTTGAAATCAATCTCATAATTTGGTATTCCCAGGCATGGGGCTGATATGACAGCTAGTTTCAACTTCTTAAATCCCTCGACTGCTTCCACAGTGAGCGCATAAAGTTGTCCTTTATTGCAGGCTGCCAAAACATCAAAGAGTGGCTGCATGAGTGATGAAGCAGAGGGAATCCACTCTCTGACATAGCTGACTAGGCCCGCAAATGTCCTCATTTCTTGGACTGTAGTAGGCCCATTCAGCTGAGCAACTGCCTTTTTACGTTCTGGTGTTATATGTTTTGTCTGTTGGGAAATGGAATGGCCTATAAATACCACTTTCAATTTGGCAACCTGCAGTTTGTCTCTGGAAACCCAACACCCTTCAATATGCAAAAACAGCAAAAGTCAATATGTTTCTTTAAGAAGGATTGTCTTATTGGTGGTACAGAGAAGTAGATCATCTACATACTGAAGTAGTTGAGTGTTCTCATCCTCAGGGTGCCAAGAAAGGAGCACTCTTGCCATAGCTTCAGAAAACTCAGAGGGAGATGTTTCACCTCCCTGGGGTAATCTGGTCCAGCAATATTGCTTTCCATTGAAGGTTCTGGTGTTCTGGTGTTATATGTTTTGTCTGTTGGGAAATGGAATGGCCTATAAATACCACTTTCAATTTGGCAACCTGCAGTTTGTCTCTGGAAACCCAACACCCTTCAATATGCAAAAACAGCAAAAGTCAATATGTTTCTTTAAGAAGGATTGTCTTATTGGTGGTACAGAGAAGTAGATCATCTACATACTGAAGTAGTTGAGTGTTCTCATCCTCAGGGTGCCAAGAAAGGAGCACTCTTGCCATAGCTTCAGAAAACTCAGAGGGAGATGTTGCACCTCCCTGGGGTAATCTGGTCCAGCAATATTGCTTTCCATTGAAGGTGAAAGCCCGAAGCAACTGGCTTTCCTCCTCCACAGGAACCTAAAGGAAAGCATTTGCCAAATCAATGACAGCAAAGTAAACAGAGTTAGAAGGAATCTGATTAAGCAAAGTGAGTGGGTTTGGTACAATAGGTGTATCTACAATCATTAGTTTGTTAATTTCTCTGAGATCATGTATCATTCGGTATGCTTGGGGTTTTCCAGGCTCGGGCCTTTTCCTTATAGGAAAAAGTGATGAATTATAAGGGGATCGGTATTCCCTTACAACTCCCATCTTGAGATATTCTTCTGCCTGTACTGCTATTGCAACAGTTTGCTCTTTGCTCAGCAGATACTGTTTCATTTTGACAAGCACCACACCAGCCTTCAATTTAATATTAAGAGGGTTTACCTAGAGTAGGCCAACATCTGTTTTACTTTTCACCCACAGCTCTGGAGACACTCTTGTAAGCATATCCTCAACCTCCTTGTCTAGGGTGGGGTTCTCACCTTGTAAATCATCCTAGTCAAGTGGGTTCTAATATAGCACTTAATGCTGTCAAGACGGGCTCCATAAGGGGCCCTGTTACCGATACCCCATTTTTCCCAAATCTGATAACTGCATTGATTGCATTCAATATATCTGTCCAAGCAAATTCGCAGGGCAATAGTGATGATTGAGCACCAAAGTATTCGGTGTTCGGCCGAGCACACAAGTATAATGGAAGTCAATGGGAGACAACCAGGCACCTCCTGCTCTGAAGAGGAGAGGGTGCCTTGTCCATTGGAAAAAGTCAGAAACTGACAGAAACACCACCGAAATGGATCGGGAACAGTGACTCCCAGGTCACTGCTGGGAACCATGTTGTCTGAGTTTTACGCAACTTTTACAGACTGACAAAAAGCATTGACAAGCAAGAGGCACTCCGAAACAGCCTGTATATCGAATAAAGGAGGGCATCATTCACATTGTGGTACAATAGTTCAGTTAGTGGGACTCCTACACTCAGAAAGCCTATGCACTAAGTGAAAGGGCTGCCAAAAATAACAAGGAGCCGGCACTCCAAAACACCCTTTGTTACACATAAAGGAGGGCATCATACACACCCTTGAAAAAATATAAGTGATGGCCTGCTGGTGACCCTCAAAAACATTTGGAGCAAGGGCATGCTGATCTGACCATCTAAAACCTTAGGGGCGAGGGCCTGCTGCCGAATTGTTGACTCTAGATAACCTCTTGGAAATTGCCCATCCCCGTGACGGCGCCGATCCTTTTGTATGTGTGCCCTATCAACCTTTGCTGTTCTTTTCTGCGCCTACCATGTTGATCACGGGTAACGGGGAATCAGGGTTCGATGCCGGAGAGGGAGCTTGAGAAAGGGTTACCACATCCAAGGGAGGTCAATGGCTGAAATCTGATTGGCTGTTGTTGCCTTGCCCCTTTTTTTCCCTAATTGGGAACCAGCCAGAGAGGGTGGGTCAAGTTATTAAAGCACAAAGGAAGGCAGCAGGCGCACAGCAATTACCCACTCCCGACAATACAGAACTCCTAAGCGTCCCTGTTATTGGAATGAGTACACGTTCCGTTAACTAGCATCTATTGGAGGGCAAGTCTGGTGCCAGCAGCCAACTTGCTCCCAGCCTCCACAACGTTCACCCAGTGTGCCATCATGGTGAGGATTGTGTTGACCAGACTCTTGGCTACTGAGAATGGACTTGTAGGTGAGGGCCTGCTGCCGCTTTGTTGACTCTAGAAAACTTCTAGGCAATCGCAATCCCCCATGACGGCGATGATCCATTTGGATGTCAGCCCTATAAACTTTGGACCTTCTGGTATAGCACCATTTTGCTTGTCCTCTCCACCAGAGGAATGAGAGATGAGAAGTTCTGTTTGTAGCGGGAGCAACCAGTAATCCATGTTGTCTAAAATGCGTAAAACGCGCAGGTCGTGGGAAAGGCAGCCTAACATGAAGTCAGCCATGTGTGCCAGAGTACCAACAGGCAAGACTTCGCTGCCATCATCAAAACGTGAGC
Source organism: Bufo bufo (assembly GCF_905171765.1). Classification (NCBI taxonomy): domain Eukaryota; kingdom Metazoa; phylum Chordata; class Amphibia; order Anura; family Bufonidae; genus Bufo; species Bufo bufo. The sequence goes on along the minus strand of NC_053390.1, from coordinate 267,525,641 downwards.
TGACCCTGTAAAAGATTGTAGGTGAGGGCCTGTAGGTGAGCTGACCCTGTAAAACATTATATGCGAGGGCATTATATGCAATGAATAAGCATGATGGAAGAGGAGGAGGAGGAGGATGAGAAAAGGAAGATTCAACCATATACAAAAGGAGGGCCTCATTCATATTGTGGTACAATAGTTCAGGTAGTGGGACCCCTACACTCATAAAGCCTATGCACTAAGTGAAAGGGCTGCCAAAAATTACAAGGAACCGGAAAAACACCCTTTGTTACAAATAAAGGAGAGCATCATACACACCCTTGAAAAATTATGATTGGTGGCCTGCTGGTGACCCTCAAAAACATTTGGAGCAAGGGCTTACTTATCTGACCATCCAAAACATGAAGGGCGAGGGCCTGCTACTGAGCAGTAATATCATCAATACGTACTTGTAGTGGGTTTGTTTGCTTTAGAGCACACGGCTTTCCTCACAACTAGTGTAGAGCGTCAGGGTCTATATTCGAATTTGCGATAGTTCACGAATATTTGGGAGAATATTCGGCATATATTCGTGAATTTGCGAATTCAAGATTTCTTGATTGCGAAAAATTGGCAATGTAATATTCGCATAATGCATGCAAAATACAGTCGTGGGTCACTTTTGCTACATTTTCCTAACTGCTAGAAGTTTCCTGAGACTGGATAAAATGTTGGCATGGAAGAACATTAAAAATGGCTTTATATGCAGTTAGAGTGCTCCAATATATTCGTGATTGTGCTAATCGGCACTAATGATGCAAATATTTTGGTGCAATACATGAAACTTCACATTTTAGCAGGTCTGCATTTATGTATGGACAGCAGAACCTATCAGACTGCACTGCAACAGCTACACTATATCAGGATATAACCTACACTGACTATCTGTATTATATATATAAGCTATCTAACTATCTATCTAATAAAGTGTGGAAAGCACAGAGCACTTTAAAAAACTGTAGAAAATGGCTGCTGGGGAGGTTCTTATATAGTAAGGGGTAGGCAACTTTCCTATTGGTTGCTAGGGATGTTGCTGAACTTAGACAAAGGCATTGTAGCCTTCTCATTGGCCCACAAGCAAGAAGGGAGGTTACTGCTGAAAAAAATAATAATCTAGAATATTCAAAATTACGAATATGTCACTGTATTCTAAATATTTGCGAATTCTCGAAGTGCCAATATTCGCGATTAATATTCACGAATCGAATATTAGCGCCCAACACTACTCCCAACCCGACTCCCATTACTTGATCAGGGCTCAGATATTTCTCTGGTATGTCATGCTTTTAAAATCGTATGGCTCGCCCCCGTGTCAACTAAACAGTCAACATCCCTACCATCAGGTAGTATCAATTTTACTAGTGCTTTTAGATCTGGGAGGGGTGGAATATTTACTACCGTGTGATCGCCTTGTTGGGGGCTGCCTAATTCCTAGTCCTGCAGTTCTTGGTCGACAGAGACCAGCTGGATTTGTGCTCCTCTGGGACTCATCTGGTCATTTTGACCGCTCTGAGTTTTCTGTCTTCTAGAGGGACAATCTCTCTTCATATGTCCCTGTTCACCGCAACCAAAACACAATCCTTTTTGCTTATATTCCTCCACATTCACAGTCATTCCTTTCCCACTGTCGCTTCTCAAGGTTCCTCCCTTCCCTGCATGGCCCCCATTCCTCCTGTCTGTTGCTGACCAGTGTACGCAGCAATCAAAGCAGGGACTAATTGTTTTACAGCTTGTTTCTTTTTCTTTTAGTTTAACTGTTCTTCTAAGCTGCGGATAACGACCAATGACTTGTCAAGGGAGGTATGCATAGATTCTGGATGTATACTCATTAATTCTGTTCTCAAATCATCTCTTAACCCATTAATGGAACAGGTTCCGATTATTCGGCCATCTCTGCTGTTAGGAATCGGATCACTTACATCAAAATCTTGATCTGAAAATATGGTTACCAACCGAGCATGATACTTATCAACTGTTTTATCAGAAGCTTGGAAAGCTTCTGGCAGTCCTGCTCCCAGCTGGTTACTTAATTCTTTAGCAACCACCTTAAGTCTTTTCAAGAACATCTCTCCTGATTTTTTTTAACCTTGCATCATCATTCTCTGGACAGCTTCTATGTCACCAGCGATGGGAACCTTTTTTTTTATCTTTTCTATGAAAGGGACCCCCGCTGCTGCACTACATAATGCATATACACTCACCTAAAGAATTATTAGGAACACCATACTAATACGGTGTTGGACCCCCTTTTGCCTTCAGAACTGCCTTAATTCTACGTGGCATTGATTCAACAAGGTGCTGATATATTTAGAAATGTTGGCCCATATTGATAGGATAGCATCTTGCAGTTGATGGAGATTTGAGGGATGCACATCCAGGGCACGAAGCTCCCGTTCCACCACATCCCAAAGATGCTCTATTGGGTTGAGATCTGGTGACTGTGGGGGCCATTTTAGTACAGTGAACTCATTGTCATGTTCAAGAAACCAATTTGAAATGATTAGAGCTTTGTGACATGGTGCATTATCCTGCTGGAAGTAGCCAGAGGATGGATACATGTTCTTATTCTGTTTACGCCAAATTAAGACTCTACCATTTGAATGTCTCAACAGAAATCGAGACTCATCAGACCAGGCAACATTTTTCCAGTCTTCAACAGTCCAATTTTGGTGAGCTTGTGCAAATTGTAGCCTCTTTTTCCTATTTGTAGTGGAGATGAGTGGTACCCGGTGGGGTCTTCTGCTGTTGTAGCCCATCCGCCTCAAGGTTGTGCGTGTTGTGGCTTCACAAATGCTTTGCTGCATACCTCGGTTGTAACGAGTGGTTATTTCAGTCAACGTTGCTCTTCTACCAGCTTGAATCAGTCGGCCCATTCTCCTCTGACCTCTAGCATCCACAAGGCATTTTTGCCCACAGGACTGCAGCATACTGGATGTTTTTCCCTTTTCACACCATTCTTTGTAAACCCTAGAAATGGTTGTGCGTGAAAATCCCAGTAACTGAGCAGATTGTGAAATACTCAGACCGGCCCGTCTGGCACCAACAACCATGCCACGCTCAAAACTGCTTAAATCACCTTTCTTTCCCATTGTGACATTCAGTTTGGAGTTCAGGAGATTGTTTTGACCAGGACCACACCCCTAAATGCATTGAAGCAACTGCCATGTGATTGGTTGACTAGATAATTGCATTAATGAGAAATAGAACAGGTGTTCCTAATAATTCTTTAGGTGAGTGTAAGTCATCCCATACAGCATCGTAGTAGCGCTGAATTTTTGTCAAGCCTTTATAAAAACCATTTGGATCTTTATACGGATCAGGTAACTTGTCTATCATCATGAGCTGCTCTCCCTGGTTCCAGGGTTTATACCAATCTACTTGTTGAATCGTTCTATCTGGAGCACCCTGGTCATTGCAGGCCCTGGTTACCTGAATCAATACAGGAATGGGGGAATGGGTATCGATTTTGGAGTATTTTCTACACAATCTAAGCATCTTGGGCTTTCACTATGCTTGTGAGTCTGCCCACACTTATAAATCAATTTTTCCAATTACAAATCCATGGTGGGTCTCTTAATATCTGCTTTTTCCTTTACTACACATCATCCTCTTCCAGGCTCCTGAGGATGGGTTTGTAGCATACTAGGAGAAGAGTCTGATGACTCCTCTGGTCTCCAGCATGCTTTTGCGAATTCATCTTGTGGAGTATGACAATCCACACATTGGTTTCTATTTAAAGGATTGCATTTTCCACAATATGTACATTTCCACCCCTCGTCATCTTCCCTAAAGTAAGGAGTGGAAGGTGTTGATGGTTGTGGGGATCTCCACTGCATCACACTGGTATACGTAGGCGGCAGTCTGGTATGTGTTTGGTCTAGTTATGTCATATCGCCATATTTTATACTGTTACTGGGCATTGTAAAATCTGATCCAGATCCAGACAATTCTGGATACACTCTATTACGCACACTCTGTGTGTCTGAGGAGGGTGGGGGAGCAGTTGTAGGAGGAGTGCTGGGCTCTACGCTGAAACTTATGCTCCTAGGAACCTGCCTTACTATCCCCCCACCCCTAAATTCCTCCTCATCCTATTTTGGATTATATGGGGATCATGCCTAACTGAGGTACTCAGAATTTCTTTCACCTGCTTCTCATAGCCCTGTTCATCTATCCACTCCCTTTCCTTTACCTTGAATCTTCTCCACCTGTCGAGATCCAAACACCCGACCTCTGACATTTCTATATATCTGTAAGCGGTATGTAGGAACTGAGAGGTATATATGGAGAAGAAGCTATTACTTCCCTGGCCTTCAAACAAATTCTATACCACAGGTAAATGCACACAAAGATATATAAGGACAAGTAACTCCTATGTATTCCTTATATATCAGACCAGCATAATTGGCAAATCACTATCTCAGTGTCTAATATACCGTTATTCTGCAGCTCTAAGTTAATGTATAGTGTGTTCGTACGTACCTTATATGGACATACGTATTCTGCCTGCTTCAAAAGCAGCCACAGCTTCTGGAGAATGCCCAACGTCCAGACTTAACTTCTCAGGTTAATATAAGCGAAAAGTTCCAGTAGCGGATGTAAGACAAGCAATACAGACTGGCTTCTGACTCGATGTCCCCGTTTCTGTTTTTTTTAAACCAAGAAATGCAAAAGCCCTTATCCCGACTCAATCCTCCTCTTGCCAAGAGCAGCCATTTCACTCACACCCCTGATCAGAGTTACTGAGATTCAGTTAACCCTTCACAGGACACAGGACGCCAGTAGACAAAACAAAACAAGATTCACGTCATCAAACACACGCCTTCTACAGTTTTGAGCAGGTTAGTAACAAAGTACAATAACAGTACAATAACCAATAACACAATAAAAAAACATCGATATGGATCAATTCATTTGATTATTCTCTACCTAAATGATATCCGAAACCTGCAAGGTGGACTGATCCTGAAGCACCACCCATACCCTTAGGAAAGTGAGTGAGTCAATGGCTCACTTACCTAGGATTTGCGTTCCTCAATCCGTGGGTGCCGCTTCCTTGCGGTTCAGTCCCAAACCAGCCGGTTTGGATATCTCGCTGGGGCCTCCAAGAAATGTCAGAGTAATGAACTTTTCAGGTACAAAGCTGCCGATTACACAGACACAATCACAAGAGCTGTATCTGCTGAGATATGGGGTCCGCCTCAAAAGAGCTTTATCTTATATCCTTATGATAGTAGGAATAACTGGGAATTTTCAAGGAGGTTACAGTACAAATGATTGGACCTTTACAGATTACATAGTTACACGTGATACATTTGTCCCTATGTTATAGTCATATAATTAGATAATAAGTAATTCGAACAAGTATATAGGTAAAAGTTCATCTCTCCAAGCAATGGAAACGTACATCGGACATCTGGTACATTATCCTTGGAAAACGTTTCAAAATGTTCTGAGACCACTGATTTATACCGGCATAAAAAAGGCATTTTTAATTGTCTTATCGTGTTACTAATCAGATAGGAAAATACACCCTTTTCTGTACATGTTACACATGTCTAGTCACATCTACAGATGGCCCTCAAAGTGTGTTCCCATGGTCATAATGAATGTTATACAGAAGAGGAATATGATAAGATTCACATTATATTCAATCAGATTAATAACAAAACTTAACTATACTAGAATATAGGTTTATGTTTATATATCTGCATGGATTGCAGAGTTATATAAAATAACATTGACCATTACTCTCACACCATCATCCTCCCACCTTCTGAACACATCATCCTGCCACCCCAAATATTATGCACGCTGTGTTCCCCAACACTATACGGCAGAAACAGTCCCCCTGAAAATACTAGTACCACAGGTAGTGCCCCTTTCAATATTCATTGGCACAGCCGCACACAGTGCCCTAAAAAATAACTGCGCCCAGCAAATATTGTCCCTGACACTAATAGCGTAAACATAATATTCCCCAAAAATAATTGTGCTAAGGTGATACTATGGCAGTGTACCCCACAGTAATAGTGCTTCCACCAATAGTTATACATTTAATTCTTTGCCAGAGCTCACTTAGTAGAAATAATGCCCCCAATAGCAATAATGTCCCCATTGTGCACCAGAAGCAATAATGCTCCCAAGTGCCCCTACTGGTATTTATGTTTCCCATAGTCCCCCAATAATAAAGCTTACTATAATGCCCCCCAGTAGTAATAATTGTCCTTATAATGTGACAGTAGAAAAATACCCCCTAATGTGTGCCAGTACAAAAATGCCCCCATAAAATGAGCTCCAATACAAAAAATTCACCCTTATAATGTGTGCCAGTGCAACAATTGCCCCCTAATAACGTGAAATAGTACAAAAATGACCCCATTCTGTGTGTCTGTACAAGAGATATCCCCTCTTAGTGCCCCTAGTTGAGCTAATGTCCCCATAATACCCCTATAATGTGTGCCAGTATAAAATACCCCCATATAGTGCCCCTAGTAAATGCCCCCATAATGCTCCTCTCAACCCTTGCCCATAGTGCCCTCCTAATGTGCTAGTATAAAATTCCCCTTTATAGTGCCCCCAGTAATTGCCCCCATAGTACTTCTCCACATCATCCACATAATGTCGCCCATAATGTGTTCCAGTATAAAATGCCCCATCTAGTGCCCCTAGTAGATGCCCCCATAGTGCCCCTCTTTCTCCTTTCCCCATAATACCACCCATAATGTGTGCCAGTATAAAATGCCCCTATGTAGTTCCCCCATTAGATACCCTCATAGTGGAGACACTCATTTCCCATGGCCCCAATGCCCCCCACTGATCTTGGACTGCTTCTAGGGGAATCCAGACCCTTTGGACCCTCCCCTGTGGGTGCACCACTGACAGTATATACAGACTCAAGGTTATGATGTGCCCTGCTATGAAGACACCAAGGGTCCTGATCTGTAATAGTTTACATGTGCAGTAATTAAAAGCAGCATACACTTATGTATCCTTGTTATTTTATTGACTTAACATTAATGTGAAGACCTTGTTTGACTTTGCACTAAATAAAGCTTTTTTCTCTTGGCATATCAATTGGCGAGTGCTGCACTGGTTTTTGGATACAAGTTATGGGACGAGCAACCCTCTTTAGCACTGCCCCCCACTGTTGAGACCTTCTACTTAGCACAGTAATTACTACAGTAACACCTCGAAAGCTAAATATTTAATTAATCTACCTCTAACCTTAGACAGTGGATCCATCAAAAGAGAAGATCAAGGGGAGAAGATGCAAAACTAGTGGCTCGTGTATGAACTGATATACACCGCCTTTGTGGTGTATTTAAGTCGCAGTTTTTGTTGAACATCTGTGACATAGCAAGGGGTTTTATTTGAGAAGTCAGGCATTTTACTCCCAACATGGGGGCGGCTGGGCTGATTTCAGCCAGGTGGGATCAAATACCGGACTGGAGTTTAAGTGCCGGTCCGGGTTTTGGCAGCACCTGAATGTCCTTTAAATAGGCAGCTGGCTCAGTAGCTGAGTCTCTGTTTTGGGATCTAAAGCATGGTGCTGTGCTGGAAGGCTGAGAGCCGCATGAGAGCTGTATGCTGGGAAACAGGCCCCATAAAGCCTGCTGTGAACTGCAGGGGATAAAACAGCTAGAAAGGTGACGTGACTGTTCTATGGACTTTTCATTGTGTGAATTTAACACCAAGACTGTATTAAGTCGTTTTTATTTTGCCTTTTGTGTGAAATAAACACTGACATTTTGATTTCCGAACTTGTTCTGCCTCTGTACTGCGTCCTCTTACCCTGCCTACCAGAGCAAATACTCAAACACCATTCTGCAGCAAAATCTGTGACTTTTGACAGTTCATGCCACTTTTATGACAGATTGAGAAAAGCGGTCATGGCGTGGGTGGGGAATTTTTTGTTGTACATAAAGGCTTAAATCTATGCCAGCAAGGGAGCTTGCACCTCCACATAACTTTAGCACATCCTCCAGCAGTACAGACAGACATAAAACTGGTGTGGAAAATGCCGCTTTTCATAAATAAGCCCCATCATTTTTGACTCATTTGATTTTACCCCAAAACACGTTTTTGAATAGTTCAGACCAGAGCACATTTGTTCCGCTTCCAATTTTTATACATCAGTTACAGCATTCTGCTCTCAAAATGATCATGATTATTCAGTGCTGTAAAACATGGAACACACTGGAAAACATTAGCATTCTGATCACAATCATATCAGTGTTAGTTCAAACTGTATTGATTTAAATGTGGGCACCTAAAACCAAATCTAAATTATTACTATTTATATAATGTCACTAATCTTTTTTCATGCCAAGTCTTCCTTAAGTGAACTTCAAACAAGTCAGAAGAAAATCACATAGGGCTCGAGAAAGTACAGGGTAACACAGACACATTGATGTGCTGGAAATTTTTCAAGGTCAGAAATTTCTAAATCATAGCATATGTCTTTTGGCTTTCAGGGGAAAAATAAGCTTAAAAAGGATCATTTAAGAATGCCATAAAGAAGCCTATACTTGGCCCAGGAACAACATTTAAATCTGCAATGAATGTGATTAGAAAACGGCGAGTCAAGCATTTAGTATAAATAATGAATGCTACTAAAAGAACATACTAAATATTGCTTTACCAGATTCAAATGAGCAATGAGCAATACTATATCACATAGGATAGTATATTTCATTTATAGCCTTCCTTAACCCATTCCCTCATATGCATTTCAGGTCTTAGTGACCAAGCATTTTTTTAAAAAAAATTGATCATTGCTTTCCAAGAGCTATACCTTTTTAAAAATTTATTTGAAGGACAAGTTGTTCTTTTTAATGTCACATTCTGGGCTACATTCTGTGCTACCGAATTTTTGAAAGCTGAAATATTTAAATTATCTGTTAAACAAACTCCAGCTAGGACTGCTGCACTGCCACAGAGGACCCCCAGAAATGGCAGATGGGTTACTGTAGGTTCTGGAAGACTTAGAGTGGTGGATAGAAGACATGTCCCACAGTCAGTGGTTCTCCATAATTCATTTGCAGCACTCTCAGAATGTAAGGACAACATGGATATGGACTCAAGCACAGAGGGTGTGAAACCATCGACTCCTATGTCTAATGTATGCAAGACTGCAGCCAAGGACAAAAAAGATAAAGTGAAGTCTCAAAGGAAGCAGCTGTTGCTGGGTGATTCAATCATAAGAAGTGTGGAGCTTAAAGAAAATGGTTTTGTGAGATGTCTCCCTGGGGCTACTGCTAGAAGAGATAGAAGACGTATTATTAATATTGTTAAGCAAGCAAAGCAGGAAGGGGACGTGGATGTTCTTGTCCATCTAGGGACAAATGACCTGGCTTGCAATGAAGTGTCAGAGGTGAAAAAATCTTTTATCACACTTGGTAATGACGTACAGGATTTTGCATCCACCATTTCATTTTCTGAAGTTCTGCCTGTGCATAATGTTCAGAATGATAGGCAGAGGCGCATAAAGGAGTTCAACATATGGCTTGGTAAATGGTGTCAAGAGCAAGGATTTGGCTTTGTTTCTCATGATAGCTCTACTTGGAATAGAAAGGAACTGTACAAAAAGATGGTTTGCATCTTTCTTTTAAAGGAACAAATGTACTTAGTGAACAACTCCAAGAATTTGCGAAAGAGTATTTAAACTAGGAAGGGGGGGCAAAAGAGTGAAAATAAAAGAGTCCAATTGCCCCCCGAAACAATGCCAGAACAGGTCAGAAGCACAGAGGTTAAGAAATGATAAGCTCAGAGTCCTGTCTACAAATGCTCGCAGTTTAGGTAAAAAAATCAATGAACTTGGGTCAATAATGGCATCTGAGAATGTAGATTTAGTGGCTGTTACGGAGACATGGTTTAATGAAAGAAATGACTGGGACATAACCATACCAGGGTACTCTTTATACAGAAGAGACAGAGAAGGCAAGAAAGGAGGAGGAGTGGCCCTGTATGTGAAAGATAGCATTAAATCTAACCTAATACAAGTTGGTGAGGCCAACATAGAGTCAGTTTGGGTTACGTTGCAGTTTGCTAACCATGCAGTAACTCGTGTAGGTGTGATATATAGAACACCTGGTCAAGTTAAAGAACTAGATGATCTACTAGTTGAAGACATAGCTAAAATGACAATGAAAGGAGAAGTTATCATTATGGGAGATTTCAATCTTCCAGATATAAACTGGAAAACCAAAATAGCAAGTTCTACCAGGAGTACAGATATTCTAAATTCCCTACTGGGGTTATCTCTACAACAAGTGGTTGAGGAGCCAACCCGGAGGGAGGCCATTTTGGATTTGGTATTCACAAATGGGGATTCGGTATATGATGTCATTGTAGGCGAAACCTTGGGATCTAGTGATCACCAGTCAGTGTGGTTTAATATAAGAACTGTAAAAGAGTCCCACCACGCAAAAACAAAAGTTTTAGATTTTAGAAAAACAGACTTTTCAAAAATGAAATTAGTCATAAATGAGTCCTTATCAGACTGGAACGGATTACATGGAGTCCAGGAGAAATGGGACTACTTAAAAGGTGCATTATTGAAGGCAACAGAAAAATGCATTAGACTTGTCAGTAAAAGCAAAAAAAGGAAGAGACCACTGTGGTACTCAGCAGAAGTGGCCCAAATCATTAAAAATAAAAAGCTAGCATTTTGTAATTATAAAAAAAACCAGAGCAATGAAGATAAGGAAATCTACAAGATTAGGCAGAAAGAGGCCAAGCAAGTTATAAGAACTTCTGAAGCGCAGGCAGAAGAAAAACTAGCTCAGTCTATGAAAAAAGGGGATAAGACATTCTTCAGATATATAAATGAAAAAAGGAAATTAAAACAAGGAATAACTAAATTAAAAACAAAGGACGGAAGGTATGTAGAAGAGAATAAAGCCGACTGCCTTAATGAATACTTCTGTTCAGTTTTTACAAAAGAAAAAGGAGAAGGACCTCCACTAGAAAGGAGGACTAATAAATCGTTTGATGCATGTATCTTTACAGAGGAAGATGTTCTAAGTTTGCTGTCTAAAGTGAAGACAAATAAGTCACAGGGGCCTGATGAGATACACCCAAAATTATTAAAAGAGCTTAGTGGTGAGCTGGCAAAACCGTTAACAGATTTATTTAACCAATCATTAGTAACAGGAGTCGTCCCGGAAGATTGGAAATTGGCAAATGTCGTGCCCATTCACAAGAAAGGTAGTAGGGAGGAATCGAGCAACTATAGACCAGTGAGTCTGACATCAATAGTAGGCAAATTAATGGAAACCCTATTAAAGGATAGGATTGTGGAACATCTAAAATCCCATGGATTGCAAGATGAAAAACAACATGGGTTTACTTCAGGGAGATCATGTCAAACAAATCTTATAGATTTTTTTGACTGGGTGACTAAAATAATAGACGGTGGAGGTGCAGTAGACATCGCATATCTAGATTTTAGTAAGGCTTTTGACACTGTCTGTCACATAGTAACATAGTAACATAGTAACATAGTACATAAGGCCGAAAAAAGACATTTGTCCATCCAGTTCGGCCTGTCATCCTACAAGTTGATCCAGAGGAAGGCAAAAAAACCCTGTGAGGTAGAAGCCAATTTTCCTCACTTTAGGGGAATAAAAAATTCCTTCCCGACTCCAATCAGGCAATCAGAATAACTCCCTGGATCAACGACCCCTCTCTAGTAGCTATAGCCTGTAATATTATTACACTCCAGAAATACATCCAGGCCCCTCTTGAATTCCTTTATTGTACTCACCATCACCACCTCCTCAGGCAGAGAGTTCCATAGTCTCACTGCTCTTACCGTAAAGAACCCTTTTCTATGTTTGTGTACAAACCTTCTTTCCTCCAAACGCAGAGGATGTCCCCTCGTCACAGTCACAGTCCTGGGGATAAATAGATGATGGGATAGATCTCTGTACTGCCCCCTGATATATTTATACATAGTAATTAGATCTCCCCTCAGTCGTCTTTTTTCTAACGTGAATAACCCTAATTTTGATAATCTTTCAGGGTACTGTAGTTGCCCCATTCCAGTTATTACTTTAGTTGCCCTCCTCTGGACCCTCTCCAGCTCTGCTATGTCTGCCTTGTTTACAGGAGCCCAGAACTGTACACAGTACTCCATGTGGGGTCTGACCAGTGATTTGTAAAGTAGTAGGAATATGTTCTCATCACGGGCATCTATGCCCCTTTTGATGCAACCCATTATCTTATTGGCCTTGGCAGCCGCTGCCTGACACTGTTTTTTGCAGCTTAGTTTGCTGTTTATTAAAATTCCTAGATCCTTTTCCATGTCAGTGTTACCGAGTGTTTTACCATTTAGTATGTATGGGTGACTTGCATTATTCCTTCCCATGTGCATAACTTTACATTTCTCAGTGTTAAACCTCATCTGCCACTTATCTGCCCAAGCCTCCAATCTATCCAGATCCCTCTGTAGTAGTATACTGTCCTCTTCAGTGTTAATTACTTTACACAGTTTAGTGTCATCTGCGAAAATTGATATTTTACTATGCAAGCCTTCTACAAGATCATTAATAAATATATTGAAGAGAATAGGGCCTAATACTGACCCCTGAGGTACTCCACTAGTGACAGTGACCCAATCTGAGTATGTACCGTTAATAACCACCCTCTGTTTTCTATCATTGAGCCAGTTACTTACCCACTTACAGACGTTTTCTCCGAGTCCGAGCATTCTCATTTTATATACTAACCTTTTATGAGGTACAGTGTCAAATGCTTTGGAGAAGTCCAGATACACGACATCCATTGATTCGCCGCTGTCAAGTCTAGTACTTACCTCCTCATAGAAACTGATTAAATTAGTTTGACATGACCGATCCCTCACGAAGCCATGCTGATATGGCGTTATTTGCTTATTTCCGTTAAGATGCTCTAACATAGCATCTCTCAGAAAACCTTCAAACAGTTTACCCACAACAGATGTTAAACTTACCGGCCTATAGTTTCCAGGCTCTGTTTTTGGACCCTTTTTGAATATTGGCACCACATTTGCCATGCGCCAATCCTGTGGGACATTCCCTGTCAGTACAGAGTCCGCAAATATCAGAAATAAGGGTCTGGCTATGACATTACTTAATTCCCTTAGGATACGGGGGTGTATGCCATTCGGTCCTGGCGATTTGTCTATTTTGATCTTTTTAAGTCGCTGTTGTACTTCTTCCTGGGTCAGACAGGACACTTTTAATGGCGAATTTATTTCAGCATTCAGCATTTCATCTGACAGTTTATATTCCTCAGTGAATACATTGGAGAAAAAAATATTTAACAGCTTTGCTTTCTCCTCGTCGCTCTCTGCGACTCCCCCCTCATTACTCTTTAAAGGGCCGACACCTTCAGATTTATACTTTTTAACATTTATATAATTGAAGAACATTTTAGGGTTAGTTTTACTCTCTTTGGCAATTAATCTCTCGGTCTCTAGTTTGGCCGCTTTTATTTGTTTTTTACATGTTCTGTTTTTTTCCTTATAGTTTTTCAGTGCTTCCGTGCTACCCTCCTGTTTTAGTGTTTTATATGCTTTCTTTTTGTCATTTATTGCTTTCTTTACAGTTCTGTTTATCCACATTGTTTTCTTTTTGTTCCTTAACCTTTTATTCCCATACGGTATGTACCTCTCACAATGAGATTTTAGGATGTTTTTAAAGATATCCCATTTTGTGGATGTATTTTTATTTTTGAGGACTTTGTCCCAGTTAGTTAGGCCTATGGCCTCTCTTAGTTGGCTAAATTTAGCTTTTTTGAAGTTTGGTATTTTTGTTCCTCCCTGTAGAAACGCTCTTTTGAATGATAATTGGAAGGTTATTACTTTATGGTCACTATTTCCCAGGTGTCCCCCAACCTGCACGTCTGTTGTTCTGTCAGGTCTATTGGTTAATACTAAGTCCAGTATGGCCGTCCCTCTAGTCACGGAACCATGAACCAGACGTACAACAAGAGATAAGTGAAAATAAGAAGGCTTTATTGAAAATAAAGCTGTAAAGCAAAAGTCCAAACGGATGGCGAAACCGAAGCAGAGTCTTTGCGAAGCCAGAGGTCAGGAACCAGAAGGGTAGTCAGACGAAGCCAGGATCAGGAACCAGCAGGGTAGTCGGACGAAACCAGGATCAGGAACCAGCAGGGTAGTCGGACGAAACCAGGATCAGGAACCAGAAGCAGTAGCAGTCTAGAAGCATGTGAACACAGGAGGACCAAGCAAGGAACTGAAGCCACAGACCTCCTATATATATGAGCTAGGCATCCAGCTCCTCCCAGTGGGAAGGAGGAGCCGCAGGGTGAGAGGCTACAAGAAACCCAGAAACCAAGATGGCCGTCAGCACATGTCAAACGAAGGAGAACAGCAAGAAGGTAAGACCATGACAGTACCTCCCCCTCAAGGGCCCCTCCTCCGCGGAGTAAAGAACGGTTTCTGAGGGAAGCGTGCGTGGAAGGCTCGGAGCAAGGGAGGAGCATGGACATCTGCGGAGGGAACCCAGGAACGCTCCTCTGGACCATAACCACGCCAATGGACCAAAAACTGCACCCGACCGCGGACCAGGCATGAGTCCAGGATATTGCTCACCTCATACTCCTCACGATTGCCCACTTGGACCGGACGTGGCCGAGGAACCGAGGAAGTGAAACGATTACACACCAGTGGCTTCAACAGGGAGACATGAAACACGTTGGAGATCCGCATGCCAGGAGGAAGCGCAAGGGCATAGGCTACCGGGTTTACCCTGCGAAGCACTCGGAAGGGACCAACAAAGCGAGGCGCCAGCTTGGGAGTGGGCACTCGAAGGTTGAGGTTGCGGGTGGACAACCATACACGGTCTCCGACCTGGTAGGAAGGAGCAGGCGCTCGTCTGCGATCAGCCTGAAGTCTCTGGCGCTGCGCAGAGACCTCAAGGGACTTCTGGATCAGTACCCAAGAAGCACGTAGGACGGAAAGGTGATCCTCCACAGCCGGAATATCCTGGGGAGAGAATACCTCCGGTAACACGGCAGGTTGGAACCCATAATTGGCCATGAAGGGAGACGTCCTAGAGGAAGAGTTCACCGCCGTGTTCCTGGCAAACTCAGCCCAAGGCAGGAGGTCAACCCAATTGTCTTGGTGATCGGAGACATAGCAACGAAGGAATTGCTCCAAGGCCTGATTGGATCGTTCTGCGGCCCCATTGGACTGAGGGTGGTAGGCCGAGGAGAAGGAGAGATGAATCCCCAACTGGGAGCAAAAGGCGCGCCAGAACCTGGACACAAACTGACTCCCCCGTTCCGACACAATCTCCTTGGGCAAACCGTGCAACCGGAAGACCTCCCTGGCAAAAATCGTGGCCAACTCTTGTGCAGAGGGTAACTTCTTGAGAGGAACACAGTGGCACATTTTGGAAAACCGATCCACAATCATGAGAATGACCGTATGGCCTCGGGATGCAGGGAGGTCCACAATGAAATCCATCCCCAGGTGTGACCATGGGCGCTCCCCGGTGGCTATGGGTTGCAGAAGGCCCAACGGAAGGTGCCGAGGGGACTTACTCTGGGCACAAACGGAGCATGCCGCTACATATGCGGCGATGTCGGAACGTAGGGAAGGCCACCAGAACAGACGTGAAACAGCCCAGGACAGCTGATTCTTTCCAGGATGCCCCGCGGTCTTGGAGTTATGGTAGGTTCGCAACAACCGAGTGCGCAACTCCTCAGGCACAAAACATCTGCCGTTGGGTCTCCCAGAGGGAGCACCAGATTGAGCCGCCAAAATCTGCTCACCCAGGGGAGAGGTCAGGCTGGTGCGAATGGCGGCCAAGATCTGATTCGGAGGTATGACCGAAGTCGGAATCGACTCCTCCCTGGACAGCTCGGAGTACTGCCGTGATAAGGCATCCGCCCTGATGTTCTTGGAACCGGGTAGGTAGGAGACCACGTAATTAAAACGTGACAAGAACAGAGCCCATCTGGCCTGACGTGGTGTCAATCTCTTGGCCTCAGAAAGGTAGGTCAGATTCTTGTGGTCCGTCAGGATGAGGACCGGAACCACCGAACCCTCGAGCAAGTGCCTCCATTCTTTAAGGGCCTGCACGATGGCCAATAACTCCCTGTCACCAATCTGATAGTTGCACTCCGCGGAAGACAGTTTCCGGGAGTAAAACCCACAAGGAAGCAGAGGACCCTCTGGTGTTCTACGCTGAGACAGAAGGGCGCCTACTCCCGTCTCAGACGCGTCCACCTCGAGGACAAAGGGCAACCCAGGGTTGGAATGCGACAGAATCGGAGCCGACACAAAGGCAGACTTTAGAGCCTCAAAAGCTCGGATGGCCTCGAGCGGCCAGACCTGGGAATTACTGCCCTTCCTGGTCAGATCCGTGAGAGGCTTGGCTAGCATGGAAAAGTCCCTGATGAACTTCCGATAATAATTGGCGAAGCCCAAAAAGCGCTGCAGGGAACGAAGACCACTGGGCTGGGGCCACTGTAAGACAGCCGAAACCTTCTCAGGATCCATGGAGAACCCCTCAGCGGAAATGATGTAACCTAAGAAGGTTACCTGGGATCGGTGAAATTCGCATTTCTCAAGCTTACCGAACAGCTTGTTCTCTCGTAACCGTTGCAACACTCGTCTGACATCCAGAATGTGGGCCTCCATGGATTCAGAATATACCAAGATGTCATCCAAATAGACCACCACACACTGCTGCAACAGGTCACGGAAAACATCGTTGATGAATTCCTGAAAGACTGCGGGCGCATTGCACAACCCAAAGGGCATAACCAAGGATTCCTAATGACCGGTCCTGGTGTTAAACGCGGTCTTCCACTCATCGCCCGCCTTGATCCTTACCAGGTTATATGCCGCCCTCAGGTCGAGTATGGTAAAGACCGTGGCCCCTTTAAGGCGATCGAACAGCTCGGAAATCAAGGGTATCGGGTAAGCGTTCTTGATCGTGATGCGATTGAGACCCCTGTAATCGATGCAAGGCCTCAACTCACCGCCCTTCTTTTTCACAAAGAAAAATCCAGCCCCTGCCGGGGACGAGGATTTGCGAATGTGTTTGCGTGAAAGCGCCTCCCTCACGTACTCCTCCATGGCCTCATTCTCCGCTACCGACAGTGGATAGACTTTGCCACGAGGACGAATGGCACCAGATTGTAACTCTATGGCACAATCGTATGGGCGGTGCGGAGGTAGGGCAACCGCGCGCACCTTATCGAATACATCCCGGTACTCCTCGTATTCAGGAGGCAACAGAGAGTCCGAGGAAGTACACAGCAACTTGACAGACCCATGGATGCAACTAGCCCCACACTGCGGTGACCACGAGAGGATCTCGGCCGATCTCCCATCGAAAGTCGGATTATGCTTCCGGAGCCAGGGGTACCCCAAGACTACCGAGTAGTGTGGAGACGAAATAACCTGGAGGCAGACCGACTCTCTGTGAACGGCACCAATGGCTATCCCCACTGGAAGGGTCTCATGAGTCACGTGTGGCGGCAGAAGGGGTCTGCCGTCTATCGCCTCAAGAGCCAGTGGGGAACCTCGAGCCTGCAGAGGGATGGAATCGGCGGCAGCGAACACATTATCAATGAACAAACCACCAGCACCAGAGTCCACTAACGCCTGGGTCGTCACCGAGCCCCCGACCCAGGAGAGGACAACAGTGATCAGTGGTTTGTCAACACGGGAAACCGGGGACGAGGAGACTCCACCCAAGATCTGCCCCCGACAGGATCTCAGGTGCGAGTGTTTCCCGGACGGTTCGGACATGCCAACCGAAAATGCCCACCGAGACCACAGTACATGCATCGGCCCTCGCGTCTCCGGAGTACCCTCTGCCCCTCGGACAGGCGAGCAAACCCCAGCTGCATGGGTTCACCCCCAGACAAGTCATCCCCAGGAGGCGTGGGAGGAGAGGGAGGCACGGGTGGGACAGCGAACGTAGGCGCCAATCTGTTAGAAAACCTCTGCAGGCTCTCCTTAAAGGAAGGTCTCTCCCTGAGTCTGGTGTCAATCAAAATCAGGAAAGAAATAAGAGACTCGAGCTCCACTGGTAGGTCCTTAGCTGCAACCTCATCCTTCAAGGCATCCGAGAGACCATGAGAGAAAGCAGCGACCAGAGCCTCATTATTCCAGCCCACCTCTGCTGCCAGGGTACGAAACTCATTGGCGTATTCAGCTACGGATCGTGAACCCTGTCTGATGGACATAAGGAGCTTCACAGCAGAGGCAGCACGAGCCGGCACATCGAATACCTTCCGAAGAGAAGCAACAAAACCGGAAAACTCGGCAACCACCGGATTGTTGTTCTCCCATAAAGGGCTGGCCCAGGCCAAGGCCTTGTCCGAGAGCAGCGAGATCAAGAAGCCCACCTTTGATCTCTCAGTAGGAAAGGCATGTGGCAGCAACTCGAAATAAATGCCCACCTGGTTAAGGAAACCTCGGCACTGAGTTGGCTCTCCCCCAAAGCGCTGTGGAAGAGGGGCAAACACCGCAGGTGCAACAACAGGTGTCGGGGTAGACTCTGGCGCAACAACCGGAGCGGCAGTAGGAGCGGGCCCAGGAGCGACAACCGACCCATCGGCAACGGGAGCGAAATGAGCCGTGCGTTCAAGCAGGGTTTGCAACGCCACAGCGAACCGACCCAACAGGTGATCCTGCTGATCAAGTCTGGCAACCAGCGTGGGTAGCGAGGATGGCCCTGTACCGTCAGAATTCATGGCTTGGTCCTAATGTCACGGAACCATGAACCAGACGTACAACAAGAGATAAGTGAAAATAAGAAGGCTTTATTGAAAATAAAGCTGTAAAGCAAAAGTCCAAACGGATGGCGAAACCGAAGCAGAGTCTTTGCGAATCCAGAGGTCAGGAACCAGAAGGGTAGTCAGACGAAGCCAGGATCAGGAACCAGCAGGGTAGTCGGACGAAACCAGGATCAGGAACCAGCAGGGTAGTCGGACGAAACCAGGATCAGGAACCAGAAGCAGCAGCAGTCTAGAAGCATGTGAACACAGGAGGACCAAGCAAGGAACTGAAGCCACAGACCTCCTATATATATGAGCTAGGCATCCAGCTCCTCCCAGTGGGAAGGAGGAGCCGCAGGGTGAGAGGCTACAAGAAACCCAGAAACCAAGATGGCCGTCAGCACATGTCAA
Source organism: Bufo bufo (assembly GCF_905171765.1). Classification (NCBI taxonomy): domain Eukaryota; kingdom Metazoa; phylum Chordata; class Amphibia; order Anura; family Bufonidae; genus Bufo; species Bufo bufo. The sequence continues at coordinate 267,506,462 of NC_053390.1, read as the reverse complement.
ACGAAGGAGAACAGCAAGAAGGTAAGACCATGACACTGTCCCACATAGAAGACTTATCAATAAACTGCAGTCATTGAGCATGGACTCCCATATTGTTGAGTGGATTAGGCAGTGGCTGAGTGACAGACAGCAGAGGGTTGTAGTCAATGGAGAACATTCAAAACAAGGTCATGTTACCAGTGGGGTTCCACAGGGATCTGTACTGGGACCAATTTTGTTTAATATCTTCATAAGTGATATTGCAAAAGGCCTCGATGGTAAGGTTTGTCTTTTTGCTGATGACACAAAGATATGTTACAGGGTTGATGTTCCTGGAGGGAAACGCCAAATGGAAAAGGATTTAGGAAAACTAGAAGAATGGTCAGAACTCTGGAAACTGAAATTTAATGTGGATAAGTGCAAGATAATGCACCTGGGGCGTGAAAACCCAAGGGCAGAATATAGAATATTTGACACATTCCTGACCTCAGTATCTGAGGAAAGGGATTTAGGAGTAATTATTTCAGAAGACTTAAAGGTGGGAAGACAATGTAATAGAGCAGCACGAAATGCCAGCAGAATGCTTGGATGTATAGGGAGAGGTATAAGCAGTAGAAAGAGTGAAGTGCTTATGCCGCTGTACAGAACACTGGTGAGACCTCACTTGGAGTATTGTGCGCAGTACTGGAGGCCATATCTCCAGAAGGATATAGATACTCTAGAGAGAGTTCAGAGAAGAGCTACTAAACTAGTACATGGATTGCAGGATAAAACTTACCAGGAAAGGTTAAAGGACCTTAATATGTATAGCTTGGAAGAAAGAAGAGACAGAGGGGATATGATAGAAACTTTTAAATACATAAAGGGAATCAACTCGGTAAAGGAGGAGAGCATATTTAAAAGAAGAAAAACTACCACAAGAGGACACAGTTTTAAATTAGAGGGGCAAAGGTTTAAAAGTAATATAAGGAAGTATTACTTTAGTGAGAGAGTAGTGGATGCATGGAATAGCCTTCCTGCAGAAGTGGTAGCTGCAAATACAGTGAAGGGGTTTAAGCATGCATGGGATAGGCATAAGGCTATCCTTCATATAAGATAGGGCCAGGGACTATTCATAGGATTCAGATATATTGGGCAGACTAGATGGGCCAAATGGTTCTTATCTGCCGACACATTCTATGTTTCTATGTTTCTACATCTAATCATTGATTAACTTTTATGAACTATTTTTGGGAGGAATGTAAAAAAAAAATGGCAATACCGCTGTTGGTCATGTTAAGTTGTAAATTTTGCAATATTTATTTTGTGCCATGAATAATAATAATTTGACAAAATAAAACCCCTTTTTTTAAAAATAAATAAAATTTTGCCCCTGCATCCAAATAATTATAATTTTTTCTTCTACTGAAGTTAAGGGCTGTTTGAGGGCTTGTTTTTGGACAACTTGGAGTTTTCACTGGTATCATTTTGGGGTGCATAGGACATTTTGATCGCTTCTAATTCTATTTTTTTGTGGCGGATATACAAAAAGCAGTAATTCTAGCTTTTTTAGTAAAAAGCATTTAGCAAACCTCCGTGGAGCACGGGCACACATTTGTGAATCTTTCCACAGCCAATGGCTGAGGGCCCCTGGGTATATTAGGCACTCTCTATAGGCAGAGGGTACATGAGGTTAAAGGTTCCTTGTGACCAGCAAAGGTGTGATTTCCTTGCTTTATTCAGCCTGTGTTACCATCTGTGTTATTGCTATGAACCTATCCTGCTTGTGTAGTCCTAACAGTTCAGTTTCAGTTCTAGTCTTTGTTTAATTTAACCTAGGTTGTCTGCCCGCATTACAGTCTTGGTTCCTGTTTGCCTTGCTCCTGCATCCACTGCTAACCCACCCATAAGTTATCCTAGTGTCTACTGTTCAGTGTTGCCAAATATCTGCAGTTCCAGTATTTGTGACTGTCCAGACTGCTTCTGTGATTGTGGTATAATATTTAAGCATCCCAGCCATTCAACCAGGTTTCCTATGGTCAAGTTCTGCCCAAAACACCATAATCAGTATGTGAGTATTCAAAACTCACACACTGGTGGAACTTCTGGTGTATGCACCAATGTCCCTGACCTCAGTAGGTCAGCTGCCAATTATACTGGGACTATCTCAAGAGGTAGTAGCCTAGTTTCTCCCCTGCAGCAAAGAACATAGCCCTGTACAGGGGTGAAAGGGTTAATACCAGGGGAGTGCCAGAATAATGTCCTCAGGGTTTAGCTCAAAGCCAACCAGCTAGTTTGCAGTGGGTCCACACTTGCTGATCCATGACAAAAAGTATTGCTGTCACTAGTATTATCAGTAAATGTCTTTTATTCAACATTTATATTAAAATAATTTAGCCAAGCGATTATGTAGGACCAAAATTAGATAGATAGATAGTGCCATGCAAATGTTTAGCCACCCCTGCTCAAAATTAATGTTACTGTGATGTGAACAGTTAAGCAAGTTGAATATGAAATGGTCTCCAAAAGCATGAAGTTAAAGATGACACATTCCCTTTATATTTTAAACAAAAACATTTTATTAAATTTTTATCTTTTACATTTTTTAAATAACAAAAAAGGAAAAGAGACTGAAGCCAAAGTTTGAGCACCCTGTAAAGTTTGTATCTACAGTAGTAGCACCCCCTTTGGCAAGTATCACAGCTTGTAATCACTTTTTGTAGCCAGCCAAAAGTCTTTCAGTTCCTGTTTGAGGAATTTTCATCCATTCTTCCTTGCAAAAGTCTTCTAGTTTTGTGAGATTCCTAGGCTGTTTTGATTGCTCTGCTCTTTTGAGGTCTATCCACAGATTTTCAATTATGTTCAGATCAGGGGACTATGAGGGCTATGGTTAAGCCTTCAGCTTGCACCTTTTAAGGTAGGTTCAGGTTACTATTTGCCGAATTTGAAATGTAATTAAAAAATGTCAGGAAGAAAAGGCCTGGAAGACTAATAAAAATTTCAGAGACAGCTTGTTATGATACTAGTTAATGCGGCTGGAATTCGGTAGCCAGATGGAATAAGCTAGCCGGAGATACAAACTGTAGAGATGCTGTCTCTAGTGCAGCTTGAAGTATAGATCAAGAGGTGGTAATACCGCAAGAAGTAGAAACAGTCTGGGTAAGACAGTTCTGAGGAGTAGGAGACTGGAGCAAGTCATAATACTCGTGCAATGATTAAATTGCCATTTGGGCAAAAGTAGACCCAAACAGGAAACAACATGACTTCCAATCAGCACATAGTGGCAATATTTGTTCAGGGAAAATCAGAGGGCAAACACAGCAGCCTCCAGTGGTGAATAGTAGAAGTGCAACACAATAGTTCAGAGTGCATGAAACAGCAGTCACTAGTGGTTAATTAGAAAAATACATTAGGATCCTGACAGAACTGCTCGAAGGATTGCTAGAAAGGCAAATCAGAACCACTGCTTGACTGCAAAAGACCTTCAGGATGATTTAGAAGAATCTGGAGTTGTGGTACATTATTCTACTGTTCAGCGAAACTTGCACAAATATGGCCTTCATAGAAGAGTCATCAGAAAAAACCTCTCCTGCATCCTCACCAAAAAATTCAGTGTCAGAAGTTTGAAAAATAATATCTAAACAAGCTTGTGACATTTTGGAAACAAGTCCTGTGGACCAATGAGGTTAACATTAGTGATGAGCGAGCATGCTCGGCCGAATACCTGTTCGGCTCGAGCATCGCTATGCTCGGCACATGGTGGAACTCGGCCGAGTACCACATGTGCTCGAGCGCCATGCTCGAGTCCCCTCTCCGCACGTTTTGCGGCTGCTGAGCAGCCAATAAACGTGCAGGTAAGTATTGCCATCACCGTAATGCCAGTAGCCATGTTGACTACTGGTATTACAGTGATTGGCTGGCCGGAAAGCGTCGTCGGGTGCTATATAGCACCCGATCACGCAGGTTTGGCTTATTACGAGTCAAGGAGAGCTGCTCTTAGGAAGGGACAGATAGTGTAGATTGTGATTGCAATATATTCCAGTGAATATCGTTTCAAAGACCCAAAAGTCCTTTTAAGGACTATTGTGTGTGGTTGCAACAATTTAATTGTGCAAAGAAGTACTCAATTTTTTTTTAAACTTTGTGAAATAGCGATTCTTTAGCTATAAAGAAGGTGTCTGCAGTGACATCTGTGCAGAAATACTTCCTGTGTTTCAGGGGCAGAGATAGGAAGAATATTAGTGAAAACAGTAATTTTTTCCCCCATAATCTATCCACATATTGTGTATTCCGTGAATTGTGTGATCTGCGCTTCAATACTTTGTGTGGTTGTCAGGCCCAGATATAGGGAAAAAATTTAAATACAGAAAACACTATTTTTTTCCCATAATCTATCCACTTTTTTGCTGTCAAAGGTGTAATCCGTGAATTGTGTGATTTGTGCTTCAACACCTTGTGTGGTTGTCAGGGTCAGATATAGGGAAAAATTAAAAATACAGAAAAAAAAATTCTCCCATAATCTATCCACATTTTTGCTGTCAACGGTGTAATCCGTGAATTGTGTGATCTGCTCTTAAATACCTTGTGTGGTTGTCAGGCCCATATATAGTGAAAAATGTAAAATACAGAAAAAAAAATTCTCCCATAATCTGTCCACATTTTTGCTGTCAACTGTGTAATCCGTAAATTGTGTAATCTGCGCTTCAACACCTTGTGTGGTTGTCAGGCCCAGATATAGGGAAAAAATTATAATACAGAAAACACTATTTTTTTTCTCATAATCTATCCACATTTTTGCTGTCAACGGTGTAATCCATGAATTGTGTGATCTGCGCTTCAATACCTTGTGTGGTTGTCAGGCTCATATATAGTGAAAAATGTAAAATACAGAAAACAATTTTTCTCCCATAATCTGTCCATATTTTTGCTGTCAACGGTGTAATCCGTGAATTGTGTGATCTGCGCTTCAACACCTTGTGTGGTTGTCCGGCCCAGATAAAGGGGAAAAAATATATAATACAGAAAACACTATTTTTTTTCCCATAATCTATCCACATTTTTGCTGTCAACGGTGTAATCTGTGAATTGCGTGATCTGTGCTTCAACACCTTGTGTGGTTGTCAGGCCCATATATAGGGAACAATTTTAAATACAGAAAACAATTTTTCTCTCATAATCTATCCACATTTTTGCTGTCAACGGTGTAATCTGTGAATTGCGTGATCTGTGCTTCAACACCTTGTGTGGTTGTCAGGCCCAGATATAGTGAAAAATATAAATATAAACAACATCAGAAAAAATTGTCTGTACTGCAGATTCCAATAATATGGGCCTAAAATAGTGTCCATATTCTATGGTGTTCTGTGACATATACTGTCCTGCATCCGAAAACTGAGTCTTTAGCGTACAGTAAAAAAATCTGCGCCACATCTAGTGACTAGGGATGAGCGAACCCGAACTGTATAGTTCGGGTTCGTACCGAATTTTGGGGTGTGCGTGACACGGACCCGAACATTTTCGTAAAAGTTCGGGTTCGGTGTTCGGCGCTTTCTTGGCGCTTTTTGAAAGGCTGCAAAGCAGCCAATCAACAAGCGTCATACTACTTGCCCCAAGAGGCCATCACAGCCATGCCTACTATTGGCATGGCTGTGATTGGCCAGTGCAGCATGTGACCCAGCCTCTATATAAGCTTGGGTCACGTAGCGCTGCACGTCACTCTGCTGATACAAGCGTAGGGAGAGGTTGCAGCTGCGACGTTAGGGCGAGATTAGGCAGATTAACTCCTCCAAAAGACTTCATTCAGTGATCGATCTACAGCTGTGGATCATTGAACTGCTTCTATTCAATTGCTCAGTGTTTTTAGGCTGCCCAGAGCGTTTTTCAGTCACTTTTTTCTGGGGTGATCGGCGGCCATTTTGTGGCTTGTGGTGCGCCAGCACAAGCTACCACCAAGTGCATTTAACCATCAATAGTGTGGTTATTTTTTGCTATTTCCTACATCAGGGTCAAGCTTTCATCAAGTGCATTTAACCATCAATAGTGTGGTTATTTTTTGGCCATATACTACATCATGTGCAGGCTGAGCCTGTGTCACCTAAGTGCATTTAACCATCAATAGTGTGGTTAATTTTTGATATATCCTACATCAGGGTCAAGCTGTCATCAAGTGCATTTAACCATCAATAGTGTGGTTATTTTTTGCTATATCCTACATCAGGGTCAAGCTTTCATCAAGTGCATTTAATCATCAATAGTGTGGTTATTTTTTGGCCATATACTACATCAGGTGCAGGCTGAGCCTGTGTCACCCAAGTGCATTTAACCATCAATAGTGTGGTTATTTTTTGGCCATATACTACATCAGGGGCAAGTTGAGCCTGTCACCCAGCGCCTAAAAAATAGGCCTGACATTTATATTCATCCAAATCAGTACTGTTTTAGCTGGTCAAGTTATTTTTAGTGACCGTAAAAGCACAGTTTTTGTTCTGGGTTGAAAAACAATTCCCAAATTTGCAATTCTCAAAATTAGTGGTTTTTGCTGTATCAGGCCTACTTTAAATCTATCCCTAAAAGGGTATATTAGATTCAAGGTGCTGATAGGGTCATTCTGAAAAACTTAACACACACGCTACAGTGCAGATACAAGTCTAATTCTGTGATTAAACGTATACCTGTCACACAGCGCCTAAAAAATAGGCCTCACATTTATGTTCCTCCAAATCAGTACTGTTTTAGCTGGTCAAGTTATTTTTAGTGACCGTAAAAGCACAGTTTTTGTTCTGGGTTGAAAAACTATTCCAAAATTTGCAATTCTCAAAATTAGTGGTTTCTGCTGTATCAGGCCTACTTTAAATCTATCCCTAAAAGGGTATATTAGATTTAAGGTGCTGATAGGGTCATTCTGAAAAACTTAACACACACGCTACAGTGCAGATACAAGTCTAATTCTGTGATTAAACGTATACCTGTCACACAGCACCTAAAAAATAGGCCTCACATTTATATTCCTCCAAATCAGTACTGTTTTAGCTGGTCAAGTTATTTTTAGTGACCGTAAAAGCACAGTTTTTGTTCTGGGTTGAAAAACAATTCCCAAATTTGCAATTCTCAAAATTAGTGGTTTCTGCTGTATCAGACCTACTTTAAATCTATCCCTAAAAGGGTATATTAGATTCAAGGTGCTGATAGGGTCATTCTGAAAAACTTAACACACACGCTACAGTGCAGATACAAGTCTAATTCTGTGATTAAACGTATACCTGTCACCCAGCGCGTAAAAAATAGGCCTCACATTTATATTCATCCAAATCTGTCATTACTGGTGTGCGTGTATTAGTGTAATACGGTACCTAAATAGATAGCCAGACAGTGTTAGGTGTCTGTAAAAAAAGGCCTGAATTTTAATTCAATACATTGGCCCGAATAATATTTTTCTTATTGTGGTGAACGGTAACAATGAGGAAAACATCTAGTAAGGGACGCGGACGCGGACGTGGACATGGTCGTGGTGGTGTTAGTGGACCCTCTGGTGCTGGGAGAGGACGTGGCCGTTCTGCCACAGCCACACGTCCTAGTGTACCAACTACCTCAGGTCCCAGTAGCCGCCAGAATTTACAGGGATATTTGGTGGGGCCCAATGCCGTTCTAAGGATGGTAAGGCCTGAGCAGGTACAGGCATTAGTCAATTGGGTGGCCGACAGTGCATCCAGCACGTTCACATTATCTCCCACCCAGTCTTCTGCAGAAAGCGCACAGATGGCGCATGAAAACCAAGCCCATCAGTCTGTCACATCACCTCCATGCATATCAGGGAAACTGTCTGAGCCTCAAGTTATGCAGCAGTCTCTTAGGCTGTTTGAAGACTCTGCTGCCAGGGTTTCCCAAGGGCATCCACCTAGCCCTTCCCCAGGGGTGGAAGAGATAGAATGCACTAATGCACAACCACTTATGTTTCCTGATGATGAGGACATGGGAATACCACCTCAGCACGTCACTGATGATGACGAAATACAGGTGCCAACTGCTGTGTCTTTCTGCAGTGTGCAGACTCAACAGGAGGTCAGGGAGGAAGACTGGGTGGAAGACGATGCAGGGGACGATGAGGTCCTAGACCCCACATGGAATGAAGGTCGTGCCACTGACTTTCAGAATTCGGAGGTAGAGGCAGTGGTGAGACCGAGCCAACAGCGTAGCAAAAGAGGGAGCAGTGGGCAAAAGCAGAACACCCGCCGCCAAGAGAGTCCGTCTGCTACTGACCGCCGCCATCTGGGACCGAGCACCCCAAAGGCAGCTTCAAGGAGTTCCCTGGCATGGCACTTCTTCAAACAATGTGCTGACGACAAGACCCGAGTGGTTTGCACGCTGTGCCATCAGAGCCTGAAGCGAGGCATTAACGTTCTGAACCTTAGCACAACCTGCATGACCAGGCACCTGCATGCAAAGCATGAACTGCAGTGGAGTAAACACCTTAAAAACAAGGAAGTCATTCAGGCTCCCCCTGATATCTCTTCTGCTGCTGCAGCCTCGGCCTCTTCTGCTGCTGCCGCCTCGGCCTCTTCCTCCGCCTCTGGAGGAACGTTGGCACCTGCCGCCCAGCAAACATGGGATGTACCACCAACACAACCACCTGCATCACAAAGCATCTCACCCATGTCACACGGCAGAGTTCAGCTCTCCATCTCACAAACATTTGAGAGAAAGCGTAAATTCCCACCTAGCCACCCTCGATCCCTGGCCCTGAATGCCAGCATTTCTAAACTACTGGCCTATGAAATGCTGTCATTTAGGCTGGTGGACACAGACAGCTTCAAACAGCTCATGTCGCTTGCTGTCCCACAGTATGTTGTTCCCAGCCGGCACTACTTCTCCAAGAGAGCCGTGCCTTCCCTGCACAACCAAGTATCCGATAAAATCAAGTGTGCACTGCGCAATGCCATCTGTGGCAAGGTCTACCTAACCACAGATACGTGGACCAGTAAGCACGGCCAGGGACGCTATATCTCCCTAACTGCACACTGGGTAAATGTAGTGGCGGCTGGGCCCCAGGCGGAGAGCTGTTTGGCGCACGTCCTTCCGCCGCCAAGGATCGCAGGGCAACATTCTTTGCCTCCTGTCTCCTCCTCCTCCTACTCAGCTTCCACCTCCTCCTCTTCTTCCACCTGCTCATCCAGTCAGCCACACACCTTCACCACCAACTTCAGCACAGCCCGGGGTAAACGTCAGCAGGCCATTCTGAAACTCATATGTTTAGGGGACAGGCCCCACACCGCACAGGAGTTGTGGCAGGGTATAGAACAACAGACCGACGAGTGGTTGCTGCCGGTGAGCCTTTAAGCCCGGCCTGGTGGTGTGCGATAATGGGCGAAATCTCTTTGCAGCTCTGGGACTAGCCGGTTTGACGCACATTCCTTGCCTGGCGCATGTGCCGAATTTGGTGGTGCAGAAGTTAATTCGCAACTACCCCGACATGTCAGAGCTGCTGCATAAAGTGCGGGCCGTCTGTTCGCGCTTCCGGCGTTCACATCCTGCCGCTCCTCGCCTGTCGGCGCTACAGCGTAACTTCGGCCTTCCCGCTCACCGCCTCATATGCGACGTGCCCACCAGGTGGAACTCCACCTTGCACATGCTGGACAGACTGTGCGAGCAGCAGCAGGCCATAGTGGAGTTTCAGCTGCAGCACGCACGGGTCAGTCGCACTGCGGAACAGCACCACTTCACCACCAATGACTGGGCCTCCATGAGAGACCTGTGTGCCCTGTTGTGCTGTTTCGAGTACTCCACCAACATGGCCAGTGGCGATGACGCCGTTATCAGCGTTACAATACCACTTCTATGTCTCCTTGAGAAAACACTTAGGGCGATGATGGAAGAGGAGGTGGCCCAGGAGGAGGAGGAAGAGGGGTCATTTTTAGCACTTTCAGGCCAGTCTCTTCGAAGTGACTCAGAGGGAGGTTTTTTGCAACAGCAGAGGCCAGGTACAAATGTGGCCAGACAGGGCCCACTACTGGAGTAGGACGAGGATGAGGAGGAGGTGGAGGAGGATAAGGATAAAGCATGTTCACAGCGGGGTGGCACTCAACGCAGCTCGGGCCCATCACTGGTGCGTGGCTGGGGGAAAACGCAGGACGATGACGATACGCCTCCCACAGAGGACAGCTTGTCCTTACCTCTGGGCAGCTTGGCACACATGAGCAACTACATGCTGCAGTGCCTGCGCAACGACAGCAGAGTTGCCCACATTTTAACGTGTGCGGACTACTGGGTTGCCACCCTGCTGGATCCACGGTACAAAGACAATGTGCCCACCTTACTTCCTGCACTGGAGCGTGATAGTAAGATGCGCGAGTACAAGCGCACATTGGTAGACGCGCTACTGAGAGCATTCCCAAATGTCACAGGGGAACCAGTGGAAGCCCAAGGCGAAGGCAGAGGAGGAGCAAGAGGTCGCCAACGCAGCTGTGTCACGCCCAGCTCCTCTGAGAGCAGGGTTAGCATGGCAGAGATGTGGAAAAGTTTTGTCACCACGCCACAGCTAACTGCACCACCGCCTGATACGGAACGTGTTAGCAGGAGGCAACATTTCACTAACATGGTGGAACAGTACCTGTGCACACCCCTCCACGTACTGACTGATGGTTTGGCCCCATTCAACTTCTGGGTCTCCAAATTGTCCACGTGGCCAGAGCTAGCCTTTTATGCCTTGGAGGTGCTGGCCTGCCCGGCGGCCAGCGTTTTGTCTGAATGTGTATTCAGCACGGCAGGGGGCGTCATTACAGACAAATGCAGCCGCCTGTCTACAGCCAATGTGGACAAGCTGACGTTCATAAAAATTAACCAGGCATGGATCCCACAGGACCTGTCCATCCCTTGTGCAGATTAGACATTAACTACCTCCCCTTAACCATATATTCTTGTACTCCAGGGCACTTCCTCATTCAATCCTATTTTTATTTTCATTTTACCATTATATTGCGGGGCAACCCAAAGTTGAATGAACCTCTCCTCTGTCTGGGTGCCGGGGCCTAAAAATATCTGACAGTGGCCTGTTCCAGTGGTGGGTGACATGAAGCCTGATTCTCTGCTATGACATGAAGACTGATTCTCTGCTGACATGAAGCCTGAATCTCTGTTATGGGACCTCTCTCCTCTGTCTGGGTGCCGGGGCCTAAAAATATCTGACAGTGGCCTGTTCCAGTGGAGGGTGACATGAAGCCTGATTCTCTGCTATGACATGAAGACTGATTCTCTGCTGACATGAAGCCAGATTGTCTGCTATGGGACCTCTCTCCTCTGTCTGGGTGCCTGGGCCTAAATATATGACAATGGACTGTTCCAGTGGTGGGTGACGTGAAGCATGATTCTCTGCTATGACATGAAGACTGATTCTCTGCTGACATGAAGCCTGAATCTCTGTTATGGGACCTCTCTCCTCTGTCTGGGTGCCGGGGCCTAAAAATATCTGACAGTGGCCTGTTCCAGTGGTGGGTGACATGAAGCCTGATTCTCTGCTATGACATGAAGACTGATTCTCTGCTGACATGAAGCCTGAATCTCTGTTATGGGACCTCTCTCCTCTGTCTGGGTGCCGGGGCCTAAAAATATCTGACAGTGGCCTGTTCCAGTGGTGGGTGACATGAAGCCTGATTCTCTGCTATGACATGAAGACTGATTCTCTTCTGACATGAAGCTAGATTCTATGTTAAGGCACCTCTCTCCTCTGTCTGGGTGCGGGGGCCTAAATTATATGACAATGGACTGTTCCAATGTTCGGTGACGTGAAGCATAATTCTCTGCTATGACATGAAGACTGATTCTCTGCTGACATGAAGCCTGAATCTCTGCTATGGGACCTCTCTCCTCTGCCTGGGTGCCTGGGCCTAAATATCTGACAATGGACTGTTCCAGTGGTGGGTGACGTGAAGCCTGATGCTCTGCTATGACATGAAGACTGATTCTCTGCTGACATGAAGCCAGATTCTCTGCTATGGGACCTCTCTCCTCTGCCTGGGTGCCTGGGCCTAAATATCTGACAATGGACTGTTCCAGTGGTGGCTGACGTGAAGCCTGATTCTCTGCTATGACATGAAGCTTGATTCTCTGCTATGACATGAAGACTGATTCTCTGCTGACATGATGCCAGATTCTATGTTATGGGACCTCTCTCCTCTGCCTGGGTGCCGGGGCCTAAATATCTGACAATGGACTGTTCCAGTTTTGGGTGACGTGAAGCCTGATTCTCTGCTATGACATGAAGACTGATTCTCTGCTGACATGAAGCCTGATTCTCTGCTATGGGACATCTCTCCAATTGATATTGGTTAATTTTTATTTATTTTATTTTTATTTTTATTCATTTCCCTATCCACATTTGTTTGCAGGGGATTTAACTACATTTTGCTGCCTTTTGCAGCCCTCTAGCCCTTTCCTGGGCTGTTTTACAGCCTTTTTAGTGCCAAAAAGTTCGGGTCCCCATTGACTTTAATGGAGTTCGGGTTCGGGACGAAGTTCGGGTCGGGTTCGGATCCCGAACCCAAACATTTCCGGGAAGTTCGGCCGAACTTCTTGAACCCGAACATCCAGGTGTTCGCTCAACTCTACTAGTGACAAAACCATTAATATGAAGAAGACGAGCACTAAGGGACAGGAAAGTGGGCGTGATGGTGCACGCAGAGGCCATGGCCCTGGGCACAATGAAACTGTGCCTGCTGCCAGTGCACCAGAAAAAAAATAGAAACATCCACCGTACCTAGTTTCATGTCCAAGTTAGCTGGGCAGCGCAGGACAACAATGTCCAAGTCGGACCAGTGCGAACAGTTGGTCGGTTGGATTGCTGAAGATAATGTTTCCAGTTGGTTAAGCACCACCCTCTCTTTCACCAAGTCCAGTCTCTGTAGCCATGAGTCTGGTCAACCGAATCCTCACTCTGATCATCCTTCCTCCCACCATGGAGAGGCTTGCCAAACGAGTGATCCCACACTCCGATATTCTGAGGAGCTCTTTCCAGTGCCACTATTACATTTGGCCCTGGCGCCCAGCAGGCTTGAAGAGGGACCATACATATTGTGCCCTGATTCCCAACCTCTTGAGCCTTCACAGTCTCAAGAAGATGATGGTGGTGAACGGCAATCATGATGGCGATGATGATGAGACACAGTTGTCAATCACTGAGGTTGTGGTTAGGTCAAGTCAGGAGGATTAGCAGAGTGAGGAAGTGGAAGAGGAGGTGGTGGACGATGAGGTCACTGACCCAACAAGAGAAGGTGAAAAGCCGAGCGAGGACTGCAGCACCACAACAGGCTGGAAGAGGCAGTGTGGTTGCAAAAGAGAGAAGTCGGCCCACACCAAACAGGCCCGCAACCGTTACACCGAGCACCCCCATGCATAAATATACTTTGCCAAGGGGTAGGTGTTCCGCAGTATGGCGCTTTTTTGAGGAAAGTGCAGACGACAAAAGAGTGGTAGTTTGCAACCTGTGTCGTACCAAAATGAGCCGGGAAGTGAACACTAGCAACATCCCCACTACCAGCATGATCTGCCACATGGCATCCAAGCACCCTAATAAGTGGGTCGAACGCCTGGGTCCACAATCTGGGACTGCGGGTCACACCACTGCCTCCTCTTCCCCTGTGTTACAAGCTGCTGGCCAATTCCCTGTCGACGGCGCAGGCCTGGATGCCCCTCGCCCTGCACCTGGACCTTCGCATGAACCATCAGCAACAACATCCACTTCCCTGTCCCAGCGCAGTGTCCAAATGTCCATAACACAGTCATTTGAATGCAAGCGCAAATACCCACCCACCCAAAGGCCGTAGCACTAAATGTGCAACTTTCAAAATTACTGGCCCTTGAAATGTTGCCATTTAAGCTTGTGATGTTGGTGGCCATCCCTCGGTACACATTCCCCAGCCGCCACTATTTTTTATGGTGAGCCGTGCCCGCCTTACACCAGCATGTGTCCCAGAACATCACCCGTGACCTGACCAAAGCAGTTACTGGGAAGGTCCACTTAACCACGGACACATGGATAAGTGCTGGTGGCCAGGGATGCTACATTTCCCTGACGGCACACTGGGTGCATGTTGTGGAGCCCGGGAGTGAGTCATACCCTGGGAAGGCACAGGTGCTACCCACGCCCAGGATTGCGGGCCCTACGTCCATCAGGGTCTCCGCCAGCAGCTATGTTAGTGGCTCCAACCCCCACTTCTCCTCTTCCGCTGCCTCCTTCTCCAATTCCACCTGCAGCAGCAGTCAGCAATCAGTGTCACGGCTGTATGTGAGCAACAATAGTATGCACAGTAAAAGAGCTACTGACCGGACCCAAACTAGGGAGGATAAAGGGTGACCCCTGTCAGACCCTCAAAGCTCTCCCTATTCTGCTAAAGCACATGCCCGGATCCAAATGGCGGAACGAGGCATGCCCACGTGCCTAAGACTGATGACCACTGTAACCCCTACAATAGTGGAAGGGGCACGGCCACCGGTGCCCTACTCAGTATATGGAGGGAACCGTGGCCACCTCAGATCCAGTCAGAAAATAATCAGGTACACAACAATGTCTGTACACTTAGCTGAAGGTGTTGCAGCCGCAGAGAAGACGGATCCAAGGACAGCTGGCAATATCCGGAGTGCTTGCTGCAGCAGAACACAGGTCCAGTGAACTGATAGCTACAAGTGAAGATACTAAAGCAAGAGCTACAACTGAAATGAGAACTATAATCCACGCCCTACAATAGGAGGAGGGGTGATATTAAGAGAGGGAAATCAAACGCATGAGGAACAGCTGGGAGGAAGGAAACCAAAAGTAAACAGAGCAGTGAGAACTCCTCCCAGCTCTAGTAGTGACATCATCACAGGGGTGGAGAAACAGAGCTGTGAGAACGTCCCAAAGCTCTGGTAGTGACAGTACCCCCCCCCCCCTCTACGGGTGGACTCCGGACACCCAGGACCCACCTTCTCAGGATGAGCCTTATGAAATGCCCTGATGAGGCGAGTGGCTTTAATGTCCGACACCGGAACCCACATCCTCTCCTCAGGACCATAACCCTTCCAATGAACGAGGTACTGAAGAGAACCGCGGACAATGCGAGAGTCCACAATTCTGGAAACCTCAAACTGCAGATTGCCATCAACCAAAATCGGAGGAGGAGGCAAAGAGGAGGGTACCGTGGGCTGGACATATGGTTTTAAGAGAGATCTGTGAAATACATTATGTATCTTCCAAACCCGTGGAAGATCAAGACGGAAGGCAACAGGATTGATGACTGACAAGATTTTATAAGGCCTAATAAACTTGGGACCCAATTTCCAGGAGGGAACCTTCAGTTTAATATTTCTTGTAGACAACCACACCAGATCACCCACATTCAGGTACGGACCAGGCACACGTCTCTTATCAGCCACACGCCTATACCTCTCACTCATCTTTTTAAGATTACTCTGAATCTTTTGCCAAATGGTAGACAAAGACGAGGAAAATCTCTCCTCCTCAGGTAAACCAGAAAGAGCCCCTCCCGAGAATGTCCCAAACTGCGGATGGAACCCATATGCACCAAAGAATGGTGACTTATCAGAAGATTCCTGACGACGGTTGTTCAGAGCAAACTCAGCAAGAGGGAGAAATGAACTCCAATCCTCCTGGTTCTCTGCCACAAAACAGCGCAAATATGTCTCCAGATTCTGATTGAGGCGCTCAGTCTGACCATTCGACTGCGGGTGAAAAGCAGAAGAGAAGGACAGCCGAACCCCCAGGCGAGAACAGAAAGCCTTCCAGAACCTGGACACAAACTGCGTGCCTCTATCGGAAACAATATCAGAGGGAATGCCGTGCAATTTAACAATATGGTCGATAAAAGCTTGCGCCAACGTTTTAGCATTGGGTAAACCAGGGAAAGGTACGAAATGAGCCATCTTGCTAAAACGGTCCACCACCACTTCCCCGAGGAACGAGGAAGATCCGTGATAAAGTCCATGGACAGGTGTGTCCAAGGACGGGAAGGTATGGGTAACGGGAGAAGGGAACCTGAAGGCCGTGAACGAGGGACCTTAGCGCGAGCGCACGTCTCACAAGCAGCCACAAAACTCTCCACCGACTTACGAAGAGCCGGCCACCAAAATCTCCGAGCAATGAGATCTACCGTGGCTCTACTCCCGGGGTGACCAGCAAGAACCGTATCATGATGCTCCTTAAAGAGTTTGTGACGTAGCTCAGGAGGCACGAACAACTTCCCAGAAGGACAACGGGCAGGTGCCTCAGTCTGGGCAGCCTGGACCTCGGCCTCCAAATCGGAATATAGAGCAGAAACAACTACCCCCTCCACCAAAATGGGACCCGGGTCCTCGGAGTTTCCTCCTCCCGGAAAACAGCGAGAGAGAGCATCAGCCTTCACATTTTTTATCCCAGGTCGGAATGTAACAACAAAATTGAATCTGGAGAAGAACAGAGACCATCTGGCCTGTCTCGGATTCATACGCCTGGCCGACTCCAAGTATGCCAGATTCTTATGGTCGGTAAAAACGGTGATAGGGTGCCTGGCCCCCTCCAACCAATGGCGCCATTCCTCGAAAGCCAACTTGATGGCCAACAACTCCCTATCTCCCACATCATAGTTTCTCTCTGCCGGGGAGAGTTTTTTAGAGAAAAAGGCACAGGGTCGCCATTTGGCAGGAGAAGGGCCCTGGGACAAAACCGCACCCACACCCACCTTGGAAGCATCCACCTCAACAATAAAAGGTAAGGAAACATCGGGATGCACCAAGACGGGAGCAGACGCAAAACTCTCTTTAATCTTAGAAAAGGCTGCAAGCGCCTCCTCCGACCAAGAGGAAAAATCCGCCCCCTTTTTTGTCATGTCAGTAAGGGGTTTGACAACAGAGGAATAATTCAAAATGAACTTTCTGTAATAGTTTGCAAAACCCAGAAAGCGCATCAATGCCTTCTGATTCTCAGGAAGCTCCCACTCAAGTACAGCACGGACCTTCTCCGGATCCATGCGAAAACCAGAAGCAGAGAGGAGAAAACCCAGAAATTGAATCTCCGATACCATAAAAAGACATTTCTCCAGCTTGGCGTACAATTTATTTTCCCGCAGAATCTGCAGAACCTGAAAAAGATGATCCTGATGGGTCTGAACATCAGGGGAAAAAATCAAAATATCAAGATACACCAATACAAATTTCCCCATTAAATGGTAGAAAATACTATTAACAAAATGCTGAAAGACGGCCGGAGCATTCATCAGGCCGAAAAGCATAACGAGATTCTCGAAATGCCCGTTAGGGGTATTAAAGGCCGTTTTCCATTCATCCCCCTCTCTGACCC
Organism: Bufo bufo; assembly: GCF_905171765.1. NCBI lineage: Eukaryota > Metazoa > Chordata > Amphibia > Anura > Bufonidae > Bufo > Bufo bufo. The sequence goes on along the minus strand of NC_053390.1, from coordinate 267,489,187 downwards.
TGACCAGGTTGTACGCGCCTCTCAAATCCAATTTGGAAAACACCTTGCCCCAACAATTTGGTTGAAGAGGTCCGGGATCAGAGGAAGGGGATAGGGATCGCGAATCGTGATACGGTTCAGCTCCCTAAAATCTAGGCAAGGTCTCAGAGAGCCATCTTTTTTTTTTAACAAAAAAAACCCCGCGGCCACAGGTGACTTTGAGGGACGAATATGCCCCTTCTCGAGACTCTCGGAGATATAAGTTTGCATTGCGATTCTTTCCGGTTGTGAGAGATTGTAGAGGCGTGCTTTTGGCAGCTTGGCGCCGGGAATGAGGTTAATGGGACAGTCAAACTCCCGGTGAGGAGGTAGCTCCTGAACACCGCTCTCGGAAAACACGTCCGAGAAATCAGAGAGAAATGATGGCACAGTTTTAGTAGACACCTCTCTGTGAGACAATTCTCTCTACAAAAGTCACTCCACTCATTTATTTGCCTTCCTTGCCAATCAATAGTGGGGTTATGTCTAGTGAGCCAGGGTAACCCCAAAACTAGAGGAGAAGGCAATCCGTTAAGGACAAAACAAGATATATCCTCCACATGAGTGTCACCTACAGCTAGCCGGATATTGTGAACAATGCCCTTCAGAGATCTCTGTGAGAGTGGAGCAGAGTCAATAGCAAAAACAGGTATATCCTTTTCTAATGTGCAAACCTGAAAACCATGCATGGCTACAAATTGAGTGTCAATAAGATTGACGGCCGCTCCACTATCGACAAAAATCTCACAAGAAATGACTTTGCTCTCTAGCGCCACCCTGGCAGACAGGAGAAAATGGGAACTGCAGGTCAGAGGAAAAGCATCAATTCCTACATCAACTTTGCCCAAAGTAGCAGATGAAGCAGAATTTGATGATTTACCTTTTGAGGTTTTTCTCTTATTATCGCTCTTAGTACAGTTCAAGAATCTCCTAGAGGGACAAACATTTGCCAAATGACCTATGCCCCCACAACAAAAACACACCATACTCTGAGGACTAAATCCTCTTTTATCAGGGACAAGTCGACCTAGCTGCATGGGCTCCTCCTCAGAGGGGAGCGAGACAGGATGAGGCCCCTGCACACTGAATGAGTCCGCACCACTGCCCCTAGACTGACAATGGCTGGACAGAGAGGTCTCGTTTCTTTCTCTTAGACGCCTGTCAAGGCGTACCGCCAATGACATGGCAGACTCTAAGGAGGTTGGTCTCTCATGGAAAGCAAACGCATCTTTCAATCTCTCTGAGAGACCATGACAGAACTGACTCCGGAGTGCAGCATCATTCCAACCCGAATCAGCTGCCCATCTCCGAAATTCAGAACAATAAAGCTCCGCAGACAGTTTGTTCTGGCATAAAACACGTAAGTTAGATTCGGCCAGAGCAACACGATCCGGGTCATCATAAATCTGCCCCAGGGCCACAAAAAATCTTTCCACGGATCGAAGGGAGGGATCCCCTGATGGCAGCGAAAAAGCCCAAGTCTGAGCATTACCCCTGAGCAGGGAGATGACAATCCTCACCCTCTGCTCCTCCTTACCAGAGGAGTGGGGACACAAGCAAAAATGGAGTTTGCATGCCTCTCTGAAGCGAACAAAATTCTCACTGCCCCCGGAGAACGTTTCCGGAAGTGAGACCTTTGGCTCGCAACAGACTCCATGAGCCGGAGCAGAGCCCAATGCTTGAAGCTGAGTCATAGATTGACGGAGATCCGCTACTTCCAAAGAAAGACCCTGCATGCGGTCAACCAGGCCAGAAAGCGGATCCATGTCAAAAAAGGACGGTTTTGGTGGATTATAATGTCACGGCTGTATGTGAGCAACAATAGTATACACAGTAAAAGAGCTACTGACCGGACCCAAACTAGGGAGGATAAAGGGTGACCCCTGTCAGACCCTCAAAGCTCTCCCTATTCTGCTAAAGCACATGCCCGGATCCAAATGGCGGAACGAGGCATGCCCACGTGCCTAAGACTGATGACCACTGTAACCCCTACAATAGTGGAAGGGGCACGGCCACCGGTGCCCTACTCAGTATATGGAGGGAACCGTGGCCACCTCAGATCCAGTCAGAAAATAATCAGGTACACAACAATGTCTGTACACTTAGCTGAAGGTGTTGCAGCCGCAGAGAAGACGGATCCAAGGACAGCTGGAAATATCCGGAGTGCTTGCTGCAGCAGAACACAGGTCCAGTGAACTGATAGCTACAAGTGAAGATACTAAAGCAAGAGCTACAACTGAAATGAGAACTATAATCCACGCCCTACAATAGGAGGAGGGGTGATATAAAGAGAGGGAAATCAAACGCATGAGGAACAGCTGGGAGGAAGGAAACCAAAAGTAAACAGAGCAGTGAGAACTCCTCCCAGCTCTAGTAGTGACATCATCACAGGGGTGGAGAAACAGAGCTGTGAGAACGTCCCAAAGCTCTGGTAGTGACAATCAGTCGCTAGTTAGAAGCAGTGTAGCACTGCTGTGGGTAAGCGTCAACAGGCCGTGCTGAAGTTGATTTGTTTAGGGGACAAACAGCACACCGCCACAGACCTGTGGCAGGGTATAAGGGACCAGACCGAGCTGTGGCTCTCGCAACTCAAACTACAACCAGGCATGGTTGTGTCTGACAATGGCTGTAACTTGATGGCGGCTTTGGAGCTTGGCTATCTGACACACATCCCATGCCTGGCCCACGTCTTAAATTAGTGGTTCAGCGGTTTATCAAAACCTACCCCAATTTACCAGAGCTGCTAGTGAAGGTGTGCCGCGTGTGTTCCCATTCCCGCAAGTCATCCACAGCTTCAGCCGGTCTGTCAATGCTGCAGCAGCGCTTGCGGCTTCCAGCTCACTGACTGTTGTGCGACGTGAGCACGTGCTGGGACTCTACGTTCCACATGTTGGCCAGGATTTGTGAGCAGCAGAGGGCAGTTGTGGAATAACAGTTGCAACATGGTTGTCGCCTTTCAAGTCAACTGTCACTATTTACAAGCGAGGAGTGGACATTGATGTCAGACCTGTGTGAGGTCTTAAAAAACTTTGATGAATCTACACAGATGGTTAGTGGTGATAACGCTATGTGAGGCGGTGACAGGAGTCATCTATGAGGGGAGATATGTGTCACCCAGAATGTTGCAGGAAGCATTCTAAAGTGGCTTGCTTACCAGGAATGTGCCACCAAGGTGCCCGGCCTTGGTGGAGTAAAAGCCCTGGTCTAGTTGTCCACTAAGTTAGCTGGTGGACACAGAAAATAGATAGTGTAGCTGGTTCAGCTAGTTCAGGGCGGGAACAGGCAATGTGTTGGGTGGGTGCCTTTTTCCAAGGTTCCAGTCCGGGACTTGAGGCATGCTCATGTCCAGGGATCCTATTTAATCCTGCTGCTGGATCATAGGTGTGTCTCAGTCTGGAGGAAAGGCAGACAGTTTGAAGTAACACTGTCAGAGCGTGCTACAACTGTTTGACCCGGCTACGATCCGGAGGTACTGGCTGTACTTTTGATGAAAAAGCCTAAATAAAGAGGACTTTTGTTGAACGTTTTGGTGTCCCTGCCTCTGTACACTGGTCAAGTGAGTACGGTTCCCCACAGCTATTATTAGCGTAACCATCCCACTGCTGTGTCTACTCAAATGATTAAGGACGACGCTCTGAATGTGGCAGATGAGGAAATGGGGGAGGACATTACACAGGATGATAGCCAGCCCACCCTCAGTTCGTCTTTTCAGCGCAAATTGGACCATGAAGAGGAGGAGGAGGAGCTGGAGACAGTTGCCTCTGCTACAGAGGGTAGTACCCATGGAACTTTAATTCCATCTGTTCAGCGTGTATGGGCAGAAGAGGAGGAGAAGGATGAGGAGATGGAAAATCATCCTGATGTCGACATCGACGTCTTGCCTGTTGGTACTCTGGCACACATGGCTGACTTCATGTTAGGCTGCCTTTCCCGCCACCCTCACATTATACGCATTTTAGATAACACGGATTATTGGGTGTTCACCCTTCTCGATCCCTGCTACAAAGAGAAATTCTTATCCCTAATTCCTGTGGTGGAGAGGACGAGTAAAACGGAACTGTACCAGAAGGTCCTTGTTGAAAAATTGCTCCAAAGTTGATAGGGCAGACATCCAAATGGATTGTCGCCGTCACGGGGACGTACGATTGCCTAGAAGTTATCTAGAGTCAACAAAGAGGCAGCAGGCCCTCACCTACAAGTCCAGTCTCAGTAGCCAAGAGTCTGACCAACACAGTCCTCACCATGATGGCACACTGAATGAACCTTGTGGAGGCCGGAAGCAAATTGGCTGCTGGCACCAGACTTGCCATCCAATAGATCTTCGTTAATGGAAAGTGTACTCATTCCAATAATAGGGCCGCTTAGAAGTGCTGTATTGCTATTTATCGTCACTACCTCCCCGAGTCGGGACTGGGTAATTACTGCGTGCCTGCAGCCTTCCTTGGATGCTTCTGCTTTAATAACTTGACCCACCCTATCTGGGTGGTTCACAATTAGAAAAAAAAAAGGGCAAGGCAACAATAGCCAATCAGATTTCAGCCATTGTGTAGTGACGTGGTATCCCTTTCTCAACCTCCCTCTCCGGCATCAAACCCTGATTCCCTGTTACCCGTGATCACCATAGTAGGCGCAGAAAAGAACATCAAAAGTTGATAGGGCAGACATCCGAATGGATTGTCGCAGTCACGGGGACGTGCAATCGCCCAGAGGTTATCTAGAGTCACCAATGTGGCAGCAGGCCCTCGCCCCTAATGTTTTAGATGGTCATATCAGCATGCCCTTGCTCTAAATGTTTTTGAGGGTCACCAGCAGGCCATCAATCATAATTATTCAAGGGTGTGTATGATGCCCTCTTTTATGTGTCACAAAGTGTGTTTTTGAGTGCCGGTTCCTTGTAATTTTTGGCAGCCCTTTAAGCTTTATGAGTGTAGGAGTCCCACTAACTGAACTATTGTACCAAAATGTGAATGAGGCCCTCCTTTATGTGATATACAGATTGTATCGGTGTGCCTCTTGGTTGTAATTTTTTGCAGCACTTGCACTTTATATGCATTTGAATATACAGGAAAGAATGTTTCCTAACAATTTTTCATGTAAAATTGATTTTTGGGGGGTTTTGTGCATATTTTTGTCAGTCTGGAAAAGTGGCGTGCAACTCGGACAACATGGTTTTCAGCAGCGACCTGGGAGTCCAAGATGCATCCAGACATCGTCCCCCTGCTGTTCCAGATCCATTTCGGTGGTGTTTCTTCACTTTCTGACCTTTTCCAATGGACCAGGCACCCTCCCCTTTTCAGAGCAGGGGGTGCCTGCTTGTCTCCCATTGACTTCCATTATACTCGGTTGCTCGGCCAAGCACACAAATACAGCAATTTGTTCGCGCCCAACACCCGAATACTTTGGTGCTCGATCATCACTAGTTAACATAGAACTCTTTGGCCACAATTAGCAATGGGGTATGTTTGGTTGTGTTGCAGCCAATGTCACAGGGACATTTCACTGATAGTCAGTAGAATGAATTTAATAGAATTCCCGAAAATTCTGGAAGCAAACATAACACCAACTGTAAAAAATCTAAAGTTGAAAAGAGGATGATCCTAAACACACCTTAAAATCCACAATAGACTAACTCATGCTGTAGATTTTACCATGGCCTTCACAGTCCCTTGATCTGAAAATCATTGAAAATCTGTGGATAGACCTCAAAAGAGCAGTGCATGCAAGCTGTCTCAGGAATCTCCCAGAACTGGCAGACTTTTGCAAGGAAGAATAGATGAAAATCCCTCAAACAAGAAATTGAAGACTCTTGCCTTAAAATGTTTTTAAGCTGTAACACTTGCCAAAGGGGGTGCTACTAGGTACAAACCATGCAGAGTGGCCACATTTTTGCATCAGGCCCTTTTCCTTTTTTTGTTATTTTGAAAATACTAAGAAAATACAAAGGGAAAGTGTTATCTGATTATGGAGATCATTGTCTCTCCATTTGTCTTTCTAAAATCAAGTACAAGTCTCAGACAGGGCTCAGCTATTTTGCCTATGGTTCTGTCGATAGGGAATAAGTTGACACTATCACATGCCAAACTTTTACCTACGTGGGATTTCAACAACCTGACCGCTCAAAAAAGTCTGGAGGTAATTAAAAATACGACCCAGCAGAGCGACGGTGTGCAGCGAAGTGGTGAGGAGAACCTTTCCGGTAAGACTATCTTTTTCATCAAATATTTGCTGACAAGAGATTTAACAAGACTTAAATGCTATTAGCCCAGTGGGACGCTACTGGTTGAATATAGAGCGGGACGCCACTATACCTGTTTTGTTATGGGACTATCACGTCACGGTGCCTCTAACTGTTACCTTGGAGCTTCAGAACTTTGCCAGTGAGTTGGGGAACAACTCGCATTTGTAGTTTTCCCAGTGAACATTCAGCATCTGCGATATGTATGCGTTTTAACTGTGCGATTTTTTTATTGTGTGAATAATCTATGATGTACCTTTTTATTGTCGTTTTATTGCAAGAATATGCCATGTGTAGTTTATAATATCCATCTAGAGTCTGAGTGCCAGTTACAGTGAGCAAGTGCTGTTTTATACATAGCTTTCCTACAGGAGGGCCATATTCTCTCTTTTATTGTTGTTTTTATTGCCTTATATATTAATAAATATCTGTGTGATCCCTGTATCCTGAGAGTGCCCAGTTCATTTATCACAACTATCAGAACACCCTTTTTAATTTCTTCCTTTGTTTTGCATTGTAATTCAATGTTATAGTTTACTCAAACAGTGTGTCACTGTCTATATACTCAGTATAATTGGGGGAGCAAAGTGTTACCTGATTTTTTTTATAACAAAGCACCATACATGTTGATATGTATAAAATTGAAAGTTTGTTGGTTTGTTTGTTCTTCATTGGCTCCTACGTGCATTGAGGGATCTCAACCAAACTTGGTACATATTCCTCTTCATGATCCAACTTAAAATACTGAAGGGTTGTTAATTCCAGCTGACAGGCTTCTGTAAAGTTCTAATAAAGCAATGTGTTTATAATGCAGCATTCGTTAAAATGTATATACTAATGTAGCTATAACTGCTGAGGCACTGCTTCTCACTGCCTCTACTCTCCACTGCATTTCAGTCTGCCTCTTATCTCCCTACGTGTGCTGACTAAAGGATAAGGTGTTGCCTATAGCAACCAATCACAGCACAAGTTTTATTTTTGCCCATAGTAACCAATCACAGCACATTTTTCATTTTACTACAGAACTTATCAGTGTGCCTCTCCCTGCATGTTGTCAGAAAATAAGGTCCTTTGTGATTCTGAGTGGTAATCTTCCTATATAAGCTGTCTACAAAACAGTTTGTTACCTATGGCAACCAATAATGCAGCATGCACTTTATACATAAATGTAACTGTAACTACTGAAGCACTGTTTCTCATTCTGCCTCCCATCAACCCTGTTTTTCTGATTATTTCTAATCCCTGTGTGTCTAAAAGGCAAACTGTTGCCCATAACCAATTAGTGATGAGCGGCAGGGGCTATATTCGAATTTGCGATATTTCACAAATATTTGGGTGATTTTTCGTCATATATTCGCAAATTCAAGATTATTTTCTTTATTGCAAAGAATGAGCAATGTAATATTTGCGTAATGCGTACGTAATTGCTACATTTTCCAAGCTGATAGAAGTTTTCTGAGACTGGAGAAAATTGTTAAAAGAACATTAAAATTGGCTTTATATGCAGTTAGAGTGCTCCAATATATTCACGATTGCGCTAATCGGCACTAATGATTAGTGTTGAGCGGGAGGTGCCATATTCAATTTCGTGAATATTCGCGAATATTCGCTTGAATATTCGTCTTATATTCGTCGAAATCGAATATTCGTCATTTTTGTATTTATCGCGATTAATATGCGATTTAATAATTTGCATATTGCGATTTTTAAGCTTAGAATTTGAAGTTAGAAATTATAACTTCTAATTGCCTTATAACTTAATAATAAGGCAACTTTCCAATTCTTTAATCTTGGAGATCTAGATTTAACACGAATATAGCGCTATATTCTGCACTCACCTAAAGAATTATTAGGAACACTATACTAATACGGTGTTGGACCCCCTTTTGCCTTCAGAACTGCCTTAACTCTACGTGGCATTGATTCAACAAGGTGCTGATAGCATTCTTTAGAAATGTTGGCCCATATTGATAGGATAGCATCTTGCAGTTGATGGAGATTCGAGGGATGCACATCCAGGGCACGAAGCTCCCGTTCCACCACATCCCAAAGATGCTCTATTGGGTTGAGATCTGGTGACTGTGGGGGCCATTTTAGTACAGTGAACTCATTGTCATGTTCAAGAAACCAATTTGAAATGATTTGAGCTTTGTGACATGGTGCATTATCCTGCTGGAAGTAGCCATCAGAGGATGGATACATGTTCTCATTCTGTTTACGCCAAATTCGGACTCTACCATTTCAATGTCTCAACAGAAATCGGGACTCATCAGACCAGGCAACATTTTTCCAGTCTTCAACAGTCCAATTTTGGTGAGCTCGTGCAAATTGTAGCCTCTTTTTCCTATATGTAGTGGAGATGAGTGGTACCCGGTGGGGTCTTCTGCTGTTGTAGCCCATCCGCCTCAAGGTTGTGCGTGTTGTGGCTTCACAAATGCTTTTCTGCATACCTCAAATCAGCTTGAATCAGTCGGCCCATTCTCCTCTGACCTCTAGCATCCACAAGGCATTTTTGCCCACAGGACTGCTGCATACTGGATGTTTTTCCCTTTTCACACCATTCTTTGTAAACCCTAGAAATGGTTGTGCGTGAAAATCCCAGTAACTGAGCAGATTGTGAAATACTCAGACCGGCCCGTCTGGCACCAACAACCATGGCACACTCAAAATTGCTTAAATCACCTTTCTTTCCCCTTCTGACATTCAGTTTGGAGTTCAGGAGATTGTCTTGACCAGGACCACACCCCTAAATGCATTGAAGCAACTGCCATGTGATTGGTTGACTAGATAATTGCATTAATGAGAAATAGAACAGGTGTTCCTAATAATTCTTCTTTAGGTGAGTGTATGTCTTTATATTAATAAAAGAATCAAGATAGAGAAGTATTCTTTATTCTACATCAACGAAGATAGCGAAGTATTCCACATCAATGAAGATAGCAAAGTATTCTACAATGAAACTGTGCTGTAGAATACTTTGCTATCTTTGTTGATGTAGAATACTTCGCTATCTTCAATGATGTAGAATACTTCGCTATCTTCGTTGATGTAGAATCTACATCAACGAAGATAGCGAAGTATTCTATATCTTCCTCAATTTAAGTTATTATCGCATTAAGCGATAATGACAACTACGTAATAATCGAGTAAGGCGATTTATCTCCCTATGTTTTAATGCTCCACAAAAGTTAGCATAACACCGTATTAAAGTTACTATCGCATTGAGCGATAATGACAACTATGTAATTATCAAGTAAGGCGATTTATCTCTCTATGTTTTAATGCTCCACAAAAGTTAGCATAACACCGTATTAAAGTTACTATCGCATTAAGCGATAATAAGAACTACGTAATTATCGAGTAAGGCGATTTATCTCTCTACACTCACCTAAAGAATTATTAGGAACACCTGTTCTATTTCTCATTAATGCAATTATCTAGTCAACCAATCACATGGCAGTTGCTTCAATGCATTTAGGGGGGTGGTCCTGGTCAAGACAATCTCCTGAACTCCAAACTGAATGTCAGAATGGGAAAGAAAGGTGATTTAAGCAATTTTGAGCGTGGCATGGTTGTTGGTGCCAGACGGGCCGGTCTGAGTATTTCACAATCTGCTCAGTTACTGGGATTTTCACGCACAACCATTTCTAGGGTTTACAAAGAATGGTGTGAAAAGGGAAAAACATCCAGTATGCGGCAGTCCTGTAAGCAAAAATGCCTTGTGGATGCTAGAGGTCAGAGGAGAATGGGCCGACTGATTCAAGCTGATAGAAGAGCAACGTTGACTGAAATAACCACTCGTTACAACCGAGGTATGCAGCAAAGCATTTGTGAAGCCACAACACGCACAACCTTGAGGCGGATGGGCTACAACAGCAGAAGACCCCACCGGGTATCACTCATCTCCACTACAAATAGGAAAAAGAGGCTACAATTTGCACGAGCTCAACAAAATTGGACTGTTGAAGACTGGAAAAATGTTGCCTGGTCTGATGAGTCTCGATTTCTGTTGAGACATTGAAATGGTAGATTCCGAATTTGGCGTAAACAGAATGAGAACATGTATCCATCCTCTGATGGCTACTTCCAGCAGGATAATGCACCATGTCACAAAGCTCGAATCATTTCAAATTGGTTTCTTGAACATGACAATGAGTTCACTGTACTAAAATGGCCCCCACAGTCACCAGATCTCAACCCAATAGAGCATCTTTGGGATGTGGTGGAACGGGAGCTTCATGCCCTGGATGTGCATCCCTCAAATCTCAGTCAACTGCAAGATGCTATCCTATCAATATGGGCCAACATTTCTAAAGAATGCTATCAGCACCTTGTTGAATCAATGCCACGTAGAGTTAAGGCAGTTCTGAAGGCAAAAGGGGGTCCAACACCGCATTAGTATGGTGTTCCTAATAATTCTTTAGGTGAGTGTATGTTTTAATGCTCCACAAAGGTTAGCATAGCTTCATATTCGTCAACTTAGCTAATTCTAGCAATCAAATAGGAAAGTTGACTAGAGACAGCTAAGTTTTTAATTCGCTATGCAATAATATTACTTTGCTTTTTTTTTTAAATAAATAGAATAATTATAATACTTGATAATTATTATAATTATTCTATTTATTTAAAAAAAAGCAAAGTAATATAATCTCATAGCGAATTAAACACAGCTGTCTCTATAGTCAACTTTCCTATTTGATTGCTAGAATTAGCGAAGTTGACGAATATGGAGCTAAAACGAAGATGGAGAATATTTTGGTATCTTCGTTTTGAGGAATATGACAAATACATTCGTCATATTCGTCATCTTCGCTAATTCTACCAAGCCAACCATAGTAAACCAGGTCTAGGGAATAGACTTCTCACCCCACAATAGAATCCAGACAATGGACGGCACTCCAATAAGATGAAAAAAATCGATGATACCTTTATTCAACCATCCGGTGCAACGTTTCGGCTCACAATGAGCCTTTTTCAAGCTGAAAAAGGCTCATTGTGAGCCGAAACGTTGCACCGGATGGTTGAATAAAGGTATCATCGATTTTTTCATCTTATTGGAGTGCCGTCCATTTTCTGGATTATATACATATATATATATATATATATATATATATATATAAGCTATCTAACTATCTATCTAATGCAGTGTGGAAAATACATCTCCACATGCAATCTCCAATCCTTACAAGACCTCCATTTTTTTTCTTTCTTGTCTATTTCTCACACAATCATCTAGAAGATTTCTCTTGTACATCCTCAGTACTTTGTACTAGTCTGTAACTACATTCATGCACATTATAATTGTGTTGTTTTATATTATGCATGTATACCCACTCATAGATGTACATTTCCATCATAGATGTACAGCTCCATTGAATTAATGCAGTTTTAACTAAATAAATAATACTAATAATAATAATATAAAAGAAAGGAAATATAAAACGAATTTTAATAATTTTACTTTTTTACCTTTTACTATTTTTTTCTTACTTCTTCTGTAGAATTTAGTAATATGAAAAGAATGAAGTTAGGCAGTGAAATGTAGACAGTATATAATAAAGTTTCTATAATTTAACAACTATGTAGAACAATCTGTAATAACATTTCATATGATATAATACGTATGAAGGGCATAATATGTAAATACATGAAATTATTTATTCATTGATTCATTTTCTTTTCCTTTTATTTTTTAATACTCTAGCTTAATTTTAGATCATTTTCAAATTTTCCTTCACCTGGGAGTATTTATGTCTCTACATAAGTTAGAAAATGGCATGAATAGCTCCCTTAAATCTAGGTTGTCCTGTGAGCCAAATCCTTACAGTTCTGTTTATTGACTCACATGTCTGCCCTATTACCTAGCGTCCCACTTCTAAGAAGCATACTGTTCCTGGGACAGTCTGTTTTTTAATATACCTGGATGACAGCCCCTTCTACCTGCAACCCATGTGCAAACATTACAGACCTCAAATTTTCCATTGGCAAGGCAGTGTGTCTTCACTTCCTATAGTAGTATATAAGGAATTATCTGATGCTAATATGATAAACAGCTGCATCAGACAGACAACCTGTGTGAGGGGTAGTGCTGAAAGTAAAATAAGTAAATTAAATATCATAAGCATATTGATATATAGTCATTAGAGATTAGTAAAGTTTTGAAAAATTAGGTTTGGCAGCTTTGCCAAAGTCCCCCAAGAAATTTGATTTATTAAAAATGAATTAATCACAAATTGCTATAAATCAGGTATACTTGGGCCACTCTGCCTTGGAGTATGGGCACACGGAGTGGTCATGATGCGTAGGTAGGTTGTGGCCATGTCGCGGTAATGGCCAGTACGGCCAATTAGAATGGTATATTATTGCTGTTGTGGCCTACAATCTCCTGCAGGTTGATAGTAAACACAGAATATTAATCAGCTCTGGCATACCCACTTATCCAACCCCATCATTCTTCTAGTTTAGTGATCTCATCAAATGGCAACACTATTGTCAGCAGTAGTGTTGATCAAGTACCATAGTGCTTGGGGGCTTGGGCAGAACACATCGGGATGCTCCGGTGCTCTATTGCACACCCAAGTATAATGGAAGTCAATGAGAGAACTCAAATATTTAACCAGGCACCCCCTGCTCTTAAAAAAGGAGGGTGCCTGGTTTATAGTAAAAGGTCAGAAATTGATGAAACACCACCAAAATTGTATGGAAACAACATGGGGAGAACATCTTTGCTCATCTTGAACTCCTATTACCTATGACATACAATAGACAACCACACAAAGGCTATATGCCAAAAGCCAGATTTGTGCAAGCCAACAATCTATCCATGAGACAGATACAGTCATACACCTTACAATGGCAGCCTTGTGCACTATGAGACATTAAAAGCCAGCTCTCATCTGACTGAGAGCCAGTAAGCCTCAAAGTTGCTTCATATCTGTTGGGTGGACCTGCGCACCTAGATAATTATCATTAGGGTGACAAAGTTTTCTGATTGTCCTAACATAATATAAAATTAACTTTCTATACAGTTGTGTCATGTAAACTAATTTGTATAAACATAGGCATATGGGAAAGACATGCTAATTAGCAGAATCTGCCTTGTTTTTCAGCTGAAAAACCATTTGCATGTAAAATTTGCGATAGAAATTCGCGATTACAGTATTCGCGATCTACACTACACTACTGAAACACTTCTGATTGTCCTAACATAATATAAAATTAACTTTCTATACAGTTGTGTCATGTAAACTAATTTGTATAAACATGGGCATATGGGAAAGACATGCTAATTAGCAGAATCTGCCTTGTTTTTCAGCTGAAAAACCATTTGCATGGAAAATTTGCGATTAAAAAATTTGCGATCAACACTACTCATGAACAGTGCCATCTATTGGATTCATAGTTTTATGATAAGACTATGAATCCAATGGATGGCACTGTTCATGAGTCATGAACAGCGCCATCTATTGAATTCATAGTCTTGTCATAAGACCATGACACCAATAGATGGCGCTGTTCATGAGTCATGAACAGCGCCATCTATTGGATTCATAGTCTTTTCATAAGACTATGAATCAAAAAAATGGCACTGTTCATGAGTAATGTTGATCGCGAATTTTCTAATCGCAAATTTTTATTGCAAATTTTCCATGCAAGTGGGGTTTCAGCTGAAAAACAAGCAGATTCGGCTAATTTGCATATGCAAATGAGTTTACATGACAAAACTATCTAGAAATGTTATTGAATATTATGCTAGGACAATCAGAAAACTTTTTGTTACTCTAATGATAATGATCTAGTTGTGCAGGTCCACCCAAGCCATCCAACAGTTATGAAGCAACTTTGAGGCTCTCAGTCAAATGAGAGCTGGTTTTTAATGTTTCATATGTCAGGGCATGTTCTAATATCTAACATCTATCCATTTATCTATGTATCTATCCATTTTATCTATCCGCCATTTTATCTATCTACCATTTTATCTATCTTTCTACAAACCGGATTCCAAAAAAGTTGGGACACTAAACAAATTGTGAATAAAAACTGAATGCAATGATGTGGAGATTGCAAATGTCAATATTTTATTTGTAATAGAACGTAGATGACAGATCAAACGTTTAATCCGAGTAAATGTATCTTTTTAAAGGAAAAATACGTTGATTCTAATTTTCACGGTGTCAACAAATCCCAAAAAAGTTGGGACAAGTAGCAATAAGAGGCTGGAAAAAGTAAATTTGAGCATAACGAAGAGCTGGAAGACCAATTAGCACTAATTAGGTCAATTGGCAACATGATTGGGTATAAAAAGAGCTTCTCAGAGTGGCAGTGTCTCTCAGAAGCCAAGATGGGTAGAGGATCACCAATTCCCACAATGTTGCGCAGAAAGATAGTGGAGCAATATCAGAAAGGTGTTACCCAGCGATAAATTGCAAAGACTTTGCATCTATCATCATCAACTGTGCATAACATTATCCGAAGATTCAGAGAATCTGGAACAATCTCTGTGCGTAAGGGTCAAGGCCGTAAAACCATACTGGATGCCCATGATCTCAGGGCCCTTAAACGACACTGCACCACAAACAGGAATGCTACTGTAAAGGAAATCACAGAATGGGCTCAGGAATACTTCCAGAAACCATTGTCAGTGAACACAATCCACCGTGCCATCCGCCGTTGCCAGCTGAAACTCTACTGTGCAAATAAGAAGCCATTTCTAAGCAAGATCCACAAGCTCAGGCATTTTCACTGGGCCAGGGATCATTTAAAATGGAGTGTGGCAAAATGGAAGACTGTTCTGTGGTCAGACGAGTCACGATTGAAAGTTCTTTTTGGAAATCTGGGACGCCATGTCATCCGGACCAAAGAGGACAAGGACAACCCAAGTTGTTATCAACGCTCAGTTCAGAAGCCTGCATCTCTGATGGTATGGGGTTGCATGAGTGCGTGTGGCATGGGCAGCTTGCATGTCTGGAAAGGCACCATCAATGCAGAAAAATATATTCAGGTTCTAGAACAACATATGCTCCCATCCAGACGTCATCTCTTTCAGGGAAGACCCTGCATTTTTCAACAAGATAATGCCAGACCACATTCTGCATCAATCATAACATCATGGCTGCGAAGGAGAAGGATCCGGGTACTGAAATGGCCAGTCTGCAGTCCAGATCTTTCACCTATAGAGAACATTTGGCGCATCATAAAGAGGAAGGTGCAACAAAGAAGGCCCAAGACGATTGAACAGTTAGAGGCCTGTATTAGACAAGAATAGGAGAGCATTCCTATTTCTAAACTTGAGAAACTGGTCTCCTCAGTCCCCAGACGTCTGTTGAGTGTTGTAAGAAGAAGGGGAGATGTCACACAGTGGTGAAAATGGCCTTGTCCCAACTTTTTGGGGATTTGTTGACACCATGAAATTCTGATTGAACATATTTTTCCCTTAAAATTGTACATTTTCTCAGTTTAAACTTTTGTTCCGTGATTTATGTTCTATTCTGAATAAAATATTAGAAGTTGGCACCTCCACATCATTGCATTCAGTTTTTATTCACGATTTGTATAGTGTCCCAACTTTTTTGGAATCCGGTTTGTACATTTTATCTATCTATCTAACAATTTCTATCTAACTATCTATTTATCTATCTATCAACGCAGACATGTCATGGCATGTTCTAATATCTAACGTCTATCCATTTATCTATGTATCTATCCATTTTAACTATCCACCATTTTATCTGTCTATCTATCAATTATGTATCTTTCGATCTTTTTTATCTATTATCTATCTAACGATATCTATCTATCTATCTATCTATCTATCTATCTATCATCAATCTATCCTATCAATTTAGCCATATAGCTCTCAATTTGTACAAACACCTGACAATTACATACACCCTAGAGTTATATGTTTATAACTTAATTTCTAGAAGGAGTAACAGAGGATCAATATAGAGTTTTTATTAGTTTAATACTTTAGGTCTAGATTGTATTACATAGCACTTGTGTCACTGTCACTAGTGGAGTACCTCAGGGGTCAGTACTGGGCCCTATCCTCTTCAATATACAGTGCCTTGCAAAAGTATTCACCCCCCTTCACTTTTCTCGTATTTTGGTGCCTCGCATCTTGGAATTAACATGGATTGTTTGAGGATTTGCATCATTTAATTTACAGAACATGGAAGATGGATTTTTTTTATTGTGAAGAAAACAAAAAATAGGACAAAATAACAGAAAAAGTCAATGTTGATAACTATTCACCCCCTAAGGTCAATACTTTGTAGAGCCACCTTTTGCGGCAATCACAGCTCCAAGTCGCTTTGGATAAGTCTCTATGAGCTTGCCTCATCTTACCACTGGGATTTTTGCCCATTCCTCCTTGCAAAACTGCTCCAGCTCCTTCAAGTTGGATGGTTTGCGCTTGTGAACAGCAATCCTTAAGTCTGACCACAGATTTTCTATTGGATTGATATCTGGGCTTTGATTAGGCCATTCCAACACATTTACATGTTTCCCCTTAAACCACTCAAGTGTTGCTTTAGCAGTGTGTTTGGGGTCATTGTCCTGCTGGAAGGTGAACCTCCGTCCTAGCCTCAAATCACACAGAGTGGTACAGGTTTTGCTCAAGAATATCCCTGTATTTAGCACCATCTTTCCTTCAACTCTGACCGGTTTCCCAGTCCCATCCCCACAGCATGATGCTGCCACCACCATGTTTCACTGTGGGGATGGTGTTCTTTGGGTGATGTGATGTGTTGGGTTTGCCCCAGACATAGCGTTTTCTTTGATGGCCGAAAATTTAAATTTTAGTCTTATCGGTAGAGATGGCCTTGCGGTTCGCCCAGCGGTCGTTTTGCGGCGAACTTTGCGCCGTTTTGCGCTATTCGCCGAACATGCGAACATGTGGAGAAATTTGAGCCCGCCATATTCTTTTACATTATGAAGAACTTTGACCCATGACACATCCATCAGGTGGTACAGGACAGCCAATTGAGACATTTCAGCACATGGACATACCCCCTACCTTATAAATAAACCTGATCTGGCCGCCATTTTACATTTAGTATTTTGCCAGTGTAGGGAGAGGTTGCTGTGTGGAGCAGGGACAGGCTGTTAGGGACACCAAACGCTAGCTAATAGGACCACAAATGTCTTTTTAAGGACTGATATAGGTGTGCTAAACACATAGCTCTATATAGTGATCACCTGGAAGTCAGGGGCCTAGGGGCTAGGGGCTTACTAGGGCCATTGGTATATAGGGTAAGGTTCCGGACGGGGTGGCTCTTATCAGGGTGGGTGGTCTGTGGTTAGGCTATCAGGGCCAGAATAGCACCCCCCTGTAGGGCAATATCAGGGACAGTTCTTTGCCCACCCTGTCCTTCAATACCACATCATCATCTAGCCCAGGGATAGATGTTTTTTGCATTTCCTCCGGGATTCATGGATGTGCACTGGAACACTTGTTATTGCATACCACATCTATGCTTTTCCTAGGTGTCGGACCCCCTTCGATCAGATGCTGATGATCTATCCAGAGGATAGATCATCAGTAGAGTTGAGCGAACACCTGGATGTTCGGGTTCGAGAAGTTCGGCCGAACTTCACGGAAATGTTCGGGTTCGGGATCCGAACCCGAACCGAACTTCATCCCGAACCCGAACCCCATTGAAGTCAATGGGGACCCGAACTTTTGTTTTTGTAAAACAGCCCAGGAAAGAGCTAGAGGGCTGCAAAAGGCAGCAACATGTAGGTAAATCCCCTGCAAACAAATGTGGATAGGGAAATGAATTAAAATAAAAATAAAAAAAATAAAAATGACCCAATATCAATTGGACAGAGGTCCCATAGCAGAGAATCTGGCTTCACGTCAGCAGAGAATCAGTCTCTTCATGCCATAGCAAAGAATCTGGCTTCATGTCAGCACAGAATCAGTCTTCATGTCATAGCAGAGAATCAGGCTTCACGTCACCCACCACTGGAACAGGCCACTGTCACACATTTAGGCCCCGGCACCCAGACAGAGGAGAGGTTCATTCAACTTTGGGTTGCCCCGCAATATAATGGTAAAATGAAATTAAAAATAGTATTGAATGAGGAAGTGCCCTGGAGTAGAATAATATATTGTTAAGGGGACGTAGTTAATATCTAATCTGCACAAGGGATGGACAGGTCCTGTGGGATCCATGCCTGGTTCATTTTTATGAACGTCAGCTTGTCCACATTGGCTGTAGACAGGCGGCTGCGTTTGTCTGTAATGACGCCCCCTGCCGTGCTGAATACACGTTCAGACAAAACGCTGGCCGCCGGGCAGGCCAGCACCTCCAAGGCATAAAAGGCTAGCTCTGGCCACGTGGACAATTTGGAGACCCAGAAGTTGAATAAGGCCGAACCATCAGTCAGTACGTGGAGGGGTGTGCACAGGTACTGTTCCACCATGTTAGTGAAATGTTGCCTCCTGCTAACACGTTCCGTATCAGGTGGTGGTGCACTTAGCTGTGGTGTGTTGACAAAACTTTTCCACATCTCTGCCATGCTAACCCTGCCCTCAGAGGAGCTGGGCGTGACACATCTGCGTTGGCGACCTCTTGCTCCTCCTCTGCCTTCGCCTTGGGCTTCCACTGGTTCCCCTGTGACATTTGGGAATGCTCTCAGTAGCGCGTCTACCAACGTGCGCTTGTACTCGCGCATCTTCCTATCACGCTCCAGTGTAGGAAGTAAGGTGGGCACATTGTCTTTGTACCAGGGATCCAGCAGGGTGGCAACTCAGTAGTCCGCACACGTTAAAATGTGGGCAACTCTGCTGTCGTTGCGCAGGCACTGCAGCATGTAGTCGCTCATGTGTGCCAGGCTGCCCAGAGGTAAGGACAAGCTCTCCTCTGTGGGAGTCGTATCGTCATCGTCCTGTGTTTCCCCCCAGCCACGCACCAGTGATGGGCCCGAGCTGCTTTGGGTGCCACACCGCTGTGAACATGCTTCATCCTCATCCTCCTCCACCTCCTCCTCATCCTCGTCCTCCTCATCCTCCAGTAGTGGGCCCTGTCTGGCCACATTTGTACCTGGCCTCTGGTGTTGCAAAAAACCTCCCTCTGAGTCACTTCGAAGAGACTGGCCTGAAAGTGCTAAAAATGACCCCTCTTCCTCCTCTTCCTCCTGGGCCACCTCCTCTTCCATCATCGCCCTAAGTGTTTTCTCAAGGAGACATAGAAGTGGTATTGTAACGCTGATAACGGCGTCATCGCCACTGGCCATGTTGGTGGAGTACTCGAAACAGCGCAACAGGGCACACAGGTCTCGCATGGAGGCCCATTCATTGGTGGTGAAGTGTGTCTGATCCGCAGTGCGACTGACCCGTGCGTGCTGCAGCTGAAACTCCACTATGGCCTGCTGCTGCTCGCACAGTCTGTCCAGCATATGCAAGGTGGAGTTCCACCTGGTGGGTACGTCGCATATGAGGCGGTGAGCGGGAAGGCCGAAGTTGTGCTATAGCGCAGACAGGCGAGCAGCGGCAGGGTGTGAACGCCGGAAGCGCGAACAGACGGCCCGCACTTTATGCAGCAGCTCTGACATGTCGGGGTAGTTGCGAATGAACTTCTGCACCACCAAATTCAGCACATGCGCCAGGCAAGGGATGTGCGTCAAACCGGCTAGTCCCAGAGCTGCAACGAGATTTCGCCCATTATCGCACACCACCAGGCCGGGCTTGAGGCTCACCGGCAGCAACCACTCGTCGGTCTGTTGTTCTATACCCCGCCACAACTCCTGTGCGGTGTGGGGCCTGTCCCCCAAACATATGAGTTTCAGAATGGCCTGCTGACGATTACCCCGTGCTGTGCTGAAGTTGGTGGTGAAGGTGTGTGGCTGACTGGATGAGCAGGTGGAAGAAGAGGAGGAGGAAGAGCGGGTGTTCTGATTTTGCCCACTGCTCCCTCTTTTGCTACGCTGTTGGCTCGGTCTCACCACTGCCTCTTCCTCCGAACTCTGAAAGTCAGTGGCACGACCTTTATTCCATGTGGGGTCTAGGACCTCATCGTCCCCTGCATCGTCTTCCACCCAGTCTTGACCCCTAACCTCCTGTTCAGTCTGCACACTGCAGAAAGACGCAGCAGTTGGCACCTGTGTTTCGTCATCATCAGAGACGTGCTGAGGTGGTATTCCCATGTCCTCATCATCAGGAAACATAAGTGGTTGTGCGTTAGTGCATTCTATCTCTTCCACCCCTGGTGAAGGGCTAGGTGGATGCCCTTGGGAAACCCTGGCAGCAGAGTCTTCAAACAGCATAAGAGACTGCTGCATAACTTGAGGCTCAGACAGTTTCCTGATATGCATGGGGGTGATGTGACAGACTGATGGGCTTGGTTTTCATGCGCCATCTGTGCGCTTTCTGCAGAAGACTGGGTGGGAGATAATGTGAACGTGCTGGATGCACTGTCGGCCACCCAATTGACTAATGCCTGTACCTGCTCAGGCCTTACCATCCTTAGAACGGCATTGGGCCCCACCAAATATCCCTGTAAATTCTGGCGGCTACTGGGACCTGAGGTAGTTGGTACACTAGGACGTCCACTAACACCACCACGACCATGTCCACGTCCGTGTCCCTTATTAGATGTTTTCCTCATTGTTCCCGTTCACCACAATTTTGAGAATGGCAAATTTGGGAATAGTTTTTCAACCCAGAACAAAAAGTGTGCTTTTACGGTCACTACAAATAACTTGACCAGCTAAAACAGTACAGATTTGCTTGAATAGAAATGTGAGGCCTGTTTTTTTTTTGCGCTGTGTGACAGGTATAGGATTAATCACAGAATCAGACTTCTATCTGCACGGTAGCGTGTGTCTTAGGTTTTTCTGAATGACACTATCAGTACCTTCAATGTAAGATATCCTTTGTGGGATAGATTTCAAGTAGGCCTCAAATACCAGAAACTAGTTATTTTGAGAATGGCAAATTTGGGAATAGTTTTTCAACCCAGAAAAAAAAAAGGGCTTTTACGGTCGCTACAAATAACTTGACCAGCTAAAACAGTACAGATTTGCTTGAATAGAAATGTGAGACCTGTTTTTTTTTCACTTTGTGACAGGTTAAGGTTTAATCTCAGAATCAGACTTCTATCTGCACGGTAGCGTGTGTCTTAGGTTTTTCTGAATGACACTATCAGTACCTTCAATGTAAGATATCCTTTTTGGGATAGATTTCAAGTAGGCCTCAAATACCAGAAACTAGTTTTTTTGAGAATGGCAAATTTGGGAATAGTTTTTCAACCCAGAAAAAAAAAAGTGCTTTTACGGTCACTACAAATAACTTGACCAGCTAAAACAGTACAGATTTGCTTGAATAGAAATGTGAGACCTGTTTTTTTTTGCACTGTGTGACAGGTTAAGGTTTAATCTCAGAATCAGACTTCTATCTGCACAGTAGCGTGTGTCTTAGGTTTTTCTGAATGACACTATCAGTACCTTCAATGTAAGATATCCTTTTTGGGATAGATTTCAAGTAGGCCTCAAATACCAGAAACTAGTTATTTTGAGAATGGCAAATTTGGGAATAGTTTTTCAACCCAGAAAAAAAAAAGGGCTTTTACGGTCGCTACAAATAACTTGACCAGCTAAAACAGTACAGATTTGCTTGAATAGAAATGTGAGACCTGTTTTTTTTGCACTGTGTGACAGGTTAAGGTTTAAGCTCAGAATCAGACTTCTATCTGCACGGTAGCGTGTGTCTTAGGTTTTTCTGAATGACACTATCAGTACCTTCAATGTAAGATATCCTTTTTGGGATAGATTTCAAGTAGGCCTCAAATACCAGAAACTAGTTATTTTGAGAATGGCAAATTTGGGAATAGTTTTTCAACCCAGAAAAAAAAGTGTGCTTTTACGGTCACTACAAATAACTTGACCAGCTAAAACAGTACAGATATGCTTGAATAGAAATGTGAGACCTGTTTTTTTTTGCACTGTGTGACAGGTTAAGGTTTAATCTCAGAATCAGACTTCTATCTGCACGGTAGCGTGTGTCTTAGGTTTTTCTGAATGACACTATCAGTACCTTCAATGTAAGATATCCTTTTTGGGATAGATTTCAAGTAGGCCTCAAATACCAGAAACTAGTTATTTTGAGAATGGCAAATTTGGGAATAGTTTTTCAACCCAGAAAAAAAAAAGGGCTTTTACGGTCGCTACAAATAACTTGACCAGCTAAAACAGTACAGATTTGCTTGAATAGAAATGTGAGACCTGTTTTTTTTGCAC
The DNA here is from genome assembly GCF_905171765.1 of Bufo bufo. Lineage (NCBI taxonomy): Eukaryota > Metazoa > Chordata > Amphibia > Anura > Bufonidae > Bufo > Bufo bufo. The sequence goes on along the minus strand of NC_053390.1, from coordinate 267,466,692 downwards.
TGTGTGACAGGTTAAGGTTTAATCTCAGAATCAGACTTCTATCTGCACGGTAGCGTGTGTCTTAGGTTTTTCTGAATGACACTATCAGTACCTTCAATGTAAGATATCCTTTTTGGGATAGATTTCAAGTAGGCCTCAAATACCAGAAACTAGTTATTTTGAGAATGGCAAATTTGGGAATAGTTTTTCAACCCAGAAAAAAAAGTGTGCTTTTACGGTCACTACAAATAACTTGACCAGCTAAAACAGTACAGATTTGGTTGAATAGAAATGTCAGGTCTATTTTTTAGGCGCTGGGTGTCAGGCTCAACTTGCCCCTCATGTAGTATATGGCCAAAAAATAACCACACTGTTGATGGTTAAATGCACTTGGGTGACACAGGCTCAGCCTGCACCAGATGTAGTATATGGCCAAAAAATAATCAGACTGTTGATGGTTAAATGCACTTCGGTGACACAGGCTCAGCCTGCAGCTGATGTAGTATATGGCCAAAAAATAACCAGACTGTTGATGGTTAAATGCACTTCGGTGACACAGGCTCAGCCTGCAGCTGATGTAGGATATAGCACAAAATAACCACACTATTGATGGTTAAATACACTTGGTGATAGCTTGTGCTGGCCCACCACAAGTCACAAAATGGCCGCCGATCACCCCAGAAAAAAAGTGATCTAAAAACGCTCTGGGCAGCCTCAAAAAAGTGAGCAAGTCAATATTAGCACTTCAATGATCCACAGCTGCAGATCGATCACAGAATGAAGTCTTTTGGAGGAGTTAATCACTGCCTAATCTCACCCTAACGTCGCAGCTGCAACCTCTCCCTATGCTTCAATCAGCAGAGTGACGTGCAGCGCAACGTGACCCAAGCTTATATAGAGGCTGGGTCACATGCTGCACTGGCCAATCACAGCCATGCCAATAGTAGGCAAGGCTGTGATGGCCTCTTGGGGCAAGTAGCATGACGCTTGTTGATTGGCTGCTTTGCAGCCTTTCAAAAAGCGCCAAGAAAGCGCCGAACACCGAACCCGAACACGGACTTTTACGAAAATTTTGCGGAACGGGTGCAGACCCATTCATTTTCAATGGGGCCGGATTGTGCTGTCCGCATCCGCATTTGCGGATCCGCACTTCCGCATCTGTGCTTTTGTAAAAAAAATAGAACATGTCCTCTTCTTGTCCGCAATTGCAGACAAGATTAGGCATTTTCTATTATAGTGCCGGCGATGTGCGGTCCACAAATTGCGGAATGCACATTGCCGGTGTCCGTGTTTTGAGCATCCGCAAAACACTTACAGACGTGTGAATGGACCCTCATAGTAACCTTATTAAAGGTTACATTTTATCTTTATGTATATTCTAATGGATTGCCTTCCTTGTACAATGTTATAATATACTTTCTAAGTTAAAAGTATATTATAGTGCATTTGTATTGTGCCGCAGATGTGTGCGGTTCTGCTGCGATACTGCAGGTATATAGAGGGACAAGCGTTATTGGAACAAATAATTTCTACTGGTGTGATATATCAGTCACCCCCCAAAAAAACTGATTGAAGCGGGGTGTTATATACCAATATACTTTCTTTATAGTGCATTTGGGTACTGTATAGGGCATTTGCACATGCGCGTACGCGAAAATTATATTGCCGATATTTCGCATTGAAAAAAATAATGAATGGAGGTCGCAAATTTGAATAATACATCTGGTATGTCACTGTCCATGTTGTGGGACTATTTGTGCACTTCTAGTAATTATTTCTTGGCTACAAATATGAGCTGAAGGTTTTTCAGGTTCGCCTGCCATTAAAATGAATGGGACCCGCTGTGAACTTGCGGTTCGTGAACATTTGATCACGTTCGCGGGATCGCGTTCGCGAACCGTCCCGGCAGATGTTCGTCCCTCACTACTTATCAGACCAGAGCACCTTCCTGCATACATTTTGGGAGTTTCCCCACATGCCTTTTCTCAAACTCACAATGTGCCTTTTTGTTTTTAGCTGAAAGCAATGGCTTTCTTCTGGCCACTCCGCCATAAAACCCAACTCTATGGAGCATATGGTTTATTGTCGTCCTATGTACAGATACTCCAGTCTCTGCTGTGGAACTCTGCAGCTCCTCCAGGGTTACCTTATGTCTCTGTGCTGCCTCTCTGATTAATGCCCTCCTTGCCTGGTCCATGAGTTTTGGTGGGCGACTGTCTCTTGGCAGGTTTGCTGTTGTGTCATGTTCTTTTCATTTGGTTATAATAGATTTGATGGTGCTCGTGGGGATCATCAAAGATTTGGATATTTTTTTATAACCTAACCCTGACTTGTACTTCTCAACACCATTGTCCCTTACTTGTTTGGAGAGTTCCTTGGTCAATTTTCTGTTTTCGATTTCTAAACAATAGTTTTATTTATACAGTACAGACCAAAAGTTTGGACACACCTTCTCATTCAAAGAGTTTTCTTTATTTTCATGACTATGAAGGCATCAAAACTATGAATTAACACATGTGGAATTATATACATAACAAACAAGTGTGAAACAACTGAAAATATGTCATATTCTAGGTTCTTCAAAGTAGCCACCTTTTGCTTTGATTACTGCTTTGCACACTCTTGGCATTCTCTTGATGAGCTTCAAGAGGTAGTCACCTGAAATGGTCTTCCAACAGTCTTGAAGGAGTTCCCAGAGATGCTTAGCACTTGTTGACCCTTTTGCCTTCACTCTGCGGTCCAGCTCACCCCAAACCATCTCGATTGGGTTCAGGTCCGGTGACTGTGGAGGTCAGGTCATCTGGCGCAGCACCCCATCACTCTCCTTCATGGTCAAATAGCCCTTACTTTCAAAGTTTTCCCAATTTTTCAGCTGACTGACTGACCTTCATTTCTTAAAGTAATGATGGCCACTCGTTTTTCTTTACTTAGCTGCTTTTTTCTTGCCATAATACAAATTCTAACAGTCTATTCAGTAGGACTATCAGCTCTGTATCCACCTGACTTCTCCTCAATGCAACTGATGGTCCCAACCCCATTTATAAGGCAAGAAATCCCACTTATTAAACCTGACAGGGCACACCTGTGAAGTGAAAACCATTTCAGAGGACTACCTCTTGAAGCTCATCAAGAGAATGCCAAGAGTGTGCAAAGCAGTAATCAAAGCAAAAGGTGGCTACTTTGAAGAACCTAGAATATGACATATTTTCTGTTGTTTCACACTTGTTTGTTATGTATATAATTCCACATGTGTTAATTCATAGTTTTGATGCCTTCATAGTCTTGAAAATAAAGAAAACTCTTTGAATGAGAAGGTGTGTCCAAACTTTTGGTCTGTACTGTATATTTTTCTTATTTCACTTCACCAACTTAGACTATTGTGTTCCGATCCATCACATAAAATTCAAATTAACAAAACATTGAATTTAAAGCTGTAATGTAACAAAATACAAAAAAAATTCAAGAGGAGGGGAGTGAATACTTTTGCAAGACACTGTATTTATTAATGATCTTGTAAAAGGCTTGCGCAGTAAAATATAAATTTTCGCAGATGACACTAAACTGTGTAAAATAATTAACACTGAAGAGGACAATATACAGCTACAGATGGATCTGGATAGATTGGAGGCTTGGGCAGATAAGTGGCAGATGAGGTTTAACACTGACAAATGTAAGGTTATGCACATAGGTAGGAATAATACAAATCCCCTGTACATACTAAATGGTAAAACACTGGGTAACACTGACATGGAAAAGGACCTATGAATTTTAGTGAACAGCAAACCAAGCAGTAAAAAACAGTGTCAGGCAGCTACTGCCAAGGCCAATAAGATAATGGGTTGCATCAAAAGGGGCATAGATGCCCGTGATGAGAACATAGTCCTACCACTTTACAAATCGCTAGTCAGACCACACATGGAGTACTGTGTACAGTTCTGGGCTCCTATGAATAAAGCAGACATAGCAGAGCTGGAAAGGGTTCAGAGGAGGGCAACTAAAGTAATAACTGGAATGGGGCAACTACTTTACCCAGAAAGATTATCAACATTAGGGTAATTCACTTTAGAAAAAAGACGACTGAGGGGAGATCTAATAACTATGTATAAATATATCAGGTGTCAGTACAGAGATCTCTCCCATTATCTATTTATCCCCAAGACTGTGACTGTGACAAGGGGACATCCTCTGCGCCTGGAGGAAAGAAGGTTTGTACACAAACATAGAAGAGTATTCTTTACGGTAAGAGCAGTGAGACTATGGAACTCTCTGCCTGAGGAGGTGGTGATGGTGAGTTCACTAAAAGAGTTCAAGAGGGGCCTGGATGTATTTCCTGAGTGTAATAATATTACAGGCAATAGCTACTAGAGATAAGTCATTGATCCAGGGAGTTAGTCTGATTGCCTGATTAGAGTCAGGAAGGAATTTTTTTTACCCTAAAGTAGGGGAAATTGGCTTGTACCTCAGTTTTTTTTTTGCCTTCCTCTGGATCAACTTGCAGGATGACAGGCCGAACTGGATGGCCAAATGTCTTTTTTCGGCCTTATATACTATGTTACTATGTTACAGTTATTAATTTATATCTTAATTTCTACTAGTAGTAACAGAGGAACAATATAGAGTTCTTTATTAATGTACTACTTTAGGTTTAGATTGTATGACATACTCATTTTGTAGCATCGCAACCGATGTGGCTGCAACAGAAATAACAGAATGAGCGACAGCCGCGACACACTAAATAATTTTTTAGTTGCTTTAGGAAATTTGTCTCAATACATAATTATGTTTTAACCCCTTAGTGACCAAGCCTGTTTGGGCCTTAATGACCAAGCCAAATTTTGGAAATCTGACATGTGTCATTTTAGCTTAGAATACCTTTGTAACGGTTTTGCACATCAAAGTAATTCTGACATTGTTTTCTCGTAACATATTGTACTTTACTTAGGTGGTAAAATTCTACCGATAAAATATGCATATCTTTATTAAAAAAGTGAAAATTTATGAAAATTTTGAAAAATTGGCACATTTTCCTATTTTCAACTGCAATATTTCACATACATACATAAATACTATTCAATATTTTTATCAGAAATATATTTCCACATCTTTACTTTATTTTGGCTGCACTTACTAAAAATGTTAACTTTTTTTATTTTATTTAGGAGACTTAACATTTTAACATAAATTTTAAAAATTTTAAGTACATATTTTTTCCTGCAACAAGCCAAGTTTGCAGAGGCTTATAAGTGTCAGAATAATCGAACCCCCCAAAAGTGAACCCATTTTAACTGCTTACCGACCGCCTAACGCACGGATGCGTCCTGGCGGCGGTCGATTTATTCCTCCTGGACGCATCCGTGCGTCATCTCGCGAGACGCGAGATTTCCTGTGAACGCGCGCGAGTGGATCTGCAGCCTGCCAGCGGCGATCGTTCGCTGGCAGGCTGTAGATGCGATTTTTTTTTTTACCCCTAAAAGGTATATTAGACGCTGTTTTGATAACAGCGTCTAATATACCTGCTACCTGGTCCTCTGGTGGTCCCTTTTGCTTGGATCGACCACCAGAGGACACAGGCAGCTCTGTAATAAGTAGCACCAAGCACCACACTACACTACACCCCCCCTGTCACTTATTAACCCCTTATTAACCCCTGATCACCCCATATAGACTCCCTGATCACCCCCCTGTTTTACGGATCCACGGATCCATGGATCGGATCAGCAAAACACATACGGACGTCTGAATGGAGCCTTACAGGGGGGTGATCACCCCATATAGACTCCCTGATCACCCCCTGTCATTGATCAGCCCCTTGTAAGGCTGGCTCCATTCAGACGTCCATATGTGTTTTACGGATCCACGGATCCACAGATCGGATACGCAAAACACATACGGACGTCTGAATGGAGCCTTACAGGGGGGTGATCACCTCATATAGACTCCCTGATCACCCCCCTGTCATTGATCACCCCCCTGTCATTGATCACCCACCTGTAAGGCTCTATTCAGACGTCCGTATGTGTTTTGCAGATCCGATCCATGGATCCGTGGATCCGCAAAACACATACGGACCTCTGAATGGAGACTTACAGGGGGGTGATCAATGACAGGGGGGTGATCAATGACATGGGGGTGATCACCCCATATAGACTCCCTGATCACCCCCCTGTCATTGATCACCCCCCTGTAAGGCCCCATTCAGACGTCCGTATGTGTTTTGCGGATCCGATCCATGAATGGAGACTTACAGGGGGGTGATCAATGACAGGGGGGTGATAAATGACAGGGTGGTGAGATCACCCCATATAGACTCCCTGATCACCCCCCTGTCATTGATCAACCCCCAGTAAGGCTCCATTCAGACATTTTTTTTGGCACAAGTTAGCGGAAATTTATATATTTTTTATTTTTTATTTTTTTCTTACAAAGTCTCATATTCCACTAACTTGTGACAAAAAATAAAATCTCACATGAACTCACCATACCCCTCACAGAATCCAAATGCGTAAAATGTTTTAGACATTAATATTAGAGACTTCTTCTCACGCTTTAGGGCCCCTAAAATGCCCGAGCCGTATAAATACCCCACATGTGACCCCATTTTGGAAAGAAGACACCTCAAGGTATTTTGTGAAGGGCATGGGGAGTTCATGTAAAATTTTATTTTTTGTCACAAGTTAGCGGAAAGGGAGACTTTGTGAGAAAAAATAAAATAAAAATCAATTTCCGCTAACTTGTGCCAAAAAAAAAAAAAATTTCTATGAACTCGCCATGCCCCTCATTGAATACCTTGGGGTGTCTTCTTTCCAAAATGGGGTCAAATGTGGGGTTTTTATACACGCATTCGGGCCCCTAAAATGCCAGGGCAGTATAAATACCCCATAAGTGACCCCATTTTGGAAAGAAGACACCCCCAGGTATTTTGTGATGGGCATAGTGAGTTCATGGAAGTTTTTATTTTTTGTCACAAGTTAGTGGAATATGAGACTTTGTAAGAAAAAAAAGAAATCATCATTTTCCGCTAACTTGTGACAAAAAAAAAAAATTTGAGGAACTCGCCATGCCCCTTACGGAATACCTTGGGGTGTCTTCTTTCCAAAATGGGGTCACTTGTGGGGTAGTTATACTGCCCTGGCATTCTAGGGGCCCAAATGTGTGGTAAGTAGTTTGAAATCAGAATCTGTAAAAAATGGCCGGTGAAATCCTAAAGGTGCTCTTTGGAATGTGGGCCCCTTTGCCCACCTAGGCTGCAAAAAAGTGTCACACATGTTGTATCGCTGTACTCAGGAGAAGTTGGGCAATGTGTTTTGGGGTGTCATTTTACATATACCCATGCTGGGTGAGAGAAATATCTTGGCAAAAGACAACTTTTCCCATTTTCTTATACAAAGTTGGCATTTGACCAAGATATTTATCTCACCCAGCATGGGTATATGTAAAATGACACCCCAAAACACATTGCCCAACTTCTCCTGAGTATGGCGATACAACATGTGTGACACTTTTTTGCAGCCTAGGTGGGCAAAGGGGCCCACATTCCAAAGAGCACCTTTAGGATTTCACCGGCCATTTTTTAGAGATTCTGATTTCAAACTACTTACCACACATTAGGGCCCCTAGAATGCCAGGGCAGTATAACTACCCTACAAGTGACCCCATTTTGGAAAGAAGACACCCCAAGGTATTCAGTGATGGGCATGGCGAGTTCCTCGAATTTTTTATTTTTTGTCACAAGTTAGCGGAAAATGATGATTTCTTTTTATTTTTTTTCTTACAAAGTCTCATATTCCACTAACTTGTGACAAAAAATAAAAACTTCCATGAACTCACTATTTCCATCACGAAATACCTGGGGGTGTCTTCTTTCCAAAATGGGGTCACTTATGGGGTAGTTATACTGCCCTAGCATTTTAGGGGCCCGAATGCGTGAGAAGTAGTTTGAAATCAAAATCTGTAAAAAATGGCCGGTGAAATCTGAAAGGTGCTCTTTGGAATGTGGGCCCCTTTGCCCACCTAGGCTGCAAAAAAGTGTCACACATCTGGTATTGCTGTACTCAGGAGAAGTTGGGCAATGTGTTTTGGGGTGTCATTTTACATATACCCATGCTGGGTGAGATAAATATCTCGGTCAAATGCCAACTTTGTATAAAAAAATGGGAAAAGTTGTCTTTTGCCAAGATATTTCTCTCACCCAGCATGGGTATATGTAAAAAGACACCCCAAAACACATTGCCCAACTTCTCCTGAGTACGGAATACCTTGAAGAAGTCTGGAATATAAATGTCAATTTTTTTTTACGCATTTGGATTCCGTGAGGGGTATGGTGAGTTCATGTGAGATTTAATTTTTTGACACAAGTTAGTGGAATATGAGACTTTGTAAGTAAAAATAAATAAATTTCCGCTAACTTGGGCCAAAAAAATGTCTGAATGGAGCCTTACAGGGGGGTGATCAATGACAGGAGGGTGATCATAGAGTCTATATGGGGTGATCACCCCCCTGTCATTGATCACCCTCCTATAAGGCTCCATTCAGATGTCCGTATGTGTTTTGCGGATCCATGTATCCGTGGATCCGTAAAAAACATACGGACATCTGAATGCAGCCTTACAGGGGGGTGATCAATGACAGGGGGGTGATCAATGACAGGGGGGTGATCAGGGAGTCTATATGGGGTGATCACCCCCCTGTCATTGATCACCCCCCTATAAGGCTCCATTCAGATGTCCGTATGTGTTTTGCGGATCCGATCCATGTATCCGTGGATCCGTAAAAAACATACGGACATCTGAATGCAGCCTTACAGGGGGGTGATCAATGACAGGGGGGTGATCAGGGAGTCTATTTGGGGTGATCACCCCCCTGTCATTGATCACCCTCCTATAAGGCTCCATTCAGATGTCCGTATGTGTTTTGCGGATCCGATCCATGTATTCCGTGGATCCGTAAAAAACATACGGACATCTGAATGGAGCCTTACAGGGGGGTGATCAATGACAGGGGGTTGATCAGGAAGTCTATATGGGGTGATCACCCCCTTGTAAGGCTCCATTCAGACGTCTGTATGTGTTTTGCGGATCCGATCCATGTATCCGTGGATCCGAAAAAAACATACGGACGTCTGAATGGAGCCTTACAGGGGAGTGATCAATGACAGGGGGTGATCAATGAAAGGGGGGTGATCAGGGAGTCTATATGGGGTGATCACCCCCGTCATTGATCACCCCCCTGTAAGGCTCCATTCAGACGTCCGTATGTGTTTTGCGGGTCCGATCCATGTATCAGTGGATCCGTAAAAATCATACGGACGTCTGAATGGAGCCTTACAAGGGGGTGATCAATGACAGGGGGGTGATCAGGGAGTCTATATGGGGCGATCAGGGGTGATCAAGGGTGAATAAGGGGGTTAATAAGTGACAGGGGGGGTGTAGTGTAGTGGTGCTTGGTGCTACATATTACAGAGCTGCCTGTGTCCTCTGGTGGTCGATCCAAGCAAAAGGGACCACCAGAGGACCAGGTAGCAGGTATATTAGACGCTGTTATCAAAACAGCGTCTAATATACCTGTTAGGGGTAAAAAAAAAAATCGCATCTACAGCCTGCCAGCGAACGATCGCCGCTGGCAGGCTGGAGATCCACTCGCTTACCTTCCGATCCTGTGAACGCGCGCGCCTGTGTGCGCGCGTTCACAGGAAATCTCGCGTCTCGCGAGATGACGCGGATATGCGTGACTGTGCGCAGGGCTGCCGCCTCCGGAACGCGATCCTGCGTTAGGCGGTCCGGAGGCGGTTAAGTTTACTACAAGCTTGATATCATTTATTTTTATTTTTAAACATGTTAAAACTTAGTTGAATTACAGTTATAAAATATTCTTGTAAGAGAATTGCTGTTTCTGTGAAAATCACAGACAGTCTTCTGGCCGACCGGCTGTGGCTCTGAACAACTGTTCATAAATTATCCAAGCTATTTTAGGACCTGTCCTAAGTAGGGTTGAGCGAACCCGAACTGTAAAGTTCGGATTCGTACCGAACTTTAGGATTTTTGGACCTCAGACCAGAACCCGAACATTTTAGTAAAAGTTCAGGTTCGGGTTCAGTGTTCGGCACTTTTTTGGCGCTTTTTGAAAGGCTGCAGAGCAGTCAATCAACAAGCGTTTAACTGTGTGACCATAGAAGCCATCACAGCCATGCCTACTAATGGCATGGCTGTGATTGGCCAGTGCAGCATGTGACCCAGGCTCTATATAAGCTGGAGTCACGTAGCACTGCACGTCACTCTGCTGTGCTTAGTGTAGGGAGAGGATGATGCTGGTGATTTCAGGGAGAGAATAGGAGAGAACCTTTGTTCAGTACTTGAATCTAACTCAGCGATCGACATACATTTAGCTATGTGGGTGCAGTGCATAATCTTTTTACCCTGCCCTGAGCCTAGTGACGAAAAAAAATAACTTTTAAACGTCTGTTAGTTAGGTGGGCGGCGGCGGCAGCCATTTTATGCAAGCTCAGTGCACCAGCACTGCATGTGAGCTTTTGTGACATTGAAATCCAATACAACATCTGGTGCATTTGCAGAATTAGTCAGTGTGCAATTTAAGCTAGAAATACAGCCATAATTTTCTGGGGTTTTTAAAACACCCTTTTTGTGCAAAATCCACTATTTTACATCCCTAGCACCATCTGTACGTGTGAAATTCAAGCGTTATATACAGCTTTCATATTCTGTTAGTAAAAAAAACACACTTTTTTTGGCAATATACAACATCTGGATTAGTCAGTGTGCAATTTAAGCTAGAAATATAGCCATAATTTTCTGGGTTTTTTAAAACACCCTTTTCGTGCAAAATACACAATTTACATTCCCAGCTGCATCTGGACGTGTGAAATTCAAACGTTATATACAGTTTTCATATTCTGTTAGTAAAAAAACACAATTTTCTCACAATATACAACATCTGGATTAGTCAGTGTTCAATTTAAGCTAGAAATACAGCCATCATTTTCTGGGTTTAAAAACACACTTTTTTGCCAAAATACACAGTTTTTCCGCCCTTGCAGCATCAAGACGTTTGAAATTCCACGTTTATATACTGCTGTCATATTCAGTTATTAAACAAACACCCGTTTGGGCAAAAAAAATTATAATTGTCAGCCTTTGCTGCAGATGTCATTGTGAGATACACCCTTTATATACAGGGGTTATATTCAGTTAATTGAAATGCAGCCATTTTGGGCACAAATCTTTAATTGTGGCCTAGTGTGGGTCAGGGCGTGTGAGATATACCCTTTAAATACAGGGATTATATTCAGATATTTGAAATACAGCCATTTTGGGCACAAATCTTTAAATGCGGCCTAGTGTGGGTCAGGGCGTGTAAGATACACCCTTTATATACTGGGGTTATATTCTTCTATTAATAAAACACTCTTTTTTGGTCAAAATACACAATTTTTCCGCTCCTGCACCATCAAGACTTTGAAATTCCAGGGTTATATACTGCTGTCATATTCAGTTATTAAACAAAAACCCGTTTGGGCAAAAAAAAAAAAAATTCCCAGCCTTTGCTGCAGATGTCATTGTGAGATACACCCTTTAAATACAGGGGTTATATTCGATTATTTGAAATACAGCCATTTTTGGGCACAAATCTTTAATTGCGGCCTAGTGTGGGTCAGGGCGTGTGAGATACACTCTTTATATACAGGGGTTATATTCTTCTATTAATAAAACACCCTTTTTTTGGGAAAATACACAATTGTTCCGCCCTTGCAGCATCAAGACGTTTGAAATTCCAGGGTTATATACTGCTGCCATATTCAGTTATTCAACAAACACCTGTTTGGGCAAAAAAAAGAAATATTTGGTAGCCTTTGCTGCAGATGTCATTGTGAGATATACCATTTATATACAGGGGTTATATTTAGTTAATTGAAATACAGCCATTTTGGGCACAAATCTTTAATTGCGGCCTAGTGTGGATCAGGCCCTGTGAGATACATCCTTTAAATACAGGGGTTATATTCAGTTATTTGAAATACAGCCATTTTGGGCACAAATCTTTATTTGCGGCCTAGTGTGGGTCAGGGCGTGTGAGATACACCCTTTACATACAGGGGTTATATTCAGTTATTTGAAATACAGCCATTTTGGGCACAAATCTTTAATTGCGGCCTAGTGTGGATCAGGCCCTGTGAGATACATCCTTTAAATACAGGGGTTATATTCAGTTATTTGAAATACAGCCATTTTGGGCATAAATCTTTATTTGCGGCCTAGTGTGGGTCAGGGCGTGTGAGATACACCCTTTAAATACAGGGGTTATATTCAGTTATTTGAAATACAGCCATTTTGGGCACAAATCTTTAATTGCGGCCTAGTGTGGGTCCAAGCGTGTAAGATACACCCTTTAAATACAGAGATTATATTAAATTATTTGAAATACAGCTATTTTGGGCACAAATCTTTAATTGTGGCCTAGTGTGGGTTAGGGCGTGTGAGATATACCCTTTAAATACAGGGATTATATTCAGTTATTTAAAATACAGCCATTTTGGGCACAAATCTTTAATTGTGGCCTAGTGTGGGTTAGGGCGTGTGAGATACACCCTTTATATACAGGACTTATATTCTTCTAATAATAAAACACAATTTTTTTGGCAAAATACACAATTGTTCCGCCCTTGCAGCATCAAGACGTTTGAAATTCCAGGGTTATATACTGATGTCATATTCAGTTATTAAACAAACACCTGTTTGGGCAGAAAAAAAAACAATTTGGTAGCCTTTGCTGCAGATGTCATTGTGAGATACACCCTTTATATACAGGGGTTATATTCAGTTAATTAAAATACAGCCATTTTGGGCACAAATCTTTAATTGCGGCCTAGTGTGGGTCAGTGCGTGTGAGATACACCCTTTAAATACAGGGGTTATATTCAGTTATTTGAAATACAGCCATTTTGGGCACAAATCTTTAATTGCGGCCTAGTGTGGGTCAGGGCATGTGAGATACACCCTTTAAATACAGGGGTTATATTCTTATATTAATATAACACCCTTTTTTGGGCAAAATACACAATTTTTCCGCCCTTGCAGCATCAAGACGTTTGAAATTCCAGGGTTATATACTGCTGTCATATTCAGTTATTAAACAAACACCTATTTGGGCAAAAATAAATAAATTGGTAAACTTTGCTGCAGATGTCATTGTGAGATACACCCTTTATATACAGGGGTTATATTCAGTTATTTGAAATACAGCCATTTTGGGCACAAATCTTTAATTGCGGCCTAGTGTGGGTGAGGGCGTGTGAGATACATCCTTTAAATACAGGGGTTATATTCGGTTATTTAAAATACAGCAATTTTGGGCACAAATCTTTAATTGCGGCCTAGTGTGGGTCAGGGCATGTGAGATACACCCTTTATATACAGGGGTTATATTCTTATATTAATAAAACACCCTTTTTTGGGCAAAATACACAATTGTTCCGCCCTTGTAGCATCAAGGCGTTTGAAATTCCAGGGTTATATACTGCTGTCATATTCAGTTATTAAACAAACACCCCACATGGAATCAAGGTCATGCGAGTGACCTATGTAGTTCGAAGGAAGAGGCAGTGGTCGCACAGAGCCACCAGCACAGCAGAAGAGGGAGCAGGGTGCAAAAGAGGAGCGGCCGTCCTCTAGACAGTACACCTGCCACTGCCCACCGCAGAAAGGGACCGAGCACACCAAAGACAGCTCCAAGGAGTTCCAATCAGAGCCTGAAGCGAGGCATAAACGTTCTCAACCTAAGCACAACCTGCATCACCAGGCATTTAAGTGCTAAGCACGAGCTGCAGTGAAGTAGACACCTCAAAAACCAAGAAAGTTCTCTGGCACCTCCTGCTTCCTCTTCTGCTACAGTCTCGGCCTCTTCATCCACCTCTGAAGTGACAGTGCCACCTGCCACCCCGCAAACAGAGGATCTTCCAGCAACACCACCACCTGGATCACCAAGCATCTCCACAATGTCCCACGGAAGCGTTCAGCTCTCCATCTCCCAAACACTGGAGAAGAAGAGGAAGTACCCCCCTACCCACCCACAATCCCTAGACCTGAATGCCAGCATTGCTAAATTACTGGCCTTTGAAATGCTGTCATTCCGTCTGGTGTAGACGGATAGTTTAAAAGGCCTTATGGTGGTGGCTGTCCCACAGTACGTCGTGCCCATCCGCCACTACTTTTACAGGCGAGCCATCCCTTCCCTGCACAACCAAGTAGGGGACAAAATCAGGTGTGCACTGCACAACGCCATCTGTGGCAAGGTGCACCTGACTACAGATAAGTGGACCAGTAAGCACGGTCAGGGATGTTATATCTCCATAACAGCACACTGGGTAAATGCAGTGGCGGCTGGGCCTGAGGCGGATAGCAGTTTGGCGCATGTCCTTCCACCAAAGAAGATTGCAGGGCGCTTCAGTTTTCCTGCTGTTGCTTCCTCCTCCTACTTCGCTTCCTCATCCTCTACCGGCTCCTCAGCCGGTCAGCGTAACACCTTCACCACCAACTTCAGCACAGCCAGAGGTAAACGACAACAGGCAGTTATAAAACTTATCTGTTTGGGGGACAAACCCCACACTGCGCAGGAGCTGTGGACGGGACTTGAACAACAGACCGATGAGTGGTTGGTGCCAGTGAGCCTCAAGCCCGGCCTGGTGGTGTGCGATAATGGGTGAAATCTCGTAGCAGCTCTGGGACTAGCCGGTTTGACGCACATCCATTGCCTGGCGCATGTGCTGAATTTTGTGGTGCAGAGATTCCTTAAAAATTACCCCGATATGTCAGAGCTGCTGCATAAAGTGCGGGCCGTCTGTGCGCGCTTTCGGAGTTCTCACCCTGCTACTGCTCGCCTGTCAGTTCTGCAGCGTAACTTTGGCCTTTCCTCTCACCGCCTCATATGTGACGTGCCCACAAGTTGGAACTCCACCTTGCACATGCTGGCCAGAATGTGCGAGCAGCAGCAGGCGATAGTGGAGTTTCAGCTGCAGCACGCACGGGTGAGTCGCTCTGCGGAACAGCACCACTTCATCACCAATGACTGGGCCTCCATGCGAGACCTGTGTTACTTGTTTCGCTGTTTCGAGTACTCCACCAATATGGCCAGTGCCGATAACGCCACTCTCAGCGTAACTATCCCACTTCTATGCCTCCTTGAAAAAACGCTGCTGGCGATCATGGAAGAGGATGTGGCACAGGAGGAGGAGAAGGAAGAGGGATCATTTCGTAGGGTTTCCAACCAGTCATTCACAAGTGGCTCCGAGGGTGGGTTCCTGCACCCACAAACGCCAGGTACACAATTGTCCAGCCAGGGCACAGTTCTGGAGGATGACGAG
This sequence comes from Bufo bufo, assembly GCF_905171765.1. Lineage (NCBI taxonomy): Eukaryota > Metazoa > Chordata > Amphibia > Anura > Bufonidae > Bufo > Bufo bufo. The sequence continues at coordinate 267,451,343 of NC_053390.1, read as the reverse complement.
GTGGAGGATGAGGAGGAGGAGATGGAGGAGGAGGAACCATGTTCACAGCAGGGTGGCATCCAGACCAGCTCATGGCCATCACTGGTGCGTGGCTGGGGGGATACAGAGGACACAGACGATACACCTCCCACAGAGGACAGCTTTTTGTTGCCTGTGGGCAGCCTGGCACACATGAGCGATTACATGCTGCAGTGTCTCTGCAATGACCGCTGAGTTGCCCACATTCTAACTTGTGCTGATTACTTGGTGGCCACGCTGCTGGATCCCCGTTACAAGGACAACATACCGTCCTTAATTCCCTCACTAGAGCGTGATCGTAAGATGCACGAGTACAAGCACACGCTGGTAGACGCGCTGCTGGTGGCATTCCCACCTAAAAGCGGGGGCACAGTGGAAGCACAAGGCGAAGGCAGAGATAAAGGTCGCCAACGCAGCTGGGGCACCGCCAGCACCTCAGAAAGCAGGTTTAGCATGGCCGAAATGTGGAAAAGCTTTGTCAGCACGCCACAACAACCAGCACCACCAGCTGATATGGAACGTCTTAGCAGGAGGCAGCATTTCAGCAACATGGTGGAGCAGTATGTGTGCACACGCCTACACGTAATGAATGATGGGTCTGCCCCCTTCAACTTCTGGGTCTCCAAATTGGGCACAAGGCCTGAGCTTGTCCTTTAAGCCTTGGAGGTGCTGGCCTGCCCTGTAGCCAGTGTATTATCTGAACGTGTGTTTAGCACGACAGGGGGCGTTATCACAGACAAGCACAGCCGCCTGTCCACAGCCAATGTGGACAAGCTCACGTTCATTAGAAAGAACCAGGCATGGATCCCACAGGACCTGTCCGTACCTTGTGCAGAATAGACATGTATACCTGCCTTAACCAGTCTTTGTTATACTGCAGCGCAATTTCTCATTCTTGTATTTTGAATATTTCACACTCTTTTGGAGTGTACCCTAATAAAAAAAAAAAAAATTTAAACCAAAAACCAGTGTTGGCTACCTTGTCCTCCTCCACCGCCGCTTCCACCTACACCGCTATGTCCACCGCCTCCTCAAACTCCTACTTCATATGGAACTCCACCTCATAAATAATTTATTTTTATTTTTACGTATTTTATTTTATGTCATTTCACTACTTTGTCAGTTACATTTTATGTTGAAATTCACCAATTTTTGGGTGTGAAGTACCACTGCTATACCTAGTAGACAGGTAAAAAAAATTGTCAGTTACATTTTCGGTTGAAATTAAACAATATTTGGGTGTGATGTACCACTGCTATACCTAGTAGACCGGTAAAAAAAAATAAAAATTGGCAGTTACATTTTCGGTTGAAATTAAACAATTTTTGTGTAGGAAGTACCACTGCTATACCTAGTAGACAGGTTAAAAAAATATAATTGTCAGTTAAATTTTCTGGTGAAATTCACAAATTTTTGGGTGTAATATATCCCTCCTCTACCTAGTTGACAGCTTAAAAAATTTCAATAATTTTTCTTTTACATTTTCGGGTGACAATAAACAATTTTTTTCTGTCATAGACCCCTGCTCTACCAAGTAGACAGGTTAATACATTTCTGTAATTTTTCTGTTACATTCTTGAGTTGACATTTTTCAATTTTAGACGTGAATAAACCCCTGCTCTGCATAGGTGACAGGGAATAGAATTTCTGAAATTCTTTCATTGATGCACGCCACCTCCTTTGATTTAATGCATAAACTTTAACCACATTTGCGCTTCAATAATTTGTCCCACATTTGCGCTTAAATAACTTTTCCCATATTTCCGCTCGATCCCAAAAAATCTTTATAAATTTATCTCCCTTAAATATAGTCTCTCTTTCTCACGCTCCCTCTCCGGCGTGGAACCCTGATTCGCCGATAACCGTGATCAACATGGTAGCTCAGAAAAGAACATCGAAAGTTGATAGAGAAGATATCCAAATGGATGGTGGATGTCACTGGGGCACCTCTACATAGGTGACAGGAACATAAATTTTTAAAAATCGTCAATTACATTGTCAGGTGACATTTTTAAAACTTTGCCGGATAGAAACACCTGCTCTGTATAGTTGACAGGGAATAAAATTTTATAAATTCTTCATAAATTGATGCGCGCCACATCCTTTCATTCAATGCTTAAACTTTAAAAAGTTGTCCCACTTTTATGCTTTAATAATTTGTCCCATAATTCCGCTCTATAATTTGAAATTTGAAAAAATTAATCCTCCCTTGGATGTGGTCTCTCTTTCTCACGCTCCCTCTCCGGCGTGGAACCCTGATTCCCTGCCACCCGTGATCACCATGGTAGGCGCATAAAACAACATTGAAAGTTGATAGAGCAGATATCAAATTGGATCCTGAATATCACGGGGACGTGCGACATGGTGGGGCAGTAAGTGTGCACACGCCTACACAAACTGACTGACAGGGGTCAGCCCCTGGAACTTCTGGGTCTCCAAATTGGGCACATGGCCTGAGCTTGCCCTTTACCCCTTGGAGGTGCTGGCCTGCCCTCCAGCCAGTGTATTGTCTGAACGTGTGTTTAGCACGGCTGGAGGGGGTTATCACAGGTTATATTTCCCAATGTTTTGGGGTGTACCCTAATTTTAAAAAATAAAAATAAATTTAAAACAAAACACCTACACCGCCACATCCACCGCCTCCTCAACCTCCTACTTTATATGGACCTCGTCCTCCTAGATCAAGATTATTATTTTTTATTTTTACGTATTTTATGTTATTTAAAGTCATTTCCCTATCCACATTTGTTTGCAGAGCACTTGCCATGCTCTTAACCACATTTTGATGCCATTTGCAGCCCTCTAGCCCTTTCCATGACATTTTTACAGCTATTTTAGTGCTCAAAAGTTCGGGTCCACATTGACTTTAAGGTCCCGAACTTTTTTGTGACGTTCGGCCGAACACATCGAACCCGTACATCCAGGTGTCCGCTCAACTCTAGTCCTAAGGTCACTGGGAACAGGTATCACTGACTGAAAAGGGGGCGTGGTACCTATCACTTTTGAGATTGACAAATACTGTCGTCCCTTACTACTTACCTGTAATAACAACAATCTCTGCCCCTCCCCCTGCTCTGCAAAGGGAGTGAATATGTCTGCCCTAAGTGACATGTCTGACTGCTGGGATACCCAGCAGCATGTTGTATGGGTAGGACTACAAGTCCCAGCTGTACAATGACACTGCTGATACACACATGATCTTCCCCCTACCTGTTCATGTGCAATGCTCTGCAGAACTCCTCTTGTCTGTCAGCTCGTGTGCCCAGCATTTGTCTCATCATTGCCTGCAGCTACTCAGTAAAGCCTTCATCCCTGAGTCTGTGCTGCTGAAGGGGTTACAATTTTTCCTGAAGAATCCAGGGAGAGAGCAGATGGCAGTGCAGGCGTGCATGGTCAGCACAGTGAAAGCAGTGCAGTAAGCGTGACCAGCACAGTGACGTCTCATGTACAGACACATATCTGCTCTCTCAGGCTTGTGCATGAAACCTCATCAAAACAGTGAGAGAAGCTGGCATCATAGGTTATATGACCCTCAGTGAAATCTGAGAAAGCAGCAAAATCTGCAGTAAGTACATGGTAAAGCCTTTACATTTGATTAGTTATAAACATATAAAGAACAAAAAAATAACTCGGACAACCCCTTTAAGGCTCAGCTCTCTTTTACACTTTTTAATCTTTGCATTCCAATAGGTATAACTTTAATAGTTTTTTTCCTATAGCCATATGAGGGTTTGTTTTATGTGAAGCAAGTGGAAGTTATATTTTTTTAATGGTACAGGTTTGGGGTAAATCATGGCGAATAGTGTAATTAAAAAATAAATAAAATTGAGGGGTATAGCTTTAAAAAAAATAATAATTCTGCCATTATTCTTAGGGTTTAATTTATACTGTATTCACTCTTATCTTGTGAAATCTGTGGAAATTGCACTTGTAAAACATTTGCCGGTCCATGCATGCTGAACCTTTGATTAATGCACTTAAGTGCCCGTGTATTGTGGACCCGCCGCATGCGAAAAGGAGGCTGTTAACTTGGGTTCCTTATTCCCTGCACTGGTACACTGCGTTGACATCTCCAGCTGCCAAGGGATCCTGTTTTACACTTCATCGTTTATCACCACCAAGAACAGCTCAACCAACACCAATTGTTTCCTTTAGGCCTCATGCACACGACCGTTGTTTTATTCTGTGTCCATTGCGCCGTTGTTCGTGAATTTCTGCGGACCCATTGATTTTCAATGGGTCCGTTGAAAACTCGGCTAATGCACCGTTTGTCATCCGCGTCCGTGATCCGTGGTTCCAGTCCGTCAAAAAAATATAACCTGTCCTATAATTTTAGCGGAAAACGGTTCGCGGACCCATTCAAGTCAATGGGACCACTAAAAAACGCGGAGGCACACAAGATTGTCATCCACGTCCGCGCATCCGTGTCCGTTTTTTTCCTATCATTTGCATGGCAAACCCGTCTTAGACTTTTTTTTACATTCCTTTATGTCTGGTGATCCTCCAAAAATAAAGGAAGACACTATGGAAACAAAAACGTAAACGGATCACGGAACAACGGAACCCCATTTTGCGGAACGGAACACAACAACGGTCGTGTGCATGAGGCCTTAGGCTAAGTTCACACAGTTATTTGATCAGTTATTTCCATCAGTTAGGCCTCATGCACACGATTGTATTTTGTTTCCGTGTCCGTTCCATTTTTTTTGCGGATAGGATGCGGACCCATTCATTTCAATGGGTCCGCAAAAAACGCGGACAGCACACCGTGTGCTGTCCGCATCAGTATCTCCGTTCCGTTGCCCCGCACAAAAAATAGTGCATGTCCTATTTTTTTCTAGTTTGCGGACAAGGATAGGCATTATTACAATGAATCCGCAAAAAAAAACGGATGCTGTATGGAACATCATCCTTTTTTTTGCGGATCCGCAATTTGCGGACCGCAAAACACATACGGTCGTGTGCATGTAGCCTTAGGGTCCATTCACACGTCCGTGGTGTGTTGCAGACCCACAAATTGCGGATCCGCAACACACCCGTCCGGCACCCCCTATAGAAATGCCTACTCTTGTCCGCAGCTGCGGACAAGAATAGGACATGTTCTATCTTTTGCGGAGCTGCGGACCGAAAGTTCGGGGCCAAAACCCGGAAGTTCGAGGCCGCGCTCCGCAAATGCGGAAGTGGAGAGCACATAGTGTGCTCTCCGCTTCACGTCCGGGCCCATAGAGAATGAATGGGTCCACACCCGTTCTGTGTTTTTGACCCACACCTACTGTAGTTTTGGCTCACATTAAGGGCTCATGCACACAAACGTATTTTCTTTCTGTGTCCGTTCCTTTTTTTTTTTTTTAGGACCGTATGTGGAACCATTCATTTCAATGGTTCAGCAAAAAAAAACTTAAGTTACTCCATGTGCATTCCATTTCCGTATCTTCATTCCGCAAAAAAATAGAACACGTCCTTATTATTATCCACATTACGGACAAGGATAGTACTGTGCTATTTTGGAGCCGGCTGTTCCGTTCCGCAAAGTATGGAATGCACACGGACGTCATCCATATTTTTTTCGGATCCATTTTTGCGGACCGCAAAATACATACGGTCTTGTGCATGACTAACTGATGGAAATAACTGACCAAATAACTGAAGTGTGAAGTATTCTATACCAGGAAAAAAAAAAATGCAAGCTAAAGATGGATCTGTCACATGACAAAAAACAACAGCACTGGACAAATCCCATTGAAGGTAATGGGTTCTGTCGGGTTATTGCCATGTTATTTGTCATTTTTCCAGATAAAATAGCACAGAATGCTGCTCTGCTTTGTGCAGCATTTAAAAGTAGCTGCATACAATGCGGATTATGTGCCGTTTTTACATGCAGATTTTTGCAAGGAAAAAAATTTGCATAATAGTACTAGTGAACAAAATTTGTCAAATCTCAAGTACACTTTGCATATTTTTTTTTTTTATGTGCAGAAATTACCTGCCGTGCAGATTTTGAAATCTGCAGCAAGTCAATTGGGGTGAGATCAGGACAAGCATCAAGATGTACAACAAAATCCACAAGTAAGGCTCCATTCACACGTCCGCAAAATGTGTCCGCATCCGTTCCGCAATTTTGAGGAACGGGTGCGGACCCATTCATTCTCTATGGGGACGGAATGGATGCGGACAGCACACAGTGTGCTGTTTGCAGCCGCAATTGCGGAGCGCGTACCCGATTTTGGGTCCGCAGCTCCGCAAAAAGATAGAGCATGTCCTATTCTTGTCCGCAGCTTGCGGACAAGAATAGGCATTTCTATGGGGGTGACGGGCTGGTGTGTTGCGGACCCGCAATTTGCGGGTCTGCAACACACCACGGACGTGTGAATGTAGCCTTAGGGTGGGTTCACACTAGCGTTAGGTATTCCGTTATGGCTTTCTGTTATAACAGGGTTATAAAGGAACATAACGGAATCCATAAGACGGAAGGGCGGATCCGTTTTGCTGCCCATAGACTTGCATTATGACGGAATGCAAAACGGACGCCTTTCAAAAGGCATTCCGTTTGCTCTCCGTCCTAATAGAAGTCTATGGGAATCAAAACGGATCCGTCTGGTTACCGTTATGCAAGAAGGAAAACAAAGTCCTGTCGACAGGACTTTGTTTTCCGTCTTGCATAACAGGACCCAGACGGATCCGTTATGTTTTCCCATAGACTTCTATTCGGACGGAGCAAAACGGAATGTTCTCTTAAAGGCTTCCGTTTTGCATTCCATCCTATGGATTCCGTTATGTTCCATTATAACCCTGTTATAACAGAAAGCCATAACGGAATCCCTAACGCTAGTGTGAACCCACCCTAACATTCTGATTCTAGGGCAGATACACCATTGGGAAAAGGAGAAATCTACGCAAAAATCCAGATGAAAAACTGTGTGCAGGTAAAATTAGAAGGCCTTCAATGTAGGTGTGAACAAAGCCTTAAAAGATTTATTTATTTTTATAATTCTACTTTTCTTAGAACTAGTTAACAAAAAAGTGTTTGATCAAAAACATTCATAGAAAATTGCATCAAAAGCATTGTAAGCTACTTGTTTCCATGCAATAGCCATAGGGTTAATGTTTTTTTTTTTTTTTTTTTACAAGTGAACTCCAGTTTAGATGACCCACTGTTCTGAAACTAATTTTACAGCTTAACTCATATCAAGTATCATGCCCCCCTAAAGGAAAGCTTTTTTTTAATGGAATGCTCCCAACCAGTTGGAAAATCCTTCAAGTGTTTGGATTGGCAACGATTCTGCCAGACAGTGGGAGTTATAAATAAACATTTCAGCGGAGCCTGGAAAAGCAAGCATCATTCCCGCACAGCCAAAGTCTGCCTGTCTATTTTTTCCCCTCATTGCTTGTTCTAGGAGATCTAAACCACGCTGAGTCCCCTGCATTGCATGACATAACCCTTCTGCAGGACGTTACTGTGTATATTATAGAGTGTGAGCAAAAAGGGGAGACAAAACAGACAAAAAATAAACTCAAATGAACATTCTAAAATCCTCAATGGTATGCACACATGCACTGGAACGATCAGGAGTTAGAAAACAAACTCAAAAGTGTAAGAAAACAAACAAGTTACTTCCATGTAGAGCAGCTTAATTTAAACAACCAAAAGGACAATTAGACCCCTTAATGGAAGGTTTTGGTTCACATAAACTGTATAAAATCATCTCCTCGTGCATTGCCATTGCTGAAAAGGTTTCTATTGGGATGGAGTCACAAATACAGCGTTTTGCTGCATTTATAGGGAAGTGTATATTGGTGTTTATCGCTGCAGCCAGTCGGTTAGCCTATAGTAAAATATCTTCACCTTGCTTTTTGACATTTTTGTCATAATTTTGGTGTCGGTGTTGTTTTTGTCACACAGGAAAGTTTCAGGAAAGTTTTTTTTTTTTTGCTACATTTATTTGTGGTTTCGCATATAGCATTCTTTCGCACAGTAAAATATATAAAAAAAGGAATTTGTTTTTATGTTGCCACATTCTGAGAGGCAGGGCATTTTTTCTGGCGGAACGCACCGAAACGGCGTTCCGCCACCTTTTGACATCGCAGCCTGCCATGCTCCAGCATCGCAAGCTGCGATGTATCAGCGGGGAGGGACTGGCAGAAGGAGCTAGGGGCCGGTACGTTCACGCTCCAGTACAGTTATAAAATGTGTAATTCAATTAATAATGATTCATGCTGCCCCCTCTGTAGTATATCATTAAATATATCCTACTCACAGGGCTACTGTTATATCGTAATCCAGGCCGGCCGGGCAGATGAGCGGCAGAGTGACTGAATGAGCGTCCTACTTTATGAATGAAGCAGGCGGCGCGGGCACGTGACGTCAGTCAGTCACTCTGCCGCTCGTCTGCCCGGCCGGCCTGCATTACGATATAACAGCAGCCTTGTGAGTAGGATATATTGAATGTTATACTACAGAGGGGGCAGCATGAATCATTAATAATTGAATTACACATTTTATAACTGTACTGGAGCGGCAATGGGGGGTCTGTGGATGACACTGTTAAGGGGTGGGGGTCTGTGGATGGCACTGTTATGGGGTAGGGGGGGTCTGTGGATGGCACTGTTATGGGGTGGGGGGGTCTGTGGATGGCACTGTTATGGGGTGGGGGGGGGTCTGTGGATGGTACTGTTATGGGGTGGGGGGGGTCTGTGGATGGCACTGTTAAGGGGGGGGGGTCTGGCACTGTTATGGGGTGGGGGGGTCTGTGGATAGCACTGTTATGGGGTGGGGGGGGTCTGTGGATCGCACTGTTAAGGGGGGGTCTGTGGATGGCACTGTTATGGGGTGGGGGGGTCTGTGGATGGCACTGTTATGGGGTGGGGGGGTATGTGGATGGCACTGTTATGGGGTAGGGGGGTCTGTGGATGGCACTGTTATGGGGTGGGGGGGTCTGTGGATGGCACTGTTATGGGGTGGGGGGGTCTGTGGATGGCACTGTTAAGGGGGGGTCTGTGGATGGCACTGTTATGGGGTGGGGGGGGTCTGTGGATGGCACTGTTATAGGATGGGGGGTCTGTGGATGGCACTGTTATAGGATGGGGGATCTGTGGATGCCATCCACAGATCCCCCATAAACAGTGCCATCCACAGATCCTCCGCCCCATAACAGTGCCATCCCCAGATCCCCCATAACCAGTGCCATCCCCAGATCCCCCATTAACAGTGCCATCCCCAGATCCCCCATTAACAGTGCCATCCCCAGATCCCCCATTAACAGTGCCATCCCCATCTGGGGGGTTTCTTTGCTGGGCTGGACTTTTATAGCCCCCCCAAATTTTACTTGCATCCCTGTTCTCTAAAGGGGCGGTTTTAGGGGTGGTCCTAGGGGTGGGTAGGGGCGTGGCCAGGGGAGGGGGGGTGAGTTCCACCACCTTTTCTCTGAGAAACAAAGCCCTGCTGAGAGGTATACCTTTTGGATGAGTTTATGTTTTTATTACTACCATTTTGGGGAGCATTCAACTTATTAAGTATATTTAGCCATTTTGTTTGAGAAGCAATGAATGAAGACATTGTTTTTTTAATATATTTTAAAGTTTTATAGTATAGACTGTCTATAGTGAATGCAGATATCATTATGCATAGTTTGATTTAATATATAACCTGGTGAAATCTTGGCAGTGCATTTATCCCACCTATTGGAGGCATTTTTAATTTACACTTCATATCTTGAGTTCATTTGTACACCTAGTCCCAATAAAGAGGTTAGTTGTACAGGAGAGTGGGGACCTAACTGAGTGAGATTGCCATGCCATGGCAGGTGGACTCACACAATTTTATGAAAATACAGAATACTAAGGGGGTCATTCATTAAACAAGTATATGCCATATTAGGTGTAGTTCTGGCCCAGATTGGGCACAAAGATTCTTTGTGCCGCAGTCTGTGACTTTTCCCCGCTCACGTCAGGTCTAAAAAAGTGGGCGGGGAAGGGAACGGGCTGGCAGGCCCATCTAATTTACCATTTTGTACACCTGTTTTAGGCGTAGAAAATGGTCTAAATGTAGAGTTGAGCGGACACCTGGATGTTGGGGTTCGACGGGTTCGACCGAACTTCACAAAAAGTTCGAGTTCGGGACCTGAACTTGACCCGAACTTGACCCGAACCCCATTGAAGTCAATGGGAGCCCGAACTTTGGAGCACTAAAATGGCTCTAAAGAAGTCATGGCAGCAAAATGTGGTTAAGAGCATGACAAGTGGATAGGGAAATGACTTAAAATAACATAAAATATGTAAAAATAAAAAATAATAGCCAAAATGATAACAATGGTTCAATAGCGAAGGTAAGAGAAATAACAGTGAACTCCCCCCACAATTTACATTGAGTGACATGTACGGATGATGATCTTGGCCCCTGTATTCAAGAATAAGGAGATAGCTGGGCTTGGTATTGCGGGTCTGCCGGCGTCTCCATTGTCTCCGCTGTTGAATTCATTACTGTGCTCTGTGTAATTGCACATATTCTAATGTATCTGACTAATATGTTAGATTTGCTGCTCTTCTCCTACAATGTTGGGGTTATGGGGGATTTTATTATTGTATTTATTGAATACATTTGTATTTACTTTTACTTCAATAAAAATTATCTGATTAAAAAATAAAATAAAAAAATAATAATCTTGATCTAGGAGGACGAGGTCCATATGGAGTAGGAGGTTGAGGAGGCGGTGGATGTGGCGGTGTAGGTGGAAGCGGCGGTGGGGGAGGAGGAGGTAGCCAACACTGGTTTTTGGTTTTGTTTTATATTTAATTTTATTATTATATTTTTTTTGTTCAAATTTGGGTAGACCCCAAAACATTGGAAAATATAAAAAATAAAACAAAGAGAAAGTGCGCTGGAGTACAACAATGGCTGGGTGAGGTCGGTATACATGTCTATTCTGCACAAGGTACGGACAAGTCCTGTGGGATGCATACCTGGTTCATTTTAATGAACGCGAGCTTGTCCACATTGGCTGTTCATGTCATCCACCAATTGAACAGACCATTTTACAAAAATTTGTTCCCTGTCACCTATGCAGAGCAGGAGTTTGTATACGGTAAAATTTGTAAAATGTCACCTGAGAATATAACAGACGATTTTTTTTAAATTTAGGTCCCTGTCACCCATGCAGAGCAGGGGTTTATTTATGGCAAAAATTGTAAAATGTCACCAAAGAATGTAACAGACTCTTTTGCACCCTGCTCCCTCTTTTGCTGTGCTGGTGCCTCTGTGCGTAAACTGCCTCTTCCTCCAAACTGCACACATCACTCGCATATGTGGGGTCTAGTACCTCATCATCCTCCACATCATCTTCCACCCACTCTTTACCTCTGCCCTCCTTGTCGTTCTGCAGACCGCAAAAAGCCGCAGCAGTTGGCACCTGTATTTCATCATCATCAGAGACGTGCTGTGGTGGTCTTCCCATGTCCTTATCCTGAAACATAAGTGGTTGAACATCAGTGCACTCAATCTATTCCACTTCTGGTGCAAGGCTATGTGGATTGCCCACGGAAACCCTGCCAGCAGAGTCATCAAAAAGCATAAGAGACTGCTGCATGACTTGGGGCTCAGACTGCTTGCGTGATTTGCAAGGGGGTGAGTTGAAAGACAGATGGCCATGGGCTGTAGGTGCCAACTCTGATCTTTCAGCAGGGGACTGGGTGTTAGACAATGTGAAGGAACTGGAGGCACTGTCAGCCACCCAATCTTCTATCATCTGTACTTGTTCTGGCCTCACCATTCGTACTGTCCTAAATGCAGTGTAGGCGCAAATGTACTTTCTAGCGCAAAAGATAAGCATTTGTCACCCAACAATGTAACAGACGAATTAGTGAAATGTTTTCCTTGTCCACTAGGTAGAGCAGGGGTATATCACAGCCAAGTATTGGTGAATGTCACCCAACAATGTAACAGACGAATAACTGAAATGTATTTCCCTGTACACAATGTATCACAGCCAAAAATTTGGGATTTGTCACCCAACAATGTATCAGACAAATTAGTGAAATGACTTAAAATAACATAAAATACGTAAAAATAAAAAATAATAATCGTAATCTAGGAGGTGGAGGTCTATATGGAGTAGGAGGTTGAGGTGGAAGAGGTGGTGGAGGAGGAGGAGGTAGCCAACACTGGTTTTTGGTTTCATTTTTTATTTTATTTTTTGTTTAAATTAAGGTACACCCCAAAACATTGGGAAATATAAAAAATACAACAATGAGAAAGTGTGCTAGAGTATAATAATGGCTGGGTAAGGCCGGTATACATGTCTATTCTCCACAAGGTGCGGACAAGTCCTGTGGAATCCATGCCTGGTTCATTTTAATGAACGTGAGCTTGGAAACACGTTCAGACAATATGCTGGCTGCAGGGCAGGCCAGCACCTCCAAGGCGTAAAGGGCAAGCTCAGCCCATTTGCCCAATTTGAAGACCCAGAAGTTGAAGGGGGCAGACCCATCAGTCAGTACGTGTAGGCGTGTGCACACATACTGCTCCACCATGTTGGGGAAATGCTGCCTCCTGTTAAGACATTCCATATCAGCTGGTGGTGCTGGTTTGTTGTGGCGTGCTAACCCTGTCTTCTGAGGTGCTGGCGGTGCCCCAGCTGCGTTGGCGACCTCTTCCTCTGCCTTTGCATTGTGCTTCCACAGTGGCCCCGCTGTCAGGTGGGAATGCCACCAGCAGCGTGTCTACCAGCGTGCGTTTGTACTCGCACATCTTACGATCACGCTCCAGTGACGGAATTAAGGACGGTACGTTGTCCTTGTAACAGGGATCCAGCAGCGTGGCCACCCAGTAATCAGCACAAGTTAGAATGGGCAAATCGGCGGTCGTTGCGGAGACACTGCAGCATGTAATCGCTCATGTGTGCCAGGCTGCCCAGAGGCAACGACAAGCTGTCCTCTGTGGGAAGTGTATTGTCTGTGTCCTCTGTATCCCCCCCAGTCACAGACCAGTGATAGCCATGAGCTGGTTTGGGTGCCACCCTGATAAGAACACGGTTCCTCCTCCTCCATCTCCTCCTCCTCATCCTCCACCTCATCATCCTCCAGAACTGTGCCCTGGCTGGACAATTGTGTACCTGGCATATGTTGGTGCAGGAACCCACCCTCGGAGCCACTTGCGAATGACTGTCCTAACACCCTTGTAAATGATCCCTCTTCCTCCTCCTTCTCCTCCTGTGCCACATCCTCTTCCATCATTGCCCAAAGCGTTTTTTCAAGGAGGCATAGAAGTGGGATAGTAACGGTGAGAACGGCGTCATCGGCACTGGCCATGTTGGTGGAGTACTCGAAACAGCGCAACAAGGCACACTGGTCTCGCATGGAGGCCCACTCATTGGTGGTGAAGTGGTGCTGTTCCGCAGAGCGATTCACCTGTGCGTGCTGCAGCTTCAAATCCACTATCGCCTGCTGCTGCTCGCACAGTCTGGCCAGCATGTGCAAGGTGGAATTCCACCTTGTGAGAACGTTGCATATGAGGCGGTGAGCGGGAAGACCGAAGTTACACAGCAGCGCTGACAGGCGAGCAGAAGCAGGGTGAGAACGCAGAAAGCGCGCACAGACGGCCCGCACTTTCTGCAGCAGCTCTGACATATTGGGGTAACTTTTCAGGAATTTCTACACCACAAAATTCAGCACATGCGCCAGGCAAGGGATGTGCGTCAAACCGGCTAGGACCAGAGCTGCTACGAGATTTTGCCCATTATCGCACACCACCAGGCCGGGCTTGAGGCTTACTTGCACCAACCACTCATCGGTTTGTTGTTCCATGCCTGTCCACAGCTCCTGCGCGGTATAGGGTTTTTCCTCCAAACATATAAGTTTTAAAACTGCCTGCTGTCGTTTACCCCTGGCTGTGCTGAAGTTGGTGGTGAAGGTGTTACGCTGACTGGATGAGGAGGCAGTATAGGAAGAGGAGTAGGAGGAGGAAGCAACAGGAGGCAAAGAGAAACGCCCTGCAATCCTTGGTGGTGGAAGGACATGCGCCAAACTGCTATCCGCCTCAGGCCCAGCTGCCACTGCATTTACCCAGTGTTAGGGAGATATAACGTCCCTGACCGTGCTTACTGGTCCACGTATCCGTAGTGAGGTGCACCTTGCCACAGATGGCATTGTGCAGTGCAAACCTGATTTTGTCCCCCACTTGGTTGTGCAGGGAAGGGATGGCTCACCTGGAAAAGTAGTGGAGGCTGGGAATGACGTACTGTGGGACAGCCACCGCCATTAGGTTTTTAAAACTCTCCGTCTCCATCAGACGGAATTACAGCATTTCAAAGTGCAGGAATTTTAAAATGCTGGCATTCAGGGCCAGGGATCACGGGTGGGTAGGGGAGTACTTCCTCTTTCGCTCCAGTGTTTGGGAGATAGACAGCTGAACGCTTCCATGGGATATTGTGGAGATGCTTGGTGACCGAGGTGGTGGCGTTGCTGGCACATCCTCTGTTTGCGGGGTGGCAGGTGCCAATGTCACTCCAGAGGGGGATGAAGAGGCTGAGACTGCAGCAGAAGAGGAAGCAGGAGGAGCCAGAGACATTGCAGCTCGTGCTTTGCACTTGGATGCCTGGTCATGCAGGTTGTGCTTGGTTTTAGAAGGTTTATGCCTCGCTTCAGGCTCTGATTGCACAGCGTGCAAACCACTTGTGTCTTGTCGTCAGCACATTGTCTGAAGAACTGCCACGCCAGGGAACTCCTTGGAGCTGGCTTTGCTGTGCTTGGTCCCTTGGTGTGGTGGGCAGTAGCAGGCGTACTGTCTATGGGACAGCCGCTCCGCTTTTGCACCCTGCTCCCTCTTTTGTTGTGTTGGTGGCTCTGTGCGACCACCGCCACTTGCTCCGAACTACACAGGTCACTCACATGACCTTGATTCCATGTGGGGTCAAGGACCTTCTCGTCCTCCACATCATCTTCCACCCAGTCTTCACCTCTGCCCTCCTTGTCAGTCTGCACACTGCAGAAAGCCGCAGCAGTTGGCACCTGTGTTTCATCAGCATCCGAGACGTGCTGCGGTGGTCCTCCCATGTACTCATCCCGAAACATAATTGGTTGGGCATTGGTGCACTCAATCTCTTCCACTTCTGGGGCAGGGCTATGTGGATGGCTCTGGGAAACCCTGCTAGCAGAGTCATCAAAAAGCATAAAAAACTGCTGCATGACTTGGGACTCAGACTGCTTGGCTGATTTGCAAGGGGGTGAGGTGAAGGACTGATGGACATGAGCTGCAGGTGCCAACTCTGATCTTTCAGCAGGGGACTGGGTGGGAGACAATGTGAAGGTACTGGAGGCACTGTCAGCCACCCAATCTACTATCGCCTGCACTTGTTCTGTCCTCACCATTCGTAGAGCCGCATTCGGCCCTAGCAAATAACGCTGAAGGTACTGTCGCCTACTCGCACCTGAGGAAAGTGTTTCACTTGTGCGTGTAGCTGGAACAGATTGACCACGTCCTCTCCCTGCAACAGGAGCTCCCCCAACACCAGAAGCACCATGACCGGGACCACGTCCCTTTATTTGACACTCTTCTCATTCTTTGTGTTCACCCACCAAACTAACAGATGGTTTATGTCAGGGGACAATGTAACCGCCAATAGTCAATAATTAAGTTCACTGACAGTAAGGCTGTGTCGGTGTCATAAAGAGAAAAAATTTATGACAGTGTGACAGCCGAATTTTATACAATTACTTCACGGTCACAAAAAATGTTAATTTGTCAACCAACAATGTAACAGCAGTATTGACTGGTTGTATTGGACTGTCAGAAATGCAGCAAAGGCCGCAAACTATCTAGCACAAAATTGGTGGGTTTTTTTAAACCACAATATAACAGCAGTATTTAAAGGGAACCTGTCACCTCTACTATGCTACCCTCACTGAGCGTTTCTAAATGTTCATTGTGTTACCCTAAACATATAAATTACACTTTTAATTTCATTTGCAGACAAATTCAATAAGTATTATGCATTTTTGTACTTCCCGCCTTTTATGCAAATTAACATAAGAGTTATATCTTACTTGTGCGACCTGAGAAGAGTCATATTTTCAAGCTCTGACTCATCTCAGGTTAATTTGCATATGTATCAAATCCGTTTTTTTACACAATAAAAGCACACAGAGCTATGGGGACTGGGTATTGCGGATGTACTAGCGCCATCTAGCAACCCATGGCCTCAGTTCTATACCCAAAATCCAGGTGACAGGTTCACTTTAACGGTTGTATTGGACTGTCAGAAATTGAGTATTTTCCAGATCTGCAAGTGTTAAATTCAAGTTTAACCACCTCAGCCCCCAGTGCTTAAACACCCTGAAAGACCAGGCCACTTTTTACACTTCTGACCTACACTACTTTCACCATTTATTGCTCGGTCATGCAACTTACCACCCAAATGAATTTTACCTCCTTTTCTTCTCACTAATAGAGCTTTCATTTGGTGGTATTTCATTGCTGCTGACATTTTTACTTTTTTTGTTATTAATCGAAATTTAACGATTTTTTTGCAAAAAAATGACATTTTTCACTTTCAGTTGTAAAATTTTGCAAAAAAAACGACATCCATATAAAAAATTTAGCTCTAAATTTATTGTTCTACATGTCTTTGATAAAAAAAAAATGTTTGGGTAAAAAAAAAATGCTTTGGGTAAAAGTTATAGCGTTTACAAACTATGGTACAAAAATGTGAATTTCCGCTTTTTGAAGCAGCTCTGACTTTCTGAGCACCTGTCATGTTTCCTGAGGTTCTACAATGCCCAGACAGTACAAACACCCCACAAATGACCCCATTTCGGAAAGTACACACCCTAAGGTATTCGCTGATGGGCATAGTGAGTTCATAGAACTTTTTATTTTTTGTCACAAGTTAGCGGAAAATGATGATTTTTTTTTTGATTTTTTTTTCTTACAAAGTCTCATATTCCACTAACTTGTGACAAAAAATAAAAACTTCCATGAACTCACTATGCCCATCACGAAATACCTTGGGGTCTCTTCTTTCCAAAATGGGGTCACTTGTGGGGTAGTTATACTGCCCTGGCATTCTAGGGGCCCAAATGTGTGGTAAGGAGTTTGAAATCAAATTCTGTAAAAAATGACGAGTGAAATCCGAAAGGTGCTCTTTGGAATGTGGGCCCCTTTGCCCACCTAGGCTGCAAAAAAGTGTCACACATCTGGTATCTCCGTATTCAGTAGAAGTTGGGGAATGTGTTTTGGGGTGTCATTTTACATATACCCATGCTGGGTGAGATAAATATCTTGGTCAAATGCCAACTTTGTATAAAAAAATGGGAAAAGTTGTCTTTTGCCAAGATATTTCTCTCACCCAGCATGGGTATATGTAAAAAGACACCCCAAAACACATTCCCCAACTTCTCCCGAGTACGGAGATTCCAGATGTGTGACACTTTTTTGCAGCCTAGGTGGGCAAAGGGGCCCATATTCCAAAGAGCACCTTTCGGATTTCACTCGTCATTTTTTACAGAATTTGATTTCAAACTCCTTACCACACATTTGGGCCCCTAGAATGCCAGGGCAGTATAACTACCCCACAAGTGACCCCATTTTGGAAAGAAGAGACCCCAAGGTATTCGCTGATGGGCATAGTGAGTTCATGGAAGTTTTTATTTTTTGTCACAAGTTAGTGGAATATGAGACTTTGTATGAAAAAAAAAAAAAAAAAAAAAAAATCATCATTTTCCACTAACTTGTGACAAAAAATAAAAAATTCTAGGAACTCGCCATGCCCCTCACGGAATACCTTGGGGTGTCTTCTTTCCAAAATGGGGTCACTTGTGGGGTAGTTATACTGCCCTGGCATTTTCCAGGGGCCCTAATGTGTGGTAAGTAGGTAAATGACCAGTGAAATCCGAAAGGTGCTCTTTGGAATATGGGCCCCTTTGCCCACCTAGCCTGCAAAAAAGTGTCACACATCTGGTATCTCCGTACTCGGGAGAAGTTGGGGAATGTGTTTTGGGGTGTCTTTTTACATATACCCATGCTGGGTGAGAGAAATATCTTGGCAAAAGACAACTTTTCCCATTTTTTTATACAAAGTTGGCATTTGACCAAGATATTTATCTCACCCAGCATGGGTATATGTAAAATGACACCCCAAAACACATTCCCCACCTTCTCCTGAGTACGGAGATACCAGATGTGTGACACTTTTTTGCAGCCTAGGTGGGCAAAGGGGCCCATATTCCAAAGAGCACCTTTCGGATTTCACTCGTCATTTTTTACAGAATTTGATTTCAAACTCCTTACCACACATTTGGGCCCCTAAAATACCAGGGCATTATACCTACCCCACAAGTGACCCCATTTTGGAAAGAATAGACCCCAAGGTATTCGCTGATGGGCATAGTGAGTTCATGGAAGTTTTTATTTTTTGTCACAGGTTAGTGGAATATGAGACTTTGTATGAAAAAAAAAAAAAAAAAAAAAAATCATCATTTTCCACTAACTTGTGACAAAAAATAAAAAATTCTAGGAACTCGCCATGCCCCTCACGGAATACCTTGGGGTGTCTTCTTTCCAAAATGGGGTCACTTGTGGGGTAGTTATACTGCCCTGGCATTTTCCAGGGGCCCTAATGTGTGGTAAGTAGGTAAATGACCAGTGAAATCCGAAAGGTGCTCTTTGGAATATGGGCCCCTTTGCCCACCTAGGCTGCAAAAAAGTGTCACACATCTGGTATCTCCGTACTCGGGAGAAGTTGGGGAATGTGTTTTGGGGTGTCTTTTTACATATACCCATGCTGGGTGAGAGAAATATCTTGGCAAAAGACAACTTTTCCCATTTTTTTATACAAAGTTGGCATTTGACCAAGATATTTATCTCACCCAGCATGGGTATATGTAAAATGACACCCCAAAACACATTCCCCAACTTCTCCTGAGTACGGCGATACCAGATGTGTGACACTTTTTTGCAGCCTAGATGCGCAAAGGGGCCCAAATTCCTTTTAGGAGGGCATTTTTAGACATTTGGATACCAGACTTCTTCTCACGCTTTGGGGCCCCTAGAATGCCAGGGCAGTATAAATACCCCACATGTGACCCCATTTTGGAAAGAAGACACCCCAAGGTATTCAATGAGGGGCATGGCGAGTTCATAGAATTTTTTTTTTTTTGGCACAAGTTAGCGGAAATTGATATTTTTTATTTTTTTCTCACAAAGTCTCCCGTTCCGCTAACTTGGGACAAAAATTTCAATCTTTCATGGACTCAATATGCCCCTCACGGAATACCTGGGGGTGTCTTCTTTCCGAAATGGGGTCACATGTGGGGTATTTATACTGCCCTGGCATTCTAGGGGCCCTAAAGCGTGAGAAGAAGTCTGGAATATAAATGTCTAAAAAATTTTACGCATTTGGATTCCGTGAGGGGTATGGTGAGTTCATGTGAGATTTAATTTTTTGTCACAAGTTAGTGGAATATGAGACTTTGTAAGAAAAAAAAATAATAATTCCGCTAACTTGGGCCAAAAAAATGTCTGAATGGAGCCTTACAGGGGGGTGATCAATGACAGGGGGGTGATCAATGACAGGGGGGTTGATCAATGACAGGGGGTTGATCAATGACAGGGGGGTGATCAATGACAGGGGGGGTGATCAATGACAGGGGGGTGATCAATGACAGGGGGGTGATCAATGACAGGGGGGGTGATCAATGACAGGGGGGGTGATCAATGACAGGGGGGGTGATCAATGACAGTGGGGGTGATCAATGACAGGGGGGGTGATCAATGACAGGGGGGGTGATCAATGACAGGGGGGTAATCAATGACAGGGGGGTGATCAGGGAGTCTATATGGGGTGATCACCACAGTCATTGATCATGCCCCTGTAAGGCTTCATTCAGACGTCCGGATGCGTTTTGCGGATCCGATCCATCTATCAGTGGATCCGTAAAAATCATGCGGACGTCTGAATGGAGCTTTACAGGGGGGTAATCAATGACAGGGGGGTGATCAATGACAGGGGGGTGATCAGGGAGTCTATATGGGGTGATAACCACAGTCATTGATCATGCCCCTGTAAGGCTTCATTCAGACGTCCGGATGCGTTTTGCGGATCCGATCCATCTATCAGTGGATCCGTAAAAATCATGCGGACATCTGAATGGAGCTTTACAGGGGGGTGATCAGGGAGTCTATATGGGGTGATCACCACAGTCATTGATCATGCCCCTGTAAGGCTTCATTCAGACGTCCGGATGCGTTTTGCGGATCCGATCCATCTATCAGTGGATCCGTAAAAATCATGCGGACGTCTGAATGGAGCTTTACAGGGGGGTAATCAATGACAGGGGGGTGATCAATGACAGGGGGGTGATCAGGGAGTCTATATGGGGTGATAACCACAGTCATTGATCATGCCCCTGTAAGGCTTCATTCAGACGTCCGGATGCGTTTTGCGGATCCGATCCATCTATCAGTGGATCCGTAAAAATCATGCGGACATCTGAATGGAGCTTTACAGGGGGGTGATCAGGGAGTCTATATGGGGTGATCACCACAGTCATTGATCATGCCCCTGTAAGGCTTCATTCAGACGTCCGGATGCGTTTTGCGGATCCGATCCATCTATCAGTGGATCCGTAAAAATCATGCGGACGTCTGAATGGAGCTTTACAGGGGGGTAATCAATGACAGGGGGGTAATCAATGACAGGGGGGTGATCAGGGAGTCTATATGGGGTGATCACCACAGTCATTGATCATGCCCCTGTAAGGCTTCATTCAGACGTCCGGATGCGTTTTGCGGATCCGATCCATCTATCAGTGGATCCGTAAAAATCATGCGGACGTCTGAATGGAGCTTTACAGGGGGGTAATCAATGACAGGGGGGTGATCAATGACAGGGGGGTGATCAGGGAGTCTATATGGGGTGATAACCACAGTCATTGATCATGCCCCTGTAAGGCTTCATTCAGACGTCCGGATGCGTTTTGCGGATCCGATCCATCTATCAGTGGATCCGTAAAAATCATGCGGACATCTGAATGGAGCTTTACAGGGGGTTGATCAATGACAGGGGGGTAATCAATGACAGGGGGGTGATCAGGGAGTCTATATGGGGTGATCAGGGGTGATTAGGGGTGATCAGGGGCTAATAAGGGGTTAATAAGTGACGGGGGGGGGGTGTAGTGTAGTGTAGTGGTGCTTGGTGGGACTTTACTGAGCTACCTGTGTCCTCTGGTGGTCGATCCAAACAAATGGGACCACCAGAGGACCAGGTAGCAGGTATATTAGACGCTGTTATCAAAACAGCGTCTAATATACCTGTTAGGGGTTAAAAAAAACACATCTCCAGCCTGCCAGCGAACGATCGCCGCTGGCAGGCTGGAGATCAACTCTCTTACCTTCCGTTCCTGTGAGCGCGCGCGCCTGTGTGCGCGCGTTCACAGGAAATCTCGCGTCTCGCGAGATGACGCGTATATGCGTCCACTCGGAATGAATCAACCACCTCCAGGACGCGTCTGTGCGTACAGCGGTCCGGAGGTGGTTAATATATACAGCTTTCATATTCTGTTACCAAAAAAAGACTTTTTAGGCAATCTACAACATCTGTATTAGTCAGTGTGCAATTTAAGCTAGAAATACACCCATCATTTTCTGTGGTTTGAAAAGCACACTTTTTTTTTTCAAAAAACTGTATTTTCCAGATCTGCAAGTGTTAAATTCAAGTTTAATATATACAGCTTTCTTATTTTGTTACCAAAAAAAGACTTTTTTGGCAATCTACAACATCTGGATTAGTCAGTGTGCAATTTTAGGTAGAAATACACCCATCATTGTCTGTGGTTTGAAAAACACACTTTTTTTTTCTTCAAAGAACTGTATTTTCCAGATCTGCAAGTGTTAAATTCAAGTTTAATATATACAGCTTTAATATTCTGTTACCAAAAAAAGACTTTTTTGGCAATCTACAACATCTGGATTAGTCAGTGTGCAATTTAAAATATAAATGCACCCATCATTTTCTGGGGTTTTAAAAACACACAATTTTTTTTAAAAAAACAGTATTTTCCAGATCTGCAAGTGTTAAATTCAAGTTTAATATATACATCAAAATAATTGCAAAGACAGGTGCACTCTGCGGTCTTACTAACCCTCAAACTGATTTTAAAATTGAGAGATTAGCCAACATCTCCTACGGTGTAGGACATGTCTGAGCCCGAGCACCGCGCCAAGGTTTCTCAAGTAGCTCAGGACCTAACACTCACCTACCTGTGCCATGTGGGCAATACCAGGAGCCAGTGGGCAAATAACAGGAGCATGAGGCCGACTCACAAACAACTCACCAGTTACCTCCAGCATGTAACCATGCTAGCAATGGGAGGAGGGAGGAGTCTGCGAGTCCCACTCAAGACTGACTGATATGGCCCAGGCCTCACAGGTGCACCAAAATGTAGCCTGTAGATGGAAAGCAGGCACATTTAAATTGGAGTTTATACACCTCCAGGCATCTCTATATATACAAACTGAAAAGAATGGCGTGGTATTAAACAGGCAGGAAGTGCTCAAACCCACATGCAGTTGTGCATATATATACAGGGGAGCAAATCCTGCACTTGTGGCCCGTTGCTAATGACGATCCCCAGCAAAAATGCATACAGTGGAGGATGCCCGCAGCGAACCACAAGTACCACAATAGACATCCTACACAAGATAGCAATTATGTGGATGCGATAATCATGTGTTATATTGATTATCACATCCACATAATTGCTATCTTGTGTAGTATGTCTATTGTGGTACTTGTGGTTCACTGCGGGCATCCTCCACTGTATGCATTTTTGCTGGGGATCGTCATTAGCAACGGGCCACAAAGTGCAGGATTTGATCCCCTGTATATATATGCACAGCTGCATGTGGGTTTGAGCACTTCCTGCCTGTTTAATACCGCGCCATTCTTTTCCGTTTTAATATATACATCTTTCATATTTCTGTTACCGAAAAAACACAATTTTGGCAATCTACAACATCTTGATTAGTCGGTGTGCAATTTAAGCTAGAAATACCCCCATCATTTTCTGGGGTTTGAAAAACACACTTTTTTGACAAATAAACACTATTTTCAGGCCTTGCAGCATCAGCACGTGTGAAATTACAGGCTTATATACTGCTGTCAAATTCAGTTGTTAAACAAACACCCGTTTGGGCACAAAAAATTTAGTTGGCAGCCTTTGATGCAGATGTCATTGTGAGATACACCCTTAATACATTTGGGTTACATTCAAAGATTTTAAATACCGCCATTTGGTGCACCAATATTGAATTCAGGCCTACACTGGTTCAGGCCCTGTGAGATACACCCTCTACATACAGGGGTTTGAATCAGGCATTTGAAATACAGCCATTTTGTGCAAAGATATATTTACTTTAGGCCTACGCTGGTTCAGGCCCTGTGAGATACCCCTCTACATACAGGGGTTTAATTCAGGGATTTGAAATACAGCCATTTGAAATACAGCCATTTTGTGCAAAGATATATTTACTTTAGGCCTACACTGGTTCAGGCCATATGAGAAACCCCCTCTACATAGAGGGGTTTGAATCAGGGATTTGAAATACAGCCATTTTGTGCAAAGAAGTATTTACGCCAGGCCTACACTGGTTCAGGCCCTGTGAGATACTCCCTCTACATTCAGGGGTTTGATTCAGAGATTTGAAATACAGCCATTTGAAATACAGCCATTTTGTGCAAAGATATATTTACTTCAGGCCTACACTGGTTCAGACCCTGTGAGATACCCCCTCTACATACAGGGGTTTGAATCAGGCATTTGAAATACAGCCATTTGAAATGCAGCCATTTTGTGCAAAGATATAATTACTTCAGGCCTACACTGGTTCGGGCCCTGTGAGATACTCCCTCCACATACAGGGGTTTGATTCAGGGATTTGAAATACAGCCATTTGAAATACAGCCATTTTGGGCAAAGAAATATTTACTTCAGGCCTACACTGGTTCAGACCGTGTGAGATACTTCATCTACATACAGGGGTTTGATTCAGGGATTTAAAATACAGCCATTTGAAATACAGCCATTTTGTGCAAAGATATATTTACTTCAGGCCTACACTGGTTCAGGCCCTGTGAGATACCCCTTCTACATACAGGGGTTGGAATCAGGCATTTGAAATACAGCCATTTGAAATACAGCCATTTAGGGCATATAAATATTTACTTCAGGCCTACACTGGATCAGGCCCTGTGAGATACTCCCTCTACATACAGGGGTTTGATTCAGGGATTTGAAATACAGCCATTTTAAATACAGCCATTTTGGGCAAAGAAAGATTTACTTCAGGCCTACACTGGTTCAGGCCCTGTAAGATATTCCCTCTACATACAGGGGTTTGATTCAGGGATTTGAAATACAGCCATTTGAAATACAGCCATTTTGTGCAAAGATATATTTACTTCAGGCCTACACTGGTTCAGGCCCTGTGAGATACCCAATCTACATACAGGGGTTTGAATCAGGCATTTGAAATACAGCCATTTGAAATACAGCCATTTTGGGCAAAGAAATATTTACTTCAGGCCTACACTGGTTCAGACCGTGTGAGATACTTCATCTACATACAGGGGTTTGATTCAGGGATTTGAAATACAGCCATTTGAAATACAGCCATTTTGTGCAAAGATATATTTACTTCAGGCCTACACTGGTTCAGGCCCTGTGAGATACCCCTTCTACATACAGGGGTTGGAATCAGGCATTTGAAATACAGCCATTTGAAATACAGCCATTTAGGGCATATAAATATTTACTTCAGGCCTACACTGGATCAGGCCCTGTGAGATACAGCCATTTTAAATACAGCCATTTTGGGCAAAGAAATATTTACTTCAGGCCTACACTGGTTCAGACCGTGTGAGATACCCCCTCTACATACAGGGGTTTGAATCAGGGATTTGAAATACAGCCATTTGAAATACAGCCATTTTGGGCAAAGAAAAATTTACTTCAGGCCTACACTGGTTCAGGCCCTGTAAGATATTCCCTCTACATACAGGGGTTTGATTCAGGGATTTGAAATACAGCCATTTGAAATACAGCCATTTTGTGCAAAGATATATTTACTTTAGGCCTACACTGGTTCAGGCCCTGTGAGATACCCAATCTACATACAGGGGTTTGAATCAGGCATTTGAAATACAGCCATTTTAAATACAGCCATTTTGGGCAAATAAATATTTACTTCAGGCCTACACTGGTTCAGGCCCTGTGAGATACCCCCTCTACATACAGGGGTTTGAATCAGGCATTTGAAATACAGCCATTTGCAATACAGCCATTTTGTGCAAAGAAATATTTAATTTAGGCCTACACTGGTTCAGACCGTGTGAGATACACCCTTTACATACTGTCGTTCTATTCTACTATTAATTAAACACCCATTTAGAGCAAGATCCTAAATTCGAAAAATATGAGAAGAGCGTCAAATAAGGGACGTGGCCCAGGTCGTGGTGCTGCTGGTGGAGCTCCTGTTGCAAGGAGAGGACGTGGTTGATCTGTGCCAGCTACACGCACAAGTGAAACCCCTTCCTCAGGTGCGAGTAGGCGACAAAACCTGCAGCGGTATTTGGTCGGGCCTAATGCTGCTCTACGAATGGTGAGGCCTGAACAAGTACAGGTGAAAGTAGATTGGGTTTCTGACAGTGGATCCAGTACCTTCACATTGTCTCCCACCCAGTCTCCTGCTGAAAGACCACAGTTGGCACCTGCAGCCGATGTCCATCAGTCTTTCACCTCACCGCCTTGCAAATCAGCCAAGCAGTCTGAGCCCCAAGTCATGCAGCAGTCTCTTCTGCTTTTTGATGACTCAGTTAGTAGGGTTTCCCAGGGCTATCCACCTAGCCCTGCCCCAGAAGTGGAAGAGATTGAGTGCACCGATGCCCAACCACTTATCTTTCAAGATGAGTACATGGGAGGACCATCGCAGCACGTCTCGGATGATGGCGAAACACAGGTGCCAACTGCTGGGGCTTTCGAAAGTGTGCAGACCGACAAGGAAGGCAGGGGTGAAGACTGGATGGAAGATGATGTGGAGGACGATGAGGTCCTCAAACCCACATGGAATCAAGGTCATGCGAGTGACCGATGTAGTTCGGAGGAATGGGCAGTGGTTGCACAGAGCCACCAGCATGGCAGAAGAAGGAGCAGGGTGCAAAAGCAGAGCGGTCGTCTTCTAGACAGTACGCCTCCTACTGCCCACCGCAGCAAGGGACTGAGCACACCAAAGCCAGCTCCAAGGAGTTCCTTGGCGTGGCAGTTCTTCAGACAATGTGCTGTCGACAAGACACGAGTGGTTTGCACGCTGTGCAATCAGAGCCTGAAGCGAGGCATAAACGTTCTCAACCTGAGCGCAACCTGCATGACCAGGCATTTAAGTGCAAAGCACGAGCTGCAGTGGAGTAGACACCTCAAAAACCAAGAAAGGTCTCTGGCTCCTCCTGCTTCCTCTTCTGCTACAGTCGCAGCCTCTTCATCCACCTCTGGAGTGACAGTGCCACTTGGCACCACGCAAACAGAGGATCTGCCAGCAAAACTAACACCTGGGTCACCAAGCATCTCCACAATGTCCCACGGAAGCGTTCAGCTCTCCATATCCCAAACGCTGGAGAGGAAGAGGAAGTACCCCCCTACCCACCCGCGATCCCTAGCCCTGAATGCCAGCATTTCTAAATTACTGGCCTTTGAAATGCTGTCATCCGTCTGGTGGAGACGGATAGTTTTAAAGACTTTATGGCGGTGGCTGTCCCACTGTCACAACCAGACAGCTGAGAAGCTCTGACAGGAGCCTTCCAGATCCTCCTCCTTGAGTTTCTTTGTTTTGGTTTCAGTTCCTCATCTCGTTAGTCTATCTCAGCTGTCATGCAGTTGGACTGATTGCTTCCCTTTAAGTTCCTCCCCATAATGCAGTAGTGTGCGGCTTATACAACTTCCTGGAGTGTGTGTGCATGCTGTTCCTTTTTCCCAGTCCTCTGCAAGATAAGTGCTGTTCCTTTATTTGTGATTTTCTGTCTGCTGGATTTTCAGGTGACCCTGACTCCCTCTGTGTCTAGTGTAGGGAGCCGGTGGTCGTGTCCCCTCACTATTGTAGGGTCTTCAGGTATTAGATAGCCGAGGTACGTGGATATGCGCCCATCCACCTTTGGGGTGGTCGCATAGGCTGAGCAGTCAGGGAGAGTGGCAGGTCTCATGCAGGGGTCTCCTTTTTGTTCCTTAGTTGTGGATCCAGTGAGTCATTAATTATATTGCATTGTCTTGTTTCCTGTACACCATCCGTGACACCCACAGTGCCCAGCCGCCACTACTTTTCAAGGCAAGCCATCCCTTCCCTGCACAACTAAGTAGGGTACAAAATCAGGTGTGCACTGCGCAATGCCATCTGTGACAAGGTGCACCTGACTACGGATACGTAGACCAGTAAGCACGGTCAGGGCCGTTATATCTCCATAAGGCCTCTTTCACACGGGCGTTGCGGGAAAATGTGCGCGTGCGTTGCGGGAACACCCACGATTTTTCCGCGCGAGTGCAAAACATTGTAATGCGTTTTGCACTCGCGTGAGAAAAATTGCGCGTGTTTGGTACCCAAACCCGAACTTCTTCACAGAAGTTCAGGTTTGGGATCGGTGTTCTGTAGATTGTATTATTTTCCCTTATAACATGGTTATAAGGGAAAATAATAGCATTCTGAATACAGAATGCATAGTAAACTAGCGCTGGAGGGGTTAAAAAAAAAAATATTTTTTTTTTTAACTCACCTTAATCCACTTGCTGGCGCTGCCGGCATCTCGTCTGTCTCCTTCTGTGCTGAACAGGACCTGTGGTGAGCATTCATTCCAGGACCTTTGATGATGTCACTTCGGTCATCACATGATCCATCACCATGGTAAAAGATCATGTGACGTACCATGTGATGACCGGAGTGACGTCATCAAAGGTCCTGTAACTGTACCTAATGCTCACCACAGATCCTATTCAACAAAGGAGACAGAAGCAGATGCCGGGCACCGCGATCAAGTGGATTAAGGTAAGTTAAATTTTTTTAATTTTTTTTTAACCCCTCCAGCGCTGTTTTACTATGCATTCTGTATTCAGAATGCTATTATTTTCCCTTATAACCGCATCCGCACTTGCTTGAGGATGCTTGCGATTTTCACGCAGCCCCATTCACTTCTATGGGGCCTGCGTTGCGTGAAAAACGCACAAAAAGGAGCATGCTGCGATTTTCACGCAACGCACAAGTGATGCGTGAAAATCACCGCTCATGTGAACAGCCCCATAGAAATGAATGGGTCAGTATTCAGTGCGGGTGCAATGCGTTCACCTCCCGCATCGCATCCGCGCGGAATACTCGCTTGTGTGAAAGGGGCCTAACAGCACACTGGGTAAATGCAGTGGCGGCTGAGCCTGAGGCGGATAGCAGTTTGGCGCATGCCCTTCCACCACCAAGGGTTGCAGGGCGCTTCAGATTGCCTTTTGTTGCTTCCTCCTCCTACTTTGCTTCCTCATCCTCTACCAGCTCCTCATCCGGTCAGCGTAACACCTTCACCACCAACTTCAGCACAGCCAGGGGTAAACAACAGCAGGCAGTTTTAAAACGTATCTGTTTGGGGGACAAACCCCACACCGCGCAGGAGCTGTGGACGGGCCTAGAACAACAGACCGATATTTTAGAGCTGCTGCATAAAGTGCGGGCCGTCTGTGAGCACTTTCGGCGTTCTCACCCTGCTGCTGCTCGCCTGTCAGCGCTGCAGCGTAACTGCGGAATTGCCGCTCACCGCCTCATATGCGACGTGCCCACAAGGTGGAACTCCACCTTGCACATGCTGGCCAGACTGTGCGAGCAGCAGCAGACGATAGTGGAGTTTCAGCTGCAGCACGCACGGGTGAGTCGCTCGGCGGAACAGCACCACTTCACCACCAATGACTGAGCCTCCATGCGAGACCTGTGTTCCTTGTTGCGCTGTTTCGAGTACTCCACTAACATGGCCAGTGCCAATAACGCCGTTCTCAGCATTACTATCCCACTTCTATGCTTCCCTGAAAAAACGCTCCTGGCGATGATGGAAGAGTATGTGGCACAGGAGGAGGAAGAGGGATCATTTTGTAGGGTTTCCGGCCAGTAATTCCCAAGTGGCTCAGAGGGTGGGTTCCTGCACCCACAAACCCAAGCTACACAATTTTCCAGCCAGGGCACAGTTCTGGAGGATTAGGAGGTGGAGGATGAGGAGATGAAGGAGGAGGAACCATGTTCACAGCAGGGTGGAACTCAGACCAGCTCATGGCCATCACTGGTGCGTGGATGGGGGGATACAGAGGACACAGACGATACAACTCCCACAGAGGACAGCTTTTCGTTGCCTCTGGGCAGCCTGGCACACAAGAGCGATTACATGCTGCAGTGTCTCCGCAACGACCGCCGAGTTGCCCACTTTCTATCTTGTGCTGATTACTGTGTGGCCACTCTGCTGGATCCCCGTTACAAGGACAGTGTACCGTCCTTAATTCCGTCACTGGAGCGTGATCGTAAAATGCGCGAGTACAAGCGCGCGCTGGTATACGCGCTGCTGGTGGCATTCCCACCTGACAGCGGGGGCACAGTGGAAGCACAAGGCGAAGGCAGAGGATGAGGAAGAGGTCGCCAACGCAGCTGGGGCACCACCAGCACCTCAGAAGGAAGGGTTAGCATTGCCGAAATGTGGAAAAGCTTTGTCTGCACGCCACAACAACCAGCACCACCAGCTTATATGGAACGTCTTAGCAGGAGGCAGCATTTCACCAACATGGTGGAGCAGTATGTGTGCACACGCTTACACGTACTGAATGACGGGTCTGCCCCCTTAAACTTCTGGGTCTCAAAATTGGGCACATGGCCTGAGCTTGCCCTTTACGACTTGGAGGTGCTGGCCTCCCCTGCAGCCAGTGTATTATCTGAACGTGTGTTTAGCACGGCAGGGGGCGTCTTCACAGACAAGCGCAGCTGCCTGTCCACAGCCAATATGGACAAGCTCACGTTCATTAAAATGAACCAGGCATGGATCCCTCAGGACTTGCCGTACCTTGTGCAGAATAGACATGTATACCGGCACTAAGCAGACATTGTTATACTGCAGCGCAATTGCTCATGTTTGTATTTTGGATATATCACACTCTTTTGGAGTGTAGCTTAATTTTACAAAATTAAATTAAAACCAAAAACCTGTGTTGGCTATCTCGTCCTCCTCCACCGCCGCTTCCACCTACTCTGCTACGTCCACCGCCTCCTAAAACTCCTACTCCATATGGAACTCCACCTCATAAATTCATATTTTTTTTTGTACGTGTTTTATTTTATATAATTTCACTACTTTTTCATTTACATTTTCGGGTGAAATTCACCAATTTTTGGGTGTATAGTACCGCTACTATACCTAGTAGACCGGTAAAAAAATAAAATAAAATTGTCAGTTGCATTTTCTGGCGAAATAAACAAATTTTTGGGTGTATAGTACCACTGCCATACCTAGTAGACAGGTAAAAAAATAAAAATAAATTATCAGTTATATATTCTGGTGAAATTCACCAATTTTTGGGTGTGATGTACCATTCCTCTACCTAGTTGACAGCTTAATACATTTTAATAATTTTTCTGTTACATTCTTGGGTTGACATTATACAATTTTAGACGTGAATAAACACCTGCTATGCATAGGTGACAGGGAATAAAATTTTATAAATTATTCAGTAATTAATGCACACCACATCCTTTCATTCAATGCTTAAACTTTGAAAAGTTGTCACACTTTTATGCTTTAATAATTTCTCCCATATTTTAACTCTAATTTTAAATTTGAAAAAATGAATCCTCCCTTGGATGTGGTCTCTCTTTCTCACGCTCCCTCTCTGGCCTGGAACCTGGATTCCCTGCCCCCCGTGATCACCATGGTAGGCGCATAAAAGAACATCGAAAGTTGATAGAGCAGATATCAAATTGGATCGTGAACATCACGGGGATGTGCGACATGGTGGGGCAGTAAGTGTGCATATGCATACAAGAACTGACTGATAGGGGTCAACCCCTGCAACTTCTGGGTCTCCAAATTAGGCACATGGCCTGAGCTTGCCCTTTACCTCTTGGAGGTGCTGGCCTGCCCTGCAGCCAGTGTATTGTCTGAACGTGTGTTTAGCATGACTGAAGGGGGTTATCACAGGTTATATTTCCCAATGTTTTGTGGTGTACCCTAATTTAAAAAAAACTGTGTGGGCTACCTCCTCCTCCATTTCCGCCGCTTCCACCTACACCACCACATCCACCGCCTCCTCAACCTCCTACGCCATATGGACCTGGTCCTCCTAGATCAAGATTATTATTTTTTATTTTTATGTATTTTATGTTATTTAGTCATTTTCCTATCCACATTTGTTTGCAGAGCACTTGCCATGCTCTTAACCACATTTTGACGCCATTTGCAGCCCTCTAGCCCTTTCCATGACATTTTTACAGCCATTTTAGTGCTCAAAAGTTCGGGTCCCTATTGACTTCAATGGGGTTCGGGGTCAAGTTCGGGTCCCGAACTCAAACTTTTTTCAGAAGTTCCGCCGAACCCGTCGAACCCGAACATCCAGGTGTCCGCTCAACTCTACTTGCGACTACAAGGGAATCGCCGGTGTGGTAATTGATCCTGCTGTAAGTTCAACCCTCAGTGGAAAAATTTCTGTCCTTTGGTGGGTTACAACACCGTGTCAACACGGTTAATTACATGCAAAAGCTAATTTGTGGTTTACCTGATATTGTGTATATGCAATAGATTTTATATATGTAAGACTATCAGATGCCTACATGAAAGAATTTGTGAACACATAAATTCAATTGTTACAGGAAAAGGGTGTCCTAGCCTTAATAACCATATAATGAAGGAAATAGTGATGTGTTAAAGTTCGCAGGCATAGAAATTGTAATGCACCACCCACAAGGGGGAGACAGACATAAAGAGCTTTTCAGGAGAGAGCCATGGAAACCTGCCTTCTGCCAGATGAACACGATGACGGCACGGTGGAAGGGTGAATGGAGGACAAATTAGAGGAGAGAGGAGAAGGAGAAGAGGCAGGACGTAGAGCACTGGGAGTGTAGCTTTGTGGGTTCTGACGGCGTTGCTCCCACTGGGCTCGGTGATGGGATGCCAGGTGCCTTCTTAAGGTGGTCGTCCCTAGGTGAGTGTTGGGCTTAACGCAACTTATGTGTTGACAGCACAGACTGCAGATGGCAACACTATTGTTAGCAGCTGACACATTAAAAAAAAAAGTCAACACTGCGGTGCCATGTGCCGGCGTCCTGGGATCTCAAGATGTGACCGTGCATGGTGGATGGCTCGCTCCAGATACATTTGCAGTCTACTTTTTGCCTCCTGTGCACTGCAAGTTCTGTCTGCTTCTCCTCCTTCTCCTCCCTATCTGCTGCTCCGTCTCTCTCTCTGAGCTCCCCACCTCTTCCTATATTGTGGGCATCCATGTAACGTCCATCGACACGTCATCATCGTCACCTTCACCACCACTGACATTAGAGATCTCAGAGTAGGCAGAAACAGCGGGGACCACCCTTCTTGGACTGATCTGGGTACTGTAGTCAGACCGCTGGGTGGCGGCCGTTGCTACTTCCTCTTCCTCATCCAATGCCAAGAATGGCTGCTCATCGGTAGGGTCTGGGAATGGATGGGGAATTAATTCCTCTGATTAGAGTGGAGGGGCTATGGTTGTGATGGTGGTGGCGTCTTTGGGTGTGCACACATCAGAGAGTGAAGAAGGTGCAGATACAGAGGATGAGGAGGGTGCAGAAGCGGAAGGCTTTATGAGCCACTCAACCAACTCTGGTGCGTCCTTTGACGTAATCGCACGCACCTTCTCTAACTTCCCACTTAGGCTCCGGCCTGGTGCACCTGCCCGACCCCTCCCACTCCTGCGGAATGGCCTGCCTCTTCCTCTGCCTGTCATTTTCAAAATTACCCTGTGTCAAAGTCCCTAGAGAAGAGCAGTATTTGTAGAAGCAGGTCTTAATCAGTATTTTGTGGAAGCCGTTATATCGCACCTCTCAATCAGTAATTTGTGGAAGCAGATATATAGAACCCCTTAATCAGTATTTTGTAGAAGCAGGTATATTGCACCACTCAATCAGTATTTGGTGGAAACAGGTATATAGAACACCTGAATCAATATTTGGTGGAAGCCGGTATATCGCATCCCTCAATCAGTATTTTGTGGAAACAGGAATATAAAACACCCGAATCAATATTTGGTGGAAGCAGGTATATTGCACCCCTCAATCTGTATTTTGTGGAAGCAGGTATATCAAACCACTTAATCAGCATTTTGTGGAAGCCGGTGTATCGTAGGCCTCTATCAATATTTAGTAGAAGCAGGTATATTGCACTCCTTAATCATTACTTTGTGGTAGCAGGTATATCGTACCCCTCAATCAGTATTTTGTGGAAGCAGATATATAGAACCCCTTAATCAGTATTTTGTAGAAGCAGGTATATCGCACCCCTCAATCAGTATTTTGTGGAAACAGGTATATAGAACACCTTAATCAATATTTGGTGGAAACAGGTATATCGAACCCTTCAATCTATAATTTATTGAAGCATGTATATCAAACCCCTTAATCAGTATTTTGTGGAAGCAGGTATATCGCACCCCTTAATCAGTATTTTTTGGAAACAGGCATATCAAACCCCTTAATCAGTATTTTGTGGAAGCAGGTATATCGCACCACTTAATCAGTATTTTGGAGAAGCAGCTATATCGCACCCCTCAATCAGTATTTTGTGGAAACAGATATATAGAACACCCGAATCAATATTTGGTGGAAGCAGGTATATCACACCCATCAATCTGTATTTTGTGGTAGCAGGTATATCAAACCCCTTAATCAGTATTTTGTAGAAGCAGGTTTATCGCACACCTCAATCAGTATTTTGTGGAAACAGGTATATACAGTAGAACACCTGAATCAATATTTGGTGGAAGCAGGTATATCGCACTCCTCAATCAGTATTTTGTGGAAACAGGTATATTGAACACCTGAATCAATATTTGGTGGAAGCAGGTATATCGCACTCCTCGATCTGTATTTTGTGGAAGCAGGTATCTCAAACCCCTTAATCAGTATTTTGTGGAAGCAGTTATATCGCACCCCTCAATGAGTATTTTGTGGAAGCAGGTATATCACACCCCTCAATCAGTATTTTGTAGAAGCTGGTATATCGCACCCCTCAATCAGTATTTTTTGGAAGCAAGTATATAGAACCCCTTAATCAGTATTTTGTAGAAACAGGTATATCGCACCCCTCAATCAGTTTTTTGTGCAGACAGGTATATAGAACCCTGAATCAATATTTGGTGGAAGAAGATATATCGCACCCCTCAATCTGTATTTTGTGAAAGCAGGTGTATAAAACCCCTTAATCAGTATTTTGTGGAAGCAGGTATATCGCACCCCTCAATTAGTATTTTGTGGAAGCAGGTATATAGAACCCCTTAATCAGTATTTTGTAGAAGCAGGTATATCGCACCCCTCAATCAGAATTTTGTGGAAACAGGTATATAGAACCCCTGAATCAATATTTGGTGGAAGCAGGTATATCACACCCCTCAATCAGTATTTTGTGGAAGCCGGTGTATCGTAGGCCTCAATCAATATTTGGTGGAAGCAGTTATATCGTACCCCTCAATCAGTATTTGGTGGAAGCCGGGGTATTGCAGGCCTCAATCAATATTTGATGGAAGCAGGTATATCGCACCCCTCAATCAGTATTTTGTGGAAGATGCTATATCGCAGGCCTTCATAAATATTTGGTGGAAGTAGGTATATTGCACCCCTTAATCAGTATTTTGTGGAAGCAGGTATATCACACCCCTCAATCAGTGTTTTGTAGAAGCAGGTAAACTCACCTAAAGAATTATTAGGAACACCTGTTCTATTTCTCATTAATGCAATTATCTAGTCAACCAATCACATGGCAGTTGCTTCAATGCATTTTGGGATGTGGTCCTGGTCAAGACAATCTCCTGAACTCCAAACTGAATGTCAGAATGGGAAAGAAAGGTGATTTAAGCAATTTTGAGCGTGGCATGGTTGTTGGTGCCAGACGGGCCGGTCTGAGTATTTCACAACCTGCTCAGTTACTGGGATTTTTACGCACAACCATTTCTAGGGTTTACAAAGAATGGTGTGAAAAGGGAAAAACATCCAGTATGCGGCAGTCCTGTGGGCAAAAATGCCTTGTGGATGCTAGAGATCAGAGGAGAATGGGCCGACTGATTCAAGCTGATAGAAGAGCAACGTTGACTGAAATAACCACTCGTTACAACCAAGGTATGCAGCAAAGCATTTGTGAAGCCACAACACGCACAACCTTGAGGCGGATGGGCTACAACAGCAGAAGACCCCACCGGGTACCACTCATCTCCACTACAAATAGGAAAAAGAGGCTACAATTTGCACGAGCTCACCAAAATTGGACTGTTGAAGACTGGAAAAATGTTGCCTGTCTGATGAGTCTCGATTTCTGTTGAGACATTCAAATGGTAGAGTCCGAATTTGGCGTAAACAGAATGAGAACATGTATCCATCCTCTGATGGCTACTTCCAGCAGGATAATGCACCATGTCACAAAGCTCGAATTATTTCAAATTGGTTTCTTGAACATGACAATGAGTTCACTGTACTAAAATGGCCCCCACAGTCACCAGATCTCAACCCAATAGAGCATCTTTAGTATGTGGTGGAACGGGAGCTTCGTGCCCTGGATGTGCATCCCTCAAATCTCCATCAACTGCAAGATGCTATCCTATCAATATGGGCCAACATTTCTAAAGAATGCTATCAGCACCTTGTTGAATCAATGCCACGTAGAATTAAGGCAGTTCTGAAGGCAAAAGGGGGTCCAACACAGTATTAGTATGGTGTTCCTAATAATTCTTTAGGTGAGTGTATATCAAACCTGTTAATCAGTATTTTGTGAAAGCAGGTATATCACACCCCTCAATCTGTATATTGTGGAAGCAGGTATATTAAACCCCTTAATCAGTATTTTGTGGAAGCAGTTATATCGCACCCCTCAATAAGTATTTTGTGGAAGCAGGTATATCGCACCCCTCAATCAGTAATTTGTAGAAGCAAGTATATTGCACCCCTCAATCAGTAATTTGTGGAAACAGGTATATAGAACACCTGAATCAATATTTGTTGGAAGCAGGTATATCGTACCCCTCAATCAGTATTTTGTGCAGACAGGTATATAGAACCCCTGAATCAATATTTGGTGGAAGCAGATATATCGCACCCCTCAATCAGTATTTTGTGGAAGCCGGTGTATCGCAGGTCTCAATCAATATTTGGTGGAAGCAGGTATATCGCACCCCTCAATCAGTATTTTGTGGAAGCAGGTATATAGAACACCCTTTGCAAATAGTTGTTCCAATAACGCTTGTCCCTCTATATACCTGCGGTATCGCAGCAGAACCACACACAACTGCTGCACAATACAAATGCACTATAATATACTTTCTATGTTAGAAAGTATATTCTAAGTATAACACACCCCTCAGTATATCACACCTATCAATAGCACACCTATACCTGTCCTTAAAAGGACGTTTGTGGCCCTATTAGCTAGCATTTGGTGTCCCTAACAGTCTGTCCCTGCTCCACAAAGCAACCTCTCCCTACACTGGCAAAACACAAAATGTAAAATGGCTGCCAGATCGAGTTCTGTTATAGAGTAAGGGTGTGTCCATGTGCTGAAACGTCTCAATTGGCTGTCCTGTCCCACCTGATGGATGTGTCATAAGTCAAAGTTTGGCTCAATGCAAAAGAATATGGCGCATGCGAACATCGCCATTTGTTCGCATGTTCGGCGAATCGTAAACGATCAAAGTTCGCTGCGAAACGACCGCCGGGCGAACTGCAAGGCCATATTTACTGAGAATGCATTTTTCTGTTTGTACTGAAATAGGCCACTAAACGCTTTCAACACATATAACTGCCGCCAACGTGAACTGAGAATGCATTTTTCTGTTTGTACTGAAATAGGCTGCTAAAAGCTTTCAACACATATAACCGCTGCCGACGTGAACTAGAATGTATTTTTCTTTTTGTACTGAAACAGTCCACTAAACGCTTTCAACACATTTAACCGCCGCCGATGTGTACTGAGAATGTATTTTTCTTTTTGTACTGAAATAATCCACTAAATGCGTTCAGCACATATAACTGCTGCCGACGTGAACTGAGAATGCATTTTTTTGTTTGTACTGAAATAGGCCACTAAACGCCTTCAACACATATAACTTCTGCCGAAGTGAATTGAGAATGTATTTTTCTTTTTGTACTTAAATACAAAATAACACATATAACTGCTACACTGACTGACTGCTACCGTCGCTATTTCCGTGAACCCTTGCACCACTACTTACGGGGTAGGTAGGCTGCTGCGAAGCAGGTGCTCAACTCTGGGCACATTTGGCTCTCGACCTCCCACTGCTGCCAACCTGCTTACTCCCAGCCATGCTTTCAACACATAAAACCGCCGACGTGAACAGAAAATATATTTTTCTTTTTGTACTAAAATACGCCGGTAGACGCTATCAGCAGAAATAAATGCACCAGTGAAGTGCGTATATATTTTTCTTTCTGTACTGAAATAGGCTATTGAACGCTTTTGCCACAAATATGTGCACCAGTGAAGTGCGTATATATATTTTTTCTGTACTGAAATAGGCCACTAAACCCTTTTGCCACAAATATCTGCACCAGTGAAGTGCGTATATTTTTTTCTTTCTATAACGAAATAGGCCACTGAACGCTTTTGCCACAAATAAGTGCACCAGTAAAGTGTGTATATATTTTTCTTTTTTTACTGTAATACGCCCCTATACGCTTTCAACAGAAATAACTGCAGAAGTGAACTAAGAATTT
This sequence comes from Bufo bufo, assembly GCF_905171765.1. Classification (NCBI taxonomy): domain Eukaryota; kingdom Metazoa; phylum Chordata; class Amphibia; order Anura; family Bufonidae; genus Bufo; species Bufo bufo. Next base: position 267,413,332 of record NC_053390.1, on the reverse strand, counting down.
ATTTATCTTGTTGGACTAAAATAGGCCACTATATGCTTTGACCAGAAAAAACTTAGAGTGAAGTGCGTATATATTTTTCTTGTAGTACTGAAATACCCCCCATGCGCTTTCCCCAGAAATAACTGCAACAGTGAAGTGCGTATATATTTTTATTGTAGTACTGAAATACGCCCCTATACGCTTTCACCAGAAATAACTGCAACAGTGCAGTGTGTATATTTTTTTAGTTTTTTTTACTGAAATACGCCCCTATACTCTTTCAACAGAAATGACTGCAGAAGTGAACTGAGAATATATTTTTCTTGTTGGACTGAAATACGCCTCTATACGCTTTCCCCAGAAATAACTGCAACAGTGAAGTGCGTATATATTTTTCTTGTAGTACTGAAATACGCCCCTATACGCTTTCACCAGAAATTACTGCAACAGTGCAGTGTGTATATATATTTTTTTACTGAAATACGCCCCTATATGCTCTTACCAGAAATAACTGCAGATGTGAAATGCGCAGTGGCGTAGGGATCGCCACGCCTACGTCACTGGGGGCCGGGGCCGCCGGTGGAGGATTCATGCGGCGAGTGGCGGTGCGATAGGGCGCCCCCACCCCCCGTACCATTGGTGGCAGCGGAAGTTCCGATCGGAGTCCCAGCAGTGTAATTCTGGGGCTCGATCGGTTACCGTGGCAGCCAGGACGCTACTGAAGTCCTGTCTGCCATGGCCAGTTCTGCAGCAATATACTTACATGCGCTGTGGCCGCCTGGCGCTCCTCCTTCTTGTAACTCATCACAGGTCTGTGCGGTGTATTGCTATAAGCATAAGCAATGCGCCGCACAGACCTGTGAGTTACAAGAAGAAGGAGCGTCGGGCGGCCACAGCGCATGTAAGTATGCTGCTGCTGACTAACTGACCATAGCAGACAGGACTTCAGTAGCGTCCTGGCTGCCATGGTAACCGTTCGGAGCCCCAGCATTGCGCTGGAAAATGGCAGAATCTAAAATGGCTGCCGTATTTATAAGGCTGTGACATCACAGGGCATGCTGGCTGCTGATTGGCTGCATGCAGTCATGTCAATCTGGGTGATCCCGCCTTCCCAGAGTTCCTTGCCCCATGACCTCAGTCCTCACACGTGTAGCCGCCATTTTAGGAAAATTGTGATTCGTTACCACGAAGCACGAGGAAATTTGCATTCGTTGCGAATCAAATTTTTCCTGAAATTCGGATCATATTCCAGTTCATCAGCTACGATTTGCTCATCTCTATACATCGCCATCAGGCACATCCAAGGGATGGTCAATAGCGATTCATAAAAACACCCCTCTGGTGGTGCATTCAACCCTCAAGGAAAATGACGGACGCTATTTATTCATTAAGAGGACACTGGGCACACAAAGAAAAACACTGGGCTACATGTACACTCCCAATGTAGCACAAGCTGATTGGTTGGAGCGCACCTTGTCGCTGTTTCAATCATTTGCAGAAGGAGTAGTAATCCTAGGAGGGGATATTAATGTTGCTTTAAACCCTACAGCAAGGTCTTCCTCTGTATCCCAGACAGCTCTGCGAAAGATTAAGATACAACTAGCAAATACAGGGCTTGTTGATGTCTGGAGAGCACTACATCCAACAGCTAAAGACTACATGTTCTACTCGGTAGCCCATATATCCAGAGGTTAGACTACTTGTTTGTCCCTCCACAATTGCTCTCAGACTTCAATAGGCAACATACTGCTATCTGATCGCGCCCCAGTGTTTCTGGCAATTAAGGGTGGCGTCCCTTCCTAGGCCTCACTTTACTTGGAACACAATGGGAAAAGTTCACCAATTGATACCTTCTGGCGCAAAGACACGACCTCAGTAAATAAATAAAGGGTCTTTATTGATGAGTGATAACGCGTTTCCGAGTCAGTACACTCATTTTTCAAGTCTAAAAAATCACAAATTTAAAGGGGGGGTTTTTTGTACAAAAGTAAGTAGAATGTATACACACATAGTTATTATATAAAAATAAAAATAAATATATACATAAAAATCTGTGCACACACAAAAGTAAATAAATACGTGGTTGGGAGAGATTAATATTGTCCACGCATGTATAGAAATATATCATAAATGAGGACGGAAATTAAATAGTAGTAAAAAGAGCATGTAGATATATATATATATATATACAAACAGGATTTCAAAAAAGTTGGGACACTATACAAATCTTGAATAAAAACTGAATGCAATGATGAGGAGGTGCCAACTTCTAATATTTTATTCAGAATAGAACATAAATCACGGAACAAACGTTTAAACTGAGAAAATGTACCATTTTAAGGGAAAAATATGTTGAATCAGAATTTCATGGTGTCAACAAATCCCAAAAAAGTTGGGACAAGGCCATTTTCAGCACTGTGTGGCATCTCCCCTTCTTCTTACAACACTCAACAGACGTCTGGGGACCAAGGAGACCAGTTTCTCAAGTTTAGAAATAGGAATGCTCTCCCATTCTGGTCTAATACAGGCCTCTAACTGTTCAATCGTCTTGGGCCTTCTTTGTTGCACCTTCCTCTTTATGATGCGCCAAATGTTCTCTATAGGTGAAAGATCTGGACTGCAGACTGGCCATTTCAGTACCCGGATCCCTCTCCTACGCAGCCATGATGTTGTGATTGATGCAGAATGTAGTCTGGCATTATCTTGTTGAAAAATGCAGGGTCTTCCCTGAAAGAGATGACGTCTGGATGGGAGCATATGTTGTTCTAGAACCTGAATATATTTTTCTGCATTGATGGTGCCTTTCCAGACATGCAAGCTGCCCATGCCACACGCACTCATGCAACCCCATACCATCAGAGATGCAGGCTTCTGAACTGAGTGTTGATAACAACTTGGGTTGTCCTTGTCCTCTTTGTTCCGGATGACATGGCGTCCCAGATTTCCAAAAAGAACTTTGAATCGTGACTCGTCTGACCACAGAACAGTCTTCCATTTTGCCACACTCCATTTTAAATGATCCCTGGCCCAGTGAAAACGCCTGAGCTTGTGGATCTTGCTTAGAAATGGCTTCTTCTTTGCACTGTAGAGTTTCAGCTGGCAACGGCGGATGGCACGGTGGATTGTGTTCACTGACAATGGTTTCTGGAAGTATTCCTGAGCCCATTCTGTGATTTCCTTTACAGTAGCATTCCTGTTTGTGGTGCAGTGTCGTTTAAGGGCCCGGAAATCACGGGCATCCAGTATGGTTTTACGGCCTTGACCCTTACGCACAGAGATTGTTCCAGATTCTCTGAATCTTCGGATGATGTTATGCACAGTTGATGATGATAGATGCAAAGTCTTTGCAATTTTTCGCTGGGTAACACCTTTCTGATATTGCTCCACTATCTTTCTGCGCAACATTGTGGGAATTGGTGATCCTCTACCCATCTTGGCTTCTGAGAGACACTGCCACTCTGAGAAGCTCTTTTTATACCCAATCATGTTGCCAATTGACCTAATTAGTGTTAATTGGTCTTCCAGCTCTTTGTTATGCTCAAATTTACTTTTTCCAGCCTCTTATTGCTACTTGTCCCAACTTTTTTGGGATTTGTTGACACCGTGAAATTTTGAATCAACGTATTTTTCCTTTAAAATGATACATTTACTCGGATTAAACGTTTGATCTGTCATCTACGTTCTATTACAAATAAAATATTGACATTTGCCATCTCCACATCATTGCATTCAGTTTTTATTCACAATTTGTTTAGTGTCCCAACTTTTTTGGAATCCGGTTTGTATATATATATATATGAGAATATATGAAAACACATATACACATACAACCACTATTGGTAATATAAAATAAACTAAAATACCATAAGTATAATAATATATACTAATATTGATAATCATCATAATATAAAATACCATAAGTATAATAATATATACCCATAATGATCATAATATTATCATAATATACCTATAATCATCATAATATTAACACCAATAGTAATAATGTCGCCATACATTCACAAATCCACATATTGTCAATTTGAATGTCACAACCTGCTCAATAGTAGTGGAAAAAATGGCTGATCCATTTGCAAATACATATCCACTGTATAATGTTAGAAGGGGGCACTGGATGGCCAACACAAAGGACCATAGTGGATGGAGAATCTCATTAGCTTAGTACATATATGTATAAATGAATAATTTAATACATAAATAAATCCAGATTCTCACAACTTCATAGGTAAGGTAAAAATATAAAAATATATAAACATATAAAAATATATATACATATATATATATATATATATATATATATATATATATATATATATATGGACAGCTTTCACATGATTCTATTAATGTATAAAAATGTATAAAATATATTGTATAAAGTATAAAATATAAAAAATATAAAAAATAAAAACAAACATTACCTATGCTACCTATGCTAAATGTAGTGGCGGCTGGGCCCCAGGCGGAGAGCTGTTTGGCGCACGTCCTTCCGCCGCCAAGGATCGCAGGGCAACATTCTTTGCCTCCTGTCTCCTCCTCCTCCTACTCAGCTTCCTCCTCCTCTTCTTCCACCTGCTCATCCAGTCAGCCACACACCATCACCACCAACTTCAGCACAGCACGGGGTAAAATAAATAAATAAATTCATGGGGAATATATATCAAGGATGTGAACCCAAATAAAATAAAATATACTGATGGAGTGGCATAACAGGGATGTGGGCCCAGAGCAATTGCTGATAAGGTGACATAAAGCGAAAATTACAAGGCTAACATGAGGAAATAAGGAGATAAAGAGAAGTATAGCTGCTGGTGGTACCTGTGGGGTCCGTGCTGGGGCTAGAAGCGCGGCCTTGCACGCCTGCAGGAAAGCGGGCTTAGAAGAGCAGGAGGGAAAGGGGCGGAGTTTGGGATTGAAAGCTGCTCGGTCCGTCGGATCGGAGCTGTCATTGTAAACAGCGCATGTGCCGAGCGCTATGTTGAGTACAGGCTCCCTGAATAGCGTACGCACACAGGGAGACTGCCGGGCATAGTGATAACTAGGTGATGAAACGGAGTGATGGGGAATGGTATGGGGGAACATGGAAACTAGAGGGATTCCTTGATTATTTAGCAGGGAAATTTGGGCAGAAATGAACATGATGGTAGGGAATACAGATCTACAGAGCCAATTTATTTTGGATGCAATAGATTTCGCTCTCAACCATAATATCTTTACCTTTGGAAATAAAATATTTAAGCAAATAAAATGGGCACACATTTTGCGCCGAGTTTCGTAAATTTGCATATGGGTCTATTTGAGACCCAATATATTTATAATAAACACCCATGGCACAATTAATTGATTTTCTACAGGAGGTACATTGACGATTTGTTACTAATTTGGGATGGAAATGTGGAAGACGCTGCCAACTTCACGTCTCACCTGAACAACAATACATTTAATCTTACCTTTACCGCAAACTATTCAAAGGTGGCCATAGAATACCTGGATTTGGTCCTATCCTCAAAAGGAAACACTATAGAGACCAAAACATTTTTTTAAAAAGTTGACGGTAATAGCTATTTGGATTACCAGAGTTCCCATCACAAAAAATGGAAAAATAATATTCCATTTAGTCAGTTCAAGCGCATACGCAGGAATTGCACTAAGGATGAAGATTTTTGAAACCAAAGCCAAGTCATCAAAAGAAGATTTCAAAAGAAAGGGTATCCTAGTGAAATTATAGACGCAGCCTAACAGCGAGCCCAGGAGCACACCCAACTAGACTAGATGACTTAAAAGCCACGGAAATTTTTAATCTACTTTCATCACGACATACAATACTAATCACAATACTCTGCGGAATACCCTTAATAAACATTGGCATATTTTACAGGCGGATCCCTTTTTAAAAAAACACATTCAACAAAAACCTCAAATAACATTCAGGAGGGCTTACCACTTTTTCCCCCAATTACTTGGAAGCTACAAATGTAGGCATTGCCGTTGCAAATGTTGCTTGAACATTTCTTCTCGGATCAAAAAATTTTCAAGTAATTCTACAGGAGAGCAATTTGAGATAAAATCTTTTTTAAATTGCTCCTCGAGCTACGTCATTTACCTATTAGAATGTACATGCGGACTACAATACATAGGCCACACTACTCAAGCGTTGAGGGAAAGGATCAACAAACACCGCTGGAATATAACAAATGGTTTTACCAAACATGGTGTATCCAGGCATTTCCTCCAAGTCCATAATAAAGACCCGACAAACCTTTCTATAACTTCAATTGAACAAATTCCAGCTACCCACTCGAACCGGTTTCAGAAATTGAGACGGAAAGAAATGTTTTGGATTTTTAAGATGCAAATTATAGAACCTTATGGTCTAAACCAGTGTTTCCCAACCAGTGTGCCTCCAGCTGTTGCAAAACTACAACTCCCAGCATGCACGCACATCCAAAGGCTGTCCGGGCATGCTGGGAGTTGTAGTTTTGCAACAGCTGGAGGCACACTGGTTGGCAAACACTGGTCTAAACGAATCACTGGAGAGCAATTGTTTCTGACCAGTCCTCTCTCAACTACTGGTCCTTGGCTATGTCCTTTCCCTCACCAGCCCACTCCCGTATCAGCCACCGCTTCATTGCAATTCACACTGTCTATGGCCCTCGCCATCACCATACAATATGTTTCTTCGATTATTTGTCCCCTCCGCCACGTGCCATCTATTCAATTTGCCTATATCTCTTGCCGATATTTACCCTTCACAAAGTTCCTTCCCCCCTCACCCCTCCCTTCAATATATCACAGTCCTCCCGCCACCACAGTCCTCCCCCCACCACTCATATTGGCCCATTCACCCAACTACCTGCTCCATCTCACTGGCTCATCCTCTGATTTGTCTCTTTTTGCTGTTTCCTTTCTCTCCTCCACTTTTCCCCCCTTCCCTCTTTCTACTTGTCACCGCTTTACCTATTCAATATCAACTCTCTCCCACTTCAATTGTTTTTACACTATCAGTCTTTGGGTGTATAATCTTATTATATCACTCTTATTCCCTACCATCATGTTCATTTCTGCCCAAATTTCCTTGCTAAATAATCAAGCCATCCCTCTAGTTTCCATGTTCCCCCACACCATTCCCCATCACTCCTTTTCATCACCTAGTTATCACTATGCCCGGCAGTCTCCCTGTGTACGTACGCTATTCAGGGAGCCTGTGCTCGGCACATGCGCTGTTTACAATGACAGTTCCGGTCCGATGGACCGAGCAGCTGTCAATCCCAGACTCCGCCCCTTTCCCTCCTGCTCTTCTAAGCGCGCTTTCCTGCAGGCGTGCAACGCCGCGCTTCAAGCACCAGCACGGACCCCACAGGTACCACCAGCAGCTATACTTCTCTTTATCTCCTTATTTCCTCATGTTAGCCTTGTAATTTTTAGCTTTATGTCACCTTATCAGCAATTGCTCCTGGCCCACATCCCTGTTATGCCACTCCATCAGTATATTTTATTTTATTTGGGTTCACATCCTTGATATATATTCCCCATTAATTTATTTATTTATTTTCCTAAAACCCCAGCCTGTATGGGACCAGTCTTTAAAATTGTTATATATCTTCACATACTTAAGTGTCTTGATCATGCAACCATTTAATTCCCTTATTTCCTATATATGTTTTTATTTTTTATATTTTTTAATTTTTATACTTTATACAATATATTTTATACATTTTTATACATTAATAGAATCATGTGAAAGCTGTCCATATATATATATATATATATACACTCACCTAAAGAATTATTAGGAACACCTGTTCTATTTCTCATTGGCAGTTGCTTCAATGCATTTAGGGGAGTGGTCCTAGTCAAGACAATCTCCTGAACTCCAAACTGAATGTCAGAATGGGAAAGAAAGGTGATTTAAGCAATTTTGAGCGTGGCATGGTTGTTGGTGCCAGACGGGCCGGTCTGAGTATTTCACAATCTGCTCAGTTACTGGGATTTTCACGCACAACCATTTCTAGGGTTTACAAAGAATGGTGTGAAAAGGGAAAAACATCCAGTATGCGGCAGTCCTGTGGGCAAAAATGCCTTGTGGATGCTAGACGTCAGAGGGGAATGGGCCGACTGATTCAAGCTGATAGAAGAGCAATGTTGACTGAAATAACCACTCGTTACAACCGAGGTATGCAGAAAAGCATTTGTGAAGCCACAACACGCACAACCTTGAGGCGGATGGGCTACAACAGCAGAAGACCCCACCGGGTACCACTCATCTCCACTACAAATAGGAAAAAGAGGCTACAATTTGCATGAGCTCACTAAAATTGGACTGTTGAAGACTGGAAAAATGTTGCCTGGTCTGATGAGTCTCGATTTCTGTTGAGGCAATCAAATGGTAGAGTCCGAATTTGGCGTAAACAGAATGAGAACATTTATCCATCCTCTGATGGCTACTTCCAGCAGGATAATGCACCATGTCACAAAGCTCGAATCATTTCAAATTGGTTTCTTGAACATGACAATGAGTTCACTGTACTAAAATGGCCCCCACAGTCACCAGATCTCAACCCAATAGAGCAGGGGTGCACAACCTGCGGCCCGGGGGCCACATGCGGCCCTCAATACCATTCTATGCGGCCCCCAACCACCTGGTAGCAGACATGTATGTCTATGTCTTGTGGCTGCTCACATGAATCTTCAATGTATTGTCCCATTAGATGGGAGTCCTGGAAGTGTAACTAGACATTTATAATATATACTGTATGTTCAATATGCCGTAAATATAGTATTTCACTTGGTAATACCCCTTTAAAGTTTATTTTCGGCCCTTGGAATTGGTTCAGGTTGACAATGTGGCCCCCAACCAGAAAAGGTTGTGCACCCCTGCAATAGAGCATCTTTGGGATGTGGTGAAACGGGAGCTTCGTACCCTGGATGTGCATCCCTCAAATCTCCATCAACTGCAAGATGCTATCCTATCAATATGGGCCAACATTTCTAAAGAATGCTATCAGCACCTTGTTGAATCAATGCCACGTAGAATTAAGGCAGTTCTGAAGGCAAAAGGGGGTCCAACACCGTATTAGTATGGTGTTCCTAATAATTCTTTAGGTGAGTGTATATATATATATATACACTGCTCAAAAAAATAAAGGGAACACTTAAACAACACAATGTAACTCCAAGTCAATCACACTTCTGTGAAATCAAACTGTCCACTTAGGAAGCAGCACTGAGTGACAATCAATTTCACATGCTGTCGTGCAAATGGGATAGACAACAGGTAGAAATTATAGGCAATTAGCAAGACACCCCCAATAAAGGAGTGGTTCTGCAGGTGGTAACCACAGACCACGTCTCAGTTCCTATGCTTCCTGGCTGATGTTTTTGTCACTTTTGAATGCTGGCGGTGCTTTCACTCTAGTGGTAGCATGAGATGGCGTCTACAACCCACACAAGTGGCTCAGGTAGTGCAGCTTATCCAGAATGGCACATCAATGCGAGCTGTGGAAAGAAGGTTTGCTGTGTCTGTCAGCGTAGTGTCCAGAGCATGGAGGCGCTAGTACATCAGGAGACAGGCTAGTACATCAGGTGATGTGGAGGAGGCCGTAGGAGGGCAACAACCCAGCAGCAGGACCGCTACCTCCGCCTTTGTGCAAGGAGGAACAGGAGGAGCACTGCCAGAGCCCTGCAAAATGACCTCCAGCAGGCCACAAATGTGCATGTGTCTGCTCAAATGGTCAGAAACAGACTCCATGAGGGTGATATGAGGGCCCGACGTCCACAGGTGGGGGTTGTGCTTACAGCCCAACACTGTGCAGGACGTTTGGCATTTGCCAGAGAACACCAAGATTGGCAAATTCGCCACTGGCACCCTGTGCTCTTCAGAGATGAAAGCAGGTTCACACTGAGCACATGTGACAGACGTGACAGAGTCTGGTTACGCCGTGGAGAACGTTCTGCTGCCTGCAACATCCTCCAGCATGACCGGTTTGGCATTGGGTCAGTAATGGTGTGGGGTGGCATTTCTTTGGAGGGCCGCACAGCCCTCCATGTGCTCGCCAGAGGTAGCCTGACTGCCATTAGGTACCGAGATGAGATCCTCAGACCTCTTGTGAGACCATATGCTGGTGCGGTTGGCCCTGGGTTCCTCCTAATGCAAGACAATGCTAGACCTCATGTGGCTGGAGTGTGTCAGCAGTTCCTGCAAGACAAAGGCATTGATGCTATGGACTGGCCCGCCCCGTTCCCCAGACCTGAATCCAATTGAGCACATCTGGGACATCATGTCTCACTCTATCCACCAACAGACTGCACCACAGACTGCCCAGGAGTTGGCAGATGCTTTAGTCCAGGTCTGGGAGGAGATCCCTCAGGAGACCATCCGTCACCTCATCAGGAGCATGCACAGGTGTTGTAGGGAGGTCATACAGGCACGTGGAGGCCACACACACTACTGAGCCTCATTTTGACTTGTTTTAAGGACATTACATCAAAGTTGGATCAGCCTGTAGTGTGTTTTTCCACTTTAATTTTGAGTGTGACTCCAAATCCAGACCTCCATGGGTTAAAAAATTTGATTTCCATTTTTTTATTTTTGTGTGATTTTGTTGTCAGCACATTCAACTATGTAAAGAACAAAGTATTTCAGAAGAATATTAAATTAATTCAGATCTAGGATGTGTTATTTATGTGTTCCTTTTATTTTTTTGAGCAGTGTATATATTTTTTATATGTTTATATATTTTTATATTTTTACCTTACCTATGAAGTTGCGAGAATCTGGATTTATTTATTTATTAAATTATTCGTTTATACATATATCTACTAAGCTAATAAAATTCTCCATCCACTATGGTCCTTTGTGTTGGCCATCCAGTGCCCCCTTCTAACATTTTACAGTGGATATGTATTTGCAAATGGATCAGCCATTTTTTCCACTACTATTGACCAGGTTGTGACATTCAAATTGACAGTATGTGGATTTGTGAATGTATGGCGACATTATTACTATTGGTGTTAATATTATGATGATTATCATTATGGGTATATATTATTATACGTATGGTATTTTATATTATGATGATTATCAATATTAGTATATATTATTATACTTATGGTACTTATTATACTTTATTTTATATTACCAATAGTGGTTTTAATTTTATATGTGATTTTATATGTGGTCACGTATACGTGTGTATATGTTACGTGTATATGTGTTTTCATATATTCTCATATATATATACACTGCTCAAAAAAATAAAGGGAACACTTAAACAACACAATGTAACTCCAAGTCAATCACACTTCTGTGAAATCAAACTGTCCACTTAGGAAACAACACTGAGTGACAATCAATTTCACATGCTGTTGTGCAAATGGGATAGACAACAGGTGGAAATTATAGGCAATTAGCAAGACACCCCCAATAAAGGAGTGGTTCTGCAGGTGATGACCTGACCACTTCTCAGTTCCTATGCTTCCTGGCTGATGTTTTGGTCACTTTTGAATGCTGCCGGTGCTTTCACTCTAGTGGTAGCATGAGACGGAGTCTACAACCCACACAAGTGGCTCAGGTAGTGCAGCTTATCCAGGATGGCACATCAATGCGAGCTGTGGTAAGAAGGTTTGCTGTGTCTGTCAGCGTAGTGTCCAGAGCATGGAGGCGCTACCAGGAGACAGGCCAGTACATCAGGAGATGTGGAGGAGGCCGTAGGAGGGCAACAACCCAGCAGCAGGAGCGCTACCTCCGCCTTTGTGCAAGGAGGAACAGGAGGAGCACTGTGAGAGCCCTGCAAAATGACCTCCAGCAGGCCACAAATGTGCATGTGTCTGCTCAAACGGTCAGAAACAGACTCCATGAGGGTGATATGAGGGCCCGACGTCCACAGGTGGGGGTTGTGCTTACAGCCCAACACCGTGCAGGACGTTTGGCATTTGCCAGAAAACACCAAGATTGGCAAATTCGCCACTGGCGCCCTGTGCTCTTCACAGATGAAAGCAGGTTCACACTGAGCACATGTGACAGACGTGACAGAGTCTGGAGACGCCGTGGAGAACGTTCTGCTGCCTGCAACATCCTCCAGCATGACCGGTTTGGCATTAGGTCAGTAATGCTGTGGGGTGGCATTTCTTTGGAGGGCCGTACAGCCCTCCATGTGCTCGCCAGAGGTAGCCTGACTGCCATTAGGTACCGAGATGAGATCCTCAGACCCCTTGTGAGACCATATGCTGGTGCGGTTGGCCCTGGGTTCCTCCTAATGCAAGACAATGCTAGACCTCATGTGGCTGGAGTGTGTCAGCAGTTCCTGCAAGACGAAGGCATTGATGCTATGGACTGGTCCGCCCGTTCCCCAGACCTGAATCCAATTGAGCACATCTGGGACATCACGTCTCGCTCTATCCACCAACGTCACGTTGCACCACAGACTGTCCAGGAGTTGGCAGATGCTTTAGTCCAGGTCTGTGAGGAGATCCCTCAGGAGACCGTCCGCCACCTCATCAGGAGCATGCACAGGCGTTGTAGGGAGGTCATACAGGCACGTGGAGGCCACACACACTACTGAGCCTCATTTTGACTTGTTTTAAGGACATTACATCAAAGTTGGATCAGCCTGTAGTGTGTTTTTCCACTTTAATTTTGAGGGTGACTCCAAATCCAGACCTCCATGGGTTAAAAAATTTGATTTCCATGTTTTTTTTTTGTGTGATTTTGTTGTCAGCACATTCAACTATGTAAAGAACAAAGTATTTCAGAAGAATATTTAATTAATTCAGATCTAGGATGTGTTATTTTTGTGTTCCCTTTATTTTTTTGAGCAGTGTATATATATATATATATATATATCTACATTCACTTTTTACTACTATTTAATTTCCGTCCTCATTTATGATATATTTCTATACATGCGTGGACTATATTAATCTCTCCCAACCACGTATTTATTGACTTTTGTGTGTGCACAGATTTTTATGTATATATTTATTTTTATATAATAACTATGTGTGTATACATTCTACTTACTTTTGTACAAAAACCCCCCCTTTAAATCTGTGATTTTTTAGACTTGAAAAAGGAGTGTACTGACTTCGAAACGCGTTGTCACTCACCAATAAAGACCCTTTATTTATCTACTGAGGTCGTGTCTTTGCACCAGATGGTATCAATTGGTGTACTATTTTAGTACACAAAACTTTTCCCATTGTGTTCCATATCATTCCTCTGGAGAATTGGCCACTCCACCTACGAGGACTGAGAAGATACCGGCAGTAGATTCTAAGCCATTCCCACAAAGGGCGTAAGCCACTCCCACAAAGGGTGGAAACACTCTCCGAGGCAGCCAATGGTGGGGCTAGAAATGCGGTTACCTCAGTAAACCACCGTCCCCCTCACTGCCGCCCACTCCAGGGACGATCCACTAACAGTGTCAACACACTGTCATTCGCATAGGAATTATTCAGTGGTTCATCAACGAAAAGCTGGTACATATGTATATATTGAGAGCGGACTATTAATCCTACAGATACTAAGAGAAGTTAGGACGCTTTTTTCTGAGCCCAATTCAATGAGCCCTAAGTATACACTGGTTCCATATTGTAATCCCATATTGAGCGGATATCAAGGAACCAGAGTTTAATCAGAGCAACCATTGATAAGACTGATTAATGTACACCAGACTGGTATATTATGTAGGGGGTGATGAACTATCGGAGATAATATAGGATTCCTACTGATTTTGCAGTAGTCCCATGTCATCACATCAAAACCGATAAAACTAAATAAAGCAGGCAAAAGAGATGTGTTCATTTAACCCTTCAGGGCGCACCGTCCGTAGCCTGAAGGTCCATTGTGCCTCTTTTTGCACTACTTTTTTTTTCAAATTCACCCCCTCTCACAGATATTCTTACTGCCTCAATCCCCTGAAATTGGATTGGATCTGGTTCATTGCTATGGACAACAGCAACATGCCGTGCAATTGGGGTATCTGTACCATTCCGGATATCATTTAGGTCAGTGATGGTGAACCTTTTACAGACCGAGTGCCTAAACTGCAACCAAATACCCACTTATTTATCGCAAAGTGCCAACACGGCAATTTAACCTGAATACCAATATAGTATATCTTCCATGTACTTTATCATTTAGCTATAATAGCTTAATAGCCTACATTCAATGTGCTGCCTGTGCTGTTCATAGTGCGTCCTGTGCTGATGAATGGCAGGAAAAGTCTAAAGCATATTGGTACGCCATAGACTTTTTCCAAGGCGCGGGTGCCCACAGAGAGGGCTCTGAGTGCCGCCTCTGGCACCCGTGCCATAGGTTCGCCATCACTGATTTAGGTGTTCGCTGATCCGTCTCCGAAATTCTCGGATCGTTTTTCCCACATATTGCATCCCACATTTGCATGTTGCCAAATACACAATGCCACTAGTTTTGCAGTTAATAAAAGATCTGATCGTGTATCGTTTTTGCGTGACAGTGCTCTTAAAAATGCTTCCAGTTTTGATGACATTGCATGCAACGCAGCCGCTGCAACGAAATGTGCCCATTGGTCTGGTGCCCAGCCAGGTGGATGCAACAGGAGATTGATACAATCCATGCACCAACCTATCCCATAGATTTCTCCCCTGGCGATACGTGATGCTTGGTTCTTCACCCACTAAATGACCCACATCTGGGTCCGATTGTAAAATTCCCCAGAACTGGGTCAGTGTGGCCCGAACGGTCTCATGAGCATCATCAAAGGTTGCAATAATGCGTACTTTGTCATCCTCTGGTTGTTTCAATCGTGGAACCAGTAAGGTATTCCGGTCAGCTGCCAGTGAGTGCTGATGTGCTTTTGCTAAAACATGCTGTGGGTACCCTCTCCTCCAAAACCTCTGTTGTAGATCTTTTGCTGCCACCAAATAGTCTGATACCTTAGAGCAATTTTGTCGTAACCGCAAATATTGCCCTTTTGGGATACCTTTTTTCAGGGCCCTCGGATGGTAACTGTCCCATTGCAGAAGACTATTTGTGGCAGTCTTCTTACGGAAGAGACGGGTCCCTAAGCATCCCTCCTTGTCATAAAACACTTTCAGGTCAAGAAAGTCAATCCTATCCGTATTGATCTCTGAGGTAAAAAAGAGTCCCATTTCATTTATGTTTAAAACCTGTACAAAATCCTCAAAATCTGATCAATTTAGGCCAGAAATACGGCTTTTAAGTTACTGGGATGAAAAAACCCTCTAATTTTACTGCACATCTGGGATAAGACGTGGATAAGTGAGTGTCACATTTAGGCCAGAAATACAGATTTTTGGTTACTGGGGTGAAAAAACCCTCTAATATACTGCACATCTGGGATAAGACATGCATAAGTGACTGTCACATTTAGGCCAGAAATACGGCTTTTTGGTTACTGGGGTGAAAAAACCCTCTAATATACTGCACATCGGGGATAAGACGTGCATAAGTGACTGTCACATTTAGGCCACAAATACCGCTGTCATATAGAGATTTAAAAAAAAAATTGTGCAATACCCTACATCAGGGTTTTTATTGGCGGTTAATTATTTTTAACAGACTTAACCACTTTTTACTTTGCTTTGTAAACGCTAACTATGAGGCAAACATCTAATAAGGGACGCGGTCATGGGCGTGGTGTTGGTGGAGTCTCTGGTGCAGGGAGAGGACGTGGCCGTTCTGCCACAGCTACACGTCCTACTGAACCTACTACCTCAGGTCCCAGTAG
The DNA here is from genome assembly GCF_905171765.1 of Bufo bufo. Taxonomy (NCBI): domain Eukaryota; kingdom Metazoa; phylum Chordata; class Amphibia; order Anura; family Bufonidae; genus Bufo; species Bufo bufo. The sequence goes on along the minus strand of NC_053390.1, from coordinate 267,397,610 downwards.
CCGCCAGAATCTACAGCGATATTTGGTCGGGCCTAATGCTGTTCTAAGGATGGTAAAACCTGAACAAGTATAGGCGCTAGTCAATTGGGTGACCGACAGTGGATCCAGGACGTTCACATTATCTCCCACCCAGTCTTCTGCAGAAAGCGCACAGGTGGCGCCTGAAACCCATGCCCATCAGTCTGTCACATCACCCCCGTGCATATCGGGGAACCTGTCTAAACCTCAAGTCATGCAACAGTCTCTTATGCTTTTTGAAGACTCTTCTGGCAGGGTTTCCCAAGGGCATCCACCTAGACCTTCTCCAGGGGTGGAAGACATAGAATGCACTGACGCACAACCACTTATGTTTCCTGATGAGGACATGGGAATACCACCTCAGCACGTCTCTGATGATGACGAAACACAGGTGCCAACTGCTGCGTCTTTCTGCAGTGTGCAGACCGAAAAGGAGTTCAGGGAGGAAGACTGGGTGGAAGACTATGCAGGGGACGATGAGGTCATAGACCCCACATGGAATGAAGGTCGTGCCATTGACTTTCAGAGTTTGGAGGAAGAGGCAGTGGTGAGACCGAGCCAACAGCGTAGCAAAAGTAGGAGCAGGGTGCAAAAGCAGAGCAGCCATCGCCAAAACAGTTCGCCTGCTACTGGCCACCGTCACCAGGGACAGAGCACCCCAAAGGCAGCTTCAAGGAGTTCCCTGGCATGCCACTTCTTCACACAATGTGCTGACGACAAGACCCGAGTGGTTTGCACGCTGTGCCATCAGAGCCTGAAGCGAGGCATTAACGTTCTGAACCTTAGCACAACCTGCATGACCAGGCATCTACATGCAAGACACGGGCTGCAGTGGAGTAAGCACCTTCAAGACCAAGAAAGGGCTCAGGCCCCTCCTGCTCCCTCTTCTGCTGCTGCATCTGCCTCTTCCTCCGCCTCTAGAGGAACGTTGGCACCTTCCGCCCAGAAAACAGAGGATGTGCCACCAACAACACCACCTCCGTCACCAAGCATCTGAACCATGTCACACGGAAGCGTTCAGCTCTCCATCTCACAAACCTTTGAGAGAAAGCGTAAATTTCTAAACTGCTGGCCTTTGAAATTCTGTTATTCAGGCTGGTGGAGACCGCTTGCTGTCCCACAGTACGTCGTTCCCAGCCGCCACTACTTCTCCAGGAGAGCCGTGCCTTCCCTGCACAACCAAGTATTAGATAAAATCAAGTGTGCACTGCGCAACGCCATCTGTGGCAAGGTCCACCTAACCACAGATACGTGGACCAGTAAGCACGGCCAGGAACGCTATATCTCCCTAACTGCACACTAGTAAATGTAGTGGCTTCTGGGCCCCAGGCGAAGAGCTGTTTGGTGCACGTCCTTCCGCCACCAAGGATCGCAGGGCATCATTCTTTGCCTCCTGTTGCCTCCTCTTCCTACTCGGCTTCCTCCTCCTCTTCTACCACCTCTTCATCCGGTCAGCGACAGACCTTCACCACCAACTTCAGCACAGCCAGGGATAAACGTCAGCAGGCCGTTCTGAAACGAATGTGTTTGGGGGACAGGCCCCACACCGCGCAGGAGTTGTGTCGGGGTATAGAACAACAGACCGATGAGTGGTTGCTGCCGGTGAGCCTCAAGCCCGGCCTGGTGGTGTGCGATAATGGGCAAAATCTCGTTGCAGCTCTGGGACTAGCCGGTTTGACGCACATCCCTTGCCTTGCGCATGTGCTGAATTTGGTGGTGCAGAAATTCATTCACAACTACCCCGACATGTCTGAGCTGCTGCATAAAGTGTGGGCCGTCTGTGCGCGCTTCCGGCGTTCTCATCCTGCCATCGCTCGGCTGTCTGCTCTACAGTGTAACTTCGGCCTTCCCGCTCACTGCCTCATATGCGACGTGCCTACCAGGTGGAACTCCACCTTGCACATGCGAGCAGCAGCAAGCCATAGTGGAGTTTCAGCTGCAGCACGCACGGGTGAGTCGCACTGCGGAACAGCACCACTTCACCACCAATGACTGGGCCTCCATGCGAGACCTGTGTGCCCTGTTGCGCTGTTTCGAGTACTCCACCAACATTGCCAGTGGCGATGACGCCGTTATCAGCGTTACAATACCACTGCTATGTCTCCTTGAGGAAACACTTAGGGCGATGATGGAAGAGGATGTGGCCCAGGACGAGGAGGAGGAAGAGGGGTCATCTCTAACACTTTCAGGCCAGTCTTTTAGAAGTGGCTCAGAAAGAGGATTTTTGCAACAGCAGAGGCCAGGTACAAATTTGGCCAGCCAGGGCCCACTACAGGAGGACGAGGAAGATGAGGAGGAGGAGGATGGGGATGAAGCATGTTCACAGCGGGGTGGCATCCAACGCAGCTCGGGCCCATTACTGGTGCGTGGCTGGGGGCATACGGAGGACGCAGACGATACGCCTCCCACAGAGGACAGCTTGTCCTTACCTCTGGGCAGCCTCGCACACATGAGCGACTACATGCTGCAGTGCCTGCGCAACGACTGCAGAGTGGCCCACATTTTAACGTGTGCTGACTACTTGGTGGCCAATCTGCTGGATCCACATTACAAAGACAATGTGCAGTCCTTAATTCCCTCATTGGAGTGTAATCGGAAGATGCGTGACTACAGGCGCACGCTGGTAGACGCGCTCCTGAGAGCATTCCCGACAGAACCCGGAGGACAAGTGGAAGCACAAGGCGAAGGCAGGGGAGGAGGAAGAGGTCGCCAACGCAGCTATGTCAGCGCCAGCACCTCAGAAGGCAGGGTTAGCATGGCCGGCATGTAGAAAAGCTTTGTCGCCTCGCCGCAACAACCGGCCCCACCTGCTAATATGGAGCGTGTTAGCAGGAGGCAGCATTTGAACAACATGATGGAACAGTAGCTGTGCACACGCCTACACGTACTGACTGATGGTTCTGCCCCATTCAACTTCTGGGTCTCCAAATTGTCCACATGGCCAGAGCTTGCCCTGTATGCTTAGAGGTGCTGGCCTGCCCTGCAGCCAGTGTACTCTCTGAATGTGTATTTAGCACGGCAGGAGGCGTCATTACAGACAGAAGCAGCCGCCTGTCCACAGCCAACGTGGACAAGCTCACGTTCATTAAAATGAACCAGGCTTGGATCCCACAAGACTTGTTTGTACCTTGTGCAGAATAGACTTTTAGGCCTCATGCACACGACCGGTTTTTTTTTCGGTCCGCAAAACGGATTTCCGTTGTTCCGTGATCCGTGACCGTTTTTTCTTCCGTGGGTCTTCCTTGATTTTTGGAGGATCCACGGACATGAAGGAAAAAGTCATTTTGGTGTCCGCCTGGTCGTGCGGAGCCAAACGGATCCGTCCTGACTTATAATGCAAGTCAATAGGGACGGATCCGTTTAACGTTGACACAATATGGTGCAATAGCAAACGGAACCGTCCCCCATTGACTTTCAATGTAAAGTCAGGAGTCCCTATTATACCATCGGATCAGAGTTTTCTCCAATACGATGGTGTATTCTAACTTGAAGCATCCCCATCACCATGGGAACGCCTCTATGTTAGAATATACCATCGGGTTTGAGTTTGATCGTGAAATTCAGATCCGACAGTATATTCTAACACAGAGGGGTTCCCATAGTGATGGGGACGCTTCAAGTTAGAATATACTAAGAACTGTGTACATGACTGCCCTCTGCTCCCTGGCAGCAACCGATCTCTTACAGGGGGCTGTGATCAGCACAATTAACCCCTCAGGTGCCACACCTGAGGGTGCCACACCTGAGGGGTTAATTGTTTGTATCATAGCCCCCTGTAAGAGATCAGGTGCTGCCAGGCAGGAGAGGGCAGACCCCCTCCCTCCCCAGTTTTAAATTCATTGGTGGCCAGTGTGGCCCCCCCTCCCTCCCCTGTATTTAGCTCATTGGTGGCCAGTGTGGCCCCCCTCCCTCCCTCCCCAGTATTATATTCATTGGTGGCCAGTGCGGCCTCCCCTCCCCCCCTTTAATTAAAATCACCTTCCCCCATCATTGGTGGCCAGTGCGACCTCCCCTCTCCCCCACCTAATTAAAATCACCCCCCCATCATTGGTGGCCAGTGTGGCCTCCCCTCCCCCCCCTAATTAAAATTACCTTCCCCCATCATTGGTGGCAGCGGAGAGTTCCGATCGGAGTCCCAGTTTAATCGCTGGGGCTCCAATCGGTTACCATGGCAGCCAAGACGCTACTGCAGTCCTGGCTGCCATGGTTACTTAGCAATAGAAGCATTATACTTACTGCGATGTCTGTGACCGGCCGGGCCCTCCTCCTACTGGTAAGTGACAGGTCTGTGCGGCGCATTGCTTATAGCACAGACCTGTCACTTACCAGTAGGAGGAGCGCCCGGCCGGTCACAGACATCGCAGGTAAGTATAATGCTTCTATTGCTAAGTAAACATGGCAGCCAGGACTGCAGTAGCATCTTGGCTGCCATAGTAACCGATCGGAGCCCCAGCGATTAAACTGGGTCTCCGATCGGAACTCTCCGCTGCCACCAATAATGGGGGGGGTTTTAATTAGGGTGGGGAGGGGAGGCCGCACTGGCCACCAATGATGGGGGAAGGTGATTTTAATTAGGGGGGGAGAGGGGAGGCCGCGCTGGCCACCAATGATGGGGGAAGGTGATTTTAATTAGGGGGGGAGAGGGGAGGCCGCACTGGCCACCAATGTTAAGGGAAGGTGATTTTAATAAGGGGGGGAGAGGGGAGGCCGCACTGGCCACCAATGATGGGGGAAGGTGATTTTAATTGGGGGGGGAGAGGGGAGGACACACTGGCCACCAATGAATTGAATACTTGAAAACTCAGATCTAAAAGCTTTTATGCAGACGGATCAGCGGATCCGTCTGTGTGAAAGTAGCCTACGGACACGGATGACGGACGCGGATGACAATCTTGTGTGCATCCGTGTTTTTTCACGGACCCATTGACTTGAATGGGTCCGTGAACCGTTGTCCGTCAAAAAAATAGGACAGGTGCTATTTTTTTGACGGACAGGAAACACAGATCACGGACGCGGATGTACAACGGTGCATTTTCCGAGTTTTCAACTGACCCATTGAAAGTCAATGGGTCCGCAGAAAATCACGGAAAATGGAACAACGGACACGGATGCACACAACGGTCGTGTGCATGAGGCCTTATACCAACATCAAACATACATTCTTGTACTCAAGTCAAGTGCAATGATTCTTTGTTTTCTTTATTTTTATTTGTCCCAATATTTTGGGGGCTACCTACCCCAATAAAAAAAATAAAAAAAAAACATTGTTGGCTACCTCCTCCTCCTCCATTGCTGCCTCCACCTACTACACCACATTCACCGCCTCCTCAACCTCCGACTCCATATCCACCTCCTTCTCTGAGTTGCAGGTTAGTAATTTGTTATTTTTAGCTATTTTATTTCATATTAAGTTATTTCCCTATCCACATTTGTTTGCAGAGCAGTTGCCATGCTCTTAAGCACATTGTACTGCCTTTTACAACCCTCTAGCATTTTCAAGGACTATTTTAGAGCCATTTTAATGGCCATTTTAGTGCCTTAAATTGAAAAAAATCTTATTTTCAATTGTCGGGTGACATTTTACCATTTTTGGCGTATACAAACCCCTGCTGTGCCTGGGTGACAGGGGCCTAAATCTCTCAAAATCCTCTGTTCTATTGCTGGCTGACATGAAGCCCCTTTTGCCGTGAATGAACCCCTGCTGTGCCTGGGTGACAGGGGCCTAAATCTCTCAAAATCGTCTGTTCTATTGCTGGGTGACAAGAACCCACTTTTGCTGTGAATGAACGGCTGCTGTGCCTGGGTGACATGGGACTAAATCTCTCAAAATACTCTGTTCTTTTGCTAGGTGACAAGATCCCCCTTTTGCCGTGAATGAACCCCTGCTGTGCCTGGGTGACATGGGCCTCGTTCTCTCAAAATCCTCTGTTCTATTGCTGGGTGACATGAACCCCCTTTTGCCATGAATGAACCCCTATTGTGCCTGGGTGACAAAAGCCTAAATCTCTCAAAATCGTCTGTTCTTTTGCTGGGTGACAAGATCCCCCTTTTGCCGTGAATGAACCCCTATTGTGCCTGGGTGACAGGGGCCTAAATCTCTCAAAATCCTCTGTTCTATTGCTGGGTGACATGATCCCCCTTTTGCCGTGAATGAACCCCTGCTGTGCCTGGGTGACAGGGGCCTAAATCTCTCAAAATCCTCTGTTCTATTGCTAAGTCAAGCGCGTAAAAAAGAAAAAAGAAAATTAGGTTATCCCAACTCTATAGGGGGATCAACTGAATACCCCTGAAGAGAAGGAAAGACAGGCGCCAACAGGAATGTGATGATATAAAGAAGTAGGTCACTTAAAAGGAAGTAGGCAGCTCAAATCAGTGTAAACAGAGTTTAAACACTAAATCATAATACAGAAAGAGCAAGAATCCGTAACCCGTGAGGTGAAGGAAACGACACCGGGAAGGAGAAGGATGAGCGCCAAATTTCCAATCTGTGATATTGAATACGAATAAATATATATATATATATATATATATATATATATAGAGGTAATCAAATGGATAAAAACAAATGATAAATAAAAAAAATAAAAAAAATAAAAAAAATAAAAATAAAAAAAGCTTTAGAGCTTTTCCACTCACTTCACAAGGGGGGTCACCTCCAGGATAAACTCAAGACACCCGGGGTGATGCCCCCCTGATCCGAGGTCGTTCGTAGAATGGTAGAGATCCAGGTAAGTGGACCAAATCTGCGGTGAAGATGGAAACAGCAGGCGGATCCTTTACTTCATGAAAATCTCTCTTTATTGAGAATAAAATAAGCTCAACGCGTTTCGGGGTCCATATAAAATCCCCCTTCCTCAGGAGCAAATATCTGGCCAAAATCTCTCAAAATCCTCTGTTCTATTGCTAAGTGACATGAACCCCCTTTTGCCGTGAATGAACCCCTATTGTGCCTGGGTGACAAGGGCCTAAATCTCTCAAAATCGTCTGTTCTATTGCTGAGTGACAAGAACCCACTTTTGCCGTGAATGAACCCCTGCTGTGCCTGGGTGACATGGGCCTAAAGCTCTCAAAATCCTCTGTTCTATTGCTGGGTGACTTGAACCCCCTTTTGCCGTGAATGAACCCCTGCTGTGCCTGGGTGACAGGGGCCTAAATCTCTCAAAATCCTCTGTTCTTTTGCTTGGGGACAAGATCTCCCTTTTGCCATGAATGAACCCCTGCTGTGCCTGGGTGACATGGGCCTAAATATCTCAAAATCCTCTGTTCTATTGGTGGGTGACATGAACCCCCTTTTGCCGTGAATGAACCCCTGCTCTGCATTGCTGACAGGGAACTAAATTTAGTGAAAACATCTGTTACTGATCGGAAGATGCGCGACTACAAGCGCACACTGATGATGGCATCCCCACCAGACAGCGAGGGCACAGTGGAAGCACAAGGCAAAGGCAGAGGAGGAGGAAGAGGTCGCCAACGCAGCTGGGGCACCGCCAGCACCTGAGAAGGCAGGGTTAGCATGGCCAAAATGTGGAAAAGCTTTGTCAGCCTTGGAGGTGCTGACCTGCCCTGCAGCCAGTGTATAGTGTGAACGTGTGTTTATCACGGCAGAGAGCATTATCACAGGCCGCAGCCAATGTGGACAAGCTTACGTTTATTAAAATGAACCAGGCATGGATCCCACAGGACTTGTCCGTACCTTGTGCAGAATAGACATTTATACCAGCCTCAACCATCCATTCTTGTACTCAAGTGCACTTATTCTTTGTTTTATTTTGTTCTGTGTCCCAATATTTTGGGGGATACCCCAATTTAAAAATAACACAAATCAGTGTTGGCTACCTATTCCTCCTTTCACCTACACCGTCACGTCAACCTACACCGCCAGATCCACCCATCCATTGCCTCCTCAACCTCCTACTTCTAAATCCAGATTGTTATTTTTAATTTTTCTGTATTTTATGAAATTTTAAGTCATTTCCCTATCCACATTTGTTTGCAGAACAGTTGCCATGCTCTTAAGCACATTTTGATGCCTTTTGCAGCATTTTCCAGGACTATTTTAGAGCCATTTTAGTGCCCAAAAGATCGGGTCCCCATTGACTTCAATAGGGTTCGGGGTCAAGTTCGGGTCCCGAACCCGAACTTTTTTTTCAAGTTCGGCCTAACTCGTCGAACCCGAACATCCAGGTGTCCGCTCAACTCTAATCACTAGCAGTCAACAATCTCTCACCAAGAGTTACACTACACTACTACCAAGAGTAGCTTCTGAGAGCCTTTTAATAGGTGAGCAGAGGAAGCACTTTTACGCCCACTTGTGGGAAGAGACAGGGTCTAATAAGACCACATCTGTAATCATTTACATATCTGCCTGAGACATAACTGCATGTCAAGTTATAACTGCATGTCAAGTTTTGCAGCAATATTTATATCTGGGTGTGTTATTTTTTGTCAATGAGTGTATATTGCATTTAGAGATGAACAAATCAAGTCAGAATAATGGAGTGAAAAAGTCACAAATTTTTGTGCAATTGCTTAAACTGTGCAAAAATTTGCAACTTTTATTGGCTCTGCACTATGCTTGCCAGTTTTCTGAAAGTGGGCGTGTTTTCTTATGTAAATGAATCTCTAGACAGATTTACTATTGCGACTATTTAAAAAGTCGCAAAAAAGTCCCAAAAAATGTGCAATTTCACTCCAGTGAGGACTATCCTTATCTTATGCGACTTTTTAATAGAACATGCAACTTTTTTGTAAAAATGTGCGACTTTTGTAAAGCTGCTTACTGACGGATAAACTGCTACCGTCAAACCACATTTATTACAGTCTTAAAGGGCCGATCATAAATCTGACTTGGTTAAAACTGACTTTAGCCATATGTGAAAGTGGAGTGAGCTGGCAGAGTAATGATAAATCTGGCCCAATGAGTCCGGAGCAGCCATGAGTAGGGGACTATATAAGTGTGAGTAACCACTATTGTGCACCACCATCTTTCCTCAGCTGGAACTAGTGTGTGCTACCATCTAAGCACTGAATAGTGTATACAATTGTTCCCAACAAGCTTTGATCTTGGAGCTACCAAAAATATCTGCCTGAATACCAAGTAAAGTTAAACTTTCTTTGCACTTTACTTTGTGTCTCTGCCATCCCTTATCGTGGCAGTTAAGTCCTGCTTTCCCTTGGTCACATTGCACATGGATACTTGCAAGTCACTGAATTGCAAAAAGGTCTCCTAGGGAAAGGAAAACATCTCGCTGGTGCCACTTATTTCAAGTGGCACCTTATAAGTCAACAAGTCTAGCATCATGACAAAGGAAAATTACCACGTCATACAGTCAGGTCCATAAATATTGGGACATCGACACAATAGTAACATTTTTGGCTCTATACACCACCACAATGGATTTGAAATGAAACGAACAAGATGTGCTTTAACTGCAGACTGTCAGCTTTAATTTGAGGGTGTTTACATCCAAATCAGGTGAACGGTGTAGGAATTACAACAGTTTTCATATGTGCCTCCCACTTGTTGAGGAACCAAAAGTATTGGGACAATTGGCTTCTGAGCTGTTCCATGGCCAGGTGTGTGTTATTCCCTCATTATTCCAATTACAATGAGCAGATAAAAGGTCCAGAGTTAATTTCCAGTCTGCTATTTGCATTTGGAATCTGTTGCTGTCAACTCTCAAGATGAGATCCAAAGAGCTGTCACTATCAGTGAAGCAAGCCATCATTAGGCTGAAAAAACAAAACAAACCCATCAGAGAGATAGCAAAAACATTAGGCCTGGCCAAAATAACTGTTTGGAACATTCTTAAAAAGAAGGAACGCACCGATGAACTCAGCAACACCAAAAGACCCGGAAGACCACAGAAAACAACTGTGGTGGATGACCGAAGAATTCTTTCCCTGGTGAAGAAAACACCCTTCACAACAGTTGGCCAGATCAAGAACACTGAGTGAATACAGAGGGTTCACCACAAGATGTAAACCATTGGTGAGCCTCAAAAACAGGAAGGCCAGATTAGAGTTTGCCAAACGACATCTTAAAAAGCCATCACAGTTCTGGAACAACATCCTATGGACAGATAAGACCAAGATCAATAAAACAAATATATATTGTGGCTCACCCGTATCTGTCAATGTGGTTAGGGTGCTCTGCTTTTTGGATGAATCACCTATTCATCCGGCAAAGTGACTTAGAATTAGTTAACAATAAAAGCAGGCACTCACCAGCTGGCTAGTCTAATAAGTAGTAGCTTTATATAATAATATAAAATTTACAATAAAAAGTATACATAAAATGTTTAACATATAATGCACTGGGGGTAATTAGAACACTGTGGTATCTTGCTTTGGTTGGCTAACTGAATGGAAATTGGGCTTTGGGTCTATGGGTGTATGGGATACATATAATCAATTCATATAAATCAAATAAGTGTCCTGTGTAAGATAACACAAATACAAATACAAAACTCAAATGTCCTTCTGTGAGCAAAAACCTGTGAAGAATAAAATGAAGATCCTGTGGAAAATGAGTGAAAAAAAGTATATATACTATTGATAAATTTTGAGTGAATATAGTGTTAAATAAGGTCGTGCATAGACCCAATAGCGATTCCTCAAATGGGGTATATATTGTTTCAATTCAGTAGCAATTCCTCTATGCGTTAGGCAGTAGGGCTTAGGTAAAGAGTGATCGGGTTTTGGAACTGGGGCGTCCCCCTAGTTCTTCAAACCCTCTTACCTTGCCCTTGGTTAAGGCTAGACTCTTTAGGGGTGCCTCTCTCCTAAACGCTAGGGTCCTTGGTGCAGGATCCAATAGTGTGAGAATTTTCTCTCGCCGGTCTCAGCGTTCCACGAAGGTGCTTCCTTGCGTCTCAGCAATCAGGAAGTGATCTCTCAAGTTCTCGTGGTCTCGCGTAGTCTCGCGATAGGTTGGTCCAGCTAAATTTGCACTGGATTGTAGATGCAGACTAGACGATATTCTTCCAACTGTTTGTATATTCGGATTAAGGTGGGTAATTACTCGCAGGAACCAGCCAGACGCGTTTCGAGGGTCCTCCCTCTTCCTCAGTGGCTATAGTGCGAGTGTTACCCTTCTTACTTATATAATATGGTTCTCTGAGGTCCCACCCAACTCCGACATGGTTTTCACTTGTTCTAATTAAGTTAAATCTTCAGTGCAAAGTACTACTTAAATATATATGTATAGACTATTTGTCTTACTAAATAATTTACTAATCTTTATTATTTAAGATACAATTTAAAAGTATATATAAGAATATATAGGAATATAATTTAAAAGTATGTATAAGAATATAAATAGTACAAATATATAAGCTCTAATTTGGGATCCTTAAATATCTGAATCTGGGATAACAATTACTTATTTACTCCTTTTCCATAATAATTCCAGGTATTTGAACAATCCTCCAAGGTCTAGATAACACAAAAAGCGTTCTGAAAGTTGAAAAACGCAAAGGACACAAAAAATATAAGAAAATATAAAAAATATAAAAAGACGCATCAAAACCGCACCAGATAGCTAAAAAACCGCATATGCGTTTTCGGTGCGTTTTGTGTCAAAATCTTCTCCCACATTCATCTTCATGAGTCCCCATCACTTATAACTCCTCCTTCTCATCAAAGATATCTCTAGATGTTATCCATTGGATATTCAGCATTAGTAGGTGGTGTCTCTATATTTTTAATCTGATAATTATATCCTATCTTTAATGATTAGAGCTTATCTTCTCTTTTTCCTTTTATGAAGTATAGGGGGAGGAAGGCCCGCCACCGAGGGGAGATCCTGGTGCCATTAAAATAGCTAAACACAGGATGTCCCGTCAGAGGGGGGCATCCCTCCCTAGAGTCTATAGGAAACCAAATAACTCAAAGTCTGAGTTCAGTCCCCGTGGGAGGAGGGTTTGGAAATCAAAAATTCGCCTGGATTCCTGCCTCGACATCCTAGCAATATGGTCTCCACCTCGCCAGTGTAGATCCACCTTTTCGAAGGCCATGAAAACCATACCTTTTGGGTCTTTATTGTGACATTGTTTATAATGTAATGACAGGGAGTGTTTTTCATAACCATTTTTTATGTTAGTCACATGTTCTGCCAACCTCTTTTTTAAGGTGCGTTTGGTCCTCCCAATATACTGTTTCTTGCATTGGCATTCTATTATATACAGTATATTCTTTGAGCTACAGGTCAAAAATTCTTTAATTTTCCACGTAAAGGAATTTACCCTTGATTGAATCTCAGTGGTCTTCCTAGGGAATGATGTAAGTTTGCAGATTCCACAACTTCCACATCTATAGAAGCCACTGAGATTCAGCCAACTTTGGATAGATGTTTTATTCTCTTTATTTCTATTCTTGACTGATGGTGCTACCTTTAAGGATAGGTTTTGTGCTCTAGTATATGTGATTTTGGGACCATTACCAATTAGAGGGCCTATTAGTTTGTCATTCAATAGGTGGTGCCAGTGTTTCCTTACTATCCCCTCTATTTGTTTGTGTTGTTTATTAAAGGGTAGTATAATTCTAAACTGATCTCCTTCTTTATCTTCTTTTATATTTTCTACAAAGAAGGTATTTCTATCTATATTCTGTACCTTGATCAGTGCTTTATCCAATACATTATTGGGATATTCTTTATCTAAGAAACACTTTTTCAATGACTGGGCCTCCCTATCAAAATCTGCTTCATCCGTGCAGTTTCTTTTTATCCTCCTAAATTGTCCCATTGGGACTTCAAGCAGCCATCTAGGTAGATGGCAGCTTGAAAAAAGGATGTAGCTGTTACGGGATACCTCTTTCTGGAATGTGCTGCATATTAATTGGTTATCTTGTACTCTGATTAGTAAATCTAGGAATTCTATTTTTTCTTCACTCAGATTCCTTGAGAAGCTAAGGTTATAAATATTATTGTTCAGTTTTTCTAAAAATAAATCTAGATCCTCTTTCGTACCTCTCCAGATAAATAGGATATCGTCAATGAATCTATGCCAGAGTACCAGGTCTGCCCCTACCATGTGCTGAATCTGCTCTTCTTCCCATTTAGCCATGAATAAGTTTGCATAACTAGGGGCAAACCTGGTACCCATGGCAGTTCCCCTAGTCTGGAGATAATAATCCTGGTTATAGGAAAAATAATTATGGGTCAAAATGAATTTCACTCCATCTGCTATAAAGTCTATCTGTTGCTCCCCAAAATTGCTATGAGCATTCAATTGATTTCTTAATGCTTCTATTCCCTGATCATGATTAATGACCGTATATAGGGAACTTACATCTAAGGTCCCCAATATCCAGTTTGCCTCATATTTAAGACCTTCCACTATTTGTATGACCTGCGTTGTGTCTCTAATGTATGCAAAATTCTTTTTTACACTAGGTTGTAGGAGTTTATCTATATATTCTGACAAATTTGAGGTTAAAGAGCCTATGCCAGAGATGATTGGTCTTCCTGGGGGGTTCACTTGATCTTTGTGAACTTTGGGCAAACAATAGAATATTGGCATTCTATGTTGAGTTTTGGTAATGTATTTAAACTCATGATCATTTAGGATACCCTTTTCCCACCCATCTCTGGCATAGTTTGTCAGTTCCTTACTATATTCATTAGTGGGGTCCTTCGATAGTCTGGAGTATGTAGCAGCGTCTGATAGCTGTCTAAGACATTCTGCTTCATACTTTTCAGTCTCCAGAATAACGATGGCCCCTCCCTTGTCCGCAGGTCGTATAGTGATATTTTCAGATTTTTGTAGTTGTTTTATGGCCTGTATTTCTTGAGTGGTCACATTATTGCCTAATCTTCTATTCACATTTAATTTCCTGATATCTGTTTCCACAGATTTTTTAAAGGCTGCCATCTCATGGCCTATCTGTTGTCTTGGGTACATTTTGCTTGCTAACTTCAGTTTGGTATGGACAAACATATTGTTTTCAGTGGAATTCGCAATTATGGGGTTCTTCATAAAAAAATTTTTAAGGCACAATTTTCTAACAAATTTCTCTATTCCAATATAGATATCAAATTTGCTAGCTTGTGCTGTAGGGGCAAATTTTAATCCCTTGTTCAATAATTGAATCTGGGTTGGCGTCAGAGATGTTTTACTCAAGTTTATGATTGGATCTAACTCTTTTTGGGTATTCAGTTTCTGTATTGCCTTCTTCCCCTTTCTCTTTCCCCTCCTTGTCCCCTTTGATCGTGATAATGTTGATACCGATTCGGGATATAACTCTCCCTCCCTCCCTGGTAATTCCCCTCCCTCGGGTTGTGTTGGGTTTCTTGATGATAGTCCCTGTGTCTCAGGTTGTATTGGTGCCCCATCTCCCGATGATGATTCATCATCAGAGGGGATTTCGCCCGTTCTGATGTTGTGTGTTGTATTTGGCGCGTTTTCGTTTTGTGGTGTGGAGGGGTCCCATCTAAAAAATGATTGTTCATAATCGGTTCATATCTATTTCTTACTGGGATTTCATACTCATATTGTCTATCCTCTCTATCCTCTCTAGTGGTATCTTCATTTATATTAATTAGATCTTGGTTTTCTCCTGATGAATATTTATCTATTTCTTTTCTAGTATTTTTCTTCAATTTCTTACTTTTTTTACTAACTATCTCCTGTTCTATCAATCCTAAATTTTTGCAAATCCTTTGTTGCCAATTAGTGATTTCTTCACTAATGGGGAATGTCCCTAATTCCCTAATTTTTAGGATTTTTTCTGTAGTTTCTTCCAAAAAATTTTCTACAAAAATCTGAAAATATCACTATACGACCTGCGGACAAGGGAGGGGCCATCGTTATTCTGGAGACTGAAAAGTATGAAGCAGAATGTCTTAGACAGCTATCAGACGCTGCTACATACTCCAGACTATCGAAGGACCCCACTAATGAATATAGTAAGGAACTGACAAACTATGCCAGAGATGGGTGGGAAAAGGGTATCCTAAATGATCATGAGTTTAAATACATTACCAAAACTCAACATAGAATGCCAATATTCTATTGTTTGCCCAAAGTTCACAAAGATCAAGTGAACCCCCCAGGAAGACCAATCATCTCTGGCATAGGCTCTTTAACCTCAAATTTGTCAGAATATATAGATAAACTCCTACAACCTAGTGTAAAAAAGAATTTTGCATACATTAGAGACACAACGCAGGTCATACAAATAGTGGAAGGTCTTAAATATGAGGCAAACTGGATATTGGGGACCTTAGATGTAAGTTCCCTATATACGGTCATTAATCATGATCAGGGAATAGAAGCATTAAGAAATCAATTGAATGCTCATAGCAATTTTGGGGAGCAACAGATAGACTTTATAGCAGATGGAGTGAAATTCATTTTGACCCATAATTATTTTTCCTATAACCAGGATTATTATCTCCAGACTAGGGGAACTGCCATGGGTACCAGGTTTGCCCATAGTTATGCAAACTTATTCATGGCTAAATGGGAAGAAGAGCAGATTCAGCACATGGTAGGGGCAGACCTGGTACTCTGGCATAGATTCATTGACGATATCCTATTTATCTGGAGAGGTACGAAAGAGGATCTAGATTTATTTTTAGAAAAACTGAACAATAATATTTATAACCTTAGCTTCTCAAGGAATCTGAGTGAAGAAAAAATAGAATTCCTAGATTTACTAATCAGAGTACAAGATAACCAATTAATATGCAGCACATTCCAGAAAGAGGTATCCCGTAACAGCTACATCCTTTTTTCAAGCTGCCATCTACCTAGATGGCTGCTTGAAGTCCCAATGGGACAATTTAGGAGGATAAAAAGAAACTGCACGGATGAAGCAGATTTTGATAGGGAGGCCCAGTCATTGAAAAAGTGTTTCTTAGATAAAGAATATCCCAATAATGTATTGGATAAAGCACTGATCAAGGTACAGAATATAGATAGAAATACCTTCTTTGTAGAAAATATAAAAGAAGATAAAGAAGGAGATCAGTTTAGAATTATACTACCCTTTAATAAACAACACAAACAAATAGAGGGGATAGTAAGGAAACACTGGCACCACCTATTGAATGACAAACTAATAGGCCCTCTAATTGGTAATGGTCCCAAAATCACATATACTAGAGCACAAAACCTATCCTTAAAGGTAGCACCATCAGTCAAGAATAGAAATAAAGAGAATAAAACATCTATCCAAAGTTGGCTGAATCTCAGTGGCTTCTATAGATGTGGAAGTTGTGGAATCTGCAAACTTACATCATTCCCTAGGAAGACCACTGAGATTCAATCAAGGGTAAATTCCTTTACGTGGAAAATTAAAGAATTTTTGACCTGTAGCTCAAAGAATATACTGTATATAATAGAATGCCAATGCAAGAAACAGTATATTGGGAGGACCAAACGCACCTTAAAAAAGAGGTTGGCAGAACATGTGACTAACATAAAAAATGGTTATGAAAAACACTCCCTGTCATTACATTATAAACAATGTCACAATAAAGACCCAAAAGGTATGGTTTTCATGGCCTTCGAAAAGGTGGATCTACACTGGCGAGGTGGAGACCATATTGCTAGGATGTCGAGGCAGGAATCCAGGCGAATTTT
Organism: Bufo bufo; assembly: GCF_905171765.1. Classification (NCBI taxonomy): domain Eukaryota; kingdom Metazoa; phylum Chordata; class Amphibia; order Anura; family Bufonidae; genus Bufo; species Bufo bufo. The sequence continues at coordinate 267,381,003 of NC_053390.1, read as the reverse complement.
TGATTTCCAAACCCTCCTCCCACGGGGACTGAACTCAGACTTTGAGTTATTTGGTTTCCTATAGACTCTAGGGAGGGATGCCCCCCTCTGACGGGACATCCTGTGTTTAGCTATTTTAATGGCACCAGGATCTCCCCTCGGTGGCGGGCCTTCCTCCCCCTATACTTCATAAAAGGAAAAAGAGAAGATAAGCTCTAATCATTAAAGATAGGATATAATTATCAGATTAAAAATATAGAGACACCACCTACTAATGCTGAATATCCAATGGATAACATCTAGAGATATCTTTGATGAGAAGGAGGAGTTATAAGTGATGGGGACTCATGAAGATGAATGTGGGAGAAGATTTTGACACAAAACGCACCGAAAACGCATATGCGGTTTTTTAGCTATCTGGTGCGGTTTTGATGCGTCTTTTTATATTTTTTATATTTTCTTATATTTTTTGTGTCCTTTGCGTTTTTCAACTTTCAGAACGCTTTTTGTGTTATCTAGACCTTGGAGGATTGTTCAAATACCTGGAATTATTATGGAAAAGGAGTAAATAAGTAATTGTTATCCCAGATTCAGATATTTAAGGATCCCAAATTAGAGCTTATATATTTGTACTATTTATATTCTTATACATACTTTTAAATTATATTCCTATATATTCTTATATATACTTTTAAATTGTATCTTAAATAATAAAGATTAGTAAATTATTTAGTAAGACAAATAGTCTATACATATATATTTAAGTAGTACTTTGCACTGAAGATTTAACTTAATTAGAACAAGTGAAAACCATGTCGGAGTTGGGTGGGACCTCAGAGAACCATATTATATAAGTAAGAAGGGTAACACTCGCACTATAGCCACTGAGGAAGAGGGAGGACCCTCGAAACGCGTCTGGCTGGTTCCTGCGAGTAATTACCCACCTTAATCCGAATATACAAACAGTTGGAAGAATATCATCTAGTCTGCATCTACAATCCAGTGCAAATTTAGCTGGACCAACCTATCGCGAGACTACGCGAGACCACGAGAACTTGAGAGATCACTTCCTGATTGCTGAGACGCAAGGAAGCACCTTCGTGGAACGCTGAGACCGGCGAGAGAAAATTCTCACACTATTGGATCCTGCACCAAGGACCCTAGCGTTTAGGAGAGAGGCACCCCTAAAGAGTCTAGCCTTAACCAAGGGCAAGGTAAGAGGGTTTGAAGAACTAGGGGGACGCCCCAGTTCCAAAACCCGATCACTCTTTACCTAAGCCCTACTGCCTAACGCATAGAGGAATTGCTACTGAATTGAAACAATATATACCCCATTTGAGGAATCGCTATTGGGTCTATGCACGACCTTATTTAACACTATATTCACTCAAAATTTATCAATAGTATATATACTTTTTTTCACTCATTTTCCACAGGATCTTCATTTTATTCTTCACAGGTTTTTGCTCACAGAAGGACATTTGAGTTTTGTATTTGTATTTGTGTTATCTTACACAGGACACTTATTTGATTTATATGAATTGATTATATGTATCCCATACACCCATAGACCCAAAGCCCAATTTCCATTCAGTTAGCCAACCAAAGCAAGATACCACAGTGTTCTAATTACCCCCAGTGCATTATATGTTAAACATTTTATGTATACTTTTTATTGTAAATTTTATATTATTATATAAAGCTACTACTTATTAGACTAGCCAGCTGGTGAGTGCCTGCTTTTATTGTTAACTAATTCTAAGACCAAGATCAACTTGTACCAGAGTTATGAGAAGAGTATGGAGAAGGAAAGGAACTGCTCATGATCCTAAGCATACCACCTCATCAGTGAAGCATGGTGGTGGTAGTGTCATGGCGTGGGCATGTATGGCTGCCAATGGAACTTGTTCTCTTGTATTTATTGATGATGTGACTGCTGACAAAAGCAGCAGGATGAATTCTGAAGTGTTTTGGGCAATATTATCTGCTCATATTCAGCCAAATTCTTCAGAACTCATTGGACGGTGCTTGACAGTGCAGATGGACAATGACCCAAAGCATACTGCAAAAGCAAGCAAAGAGTTTTTTAAGGCAAAGAAGTGGAATGTTATGCAAGGGCCAAGTCAATCACCTGACCTGAATCTGATTGAGCATGCATTGCACTTGCTGAAGACAAAACTGAAGGGAAAATGCCCCAAGAACAAGCAGGAACTGAAGACAAATGCAGTAGAGGCCTGGCAGAGCATCACCAGGGATGAAACCCAGCGTCTGGTGATGTCTATGCGTTCCAGACTTCAGGCTGTAATTGACTGTAAAGGATTTGCAACCAAGTATTAAAAAGTGAAAGTTTGACTTATGATTATTAGTCTGTCCCATTACTTTTGGCCCCTTAACAAGTGGGAGGCACATATGCAAACTGTTGTACTTCCTACACCGTTCACCTGATTTGGATGTAAATACCCTCAAATTAAAGCTGACAGTCTGCAGTTAAAGCACATCTTGTTCATTTCATTACAAATCCATTGTGGTGGTGTATAGAGCCAAAAATGTTAGAATTGTGTTGATGTCCCAATATTTATGGACCTGACTGTATATCTATCCACAGACAGATTTTTGGGTTATATTTTCAATGTGCTCCCTATTTCTGGGAGAAACTGCTGTGCTAGTTGCTGAAAGAAATTCCAACTCTTTCAGCCAATGCACTAAGTTTCATAGTTGTCTTCTCTGACCTGCACCTTTGCTCCTGCAACAGTAGCTACCTTTGCTAAAAAAACAAACAAAAAAACCCAGATGTTTGCTTAAAGGGAATCTGTAACCAAAGACCTCCCTGCCCAACAATTGGCATAGTCACATCGCAGTAGTTCACTTGATTAAAATGCAGTTTTTCTTTTGTTGATCTGAGGCTCCATTCCCGAGTTATGATACTTTTTCTTAATATGCAATGAGGGAGTCACCATTGCTCTTGTTGCACCAAAGCTCCACTCATTTCTGTGGACAGCCGTTCCCTCGCTGCTTTGATTGACTGGACCAGACAGTGGTAAAGCAGTGAGGCAGGGGCTGGCCACAGAAAGGCGTGGCACTTGGGTGCAACAAGAGCAATGGTGACTCCCTCAGTGAACCAAAGGCCTAATTAACATATTAAGAAAAAGAATCATAACTTGAGAACAAACCCTCTGGTCCCTAAAAGAAAGGCATCATTTTAATCAGGTGAACTACAGGTATGTGCCTAGGTAGGCAGCTTGTATAGGAAGGTCGTTGGTGATAGACTTCCTTTAAAGATGTTTTTGCTAAATGCAGATCTTAACATTCATCTTCTATAATGCTTTCTCACATAAAAAGTGTGATGATGTGGCATTAGAGGTTTAAAGCCAGAATAAAAAGAAAGAAATCCTTTTTGGAATATTTACTGAGATCTCAGATTATACTGCAATGTCTAGTAATTGCCAAAGTACACTCCGCACAGGGATATGTAAACGAGTACACAAAAAAAAAAATCTAATGTTGGATGTATATAGAAAGTATGATGTACATTGTCTCGCTAGAAACCAGGGCTCTGTAGTCAAAACATAGATTTTCCAGTCAGTTCTTTACTCAGCTTAATAACATTAATTTGGAATAACTGCTGCTGAAACTCATTGCCAAAAGATCCTGATAATTTTATGAGAGGATAATGCTCTTGGAGAACTGCCAGGCATTCAATATGACACCCTTCTACTAGAAACATTTGATTTTTATGCTAGTCACACTTCTAAAAACTTGCAGCATTATGCAGGATATTTTTATATATCAAGAGAAAATTGTGCTTGTAATTGAAAAAAAATCAGTTTATGAACACGAAAAAAAACCATAAAGAAATAACTGAGTAAAAAGATCATAGTGCACTTAAACATATACTGTATGAGTGTAAAAAAAAAAGCAATAGTATTCTTTATAACTGTTTAGATCATTCAAATCTCTGTTCTTTTGTTTTCCAAGAGTTGAGTCAGCTTGTAGTTGTAAACCTTTATGCAGAATGTCTGGGAGGCTGCCGAAAAAGGGGACACCTCCCTAATGTTGCGAGACCACAGGGGAAGTGTGAGGAGGATGGGAGTGGTATTGGAAATGCTGGTGGTAGCAGTTCACAGTGGCAATCTCCTCCTCTGGCTCTCCCTCGGGATGTGCAGCGACTGGAGGGTGCATCCTTTCTTTTGTTGGCGCACTCCCTGGAGTAGGGGCTCCTGCCTAGTGTTAGGTAGGGTGCCCTTGATGTTAGGTGTTTGGGTGCAAGGCATGAGTGCAGATGAAGTGGTTGGAGGATGATGGAGTCAATAATCAGGCTATTTACTGTATTTGCTGTGACCAGCTCTTGCGGCAGGATATTCCAGAGATTCACATATCTTACTATAAAGAATGCTTGTTGCCTCTTATGACTGAATCTTTTTTTCTCCAGGCGTAGCGAGTGGCCCCTTGTTTTTTGAGGTGGTTTAACACAGAAAAGCTTTTTTGTATGGTCCGTTTATATATTTCTAAAGGTTAATCATGTCCCCCTCCTTAGACTAAACAAATTCCGTTTTTTTAATCTTTGCTCATAACTAAGATCTTCCAGTCCCTTTACAAGTTTAGTTGGTCTCCTTTGCACTTTTTTATTAAATCCGGGGAATACTTTTTATTAACTGGTGCCCAGAACTGAACAGCGTATTCCAGTTGAGGCCGCACCAATGCTTTGTATACTGGCAATATTACATCCCTGTCCCGCATGTTCATACCTCTTTTAATACAAGACAAAATTCTGTTGGCCTTAGAGGCAGCTGACTGGCATTGCATTCTGTTATTAAGTCTATGATCTACTACAGTAATACACCCAGATCCTGCTCAACAAGGTACTCTCTCAGTTTTACTCCCCCTAGGACACATACTGCATGCAGATTATTAGCTCCCAAGTGCATAACTTTACATTTATCTATGTTGAACCTCATTTGCCAAGTGGAGGCCAAAACAGTAAGTTTGACCAAGTCAGCTTGTAACTTATTAACACCTTTCATAAACTGTACCATATTACAAAGTTTGGTGTCAACTGAAAAAATAGAAACAGCACTATTAATCCCATCCTCTATGTCATTAATTTATAAGTTAAACAATAGCGGACCCAGCACAGAATCTTGGGATACACCACTTATAATCGGGGGACCATTCAGAGTAGGAATCATTGACCACAACTCTTTGGATAGGATCATGAAGACAGTTTTCAATCCAATTACAAATTATATTTTCTAAACCAGTAGACCTCAATTTACCCATTAGTCATCTATGTAGGACAGTATCAAACTCCTTTGCAAAGTCCAAAAACACAATATCGACAGCCCTCCCTCTGTCCAGGCTTCTACTCACCTCCTCATAAAAACAAATCAGGTTACTTTGACAGCTTCTGTTCTTAGTAAAACCATTTTGGCTATCACTTATTATATTATTGACAGTTACATAATCCTGTGTGCAGTCCCGTAGAAGGCCCTCAAACATTTTTCCCACTATGGATGTTAAGCTTATTAGTCTATAATGGTGAAGACCTTAGCACCCTTTTTGAAAATAGGCACCACATTCATCTTGCACCAGTCCCTTGGTACAATGCCTGTCATTAAAGAATCTGTAAACATCATAATTAGAGGCAAAGCAATAACTGAAATGAGGTCTTTTTTATTTTTTAGCATATTAAGACCATATCTACATTCAGCCAGTTAAGTATGTTATTAGCGGTATTTATTGTGGCATCACACCCTCTCTCTTCTTTTTTACATACAACGATAATAAACCCATTTAAGAGCTCTGCCTTCTCTTGATCTTCAGTGACCAACACCCCGTTACCATCATTTAGTGGCCCTACATGTTCTAACATAGTAACATAGTTTATAAGGCCGAAAAAAGACATCTGTCTATCCATCCAGTTTGGCCTGTTATCCTGCAAGTTGATCCAGAGGAAGGCAAAAAAAAACTAACTGTGAGGTAAAAGCCAATTTCTCCACTTAAGGGGAAAAAAATTCCTTCCCGACTCCATTCAGGCAATCAGATAACTCCCTGGATCAATGACCCCTCTCTAGTACCTATAGCCTCTAATATTATTACACTCCAGAAATACACCCAGACTCCTCTTGAACTCTTTTAATGAACTCACCATCACCACCTCCTCAGGCAGAGAGTTCCATAGTCTCACTGCTCTTACCGTAAAGAATCCTCTTCTATGTTTGTGTACAAACCTTCTTTCCTCCAGGCGCAGAGGATGTCCCCTCATCACAGTCACAGTCCTTGGAATAAATAGATGATGGGAAAGATCTCTAAAATGACCCCTGATATATTTATACATACCGTATTTTTTGCCCTATAAGACGCACCTGCCCATAAGATGCACCTAGGTTTTTGAGAAGGAAAATAAGAAAAAAAAAAAATGAACCAAAAGGTGTGCTATTGGTTGGTTTTGAACTAATGGTGATCTGTGGTTGACACTATTATGGGGGATCTGTGGATGACACACTGTTATTTGGGATCTGTAGATGACACAATGTTATGGGGGATCTGTGGATGACACACTGTTATGGAGGGGATCTCTGGATGGCACTGTTATGGGGAATCTCTGGGTGGCACTGTTATGGAGATCTCTGGATGGCACTGTTATGGGGATCTCTGGATGGCACTGTTATGGGGATCTATGGATGGAACTGGTTTGGGGATCTCTGGATGGCACTGTTATGGGGACATCTGTGGATGACACTGCTATGGGGACATCTGTGGATGACACTGCTATGAGGGGATCTGTTGATGACACATATATAGCATCTTATGCTATGTGCCATCCACAGATCCACCCAATAACAGTGTCCCTGCAGTGTGAATGACCCCCAATACAGGGGCTGGGGGCCGGCATCTGGATTTGGAATGACAGCGGGGACTGATGCAGTCCCTGTATTCTAATGCACCGGCCCCGCTCACTGTTGTATAATCTTATCTAACTTGTAGGCATTGTTAAGATATAATAATTATGTGTAATCCATCTGTATCACTTACAACATTAAGTTCCGTAGCAGAGAGGAGGGAGGAGGCAGGCCGGGAGGGCGGGCGGCCCGTCACTCACTATGTCACACGCCCGTGCCACCTGCTTCATTCATAAAGTGGGCGGCGCAAGCGCATGACGTAGTGAGTGACGCGCCGCCCACCCTCCCGGCCTGCCTCCACTCTCCTCTCTGTGCCAAGGTGTTCTCAGGTCAGGCAGGTCCTATGCTAAACCTACCTATGCCATTAGGCATCTATGTTCAGGAGCGCAAACTCTGCACATATGGTGTGCTGCTCCTAGTCGCCTCTATGTGCATCCAGCAGCCAATAACAGGAGGAGCAGACACACCTATATGTGCCACCTAATCTAGGCAACTTGCTCAATAGGAAGGGCAAAAGTGCACAGGAATGCTACTCCCAAGTTAAAATAGGAGCACATTCACACTTGAAGGTGCCACTCCCTCAAGCATATAGTACATAATAAACAAAAATCATAGAAAAAAGATAATCAAAGATAAAAAAAACATCCAGCACAATGTAATAAATAAATATGCGGATGTCGCTGGCTACATTCATGAAAAGAAATTACAGAAAAAAAGATAATAGTGCACTAACAAAATAGATGCAAGCATTATATATGGACTAAGCCCTCACTCTGATGTAATAAAATTCGAGACTTTTAGCCAATATATTTTGATCAAAAAACATCTCTGTGCCCGTCTACCTAGAGCCAAGATGGTCTATGGTCAGGCAGGTCCTACACTAAACCTACCTATGCCATTAGGCATCTATGTTCAGGAGCGCAGACTCTGCACATATGGTGTACTGCTCCTAGTCACCTCTATGTGTATCCTGACCTGAGACCACCTTGGCACTGGGTAGGCGGGCACAGATGTGTTTAGATCAAAATATATTGGCAAAGAGTCTCAGATTTTATTACATTAGAGTGAGGGCTTAGTCCATATATAATGCTTGCATCTATTTTGTTTGTTAACTTCTTTTCTGTGATTTCTTTTCATGAATGTAGCCAGCGACATCCACATATTTATTTATTACATAGTGCAGGATGTTTTTATCTTTGTTTATCTTTTTTCTGTGATTTTTGTTTCCTTTTGATGCAACCCATTATCTTATTTGCCTTGGCAGCAGCTGCCTGACACTGGTTTCTACAGCTTAGTTTGCATTTCACCAAAATTCCTAGGTCCTTTTCCATGTCAGTGCTACCCAGTGTTTTACCATTTAGCATGTACAGGTGACTTGCATTATTCCTTCCCATGTGCATAACCTTACATTTGTCAGTGCCCAAGCCTCCAATCTATCCAGATCCATCTGTAGCAGTATACTGTCCTCTTCCGTGTTAATTACTTTACACAGTTTAGTCTAATCTGCAAAAATTGATATTTTACTGTGCAAGCCTTCTACAAGATTATTAATAAATATATTGAATAGAAATGGACCCAATACTAACCCCTGAGGTTCTCTACTAGTGACAGTGACGCAATCTGAGTGTCTACCATTAATAAACACAATCTGTTTTCTATTACTGAGCCAGTTACTTACCCACATACAGATATTTTCTCCCAGTCCAAGCATTCTCATTTTATATACTAACCTTTCATGTGGTACAGTGTCAAATGCTTTGGAGAAGTCCAGATATACGACATCTATTGATTCGCCGCTGTCAAGTCTAGAACTTACCTCCCTATAGACACTGATTAAATTAGTTTGACATGACCATTCCCTCTTGAAGCCATGCTGATATGATGTTATTTGCTTATTTTTATTTAGGTACTCCAAGATAGCATCTCTTAGAAAACCTTCAAACAGTTTTCCCACAACCGATGTTAAACGTACCGGCCTATAGTTTCCGGGCTCTGTTTTTGGACCCTTTTCAAATATTTGCACCACATTTGCTATACGCCAATCCTTTGAAACACTGCCTGTCAGTATAGAGTCCTTAAATATCAGAAATAAGGGTCTAGCTATGACATTACTTAATTCCCTTAGGATATGGGGGTGTATGCCATCTGGTCCTGGCGATTTGTCTATTTTAATCTTTTTAAGACACCGCTGTACATTTACCTGGGTCAGACAGGGCACTTTTAATGGGGAATTTACTTTTACATTCTTCATTTCATCTGACAGTTTATTTTCCTCAGTGAATACAGTGGAGAAAAAAAATATTTAATAGCTTTGCTCATCACTCTCTGCAACTCCCCCCTCATTACTACCACTTATATAATTGTAGAACATTTTAGGGTTAGATTTGTTCTCTTTGGCAATTAATATTTCGGTCTCTAGCTTTTATTTGTTTTTTACATATTCAATTTTTTTCCTTATAGTTTTTCAGTGCTTCTCAAAGGCACAGTAAGTGACTGCCATTTATGTAAACTTAGGTTGCATTCACAAATGGACTTTGAACGGACTGCTAGAATTCCCTGTATTCAGCATATATGCTGGCTTTCGGCCAGACAAAAAGTACTACACGCAGCATTTTTTGTCTGGCTGAAAGCAAACATATATGCAGGTAAGCAGCCAGATCCCTGCTGGATCCCATTACAGTGAATGGAGAAGCGGTGGTGCACTATGGTAGGATACAGTGAACTCCAACATTCTGTTCCTCCGCTGGAACATACTTTAAGAGTTCAAATGCATATGTGAACCCAGCCTTACTGTCCTCCCTCCACTAACTGTCATCTTCTGAACGTTAGCTTAGCTACTTCCATTTCACCAACATTCCTCCATATGAGTCTCTCTTACATCCATACCTGCGCCTCCCTGAAGTTGCTGAGGTGATTATCATTTCTTCTTGAGGCTTGTTAAAAATTATGTTTTTGATTCATATGGAGTCACTTTGTAAATGTGGGGCTAGCAAGATGGTTCTCTTTCCCTGGGAGATACTTCTTTGCATATCTATCCTCAAATAAAGTAATTTCAAGACCCCACTTTAACTATATGTATACACTCTCAATTACTCTTACTAATATAGTTATCCACACCTTATTATAATAAACCAGTTCCAAATGGCCACTTTGTTTCTACTGTTGACCAACGTGTTTTGTAAAATGACTATAATGGCACTTAATAATATAGCCTTTGTAGAAATTCTGCACCATTTTCTGTATTTCATAAGCTATATTCCCTTAGTTGCCAAGTCTTTTGTGTTGTACACACAGAGGGCAGCATGGTGGTAAGCACTGGTGCCTTGCAGCTCTGGGGACCTAGGTTTGAATCCGACCAAAGACAGCATCTTCATGGAGTTTATATATTCTCCCCATGTTTGCATGGGTTTTCTCCGGGTACTGCAGTTTCCTCCCACACGCCAAAGACATACTCATAGGAAACTTAGATTAGAGAGACCAATTGGGGACAGCTTGATACAAATTTTTATGGAAAGGACCTCTGTGTAGACAACACAGATGTTTTGCCTAACAAGGGCACATGGCTTATGAAATAGAGGAAACAACATGGTTTATTTACAAAAGCTAAATTAGCAATTGCCACATAGTAATCTTACAGACACAATGGTCCTAAATAGCCCGAAAGTGGCCAACCCCTTTGAGTGAATGTCCACCTTTGAATACAATTTTTGTTTAAATAGGTTCACAATACTCTGCTAATGAATTTCTTGATATCTTTATTGTGGCCAACACTTAGTTTTTCCCATACAGAACTCCAAACTCTCTGCCTAGATTTAAAAGCTAATGTTTTAGTTGCCTGCACCCACCACTGAGGGAGCTAAGGGGATATCTGCATTGTTCTACATTGAACTTCATAATATAAACTGTTTTCTGTAAGTTTCCAGTCTCCCTCTAGTGGTTGCTGCACATTATTAACAGAGCATGTTATGATTAAGGAAAATGTGTCACCAAAATTTTTATCTCCCAGTTAAAACTAGATACACATATCCCTTTTTTTAAATAGCTTGACAAAGGCTCCATTGAGAGGGCTGAAATGCTGCATTGCGTTTGGTTGTGAATAAAACATCACCTATTTTCTATCACAAGACCGGAGTGCTGCCCATTTTTCCATCTTCTTTTATCTACATTGCTCCTTGTCCAGGAGTATTTGGGACTTGCACCTGGCACATCAACAGAGTGCTGCTGATTACCTTTTTTTTCCTTTTTTTTAATCAATTTTTATTTTTTGATTACAGATTTTTTTATTCTATTTCCTGAATATGATTATGGGAGTGGCCATCTTTCCTGAGCTGTTCTTGACAGCATTTAGAAAGCGTTAGGAAAATTGCTTTATGGTAGCCCCATGGTGGATATAATAGTCAGGAGGGATCTCATTGACATCTATGGGAGAGTCTCCTAGGCATGCTGTGTGACCTGAGCATAAGTCATTGTACAAGGGAAGAATAGATAAGCTCTGACAATCACCTATTGTGAATGGTGGATCTTGTCTTATCTGTCATTCTAATCCTGGCTATAATGCTATCATCTCTGTGTATAAATAATCAGATAACTGCAGTAAAGAGATCTATGCAGACCAAGAAGTGACACCTATTATTAGGCTAAGTGGCCACTGTGAAAACTTTAGGATTTTATGGCTTTTGTGTAAAAATTCTTAAAAAATTGGTTAAACATAAAAACGTGATTTAAATACTAGGTCATTTTCTGTGGACACTTTTCCTTTAAATCAATGTGCAACCAGGACATTTCAAGCTCTTTCGTAGAAAAACAACCATCTCTGATAGCTATAAAGATATATTAACCCCTTCCTGCCGCTCCAACATAAAATGACAGTAGCGGAGAGTGCCATAGCCGCCAGGTACCTGCTATTTTTAACAGCAGAGACCAGTGACTAATGTATGTGATCTTCCACTGCCTCCTGAGCAGTGATAGGAAGAGCATGGACACGCCATCTTAGCAGCAGCAGAAAAGACACTGCCCTTGAGCTTCCGGCTTGATATAAATCTAGCAGAGCAATGAACGTGGAGATCTCAAGATCCATGTGAGGTACAGGGCTGGTTTTAGCTTTGTTAGAAAGAGATTGGCATGTACTATATGATGCTCAATTTTTACATTAATCATTGAATAACCCCTTGAATATTAATGTTTCAGTGGTTCCGTATCTAGTTTTATTTCACAAATGTCACAATATATGTTCCAAATTTCCCATTGTCAATGGGGTTGGCAATGACAGTATTCTCAACAGGACGTTTTCAAGCTCAACCGTGCTTGATTTGTCACACAGCACATCACACTTCCAAGTTACAATGATGTCGCAGCTTCACATCAAAACATGTTACATCAACACAAAACAGTAAATCCATGCCCGGCTAGGCGCTCACTATACAGAGGTTGCCCCTAACTCACCTCTATCTCCGTGTTCACACTGTGGTGTTCGGCTTCAATGCAACCCATTGGAGTCTCGTAACACCAGTCCTCCTGACGGTGACAACGCAATTCCTTGGGAGGATATGGTCCAGCAGTCCTCCCGACTCTGACCGTGTGACATCTCTTTTCTTCAGGCATCACTGGGCCCCCAAAACTCTGCCTTGCTCCGCTTTGTGGTCCCCGAACCCTCCTGGCTGGGACCACACAGAGCCTCTGCAGGCTTCCTTTTAAATTTCCCCTACTCTCACACACTGAGCATTAATTTATCCCTCAGTGATTAGCCCATCTGCCTCACCTCAGGCCAGGTAAATACTTCACCACTATATATATATATGTATTTTTTTCCTTGAAATAAATAAGAATAGAAGTATAATTAATTAAAGTGTTTCTTGATTTGTGTCTGTTCTATTCTTCATATTTGGCTTGATTCCCTAAATTATAGAATTTTGAATGACTGATGGTCTTTTAATAATGATTAAAATATGGTTGGGTGCAGTATAAGATTCTGGTAAAAGATAGTCCAGCAGGAAAGAACATTGTGATTTGTGATCCTTTCTTTTTTACTTTGAAGATATTGTCCAAGTGCCATTATTGTTATATCTGGAGCCTTCTGGCTTTCATCCAATATTTATTTCAGCGAGTAATTTAAAGATAGGAAGGAAATGAGGAGTGTTAAATCCCACACTGCTGTTAGATAAGATGAATCATTACTGAGGCCAATGAGCATCTATAGATGACATTAGTATGTTTTATTTCCATAAATGAGAAAATTAAATAACAGTGTGCTGAAATTATCTTATTATACGCAATGAAAAAACAATGGCATTGTCACCGAATGTAACTTACCTATGAGCCATACAATACAATAAAGTATCATACTGGGTTCTGAATGAAGTAGAGAAACCAATCTTGCACTTGACATAGGCTTTTCAAAATAATTATAAAGGATGTGTTAAAAGATGCCTTTATCTTTTTGCTCCAAAATATTAAACTATAGATGGAGCATCTGTCACCACTCAGATGATGCTTGGTAACTTGCAGAAAATTGCACAGGGGAGCATCATTACACATTACTGATACAGTATGTACTGTGTGATAAATAAGTTAGTGCCAACATTGTCACTACTTAATTATTCTTGAATGCCACTTTCCCATTCCCTTTGTTTTTATACATTTGAATTTGCTAAATAACAAAATGCAATGTGTCATTTTAAACAGTAAAGTTAGCACATATTAGATTTTAGATTTTATGCTTATAATTTTCCAGAGATTTACTGTAAAGATTTATTTGGAATTGGCCATTTGTCCTTGTTTCTGGCGAGACACATTTTTGAATCATCCATCAGATTTGATTTTCAGTCCAAACCAAAACTGCCCCAATTGTGTTGTCAAGATTCTGTGGTCTCCTAGCACTGTATCCAACCCCTTTCAAGCCATTTAATGCCATGACAGCATTAGTAATGTCAAAGTGACAGCAACATATATGGCTATAGGTAAACAGATGGTAGAATGTAGTAACAGTCTGTTTAAAGGGCATCTTTGTATCTATGAAACTGGCTGACCAGCTGCACTTGAGCTTGGTAGCTGAAGGCATCTGTGTTTGTCTAGTTAGTTAGTATATCTTGATAAATGCAAATGAGCTTCTAGTAGCAATGGGGGCGTTGCCATTACAGCTAGAGGTTCTGCTCTCTCTCAGCAACTGCCACAAACTCTACACTTTGATTGACAGGTCCAGGCATTGTGACATTTACACTGCCTGGCCTAGTGAATCAAAGTGGAGAGGATGTGGCAGTTGCAGAGAGAGATGAGCCTCTAGGTGTAATGGCAATGCCACCTTTGCTCATAGAGGCTCATTTGCATATATTAAAACTTCATTTTTCTCAGCAATGCGGGCACATATGAACATGGGACCAACACAGATGCCTTCAGCTGCCAAGTGTACAGGTAAGCCAATTTCATAGGTATAAATCTGCTGACAGATGCCCTTTAAAAACACACTGTACTTTTTTTAATTAAAAGTAAAGAACATAAAAAAATTATATTGAAAAATGTATGGGCTATTATTATTATTATTATTATTATTATTATTATTATCTATTTTAGTGGAAGAAGCCTTCTTCTCTGTCTTCTGATCTGTAAAATGGTGGCTGCCATTTTGAGCAATTCATGCAAATCACAAAAGTTTCTGATTCACCAAAATTATACTCTTTTAGGAGATTTGTAACATATTTGATTTGTGTGGAATCAATTTGCTTTTAGAAAAACATGGGGCTTTATTTTTTTTCCCATTGGAAACAAGGTATGCCAAGACCCAGCAGCTTTTGCAGTTTCCCAACCCCAAGCGATTGATCACTATGAGTGGGGCAAGAACCTTCATTGTCGTTCCCTAATCTGTTTTAAATGTTGTGTATACAACTAGAGATGAGCAAATCGAAGTGGAATTTGATCCAAATTTCAGGAAAAATTTGATTTGCACAGAAGCCGAATTTCCTCACGCTTCGTGGTAACAAATTGCATTTTTTCCTAAAATGGCTGGTGCACGTGTTACGACATGAAGCAAAGAACTCTGGGATCACCCACAATACCATGCATGCAGCCAATCAGCCAGCCCCTGTGATGTCACATCCCTATAAATAGCCTTAGCCATCTTGGATTCAGCCATTTTCTAGTGTACTTAGTGCAGGAAGAGGCGTCAGCAGGCCCTAGGGACATTGCTAGGAAAGACTTCATTGTGCTGAAAAAACTATTTACAAGTTCAGGGAAAGATTATTCAAGGTGTAGGAAAACGTTTGGGAGGTATAATCTACACTATAAAAGGAGTTCAGGGTGTAATAGGAGGGTGTACAGCCTGGGTAATTGGAGCCATTCTATTACACCTTGCTGCACTAATGGGGATCCAAATTGGTGCTATACTGCTGCTTTTGCACTATATAATACAGGGTGGGCCATTTATATGGATACACCTTAATAAAATGGGAATGGTTGGTGATATTAACTTCCTGTTTGTGGCACATTAGTATATGTGAGGGGGGAAACTTTTCAAGATGGGTGGTGACCATGGCGGCCATTTTGAAGTCGGCCATTTTGAATCCAACTTTTGTTTTTTCAATAGGAAGAGGGTCATATGACACATCAAACTTATTGGGAATTTCACAAGAAAAACAATGGTGTGCTTGGTTTTAACTTTATTCTTTCATGAGTTATTTACAAGTTTCTGACCACTTATAAAATGTGTTCAATGTGCTGCCCATTGTGTTGGATTGTCAATGCAACCCTCTTCTCCCTCTCTTCACACACTGATAGCAACACCGCAGGAGAAATGCTAGCACAGGCTTCCAGTATGAGTAGTTTCAGGTGCTGCACATCTCGTATCATCTGAAGGCAATCGTCTATGCTGTGAAGATATATATGAATTGCCGTTCAGCCGTGAAGTTGCATTGTACTACAGCCATATATGTGCCATTTACGTGGTGTTTTAAAAGGAAATATACGTACTCCCCATTAGCCATTCTGCGGTGAATTGTGATTGTTTTATTTCTTTTTTTGGGGTGTCGTAATAGGAAAAAGAATATGTCCTTATTGCCATTCTGCTGTGAATTTTGATTGTTATTTTTTTTGGGGGGGGAGTTTATTAATCAGGAAAAAATATATGTGTCTTAATTGCCGTTCAGCTGTGAAGTTACATTATACTACAGACATTTACGTGGTGTATTGAAAGGAAATATACAGTTGCAAGAAAAAGTATGTGAACCCTTTGGAATGATATGGATTTCTGCACAAATTGGTCATAAAATGTGATCTGATCTTCATCTAAGTCACAACAATAGACAATCACAGTCTGCTTAAACTAATAACACACAAAGAATTACATTTTACCATGTTTTTATTGAACACACCATGTAAACATTCACAGTGCAGGTGGAAAAAGTATGTGAACCCCTAGACTAATGACATTTCCAAGAGCTAATTGGAGTGAGGTGTCAGCCAACTGGAGTCCAATCAATGAGATGAGATTGGAGGTGTTGGTTACAGCTGCCCTGCCCTATAAAAAAAAAAAAAACACACACCAGTTCTGGGTTTGCTTTTCACAAGAAGCATTGCCTGATGTGAATGATGCCTCGCACAAAAAAGAGCTCTCAGAAGACCTACGATTAAGAATTGTTGACTTGCATAAAGCTGGAAAGGGTTATAAAAGTATCTCCAAAAGCCTTGATGTTCATCAGTCCATGGTAAGACAAATTGTCTATAAATGGAGAAAGTTCAGCACTGCTGCTACTCTCCCTAGGAGTGGCCATCCTGTAAAGATGACTGCAAGAGCACAGCGCAGACTTCTCAATGAGGTGAAGAAGATTCCTAGAGTGTCAGCTAAAGACTTACAAAAGTCTCTGGCATATGTTAGCGAATCTACGATACGTAAAACACTAAACAAGATTGGATTTCATGAGAGGATACCATAAAGGAAGCCACTGCTGTCCAAAAAAACATTGCTGTACGTTTACAGTTTGCAGAAGAGCACCTGGATGTTCCACAGGAGTACTGGCAAAATATTCTGTGGACAGATGAAACCAAAGTTGAGTTGTTTGGAAGAAACACACAACACTATGTGTGGAAAAAAAGAGGCACAGCACACCAACATCAAAACCTCATCCCAACTGTGAAGTATGGTGGTGGGGCATCATGGTTTGGGGCTGCTTTGCTGCGTCAGGGCCTGGACGGATTGCTATCATCGAAGGAAATTTGAATTCCAAAGTTTATCAAGACATTTTGCAGGAGAACTTAAGGCCATCTGTCCACCAGCTGAAGCTCAACAGAAGATGGGTGTTGCAACAGGACAACGACCGAAAGCATAGACGTAAATCAACAGCAGAATGGCTTAAACTGAAGAAAATACGCCTTCTGGAGTGGCCCAGTCAGTCCTGGCCTCAACCTGATTAAGATGCTATGGCATGACCTCTAGAAGGCGATTCACACCAGACATCCCAAGAATATTGCTGAACTGAAACAGTTCTGTAAAGAGGAATGGTCAAGAATTACTCCTGACCGTTGTGCACGTCTGATCTGCAACTACAGGAAATGTTTGGTTGAAGTTATTGCTGCCAAAGGAGGTTCAACCAGTTATTAAATCCAAGGTTTCACATACTTTTTCCATCTGCACTGTGAATGTTTACATGGTGTGTTCAATAAAAACATGGTAACATTTAATTCTTTGTGTGTTATTAGTTTAAGCAGACTGTGATTGTCTATTGTTGTGACTTAAATGAAGATCAGATCACATTTTATGACCAATTTGTGCAGAAATCCATATCATTCCAAAGGGTTCACATACTTTTTCTTGCAACTGTATGTACCGTACGTCCCATTAGCCATTCTACAGTGAAGTTACATTGTACTACATCCTTTTTGGGTGGTATTATTTAAATTTTAATTTAATTCTTTTATTATACAGTACGTCATACAGACAGGTGACAGGCCCTTCAAAGTGAACGGACAGTGGCCAAAATGTTTCTGTTGCAGGCAGCATAAGAAGGGGGGATGGAAGCAGCAGTTGCAGCAAGAGGACTGAACTCCCAGTGTCATCTAGCGGTCATGTTTTGACCAGCAATCCAGCGATGCTTGAATGGTTGATTCGGTCTTCGACTTCGTCGCAAGTGACATCAAACACCCCCACCCAAGGGTTGGTGAGTTCCTCTGACATGACACTTACCGGTCCTGAACCTTCCTCTGTCATTTTCAGTTCCCTCAGCACGCGAAGTATTATATGCCGTAGGCATGGCTACACTTTTCAGCGAGGACGAGCTACTGCCCAGCCAAGATATGGAGGAGACAACTGCCGCTTCCTCCGGTAGGCGGGCAATCAGTGATGTGCAGACAGTAACGGATGATGATATAGCCGATCGCTCTTGGGAGCCGGGTGAAGAAGGGGCTTCATCATCATCAACAGAAGAAAAAGGTGGCAGCTTGCGCGAGAGGCAGCGGCTGAGCCAGCAGGGTGGAAGCGTGGCTGTGAGTCAGCAGGGTGGCAGCAGTGGGAGATCAGTAGCCAGACGTGCCCGGGGTAGACCACCCACTTCGCAGGAGACTACCTGAGGCAGCAGTAGCAGGCAGTCAGCACGGAGTATTGGGGAGAAAATGCCATACTCGGCAGTGTGGTAATTTTTTGTTAGGCCGCCGGAGGAGGAGAAAATGGCCATTTTCAGAATTTGTGGGCAGAAGTTGAAGCATGGCCAGGGTGCTAATGTTTGCACCACGGCCCTGCGTCAATACATGAAGCGTCACCATAAAGTGGCCTAGGAGAACCGTGGGTCCGATATGGTGGTCCAGCCTGCCGCATCAACCGCTGCATCACACAGTGACATGCACCCAATTTCATGCCGTCAAGGCTCAACCTCCGCCGAAGTGAGCTGTCTGTCCTTCTCATCATCTGCTGGTCCTGATGCTCCTGCTCCTCCTACTCTTAGTCATTCCATCAGCAATCGATCACCGAAGTGATTGCCAAGAAACAACAGTATGCGTGCACTCATCCAATGACGCAGAAGCTGAATGTGCTCCTGGCCAAGTTGCTGGTGCCGCAGTCCCTTCCTTTCCAAGCGGTGGACTCTGCACCTTTTAGAGAACTGATGGCTTGTGCCGAAGTGTCCCAAGCCGTCATATCTATGCGAAAAAGGCAGTACCAGCCTTGCATTCATACTGTATGTAGAGCAGAAGGTGGGCCAGCCCTTGAGCCTGTCGGTGTCTGTCAAAGTGTGGATCTATAACTGCGGTCAAGGACAATATATGTCCTTTACGGCCTACTGGTTAAATGTGGTTCCTGCCCACCCACACCAGCAACTTGGCCAGGTAACACAGCTTCTGCCTCCACGTTCTCACACCGTTGGTCCTGCGACAATGTCCACCTCTGCCTCCTCATCCTCCACCATGTCCTCAGCCTCCACTGCAGGGACAACTCACAGTGCTCCTCCAGCATACCACATGTGCAGGTGGTTCTGCACCTAGTTTTCCTGGGCGAACAGAGTCACACAGAGAGGGAACTGCTCCACATCCTTCATCAAGAAATCGAATCCTGGCTTTCTCCTCAACAACTTAAAATCGGAACCATTGTGACAGATTTTTCTGTGTATTAGAGGAAAAAGAAAAAATATATTTGCCGCTCAGCAGTGCAGTTATCTGTTTTAAAGCCCTTTCTTGCGTGTATTAGTGGAAAAAGGAAATATATCTTTGCCGTTCAGCGGTGCAGTGAGATATTTTATAGCCCAGTTTGCCATGTATTACTGGCGAAATACAAATATATATGCCTTGCATTGTTGCACTTATCTGTTGAAAAACCTTTTGTGTAAAAATAGAAAAATTTTTGGGCCTAATTGCCGTTCAGCGGTGCAGTGAGATATTTTACAGCCCAGTTTGCCGTGTATTACTGGCGAAATACAACTATATTCGCCTTTCATCGTTGCACTTATCTGTTGAAAAGCCTTTTGTGTAAAAATTGAAAAAAATTAGGGCTGATTTGCCATTCATCGGTTTAGTGAAATATTTTGCAGCCCAGTTTGCCGTGAATTACTGGCGAAATACAAATATATACGCCTTTCATTGTTGCACTTATTTGATGAAAAGCCTTTTTTGTAAAAATAGAAAAAACTTGGGAATAATTGCCGTTCAGCGGTGCAGTGAGATATTTTACAGCCAAGTTTGCCGTGTTTTCCTCGCAAAATAAAAATATGTTCGCCGTCCTGCGTTGCACTTATCTGTTGAAAAGCCTTTTGTGTAAAAATATTAAAAGCATGACAGCCTAATTGCCGTCCAGCGGTGCAGTTATATTTGGTGAAGCACTTTTCGCAGGATGGACCAAATTACATAGTGTTGAAATTTTTTATGTAAAACAGGCTTTTTTGGGGGAAATTGCTGGGTGAGAGTAGACTTTCTTCTGTATGAAGCGAATTCCATTGTCCTTTTATTGGTAATTTTTTTTATTTCCCCCATATTTTCTTCTGGAAAATTGATGGGTGATTGTACAACTCCTTTGGCGGTATGGACCGAATTACGAAGTGGTGACATTTTTTATGTGAAACAGGCTTTTTTTTTGGAAAATTGCTCGGTGAGAGTAGACTTTCTTCTGTATGAAACAAATTGTATTATCCTTTCATTGGTGAAATTTTTTATTTCCACCATGTTTTCTTCTGGAAAATTGATGGGTGATTGTACTCTTGCGGTATGGACCAAATTACGTAGTGGTGAAATTTTTTATGTGAAATTTTGGAAAATTGCTGGGTGAGAGTAGACTTTCTTCTGTATGAACGGAATTCTATTATCCTTTCATTGGTGAATAGTGATGGACGAACATCGGCCAGGACGGTACGCGATGTGCATTCGCGATCAAATTGACTATAATGGCAGGCGAACCTAAAAAACCTTCAGGTCATATTTGCAGCCACCAAATACTTACTAGAAGTGCACAAATAGTCTCACAACATGGACAGTAACATGAGGGGGATCATTGGCAAAAATTCCCACAAAAAATATGTATTTTAATCAGGGGCCATTTTTCTGCGTCTTAAAGGGAAACTCTCAAAAATGTGCCCTGCTGGAGCCTAGAATTTTTTTATTTTGGGCCACGGGAGTACAGGCCCCAAAAATTAGGCATTCAGCTGACAAAAAAGAACTTGTGATGATGTGGCTGGAGGTACATTAGACGGTCACTGGATAAAAATTTTACTGTAGGCCACTGGAGTACAGGCCCCAAAAATTTGGTATTCACCTCACAGAAAAGAACTTGTGATGATGTGGCTATAGGTACATTAGGTGGTGACTGGATCAAAATTTTACTGTAGGCCAGTACAGGCCCCAAAAATTAGGCATTTACCGGACAGAAAAAAACTTGTGATGATGTGGCTGGAGGTACATTAGGCGATCACTGGATAAAAACGTTACTGTAGGCCACTGGAGTACAGGCCCCAAAAATTAGGCATTCACCTCACAGAAAAGAACTTGCGATGATGTGGATGGAGATACATTTGGCGGTCACTGGATAAAAATTTCACTGTAGGCCAGTACAGGCCCCAAAAATTAGGCATTCGCCTGACAAAAAAGAACTTGTGATGATGTGGATGGAGATACATTAGGCAGTCACTGGATAAAAATTTTACTGTAGGCCAGTACATGCCCCAAAAATTTGGCATTCACCTGACAGAAAAGAACTTGTGATGATGTGGCTGGAGGTACATTAGGCGGTCACTTGATAAATTTTTTTTACTGTAGGCCACTGGAGTACAGGCCCCAAAAATTAGGCATTCACCTGACAGAAAAGGCCTTTTTATGCCGCTGTATATATATATATATATATATATATATATATATATATAAATAAGACAAGGACCATCCTTTGTTCTGGGTTGTGGCGGATATGTGTGGGCTGGCATGAGGAAATTCAATTACACGTGGCCACCACAGGTGTTGAATTCCTCCGAGATCCATGCCTCATTCATTTTTAGAAATATGAAGTAGTCCATACTGTCATGAGCTAGGCGAGTGCGCTTATCGGTCACGATCCCCCCTGCTGCGCTAAACTTCCTTTGGGACAGGACACACGATGAAGGGGCAAGTCAAGAGTTCCATGGCAAATTTTGCCAGCTCTGGCCTCAGGTCAAGCCTGCACACCCAGTAGTCCAGGGGTTCCTCGCTTCTCAGAGCGTCCACATCAGCCGTTAACCCGATGTAGTCGGACACCTGTCGGTCTAGGCGTTCCCTGAGGCTGGATCCAGAGGGCGGCTGTCGATGGCTTGGCTGCAAGAATGATCTCATATCTGAAGTGACCAACACATCTTCAAACTGCCCTCTTCTTGCAGGCGCGGTAGGATTGGTACCCGCACCTGTTTTGCTGTGGGTGGAAATTCCTCTACCAGTGCCCGCAACAGCAGAATACAACATATCTCGCAGCAAGGCCTGGAAATGCTGCATTCTGCCAGCCCTCTGTGATGCTGGTAACATATCCGCCTTTTTGTGTTTGTATTGGGGGACTAAGTACATTGCAAACCAGTACTGGTCCTTGCCCTTTATGCTTTTTATACGGGGCTCCCTCTTCAAACTCTGGAGCATGAAGGCCCCCATTTGCACTAAATTGGAAGTGGTGGAGCGCCCTGGCTCCTCCTCATCGCCCAGGAGAATGTCTTCCTTGGTCTCCACCCCCCACTAGCCTCTAAAAGCCTACTCTTCATGAATCCTCCTCCTCCCCCCAGCCACCATCCTCCTCTGACTCTTCTTCAGACTCCTGCTGACTTGTCAGATGGAGTAGCCCCCCCCTGGGAATTCATTCAGCATTGCAACTTATTCATCTTCCAGCTCCTGCTCCTTGACGGCTTGATCAATGACACGAAGCAATTCACACTCCAGAAAGAAGGCGTAAGGTATGATGTCACTGGTGGCGCCATGTCTGCAACTGACCAGTTTGGTCATCTCATCAAATGGCCGCAGAAGTCTGCATGCATCGCGCATGAGCAGCCACTAGCACGGTGAAAAGAAACCAAGCTCCCCAGAACCTGTCCTGCTGAAGAGTTCATACAGGTAGTCATTAACGGCACGTTGCTGCTGGAGCAGCCTATCAAGCATATACAAGGTGGAGTTCCAGCGTGTTGGGCAGTCACAAATCAGACGTCTGACGGGCAAGTGGTGTTGTCGCTAAACGCCAGGAAGGCGAGCCATGGCCGTGTAAGATCTTCTAAAATGGCCAGAGATTTTCCTGGCCTGCTGCAAGACGTCCTGGACCCCGGGGTATTTGGCAACAAATCACTGCACGACTAAGTTCATGATGTGTGCCATGCACGGCACGTGTGTCATTTTTCCTTGTTTCAGCACGCTCAGTAGATTGGCACCGTTGTCGCACACCACTTTACCAGCTGTCAAGTTGAGCAGGATTAGCCACTGATCAGCTTGTGATCGCAGAGCTGAAAGAAGTGCAGAACCGGTGTGGCTCTTGGCATAACAGCCCCATCACAGCATGGCAACATCTCACCTGGGACATCGAATAGGTTCTGGGTAATTTGGGGGGCGCAGCGGAAGAGGCGGTAGCAGCGGAAAATGAGAAGTCAGCCGAGGAGGAGACAGAGGATGGAGTAGGAGGAGGTGAAGAAGAGGCAGGCCTGCATGCGATCCTTGGTGTTAACACCAAATCCACACGAGAGTCACGTGTTACATACTTGACGGCCGTCAGAAGGTTCACCCAGTGGGCAGTAAAAGTTATGTACCTTCCCTGCCCATATTTGCTAGACCACGTGTCTGTGGGCAGATGTATCTTGACACTGTGTGCCAGAGATATATTCACTTGCCGCTGAACGTGGCCATATAGCTCTTGGATGCCCTTCTGGGAGAAATATTTCCCTCCAGGTAGCTTCCATTGCAGTGTGCCAATGGCCACAAATTTTCTAAAGGCCTCTGAGTCCATCAGTTTATATGGCAGTAGTTTATTTCACACAGGAAACACGGATTGGACTGGTAACCAAGCGCCGATATCCAGACTATGGCAAAAGAAAATTTTTGCAGTCCTCCGGCTTCCATACAGTGACAGCCTTTATTCTTTATGTTGCAGTAAAAACGACTGTGTATTCACATCTATGCGTTTCGGATCGATTACTCCTGATCCTTCCTCATGACAAAAATGAATAGCTACTCTCTGGTTTAAGTAGGCACAGCTACTAATTACCAGGTGAGCACAATTTACATAACACACGCCCAACTTTCGTTTAATGACACATTTTTGTATTGTGAAAAAGGACTAAAAAATATAATAAAAATGCAATTCATATAAGAACTTCATAATTAACATAAGAGCAAGGAATCAGTAATGTAGGATTAAGTCTTGTTTGCGGTTTAACCCTTGTGGAACAGAGGTACCTATAGAAAAAATCCTAAAAAACTCCCTTTTTAACAGCTTGCATTTGTAATCCCCTTCCCTGGTGGGGGGTTAACCCTTTCCAGGCCTTGTACCTGGAAACCTGCTGTATTACCCTGGTGAACTGCAGCATAATGAAGACTAACTGCTGATACATTTCTTATTCTGGTGAGGGGTATGTCTGACAGGTGTCTACGGATTCTTATCTTCAGGCTGTTAGTTGGCATAAACCAGAGTGTAGCTATTCACTTTTGTCATGAGGAAGGATCAGGAGTAATCGATCAAAAACGCGTAGATGTGAATACACTGTCATTTTTACTGCAACATAAAGACTAAAGGCTGTCACTGTATAAAAGCTGGAGGTTTGCACTAATTTTCTTTTGCCATTTGTAGGCTAGCAGTTCCAACAAGCCAGCGGTCAGGCGTTGGGCAAGAGGGTTATCCGGCGTCATCAACTTTTTACGCTTAAACATTTGGGTCACGGAAGTCTGCCTTCTGCCAGATGAACGTGACGAAGGCACGGTGGAAGGTGAAATGGAGGACAAATGGGAGGAGAGAGAAGGAGAAGAGGCATGACGTGGAACGCCAGGAGTGTGGCTTTGTGGGTTCTGACGACGTTGCTCCCACTGGGCTCAGCAATGGGAGGCCAGGTGCCTTCCTAAGGCGGTCGTCCCTAGGTGAGTGTTGGGCTTACCGTGACTTATGCATTGACAGCACAGGCTGCAGATAGCAACACTATTGTCAACAGCTGACACATTTTAAAAAATCCTACACTGCGGAGCCATGCGCCGGCGTCATTGGAGCACCAGAAGTGACTGTGCATGGTGGATGGTTCGCTCCAGATACATTTGCAGTCTGCTTTTTACCCCCTTTGCACTGCAAGCTCTGCCTGCTTCTCCTCCTTCTCCTCACTCTCTGCTGCTGTCTCTTTCCCTCTGAACTCACCTCCTTTTCCTCTTTTGTGGGCACCCAAGTGACATCCATCGACACGTCATCATGGTCAACATCACCACCACTGACATTTGAGTTCTCGGAGTGGGCAGCAACAGCGGGGACCTCCCTCCTTGGGCTGATCTGGGTACTGTGATGACAGCTGGGTGGCGGCCGTTGCTACCTCCTCTTCCTCATCCGATGTCAAGAATGGCTGCACATCGGTAAGGTCTGGGAATTGATGGGAAAATAATTCCTCTGACTCGAGTGGAGGGGCTGGTGGTGGTGGTGTCTTTGGGGGTGGACACAGCAGAGAGTGAGGAGGGTGCAGATACAGAGGATGAGGAGGGTGCAGAAGCGAAAGGGTGAATGAGCCACTCAACCAACTCTGGTGCGTCCTTTGACATAATCGCAAGCACCTTCTCCAACTTCCCACTTAGGCTCCGGCCTTGTGCACCTACGCGACCCCTACCACCCCTGCGGAATGGCCTGCCTCTTCCTCTGCCTGTCATTTTCAAAATGACCCTGTGACAAAGTCCCTATAGAAGAGCAGTATTTGTGGAAGCAGGTATATAAAACCCCTTAATCAGTTTTTTTGGGGTGCAGCTGGTATATCACACCAGTTGCAATTAGTTGTTTCAATGTCGTTTGTCCCTCTGTATAGCTACGGTATCTCAGCAGAACCGCACACAAATGCTGCACAATACAAATGCCCTATATAGAAATTATATTATAGGTATATCACACCCCTGCCTCAATAAGAGTTTTTTGGGGGGCAACTGGTATTTCACACCAGTTCAAATTAGTTGTTCCAATGGCGTTTGTACCTCTGTATAGCTGCGGTATCTCAGCAGAACCGCACACAAAAGCTGCACTATAAAAATGCACTATATTGAAATTATATTATAGGTATATCACACCCCTGCCTCAATCAGATTTTTTGGGGTGCAACTGTTATATCACACCAGTTGCAATTAGTTGTTCCAATGGCGTTTGTCCCTCTGTATAGCTGTGGTATCTCAGCAGAACCGCACACAAATGCAGCACAATAAAAATGGACTATATAGAAATTATATTCTAGGTATATCGCACCCCTGCCTCAATCAGATTTTTTGGGGGGCAACGGGTATATCACACCAGTTGCAATTAGTTGTTCCAATGTCGTGTCCCTGCTCCACACAGCAACCTCTACCTACACTGGAAAAAGACTGAATGTAAAATGGTGGCCAGATCGGGGTTTTTTTTTTATAGGGGAGGGGGTGTGTTCATGTGCTGAAATGTCTCAATTGGCTGTCCTGTCCCACCTGATGGATGTGTCATGGATCAAAGTTCTGCAAAATGCAAAGAATATGGCCTGTTTGGCGAACAGCGAACGAGCAAAGTTCGCCGCGAAATGACCGTTGGGTGAACCGCAAGCCCATCTCTATACACCGCTCTTTGCGGTATGGACTGAAGTACTTAGTGGTGAAATTCTTTGTGACACTGGCTCTTTTTTGGAAAATGTATGGGTGAATGCACACCTCCTTTTGCGGTATGGACTGAATTACGTATTGGTGACATTTTTATGTGAAACAGGCTTTTTTTGGGAAAATTTATGGGTGAGAGTAGACTTTCTTTTGTATTAACCGAATTCCATTATCTTTTCATTGGTAAAATTTTTACTTTCAACCATGTTTTCTTCTGGAAAATTTATGGATGATTGTACAACTCCTTTTGCGGTATGGACTGAAGTACTTAGTGGTGAAATTCTTTATGTGACACTGGATCTTTTTAGGAAAATGTATGGGTGAACATACACCTTCTTTTGTGATATGGACTGAAGTACTTAGTGGTGAAATTCTTTATGTGACACTGGCTCTTTTTTGGAAAATGTATGGGTGAATGTACACCTCCTTTTGCGGTATGAAACAACTTACTTAGTGGTGAAATTCTTTGTGATACTGGCTTTTTTTGCAGTAAATGTATGGGTGAATGTACAACTCTTTTTGCGGTATGGGACGACGTACTTAGTAATGGAATTCCTTTTGTGACACTGGCGCTTTTTAGGAAAATGTATAGATGAATGTACACCTCCTTTTGCGGTATGGAATGACTTACTTAGTGGTGAAATTCTTTATGTGACACTAGCTTTTTTGCAGAAAATGTATAAGTGAATGTACACTTCCTTTTGCGGCATGGACTGAAGTACTTAGTGGTGAAATTCTTTCTGTGACACTGGCTCTTTTTTGGAAAATGTATGGGTGAATGTACACCTCCTTTTGCGGTATGGACTGAAGTACTTAGTGGTGAAATTCTTTATGTGATACTGGCTCTTTTTCGTTAAATGTATGGGTGAATGCACACCTCCTTTTGTGATATGGGCCGAATTATGTAATGGTGAAATGTGTTTTGTGAAATGGGCTTGTTTTGGGAAAACTGATGGGTGACTGTACACCTCCTTTTGCTGTATGGGCTAAATTACACAATGTTGAAATTTTACATTTCAAAGTAAACTCCGCTGCTCTGTATCTCTTGTAAAGTCAATGTCTCCAAATATGCTCCTCTCGCAATTTACACCAAATACATTATTTTCATGTAGAGATACAAGAATTATGTTGGAGGCATGTAGTGTATGCAAGCCATGTGTGACCCCTCTCATCACTCTCATGCTGTTCTGCACATGGTTTTCCTGGGCGAACGGAGTCACACAGGGGAGGAACTGCTCCGTGACCTTCATCATCAAGGATTCATCAAATCCTGACTTTCTCTGCGAAAACTGAAAATCGGAACCATGGTGACCGACAACGGGAAGAACATGGTGTCGGCGCTGCATCAAGTATGGCTGAGCCATGCGCCCTGCATGGCACATGTGTTCAATCTGGTTGTCAAGCGGTTCCTGAAGTCTTCCCCCCCCATCTGCAAGACATCCTAAAAATGACCAGGAAACTTTGTATGCACTTTAGCCACTCGTACACCGCAAAGCACACCCTCCTTGAGTTGCAGCGGCAGAACAGCATCCCCCAACATAGGTTGATATGCTACGTTTTCAACCATTGGAATTCCACCCTCCATATGTTGGACCGACTGTACGAACAGAGAGAGGCCATAAACGATTTCCTGATAATCCAAGCAGACAGGAGTAGTCCCCTGTGTAACTTCAATGTCAGCAAGTGGCAGCTCATGCGTGACACCTGCCGTTTGCTCAGGCCCTTTGAAGAAGTCACGTTATTTGTCAGTCGCCAGGACTACGGGATGAACAATGTCATTCCACTGGTTCATATCCTGGAACAGAGGCTGGTAAATCTGGCTGGTCAGGGGACTGGAGACGTGGCACCTAGAAAGATGGCGGCAGAGTTTGATACGTTTGTCTGTCAATATCTCTGTTTACAAACAGTGAACGGGAACATCATTTATCGCTAGGATATGCAAAAACCAACCGATGGGTTGTTAACCGCCAGAAGTAGGTCATCGACATGAAGGAGCAGTCATTTTCACAGCTCAAGGTATCCTCCTGGAAGCTTAACCTCTGCATATCGATGTTCTGCATTGCAAAGCTTGTCTAAAAGAAAAATCCTGCAGTAGACCCCCTTGTAGGAAACTCTTGATCCGGCACAGGCTGCTTTACTCTTTCAAAAACAATGGACTCTGTACAGCGTGACACCGATGTATAATTTCTCATACACCAGGCTGAAAGAGTATTCCAAGCATCTGTCTGCCCACATAGCTGCCGAGAAGCAGAAGGGTCTTGCCATTGAAGTAGGCTTGGAGCTGAACCTAAAAGCCAAATTTTCCTGTTAACCTGGACTCAAAGGAAAGGACAGAGATCCACTTGCTGTGCTCGTACAGATTTTATCCAAGCCTCCACTCACCAAGGCAAGCACAGAGGACCGGATTGTGTGGACAGGTTGGTTCTGCGGGGCATACAAAGAGGAGGATCTATTGGAGGTGTTACCTAAGATATTTACTTGCCTCCCGCTCTCCCTGTATAACGGCTCCAAGGCGCTCACGGCTATTGTAGGGACGTGGTTCCGAATAAACTTTGACTGTTGTTTCGGTAATCTGGTGATCAGTTCTCAGGACCTTACAGGGCAAGCAGCGATGTGGACCAGGTATAACGTGTCTGGATTAGTGTAGTGTTTTCTCTGAGCACGTTGAACCTCGCATGGACATTTCTTAGGCCATCCACACAGAGGACCTTAAGACTTTATGGAATGATATTCACAAATCAAAGGACGAGGTCACGTTGGAGGAAGTGGACAATTCATTCCAATGTCTTTACTCAAATTTCTTCAGACACTTTAGAATTCACTTATCAGCAACCCAGCTTGTCACGGAATGAGCTGGAGTCAGCTTGTTTGCTGGACTGTCCTTCAGTTATCAGCCATAACCCCATACATTTCTTGATCTGTATGCACTACCCTCGTGGTCACCACGACACTGGTCGTCAGGCTCGGCAATCCATTCTTGTTAATGAAGCACTTTGTTTTTCCAGTTTGTCTTTTAAATCTTGTGGTTTTGCCTCTTCTCTGTTGTATTTTATGTGTGTTAATATCCTGTTTGTTAAATAAATGTTGTTTTTCTCCCCCGTTCAAAAAAAGAATAAAACAATTGGTTTGTAATTTGGTAGCCAAAAGCAGGAGTGGGTATAAAACACAGAAGACATGCAACTATTCTGTTCACGTGTCATCTCTGTTTTGAATCCACTCCTGTGTTTTTGGCATTAGCAATACTGATGGATTACTGACCAAATGCTGACGAAGTGAAGTCGGATGCTCCAGAGACAGGATCCGTTTTTTGTGGATCAGAGGAAGGGCAAAATAATCAGTGAAGTCGACAAAAACTTACTGCTGACACCCTCTCCACTCTGTGATGAGCTCTACTTTATAAGCATTTAATAGAACAGGGTCTGTAGACATCTATGTGGAATCAGCTGATGACGGTGTTAAAGCAGTGTGCTTCCTCTTGGCGCTCTGCGGCCAGGAAATAGCTGTTTTTTAACAAAATTTGCAGGATCAGAGGAAGGGCAAAATAATCAGTGAAGTCGACAAAAACTTACTGCTGACACCCTCTCCACTCTGTGATGAGCTCTACTTTATAAGCATTTAATAGAACAGGGTCTGTAGACATCTATGTGGAATCAGCTGATGATGGTGTTAAAGCAGTGTGCTTCCTCTTGGCGCTCTGCGGCCAGGAAATAGCTGTTTTTTAACAAAATTTGCAGCAAATTTATTCAGAACGAACCAAATTTTTCCCCAAAAATTTGGTGAACCAGTGAATCGAATTTTTTAAAAAATTTACTCATCTCTAGTAACTGAAAACGGGAAGAACATGGTGTCAGCGCAGCATCAAGGAGGGCTGAGCCGTGCGCCCTGCATGGCGCACATGTTCAATCTGGTTGTAAACCGGTTCCTGAAGTCGTCACCCCATCTGTGGTGGACAGAGGTACTCCCCTGTTGACCTTCGATGTTAGTCAGTGGCAGCTCATGCGTGACACCTGGCGCTTGCTCAGGCCCTTTGAGGAGGCCACTTTATTTGTCAGTCGCCACGACTACTGGATGAACAACTTCATTCCACTGATTCATGTCCTGGAACAGATGCTGCTAAATCTGGCTGGCCAGGGGACACATGAGCACAGTGGGGGCTAAACTAGAGGAGGATGACATTCGAGCACAAGCAATGCGTAGAGAAATGGGTGGTTTTTCTACACAAGTGTCAGGAGAGGAGGAGCAAGAGCAGCCAGAGAAGACGGAGAAGATACAGGGTGATAAGGAAGACGAGGCAGATGACCCAGACACACCGTGGCAGTAGGCAGTGGAGATGGAGGCAGGGAGTCCCTCTGAGTCACTTCCGCAAATGGCCCGATGCATGCTCAGTTGCTTGTGTAGTGACAGCCGAATTGTCACTATTCAGCAGAGGGATGACTAATGGCTATCCACCATGTTAGACCCTCACTATCGGTCCAAAATGGGGCCTCTTTTACACCCGCTGAGAGGGAGGACAAAGTAAACTTCTATTGAGACATCCTATGTAGTCAGTTGGCTGCTGCCTCTGTGCGCCATCGCCCATCCTCACTCAAGTCTGACTGATGGGGCTCTCTGCGCTCACATTCCACTGCCATGGCTGCTGGGGGGGGGGGGGGGGAGTTGGGAGGGTAGGAGCAGTACCAGCTCCATCAGCAGCAAATTTAGTCTAGAGTTGCTAATGAGCAGTTTTCTTCAGCCGCCTACTGAAGAAACTACTCACCAGCAGCATCAACTAGACATAGAGCACAATCTGAACCAGCAGATTGTGGCAAACTTGGAGTGCACCCTGCCACCCCACATCGAAGATCCCCTGGACTACTGGGCAGCCAAACTTGATTCATGGCCGCAACTTGCCAAGTTTGTCCTGGACAAGCTTTCCTGCCCCGCCAGCAGTGTGGCATTAGAGTGGGTGTTTAGTGTGACAGAGGCCATAAATACCCCAAGGAGAACTGGCATGTCCACCCAAAATGTGGAGAAACTGACCTTTGTGAAGATGAATCAGGTGTGGATCAGCCAGGATTTTCAAACACCAGACCAGTGCCTGATGCAACAGACTAGATCATCCATGGTGCCACACCTACTCTTTGACACCTGTTTCTTCTGGCTGATTTATTCAGCTTCTATTCTGATGCTGCCACCTGCCTGATGCCACACCTACTGCCAGGTGCTCCTACAACCACCCACCATCTTCAGTTGGTACTGGTATTGCCTCCCACCTCCCTACTATGTCACTGGTCCACTCTGTGGTCTCCTCATGCTGCTGCCACCTCACCACTATGTCACTGGGCCACTCTGCAGTCTCCTCATGCTGCTGCCATCTCACCACTCTGTAGTCTCCTCATGCTGCTGCCACATCACGACTCTGTGGTCTGCTCAGGCTTCTGCCATATTACCACTCTGTGGTCTCCTCATGCTGCTGCCACCTTATCACTATGTCACTGGACCACTCTGTGCACTCCTCATGCTGTCTCCAGCTCACCACTGTTTCGCTGGGCCATTCTGTGGTCTACTCATGCTGCTATCACCTCACCACTATGTCACTGGGCCACTCTGTGGTCTTCTCATGCTGCTTCCAGCTCACCATTATGTCACTAGGCCACTCTGTGGTTTCCTCATGATGCTGCCACATCACCACTCTGTGTTCTCCTCATGCAGCTGCCAGCTCACCACTATGGCACTGGGCCACTCTGTGGTCTGCTCTTGCTGCTGCCACATCACCACTCTGTGGTCTCCTCAGGCTGCTGCCACCTCAACACTATGTCACTCGGCCATTCTGTGGTCTCCTCTTGCTTCTGCCACCACAATAATATGTCACTGGGCCACTCTGTGGTCTCCTCATGCTGCTAACACCTCACCACTCTGTGGACTTTCCATGATGCTGCCACATCACTACTCTGTGGTCCCTGCATGCTGCTGCCAGCTCACCACTATGTCACTGGGCCACTCTCTGGTCTCCTCTTGCTGCTGCCACCTCAACACTATGTCACTGGGACACTCTGTGGTCTCCTCATGCTGCTGCCACAATACCACTCTGTGGTCTCCTTATGCTGCTGCCAAACACCACTCTGTGGTCTCCTCATGCTGCTGCCACCTCACCACTATGTCACTGCACTCTGTGTTTTCCTTACGCTGCTGCCACCTCACCACTTTGTCACTGGGCAACTCTGTGAGCTCCTCATGCTGCTGCCACCTCGCCACTCTGTCATTGGGTCACTCTGTGGACTTCTTAAGCTGTTTCCACCCTCCCCACTCCATGACTGGGCCATATTCTGCCGTTTTGGCCTGGTTGACATCATCATTTATTTGACCCTTCTTATGATCTGTCATGCAAATATTCCATTCACATTTAATCTCTGTTTTGGATCCACTCCTGTCTTTTTGGGCTTTAGCAATACTGATGGATTTCTGACATAAATAATAAAGGGAGAAAAGATAAGAAATGAATCGCACAACCTTGGCGTGGTGAGTGGGCTTATGCCTTTTGATCAAAATGTACACTAAAGCCTCATTTAGCATGTAGCATAGGAGGTGGTACACATGTGCAATTTAGTGCTGTCTCCTGCTGTAGTGCAGGGATGAGATCAAAGCATTAGCAGTGGATGTGCGATTCATTTCTTGTCTTTTCTCCCTTTATTACTTATATAGAAATTCTGTCCCTGGATCAGCACTCCTTCCATATGCCAGCTGATTTTAATTAGCCAAGCATTCATTAGTAGGGGTTGAATTAGCCTACCATGCTCAGTTGGAGTTCCTGTGAGCTTCAGATGAGGTGAGCTTTGACAACTGTTCACATGGTGTGGTGCTGCACGGGGGCCACTGTGCTGTTTTTCTGGTTGGTTGGTGGGGCCCAATGCTAGGTATGGCATAGTCAGGCAGCAGGGGTGCTGTTTGGCTGCTGGGTCCCGCCACCGGCCGGGATGGCGCCGCAGCGGCATGGGTCGCCATGCAGCGCTGCGCCAATGTTAGGTTAGGATCCACTCATAGAGGCAACCTTGGCGTGGTGAGTGGGCTTATGCCTTTTGATCAAAATGTACACTAATGCCTCATTTAGCATGTAGCATAGGAGGTGGTACACATGCGCTATTTACTGCTGTCTCCCACAGTAGTGCAGGGATGAGATCAAAGCATTAGCAGTGGATGTGCGATTCATTTCTTGTCTTTTCTCCCTTTTTTACTTTCTGACCTAAATGCTGACCAAGTGAAGGTTGATGCTCAACAGACAGGATCCGTTTTTGGGGGTTATTGTTCTGACGGATCAGAGGAAGGGCAAAATAATCAGTGACGTCAACACAAACTTACTGCTGACACCCTCTCCACTCTGTCAGGGGCTCTACTTGTATAATTGTTTAATAGAACAGGTTCTGTGGAATCTATGTGGAATCAGCTGACGGCGGTGTGAAAGGAGTGCACTCTTAATGTAATGACCGGCGTCACGCAAAGGGAGGGAAATGGGAAGGCCCTGTCCAAGGGAGAGGGAAAGGTGGTGACCCCTGACTCACCTTGCGGCTGGCACCTGACTGCCGTTGACGTCCCTAGACGGGTTCCTCACCCGTACGCCGGTCACGTGCCTAAACCCTGGCTTTCCCTAAGATGAGCCCTGTGTAGTGAACAGGGCGGTGGGATCACTAGTCCGCACCACTGACACTAAGAGGAAAACACCAAGGAGAGGACAGACAATACAGACAAACATATAATCCCAGGTGGGCGACAACAGCAGACCACCAAGGCCCAACAGGGATCCGGAGGGTAACACTCTGGAACAACAACCAGGGATCTCAGCTACTCAGCTCCAGTGGGTCAGTATATAAGTCCAGGCAGGAAGCTCTATATCTGGCAACCAGAGAAGTGGGAGATGGGAATATAAGGAGGTTGGGATTGCTGGACAAGAAACAGCTGAGGAGGAGAAGCTACGGATCCCTGAGTGAGCCAAAAAGGATTGCATGGCAAACCCAGAAAGCTACCATTACGAAACAGCACTGTCTTTGTACATCGAACGCGTAGCCACCCGCTGCAACTTCCTGACCCCGGGTATAACGGAGTCAGACGTGGCTCTTGACACCCTCGTGACACTTTCACGCTATAGAAGGATCTTGGGCCTCTGCATGGTTCTTCATACAGTACCTGGCTCTAAAATTGACCTGTAAGGCTGAGTTCACACTTGAGTTATTTGGTCAGTTTTGGCCCGGTAATTGATCAAATGGGTGAAGTGTGAAGTGATTCTAAGAGAGACGCTTATCATCTGCTTGTCATACTGACTCACAGTATTGTTTCACTACCACAGCGGACTCCCTATGCGTGTTTCTGCAAAGCACAGTGTACTACACCACTATACAGTCTCTCTGCAGCCAGAAAATATCTGTTTTTAATGCGATTCACTATGAATAAATTTGGATCTAATAAAATATTTTTGGAAAATTTGGCGAACCGACCGAATTGAATTTTTTAGAAATTTGCTCATCAATATATACAACAATGGAGAAGGCAGAGAGTAGAGATGAGAGATGGATTCTTTAAAATCGAAGTTCAGCCCAAATTTTTCAAACAATTCTGATGAGAGCGATAGAGAGATATTTTCCAAGCATTTAAAGCACTTTCAATCTGAGTATAATCAATTCATACCTAAATCAGATTTCTTGTCTGATTCTAACAAATCGGACTCAAAAAGAATTTTAGGAAATTTGGTCATCTGCAGCAGAAGAAAATAGCGTGCCTTCTCAATGGGAAGCCTGGCAGGCAAATACAATGGGTCCCAGTTCTGCAGTTGCATAATTACCTTACAGCTACCATCTCTGCAAGGAACATCCTTGCAGAGATAAACACAATTTTCCAGACATTTATAGGTAATGGGTGGTCAAGAACAAGTTAGTTATTCAAATATTTTCTTTATTGAACTGAATAACTAAAAAGAATGGCTATGACATGGCTTTAAGCTATATATCATAGCATATACTTTCTATTTGGTTTTAAGAAATAGAAGAGGATTTATTATTTGATAGATATAAGCAGGCCTGTTACTGGCTGATGATGATCATTGTGCGTCATGTTTGCAATGGGGTAGGCAGAAATTACACCACCCCTACCTTCCTGCAGCTGCACAATCTTTGTGCAGTTGGAAATTCTGCATAAAGTTCAGAAATATCACCGCAGAGTTAAATGCAGACCTGTTGGACATTTAAAGTGGTCCAGCGGTCTACAAGTTGTTCAAATTCCCTTGAAGCTATACATCACATGATATTCGGACCAATGATGGAAAAATGTGTTCTTTTGGTGGACTCCTTGGACATATTTCACTGCTTTAGGAACAAGGTCTTAGCCCCATAATGTGAGATGTCAATAGATCTGGAGGCACACATTATTATCATCAATCAATCACAAGGTGTTATAGGTTTGTCTTCACACTGGTGCTAGCTTAATGTTCAAATCTAGTGGATTCATTTTGACAGAACGTGGAATATATCTATGACAAGTAATCAAAACAAGTGAGTAAACAATGAGTCAAAAGGAAAGAGGTCCCTAAGAGACTATGAGGGATATTTATCAAAATTGGTTCAAAGGAGAACTGGCTGAGTTGCTCACAGAAACCAGATTCGACTTTTCATTTTTCAGAGCTCCTTAAAAAAATGAAAGAATCAATCTGATTATTTGCTATGGTCAACTAAGTCTGTTTTGATAAATCTTCCTCTACATTCTAAATGAAATAGGAGTGAGTCAATAGGTAGATGAGATTTATGAAAACTGTCTAAGAGCAAAATTGTCAATTGTTGCCCATACCAAACAATCTCAGCACACCTAGCATTTCATTTTCTACTGTCTTTTAAGTTGTCTTTTAATCAGTTGCTAAGGGTAACAAAAGCAGTTTTATTTTAGACAGTCTCCATATACAGTATCTGCCCCATTGTGCTAAGTTTGTCAATTTGACCAACCTGTTTAGAGGATAAACATAGATGTTCTGTGATCAGAACAGGTAGAGTATGGATTATGATTATCCTATGTGGGTATATAACTTCCTAGAAGTAATGAGCTTCTAGGAATTTCCACTAAAACTGGGATTTTTAGGAACAAGTCTAATGGTAGGAAGAGGCATGTTCCAAAGAATGGATACAGCATAGACTTGCAGACAGGGGTGAGAGAGAGGGAGAGATCTACTGATAGAGAACTTAGATTGTGAACAGCAAGCTATGAAAATGTTAAATGTGTTATGAATAGAAGGATCTCATTTGTAGCAAGGCTGAATGTGTCATATATGGTATAGTATAGCAAGTTATCAAATGTAGCAAAGTGGAGTATGGCAGGTTTAGCAAAAATGAGTCTTCAGGCACATTCAGCTATGGGTTGGAGGACTCACAGGTTCATATTTATTTAATGCACTTATATAGCGCTATTATATCCCGCAGCGCTTTACAGACATTATCATCCAACTGTCCCCAATGGGGCTCGCAATCTAAGGTCCCTATCAGTAAGTCTTTGGAGTGTGGGAGAAAACCGGAGTACCCGGAGGAAACCTACACAATCACGGGGAGAACATACAATCTCCATGCAGATGTTGTCCTTGGTCGGATTCAAACCTAGGACCCCAGCGCTGCAAGGCACCAGTGCTAACCACTGAGCCACCATGCTGCCCTTGTTCTTCAAGATTTAGCGAGATCTGTAACTCTCAGTGATAACTGTAACTCTCAGCATGTATAGTATGTTATTATGGGCCATCGGATTTCATAGGGAGAGTGGATAAGGAAAGAACTACAACTCCCAGTATTTTCCTGGCTGCCAGATTTCACACAACTGTTCACAACATATAGAGGAGAACAGTAAACACATTACCTCCTCCATACAGAACAACAGAGGACATCCCCTCACGTCATGTGATAATGACATCACATTCTCCTCTGTGCTACTACGCTGCATCCCTTGGTGCTGTCACTTTAGGGAAAAATGAGCCCCGAACTCCTGAAAAGACACTGACCCTACCTATTTGTATGATCTTCCCTACAAAGCAGACCATAACTGATCGGCAGTCCCTTCTTAAATACGTGCAGGCTCTATTAAGGAAGGGAAGAAAAGGAGGAAAAATAATAAATCAGCAGCCACAAAAATTGGAGTAAGACAGAAAACAGACAGGCTGGGTCAGAACCAAGAGAGACAGGAACTCTAGATCAAAGTCAGAACCACTCCAAGGTCAATACCAGAAAAAAAAAAAAACAGGGAAAACCAGACATAGGCACCCCTGACCAAGAACAAGCATCAGGGTCCAAATTGTCAGGCTAAGGTCAAAGGCAGGGTCCAAATCAGAGGTCGAGAATACAGTGGTCAATACACAAATCAGGGCTAGTGATATAATCTGCAGATAGAAACCAATCACAGGCAACACAGCGCACCTAATGACACTCCTTAACATGGAGGGCCAGCCTGTCTTCTAGCAGACACCTGAGGTGCTTCAGCAAGTGCGCCTGCCAGCTAGGGATATTACAGGTGCACTGGTCACATAATCATGACATCACACAAGTTCTTCTACACCACTTTTCCTCTCAACTTCTGGAAAAATTCTACCCAAATTAATCTATGAATTCTGCTGCAAAATGATGCCCTGTTTGAAATTATGAAGAAACTTATCAAATGTATGCAATATCTATATAGGGGAAATAATGACAGAAATAAAGCAGAAATAATATGTTTGTTTTGCAATGCAAATGATAGCCACTTTCAACAAATCCATGAAAAATATTGCACCTGACATCATTCAGACAGTGTTGAATTTCTAGGCAAACTCTTCTTTCACATAATCTACACGATTTAGAAATAACAGTTGTTAAACTTTTTTCTGCAGTACCTGGTTTAGGACTTCTACAATGACTAACAGCCTTAGGCACCCCTATTCTGTTTGCTTACTTTAAAACTTAGTCTGAGTTGTGCAGCATGATAACAAGCCCCTGGAGGCACTGAGAGTTTCCTTTTTCCATCCCTAAAGGGGACCGCTGCTCATTATCCCTCAGAAAAGAATTCCCTATAGTTGATGAGAAAGGAAATGAAGTTTAGTCACATTGCATAATATAATTCATGTCTTATCGATCAATAAGTAGACTGAAATATGGCCTAAAAAGAATCTTCCAGATGATTTTTCCTGTCAGTAAAGAGCGGATATTTGGCCTTTTAAAGCACTAGGAACTAAATCAATGAAAATCAAGAACGATTCTAACAGAACAGAATATTCACGTCAATAAACCAATCAACACGCCAAGCTACATGTGACAGTAAAGAAA
This sequence comes from Bufo bufo, assembly GCF_905171765.1. Classification (NCBI taxonomy): domain Eukaryota; kingdom Metazoa; phylum Chordata; class Amphibia; order Anura; family Bufonidae; genus Bufo; species Bufo bufo. The sequence continues at coordinate 267,342,101 of NC_053390.1, read as the reverse complement.
TAAAAAACTAATATTTGATGATTGACCTTTGGACTAATACACTATTAGACAACAATGTACAATATTGTACAATCAGGACATTTTTATGTTTTAATCTTGAGAAAGAATTAAATATTACTACAGCTGATTCTTAATTCACATTGGAAAGCTTGGTTCAACTCAAATAGAGATGAGCAAAGTATTGGAAAATTCGTTTCGACTTCTTCCACGAATAAAAAATAAAATAAAAATTGCTTTGTGACTAGAGTTGAGCATACCCGAACTGTAAAGTTCGTACGGTTTTTGGACCCAGGACCCGAACCTGAACATTTCAATAAAAGTTCGGGTTCAGTGCTCGGCGATTTAATGGCGCTTTTTGAAATGCTGCAGAGCCAATCAACAAGCGTTTAACTCTGTGCCCTTAGAAGGCATCACAGCCATGCCTACTAATGGCATGGCTGTGATTGGCCAGTGCAGCATGTGACCCAGCCTCTATATAAGGCTGAGGCACGTCACATCAGCTCTTATTGGCGCAGGGAAACGATGCTGCTGGTGCTGTTAGGGAATTCAGAACAGTGCTTGTTGAACTCAGAGATCTCCAGCGATTTTCTTTTGTAGGTGCAGTGCACCATTTTTTTTACCCTGCCCTGAGCACAGTGACAAAGAAAAATCCATTCAATGGCGTCTGCGGCCATTTTATTTTTGCCAATCCACTAAATATTGTCCTTTTTCAGCATATTACAGTGTGACAGAACGGCCGTAGATACTCCAGTTGTTTTGTCTGACTAACATTACAGCTTTTTTTGCCAAAACACTCAATTTTGGCATTTTTCAGCATATTACAGTGTGACAGAAAGGCTAGGGATAATCCAGTTCTATTTTCTTAGTAAAATTACAGCTTTTTTTGCAAAAACACTCAATTTTGGCATTTAGCATATTACAGTGTGACAGAAAGGCGTTAGATACTCTAGTTACATTGTCTGAGTAAAATTTCAGCTTTTTTTTGCCAAAACACTAAATTTTGGCATTTTTCTGCCTTTTTTAGGGTGAAATAGAAGCTTTACATACAGCTCTTATATTCTGTTAATAACAAAAACTATCCTAAATTTGCGGAGAATGAGGAGAGCGTCAAATAAGGGACGTGGCCCCGGTCGTAGTGCTGCTGGTGGAGCTCCTGTTGTAGGGAGAGGACGTGGTCAATCTGTGCCAGCTACATGCACAAGTGAAACACCTTCCTCAGGTGCGAGTAGGCGATAGAACCTTCAGCGTTATTTGGTTGGACCTAATGCGGCTCTACGAATGGTGAGACCAGAACAAGTACAGGCGATAGTAGATTGGGTTGCTGACAGTGCCTCCAGTTCCTTCACATTGTCTCCCACCCAGTCTCCTGCTGAAAGATCAGAGTTGGCACCTGCAGCTGATGTCCATTAGTCTTTCACCTCACCCACTTGCAAATCAGCCAACCAGTCTGAGCCCCAAGTCATGCAGCAGTCTGTGGAAGTGGAAGAGATTGAGTGCACCGATGCTCAACCACTTATGTTTCAAGATGAGTACATGGGAGGACCACAGCAGCACGTCTCGGATGATGACAAAACACAGGTGCCAACTGCTGTGGCTTTCTGCAGTTGGCAGATCAACAAAGGAGGGCAGGGGTGAAGACTGGGTGGAAGATGATGTGGAGGACGATGAGGTCCTCGACCCCACATGGAATCAAGGTCATGAGAGTGACCTGTGTAGTTCGGAGGAAGAGACGGTGGTCGCACAGAGCCACCAGCACAGCAGAAGAGGGAGCAGGGTGCAAATGCAGAGCGGCTGTCCCCTAGACAGTACGCCTACTACTGCCCATCGCAGCAAGGGACCGAGCACATCAAAGCCAGCTCCAAGGAGTTTCCTGGCGTGGCAATTCTTCAGAAAATGTGCTGATGACAAGACACGAGTGGTTTGCACGCTGTGAAATCAGAGCCTGAAGCGAGGCATAAATGTTCTCAACCTGAGCACAACCTGCATGACCTGGCATCTAAGTGCAAAGCACAAGCTGTAGTGGAGTAGACACCTAAAAAAAAACAAGAAAGGTCTCTGGCTCCTCCTGCTTCCTCTTCTGCTGCAGTCTCGGCCTCTTCATCCACCTCTGGAGTGACAGTGCCACCTGCCACCCCGCAAACAGAGGATCTGCCAGCAACACCACCACCTGGGTCACCAAGCATCTACACAATGTCCCACAGAAGCTTTCAGCTCTCCATCTCCCAAACACTGGAGCGGAAGAGGAAGTACCCCCCCTACCCACCCGCGAATCCTGGCCCTGAATGCCAGCATTTCAAATTTAATGTCCTTCAAAATGCTGTCATTCCGTCTTTTGGAGACTAAGAGTTTTAAAAGCCTTATGGCGTTGGTTGTCCCACAGATTGTCTTGCCCAGTTGCCACTACTTTTCCAGGTGTGCCATCCCTTCCCTGCACAAGTGGGGGACAAAATCAGGTGTGAACTGCGCAACACCATCTGTGGCAAGGTCCACCTAACTACGGATACGTGGACCAATAAGCACAGTCAGGGACGTTATATCTTCATAACAGCACACAGGGTAAATGCAGTGGCAGCTGGGCCTGAGGCGGATAGCAGTTTGGCGCATGTCCTCACACCACCGAGGATTGCAGGGCGCTTCAGTTTGCCTTCTGTTGCTTCCTCCTCCTACTCCACTTCCTCATCCTCTACTGGCTCCTCATCCGGTCAGCGTAACACCTTCATCACCAACCAAACTTATCTGTTTGGGGGACAAACCCCACACCGCGCAGGAGCTGTGGATGGACCTTGAACAACAGACCGATGAGTGATTGGTGCCAGTGAGCCTCAAGCCCGGCCTGGTGGTGTGTGATAATGGGCGAAATCTCGTAGCAGCTCTGGGACTAGCCGGTTTGACGCACATCCCTTGCCTGGCACATGTGCTGAATTTGGTGGCGCAGAGGTTCCTTAAAAATTACCCCGATATGTCAGAGCTGTTGCATAAAGTGCGTGCAGTCTGTGCGTGATTTCTGCGTTCTCACCCTGCTGCTGCTTGCCTGTCAGCGCTGCAGCGTAACTTCAGCCTTCCCGCTCACCGCCTCATATGAGATGTGCCCACAAGGTGGAACTCCACCTTGCACATGCTGGCCAGACTGTGTGAGCAGCAGCAGGCGATAGTGGAGTTTCAGCTACAGCATGCACGGCTGAGTCGCTCTGCGGAACAGCACCACTTCACTACCAATGACTGGGCCTCCATGCGAGACCTGTGTTCCTTGTTGCACTGTTTCGAGTACTCCACCAACATTGCCAGTGCCAATAACGCCATTAGCAGCATTACTATCCCACTTCTATGCCTCCTTGAAAACACACTCCTGGCGATGATGGAAGAGGAAGTGGCACAGGAGGAGGAAGAGGGATCATTTCATAGGGTTTCAGGCCAGTCATTCACCAGTGGCTTTGAGGGTGGGATCCTGCACCCACAAACGTCAGGTACACAATTGTCCAGCCAGGGCACAGTTCTGGAGGATGACGAGGTGGAGGATAAGAAGGAGGAAATGGGGAAGGAGGAACCGTGTTCACAGCAGGGTGGCACCCAAACCAGCTCATGGCCATCACTGGTGCGTGGCTGGGGCGATACAGAGGACACAGACGATACACCCCCCACAGAGGACAGCTTTTCTTTGTCTCTGGGCAGCCTGGCACACATAAGCGATTACATGCTGCAGTGTCTCCGCAACGACCGCCGAGTTACCCACATTCTAACTTGTGCTGATTACTGGGTGGCCACGCTGCTGGATCCCCGTTACAACGACAACGTACCGTCCTTAATTCCGTCACTGGAGCGTGATCGTAAGATGTGCGAGTACAAGCACACGCTGGTAGACGCGCTGCTGGTGGCTTTCCAATCTGACAGCGGGGGCACAGTGGAAGTACGAGGTGAAGGCAGAGGAGGAGGAAGAGGTCGCAAACGCAGCTGGGGCACCACCAGCACCTCAGAAGGCAGGGTTAGCATGGCCGAAATGTGGAAAAGCTTTGTCAGCACACCACAACAATCAGCACCACCAGCTGATATGGAGCGTCTTAGCAGGAGGCAGCATTTCAGTAACATGGTGGAGCAGTATGTGTGCACACACCTACACGTACTGAATGACGGGTCTTCCTCCTTCAACTTCCGGGTCTCCAAATTGGGCACATGGCCTGAGCTTGCCATTTATGCCTTGGAGGTGCTGGCCTGCCCTGTAGCCAGTGTATTGTCTGAACGAGTGTTTAGCATGGCCGTTATCACAGACAAGCGCAGCCGCCTGTCCACAGCCAACGTGGACAAGCTCACGTTTATTAAAATGAACCAGGCATTTATCCCACAAGACTTGTCCATACCTTGTGCAGAATAGACATGTATACCGGCCTTAACCAGCCATTGTTATACTACAACGCAATTGCTCATTGTTGTATTTTGGATATTTAACACTCTTTTGGAGTGTACACTAATTAAAAATATTTAAAATAATTTAAACCAAAAACCAGTGTTGGCTTCCTCATCCTCCTCCACCGCCGCTTCCACCTACACTGCTACGTCCACCGCCTCCTTAACCTCCTACTCCATATGGACCTCCACCTCATACATCAAGATGATTTTTTTTTAATTTGTACGTATTTTATTTTATGTCATTTCACTAATTTGTCTGTTAAATTTCAAGTGAAATTCACAAATTTTTGGCTGTGATATACCCCTGCTCTACCTAGTAGACAGGTAAACAAATTTCACTAATTTGTCTGTAACATTTTTAGCTGAAATTCACCAATTTTTGGCTGTGATATACACCTGCTCTACCTAGTAGACAGGTTAATAAATTTCACAAATTTTTCTGTTACATTGTTGGTGACATTTACCAATTTTTGGCTGTGATATATCCCTGCTCTACGTAGTGGACAGGTTAATACATTTCACTAATTTTTCTGTTATCTAGTTGGGTGACATTCACCAATTTTTGGCTGTGATATACCCCTGCTCTACGTAGTGGACAGGTTAATAAATTTCACTAATTTTTCTGTGACATTTTTCCATTTTTGCCGTGAATAAACCCCTGCTCTGCATAGATGACAGGGACTGAAATTTTAAAAAATCATCCGTTCCATTGGTGGGTGACATTAACCCATTTCTTGCGATGAAAAACCCCTGCTCTGCATAGGTGACAGGGAATTTAATTTCTAAAATTCATCTTTAATTGGCGCTTTCATTCGATCCTTTCGCTTTAATAACTGGTCCCACATTTCAGCTCCATCACATTGCAGCCATTGACCTCCCTTGGATGTGGTATCCCTTTCTCATGCTCCCTCTCCGGCGTGGAACCCTGATTCGCCGATAACCGTGATCAACATGGTAGGCTCAGAAAAGAACATCGAAAGTCACAGAGTGGGGAGGGTGGGACAACAGCAGTTGTAGTAACAGCACAAGATGGTGGTAGTAGTAGAAGATGGCAGCAGGTGTGTGGCATCAGGCATGCAAGCATCAGATTAGTGATTGAAGCACGTGGCTAGAAGTAACAAGCCATATTTCTGCACACTGTCAGAACATAACTGCCAAAATAATCTGGTCTATTTTATTAGGCACCGATGTGTGGAAATCCTGGCTGATCCACACCTGATTCATCTTTATAAAGCTGAATCTGTCAACATTTTGTCTTGAAAGTCAAGTTCTCTTTGGGGTAACTATACCCCCACCCAGCACTAAACACCCGCACTGATTTCACACTACTGGCCGGGCAGGAAAGATTGTCCAGTTGCAGCCAAAATTCAAGTTTGGATGCCCAGTAGTCCACCGGATCTTGGATCTGGGGTGACAGGGTGCACTCCAAGCATGCATTTACCTGCTCGTTCAGGTTTTGCTTCATATCCTGCTGCTGCTGGTCGGTTTCTTCAGTAGACCGGTGAAGAAACATGCTCATCAAAGACTGGAAACTGAATTTGCTGCTGATGGAGCTGGTGCTGCTCCTGCCTCCAGCCTCACCCCTCCTTCAGCAGTAATAGGGAGGGGAAAACACCAAATGACACGCTGAAGGAATAGATCGGAGTCTAGGCCTCAAAGCTGAGGGAGAGGAATGATGACCATCTAGTAATCCCTAGACCTCTCTATGACTCCTGCCAGTATGAGTAGACCCTGAAAGTGGAAATACTCATACACCGGAAACTAAGCCCTGAAGACAATGGAAGGCCCTAGGAATGGTGGCAGGGAATGAGACTACTGGTTCCTTCCCAGATGAAGGAACCAGCATCTCCCTGAGGCCTAGACAACAATACACACAATCAAACAACAAAATGCAAGACAAAATGCACTTAGCTTAAAGCAGAATGGAGGAGCAGGAGATCCAAAGGAACAACAAACCAGCTCAACCAACTCCAGCAGAAAATATCAAACGCCTGGTAAGCAGTGTAATTCAGGACTAAATAGAGCCTCAGTAATGACTACAAACTGCACCTGCCAAGAGGTGTGGTCATTACTGTATAACAATGAGAAAACAGAGACTGTCAGATACCCTCATGTGTCGCCAGTCTCTCCGATCTTCTCACCTCGGTCATGGGAGGGACTGTGACAGAGTCCCCCTGGTTAGGCGCACAAAGGCAGTGACTAACCGACTACATGTGTTGTCTCGATAGTAGTTGAATTTATCATCCCTCTCAGCAGATGGAAAAAAAGCCCCCATTTTGGCCCTGTAGTGATGGTCTAACATCATGGAGTGCCAGTAGTCATCTCTCTGCTAAATGGCGATAATACGACTGTCACTACTCAAACAATTTAACATGCATCTGGCCATTTGCGCAAGGGAATCAGAGGGACTCTCTGCTTCCATCTCCACTACATACTGCCACGGTCTGTTGGGGTCATCTCACATCTGTCTGGTGTTCCTCATCTGTCTCCAGCTCCTCATGCTCCTTCTGCTCCTCTCCTGTTGCTAGGGAAGATAAACCATCTATATCTGTATACATTTCCTGGGCATTAATGTCCTCCTCCACCAGTTCAGCCCCCATAGGTGGCCGTAAGATGTAGGTGCCACATCTCCTGTCCCCTGGCCAGCCATATTTCTCAGCATGTGTTCCTGGACATGAAGGAGTGGAATGACATAATTCATCCCGGAGTCCTGGCGACTGACAAATAAAGTGACTTCATCAAAGGGCCTGAGCAAAAGGGAGGTGTCACTCACATGCTGCCACTGGCTAATGGTGAACTTACACAGAAGAGTACTCCTGTCTGCCTGCATAATCAGGAAATTGTTTATGGCCTTTCTCTGCTCATATAGTTGGTCCAACATGTGGAGGGTGGAGTTCCAACGTGTGGAAACGTCCCATATGAGGCGATGTTTGGGAACACCGTTCTGTCTTGGCAGCATATTTGCTTGGCCATTTTCAAGATGTCTTGCAGTTGGGATGAAAACTTCAAAAACTGGATTACAACCAGAATAAAGATGTGCTCCATGCAGGGCGCATGGGTCATCCGTCCTTGACGCAGCACCAACAGAATGTTCTTTCAGTTATTGTTGACCATGGTTCCAGTCTTCAGTTGGTGAGGAGACATCTTCTGCTGCTACTTCTGACAGCTTCAGCAACAAATTTGCCTCTACCCGTTCATTTGGAGGGCCCTGGAAACTCTCTGTTGGACATACTTTTTGTAACACTAACTGGATGTGTAAAATAAGCTATTAAATGTCAATGTAGACACCACACTAGCAGTAGAACAAAACTGGTTATTCACCTCAATTTGAGAATCAAGGCGTAATATAATTGTTCATCTATTAAACAATGTGGACACCCCAATAGAAGTAGACAGGTTATTTCCTGCAATTTTAGAATCAAGGCCTAACAGAATTGCTTATGTAATACATAAGGTGGACATCCCACTGACAGTACAAGTAGACAAGTTTTTAACCCCAATTTCAGAATCAAGGAGTAATAACAGTAGAAGTAGAAAAGTTATTCACCCCAATTTGAGAATCAAGGCCTAACAGAATTTCTTATGTAATAAACAAGGTGGCCACCATTCTAACAGTAGAACAAGACAGGTTATTCACCCCAATTTCAGAATCAAGACATAATAGAATAGTTTATCTATTAAACAATGTGGATACTCCAATTAGACATGTTGTTTACCCCAATTTGAGAATCAAGAGCTAATAGAATCGATTATGTAATAAACAAGGTGGACACCCCTTTAACAGTAGAACAAGACAGGTTATTCACACTAGTTATGACTGATCCTTGCATGTTTTTAGATGTCACTGTTTATCAACATAATCCAGTAATCAAATATTCAGTGTTTCAAAACCTTAAAGGGATTGGCCAATGTGTTTGTAAAATGATTATATGACTTTTATTAATATAGCTTTTGTAGAATTTTGAAGCTATTTTCTATATTTAATAAGGTATGCCCGTTTTTTCTGCAAGTTGTTACGCTGTCCACAGAGAGGTCTTGTTCATAACATGGCTGCTGATGGAGGGTCTTGTGACCAGGAAAATCACATCTATGTGATGGCTTCTCAATTCAAATACGCTATCAATTCAAATACGCTATTATAGCTTGCTGCTTTTTCAAGGCTGCTAATCTAGTACTGGTCTAATCAAGTGCTGATCTGCAAGTGCATTGGAGATATTCAGGAGATACTCAGGAGGTAATCTGGAGGTGGATACAATCTAAACAAGTAAGATTTGTTTGTTTAAATTTTTTTTTTTTTTTATTCCCCCCCTCCTCTTTGCAATGGCAGACCTGGTTCTGTGCAGGAATTGTTATGCTTTTATTTCAGGTTCCACTCTTCAGAGGTTTGGATACTGTCTGATCTGTAGACAGCTCTCCATAATGCAACAGGAAATTACCTTTTTGAAATATGAGATTTGTAAATTAACCATTAAGCAAACTCAGACTGAGAACATTGCAATGCCACTGCCACAGAGGCCCCCTAGAAATGGAAGATGGGTTACTGTAGGTTCTGGTAGACTTAGAGTTGTGGATAGAAGACATGTCCCACAGTCTGTGGCTCTCCATAATTCATTTGCAGCACTTTCAGAGTGCAAGAGCAACATGGTGGATGGCTCAAGCACAGTGGGTGAGAAACAATCATCTCCCATGCCTAAAGTATGCAAGACTGCAGCCAAAGACAAAAAGGAGAAGGTGAGGACTGATAGTAAGCAGCTGTTGGTGGGCGATTCCATCATAAGAGGTGTGAAGTTTGAGGAGAATGGTGTTGTAAGATGTCTCCCTGGTGCTACCGCTAGCAGGGATAGACGACGGATCCTTAATATTGTTAGGCAAGCAAAACAGGAAAGGGAAGTGGATGTTATTGTCCATCTGGGGACAAACGATCTGGCTTGCAATGAGGTTTCAAAGGTGAAAGAAGCTTTTCACACACTTGGAAAGGTTCAACTGTTTCATTCTCTGCAGTTTTGCCTGTGCATAACCTTCAGCATGACAGGAAGATGCGCATTAAGGAATTCAATGTATGGCTTGGTGAATGGTGTCGGAACCAAGGGTTTGGCTTTGTGTCTCATGTTAGCTCTTGTTGGAATGGAAAAGAACTGTACAAGAAAGATGGTTTGCATCTTTCTCTCAAAGGAACGAATGTCCTCGGTGAACAGTTCCAAGTATTTGCTAAGGAGCATTTAAACTAGGAAAGGGGGGCAAAAGAGTGATAATCCAGCAGTCCGACTGCCCCCCGGAACAATGCCAGAAGATGCCAGTAGCACAAAAGTTAAGAAATGACAAGCTCAGATTCTTATCTACAAATGCTCGCAGTTTAGGGAATAAGATCAATGAACTTGAGGCTATAATGGCATCTGAGAATATAGATGTAGTGGCTGTTACTGAGACGTGGTTCAAGGGGAGTAATGACTGGGATATATCAATACCAGGGTTCTCTCTATACAGGAAAGACAGAGAAGGCAAGAAGGGGGGAGGGGTGGCCTTGTATGTGAAAGACAGCATAAAATCTAATTTGATAAAAGTTAGCGAGAACAATTTAGAGTCAGTTTGGGTTACCTTGCAGCTTGATAATCATAAGGTAACTCGTGTGATATATAGACCACCTAGCCAAGTCAAAGAATTAGATGATCTACTAGTTGAGGAAATAGCTAAAATGATATTGAAGGGGGAAGTTATCATTATGGGAGACTTCAATCTTCCTGATGTAAACTGGAAAACCAAAATAGCTAGTTCTGCCAGGAGTACAGATATTCTAAATTCCCTACTGGGATTATCTCTACAGCAAGTAGTTGAGGAGCCAACCCGGAAGGAGGCCATTTTAGATTTAGTATTCACAAATGGGAATTTGGTATATGATATTACTGTAGGGGAAAGCTCTGGATTTAGTGATCACCAGTCAGTGTGGTTTACTATAAGTACAGTGACTGAGTCACACCACACAAAAACAAAAGTTTTAGATTTTAGAAAAACTGACTTTTCTAAAATTAGATTAGAGGTATACAAGTTCCTATCAGATTGGAACAGTTTCATTGGAGTCCAGGAGAAATGGGACTACTTAAAAGAGGCACTATTGAAGGCAACAGAAAATTGCATTAGGCTTGTCAGTAAAAGCAAAAAAAGGAAAAGATCACTGTGGTACTCAGCAGAAGTGGCCAAAATCATTAAAAACAAAAAGATAGCATTTAGGAATTATAAAAAAAAAAAAAAAAAAAAGAGGATGACAGGCTAATTTACAAGATTAGGCAGAGAAAAAGGCCAAACAAGTTATAAGAGCTTCTAAAGCACAGGCAGAAGAGAAATTAGCTCAGTCAGGGAAAAAAGGCAATAAGGCATTCTTCAGATACATAAATGAAAAAAGGAAACTAAAACAAGGAATTACAAAATTAAAAACAAAAGAAGGACGGTATATGGAAGAAGATAAAGAACTAGCTGATTGCCTCAATGAATACTTCTGTTCAGTCTTTACGAAGGAAAATAAAGGAAAAGGAGCTCAGTTAGGAAAGAAGACTAATAAATCTTTTGATGCATGTGTCTTTACAGAGGAAGAGGTTCTAAGTCAGCTGTCTAAAATCAATACAAATAAGTCACAGGGGCCTGATGGGATACACCCAAAGCTATTAAAAGAGCTCAGTGGTGAACTAGCAAAACCATTAACAGATTTATTTAACCAATCACTGGCAACAGGAGTCATCCCAGAAGATTGGAAATTAGCAAATGTTGTGCCGATTCACAAGAAAGGTAGTAGGGAGGAATCGGGCAACTATAGGCCAGTAAGCCTGACATTAATAGTGGGGAAATTAATGGAAACCATACTTAAGGAGAGGATTGTGGAACATCTAAAATCCCATGGATTGAAAGATGAAAAACAGCATGGGTTTACTTCAGGGAGATCATGTCAAACTAATCTTATTGATTTTTTTGATTGGGTGACTAAAATAATAGATGGCGGAGGTGCAGTAGACATCGCTTATCTAGACTTCAGTAAGGCTTTCGATACTGTCCCACACAGAAGGCTTATCAATAAATTGCAGTCTTTGGGCTTGGACTCCCATATTGTTGAATGGATTAGGCAGTGGCTGAGGGACAGGCAACAGAGGGTTGTAGTCAATGGAGTATATTCAGACCAAGGTCTTGTTACCAGTGGGGTACCTCAGGGATCTGTTCTGGGACCCATATTGTTTAATATCTTTATCAGCAAAATTGCAGAACGCCTCGATGGTAAGGTGTGTCTTTTTGCTGATGACACAAAGATTTGTAACAGGGTTGATGTTCCTGGAGGGATACACCAAATGGAAAAGGATTTAGGAAAACTAGAGGAATGGTCAAAAATCTGGCAACTAAAATTTAATGTGGATAAGTGCAAAATAATGCACCTTGGGCGTAAAAACCCAAGAGCAGAATATAAAATCAGTGGTACAGTCCTAACCACAGTATCTGAGGAAAGGGATTTAGGGGTCATTATTTCAGAAGACTTAAAGGTAGGCAGACAATGTCATAGAGCAGCAGGAAATGCTAGCAGAATGCTTGGGTGTATAGGGAGAGGCATTACCAGTAGAAAGAGGGAGGTGCTCATGCCGCTCTACAGACCACTAGTGAGACCTCATTTGGAGTATTGTGCTCAGTACTGGAGACCATATCTCCAGAAGGATATTGATACTTTGGAGAGAGTTCAGAGAAGAGCTACTAAACTGGTACATGGATTGCAGGTTAAAACTTACCAGGAAAGATTAAAGGACCTTAACATGTACAGCTTGGAAGAAAGACGAGACAGAGGGGATATGATAGAAACTTTTAAATACATAAAGGGAATCAACAAGGTAAAAGAGGAGAGAATATTTAAAAGAAGAAAAACTGCTACAAGAGGACATAGTTTTAAATTAGAGGGGCAAAGGTTTAAAAGTAATATCAGGAAGTATTACTTTACTGAGAGAGTAGTGGATGCATGGAATAGCCTTCCTGCAGAAGTGGTAGCAGCAAATACAGTGAAGGAGTTTAAGCATGCATGGGATAGGCATAAGGCCATCCTTCATATAAGATAGGGCCAGGGGCTATCCATACTACTCAGTATATTGGGCAGACTAGATGGGCCAAATGGTTCTTATCTGCCGACACATTCTATGTTTCTATGTTTCTATGCCTGTCATCTGTACTTGAACTGTTGGGAGTTTAGTGCAGGTGCAGTGTTTAAATGGAGATGTCCGAGTTATGTATGTGGTCACATGGCCCTCCATCAGCAGCCATTTTATGGACAGGTCCTTTGTGCAGACAGCACAAAAGTCTTGGCCAACAAGGGGGCATACATTATGAAATACAGAAAATGTCAAAAAATAAAATCAAAGTCTATATTAGAAAGTGCCATACAGTCACCTTACATATACATTCATCAACTGTAACCAGAAAGTGGCCAACCCCTTATGACGTTGTGTCTCGAGAAGCTGAGATTGTTCATGAAGAGTCATATCTTATATTGAACTCCGGTCTTTGTGTTATTGTCTGTTAGATATCCTTTCTGTGTTTTTCTTCAGAATCAATCATTCAGCTACCCTGCAATCAAGAAAAAATTTCAATGGTTTAGAATCACCAGACACTATATGTTACAGTAGGCAACATCTCTAAAATTGGAAACATTTGGGCAATGTATTTCCATGGTTACAGATGTTAACAAGGTAGCACACTTCAAGAATTAAAACGTATTTTATAAAATATTTAATTATATGTTCATAGAATGTGCATTAGAAAACATTAGTTTAAATAAATTTTTAGAATATGAAAATTATATGTGTAAATAATTGCTTGTAAGCCAGTAAGCAACATTGTTAGCAACTCATTTACTGAAGATGAGATCTTAAAAGATTAGGATGTGCAAGGCAGACCTGTGACTTTAAGTCCTTAATGATATAGCAATGTATTGTCAACAAACACTACACGTAGCAGCAAACCACTTTATGTGAAAACACATATGCAGACAATGTAAATATGGATTATCCAGAATTGCATTACTGCTATACTTACAGTACATGAAAAAATGAGTCTCTTATCATATCAGAGTGAGGGCTTAGTCCATATATAATGCTTGCATCTATTGTGTTAGTGCATTATTATCTGTTTTGTTTTTTTTTACTTTAGAAGTTTACCTTTTCAGGACCAAGTGTCATTAGCTCCTTCTCGCAAATTGCATTTAACTAACCACAATTGGGCGTACAGTTATGTCCGAATTGTTAACTGGGGCTGTGACACTATAAAATGTCACAGCCCCAGAGTTTCCACTGTCACGGATAGCAGAGATACTGGAACATCCGGCAAAAGACCAATCAGAGTGGTCCTTTGTCAGCAATTGCACTGATTGGTTAGTCTGTACAGACTAACCAATCAGAGCATAGTTGCCCCAATAGTTCCAGTTTAAGGCTCTGATCTCCACAATTTGTGACTGTGTAGATCAGAGCCTGTAAAATGGGGTGCCATTGATGCCCCCCCTGTGCCCCTGATGTCCCTATTGTGCCCCTGATGCCTCCATCTTGCCTCTTGCAGCCTGCCATGTGACTCCTCTCTCTGCGCCATTACTATATGAAGATGCCAGCAGCTCAGAAAATGAGCCAACACCATCATCAGAGAGTGTCAGCTGTAACATACAACTTGAACTCTGCTGTAACAACTGATATTGGTGCTGGCAATGATCTGGACGTTTTAACCCCTTACATGCCATGGTCAGTAGCGACCACTGATTTCAGTGGTTAACAGAGGGACGTAGCTCCCTCTCTCCCCATCGGGCTGCTACAATGGTAGTGTCCCGATGGTTACCATGGTAGCCGGAAGCCTTACAAAGGCCACCCGGCTTGCCATGTACTGAAGCCTGCCAGGCTGAATGTCAGTGTAAAAATGACAAAACTGTACACAGCAATAGATGACTATTATAGTGTACAATACAGCCATCAGGCCCACTGGATTTTCAAAAACCAAGTGGACTTGATTAAAAAAAGTGTAAACAAAAATTTAAAAAAGAATTAAAAATGTCAAAGAGAAATAAATAAATACATTGCTTTTCACCATATTTGCTTATTTACAATTGATAAAAAAATGAAAATGACCTGATCTATAAAAGCATGTTACTTATCTCAAATGCTATTTTGGTCACCTTATGTCCCCCAAAAATAAAAGTAAATGATAAAAAAAATCCTACAGATATAGCATGGTTAACACACAAACTTTTAACTAAAATTTTTAACTCATCACGTTATCTTGAAATAAAAGCCATTGAAAAGCAGTTGAAGGTGTTTGCTTAACGCATTTAGTTTAGATAACATGTCTCATAAAGCATGTGTGTTAACTCTACTACATCAATATGTATAAAGAAAATGGTACTGATAAAAACCTACAGCCCGTCCCGCAAAAAACAAGCCTGCAATCAGCTACATTGGTATAATTTTTTTTTTTTATGGTTGTTAGCATAAGGCGATGCAAACTTTAACTTATTTTTTAATACAAAAAAGTGATTTTATGCTGCAAAAGTAGTAAAGCATGAATGCTCCACTGTCCACAAACAGCAATTTCCTATATTCAGGAAAAAAAATGCATAACACATTATGAGGTGCTTTTTCTCCTGTTATGCCTTGTGAAAATTAAATAAATTGGGGCTAAAGTAACATTTGATTTGAAATAAAATATAATCTTTATTTGTTACTGCCAAGTTTTTCTAAATTCTATGAAAAAAGCTCATTGGATCAAAGTATTCACTTCATTACTTGATCAATTCCTTGGGGGGTATAGTTTGAAAATGGGGTCACTTTTTGGGGTTTCATTTCTAGGGTAACCTCAGGATCTCGTCAAATGTGACATGGCACCCAAAAAACATTCCAGTAAAATCTGCCCTCCAAAAGCAATATTTCACTCCTTTCTTCTGCACCCTGCTGTGTGACCATGAAGAGATTTACAACCACATATGGGTTGCTTCTGTAAACTGCAGGGTAATACATATTTTGTTTTGCTTTTAACCTTTGCTGTGTTACAGGAAAAAAGATTAAAATTGAAAATCTGCACATAAAAATAAAAATTTCTTCTCTTTGAAACAAAGTTTCTAAAATCAGTTTTGAATAGTTTGAGGGGTGTTATTTTTGAAATGGGATTATTTATGGGTGGTTTCTATTATATAAGCCCCTGAAACCCTCTTTAAAAAGTTTTGAAAATTTTCTTGAAAAAAAAATGCTTCCAAAGCTCTAAGGCTTTTTGGCTTTCCGTTTGTGAGATCCGTCATGGGCTCTCACAAGAGGTCCAAAACGGATCAGTTTTGCCCTAATGAATTCTGAATGGAAAGGGAACCGCTCAGAATGCATGAGTTTGCCTCCGATCAATCACCATTCTGCTCTGGAGGTGGACACCAAACCGCTGCCTGCAGCATTTTGCTGTCCGCTTGACGAAACTGAGCCAACGGATCCATCCTGGCACACAATGTAAGTCAATGGGAATGAACAATCTGGCACAATAAAAAACTGATTCTTTCCCCATTGACTTTCAATGGAGTTCATGATGGATCCGTCTTAGCTATGTTACAGACAATATAAACGGATCCGTTCATGACAGATGCAGAGCAGTTGTATTATCAGTAACGTAAGCGTTTTTGCAGATCCATGACGTATACGCAAAAAACTAGTGTGAAAGTAGCCTAAGCCTTCTAAATTCGAACCTCCTATAGAAATGACATTTGCAAAATGAAGCAGACATAAAGTAGACATATGGTGAATGTTAATGGTTAACTATTTTGCAAGGAATCACTATCTGTCTTAAAAGCATATAAATTCAAATTTAGAAAATTGCAAAAGTTTGGTAAAACATATCATCTCAAATCCTATATTGAAGTACGATGTGCCATGAGAAAACATTCTTAGAATCACTTGGATAAGTAAAAGCATTCAAAAAAATGGGGCTTTGATGTTTGGTCCAAACTGGCTTTTGCTGGTAGGGGCTAAAGCATTTTGGATAAATGCATTACAAAGTTGTAGGTTTTTGTTTCTGTTTTTTTTTATAGTCACTTAGGATCAAAATTGAACAGCAATCTTTTTTATTTGTCTTTCTTACATAGGGAAGCTCAGATAAGTTGCAAAGTACAATCAGCAGTATAAGAAGTAACCTTTATTACTATCAATAAAAATGGCCCAAGTTAGTGAATGTTACTCATATTGCAGGGGGCACTAAGACCCTGATAGTCTGAAAGGGGAAAAAAATACTTGCCCTTATTGCTGATGCTGCAGACTATTGGCTCTGCCAATAAAATGGAGTGGCTAACCCGATAGTGGCGATCTCATGTCAGGAACCTCCTATATATCCCTAGGATGTACCTACAAGCAATAGAAACCACCCCCACACAGATCCTAATCAAATACATCAATAATCCTTATGTTGTTAATAGTCCTTATGCTCACAAAAAATACATATGTATGATCACATTGAAGAGTATAGATGATGGGTGATAACACTGCTCCTAACCCGGCCTCTGAAGCATCGGTTTGCAGTGAGAAGGGTGTATGAAAATCCGGACATACCAGTAACGGCTGGAAGCACAGGGCTTGTTTCAAGGATTGGAATGCCCTCTCGGCCTCTTTGGTCCATTTTATCATCACCAAATTTTTTCCTTTTGTAAGATCGGTTAAGGTAACCGCCCTAGATGCAAAATTAGGGATAAACCTTCTGTAATAGCCTGCAATTCCCAAAAAGGACCTCACTTCCTCAGTTATTTGAGGAAGGGGCCATTGACCCCGAAACGCGTATGGCTAAGAGACAGTGTGGGACAATATAAGGAAGACTTTGAAAACTACGATCGGACGCTGTACAAATTCGAAAACCCCGCCTGGAAATTGTAAGTCACCTGACCTATTCAGTGAAACCACGTGGGACGCCACCGGAAGGTCCTGGAAGGTCAAAGCTACAGACTACACTTTAAAGCAACATCCAGTGAACGGGGATCTTCCTATGAAAAAGACCGGACACACAGGTCCTTACAGCTCAAAATAGAGCAGCCGCACTTCTAAGAACAAACAGCCTGAAGGAGCGGTAAAGTACCCTGTGAACTATACAATTAATCTTTCTTTGCTCCACCTTATGATTGGTATATGAACTTTAAGGACACTGACGCAATATGGACTTTGGCAATTTATTTTAGCGGTCCAGCATATGCGATTCCCAGGAGGCTATATGTGCTTTTAGAGTATTTTATGTATTTTATGTGTATTTTTATATAATATGTTGCAATATGAGATAAATAATATTTTCAGACATTCATTTCTGCCTTTGTCTATTTGATGCCCGATACTGAGTGACGCCCAACCTTGTTTGAAATCGCTTACTTTATCAGCAACAGGGAGTGCTGTGTGGCAGTGTACCTATTCTATCAGTAATCAGTGAGTGAGCCACCAAACCTTGCTATTGTAAGTTTTGTACTGTGTCTATTTTGTAGCTGGGGTTTGATCAGACCTCGCCCAATGGTGTATCCCAAATACTTGGCTTCTTCCAAGCCGATGGCACACTTTTTAGGGTTTGCCGTGAGGCCCACCTGTCTTAGTGAATCCACGACCGCCTGCACTTTTTGTAGGTGAGACTCCCAGTCGTTACTGTAAATTATTCCATCATCCAGATATGCTGATGTATAACCAACATGTGGCCTTAGGATCCTATCCATCATACGCTGAAATGTCGCCGGGGCCCCATGAAGGCCAAATGGCAACCTAGTGTATTGGAAATGACCGCTGGGTGCAGAAAAAGCAGTCTTTTCCTTGGCCCTTTCAGTTAGCAGAATTTTCCAGTACCCTTTAGTTAAGTCCAATGTTGTTAAGTACCGAGCACTACCCAGCTTGTCTATTAGCTCGTCTACTCTCGCCATTGAATAGGCGTCAAACTTTGAGACCGAGTTTAACTGCCGATAGTCATTACAGAACCTAATGGACCCAACAGGTTTGGGAATTAAAACGATGGGACTAGACCACTCACTTACGGACTCTTCTATTACCCCTAGGTGTAACATCTTGGTAATCTCTTGGGTAATGACCTCGTGCCTCGCTTCGGGGACCCGGTAGGGCTTAATCTTAACCTTAACACTGGGTTCTGTGACATTTTCGTGTTTTATCACATGAGTGAGGCCTGGAAGTTCTGAGAAGAAATCGTTATTTCTCCTAACGAATTTCTGTGATTCCTGTTTTTGATGGGGAAACAGGGACTCAGCAATTCTAACCTCAGGTACGGTGTAGCTTCGTGGTACCGAGTTTACCACCAGAGCTTCCCTATCTTTCTAGGGCTTTATCAAGTTAATTTGATAGTTCTGTTCGGGTTATCTCTTCCCGGGCTGATGAACTAGATAGTTCACCTCGCTTATCTTTTTAAAAATTGTTAAAGGGCCCTTGCCATTTTGCTAAGAATTTGCTCTCTACTGTGGGTATTAATACAAGCACCGGTCCCCTGGACTAAAATGACGCAGTTCGCACCCCGGTTATATATTCTACTTTGGACCTGTTGGGCTTGCTGCATATGTTCTTGAACCAAGGGCATGACTGCCTTGGTCCTGCATCTGTGACACATGCTCAATTATACTGCAGTACGGGGTAGATTCTTGCTCCCATGTTTCTTTAGCTACTGCCTGCCATACAGAAGTTCAAAGGGTGAAAACCCCGTAGATGATTGCGGTACTTCTCGTATGGCAAACAGTAAATAGGGAAGTAGGCAATCCCAATCCCTACCATCCTTGGCGATCACCTTTCTCAACATGTTTTTCAGGGTTTTATTGAATCTTTCCACCAATCCATCCGTTTGCGGATGGTAGACTGAGGTTCGGATATGCTTCACCCTGAATAGCCGACAAAATTCTTTGGTCACCCTGGACATAAATGGGGTGCCCTGATCCATTAAGATCTCTTTAGGGATCCCAACCCGACTGATCACCAGGACCAACTCCTTGGCTATGGTCTTTGCCGTCATATTTCTTAATGGAATAGCTTCTGGATATCTTGTGGCGTAGTCTAGGATCACCAGTATGTACTGATGTCCGTGAGCTGATTTCATCATAGGGCCTACCAGATCCATAGCTATTCGTTCGAATGGCACTTCCACAATGGGTAAGGGTACCAATGGGCTTCTAAAGTTAGGGGACGGAGCTGTATATTGGCACTCGGGACAAGACGCACAGTAATCTCTAGTTAGACGGGTTCCTAACACTAAATATACCTGTTATGTGCCATAGCGGCTATCATAAAATTCAGAAAGTGTAGGTTCCACTTACATGCTGGATCCGCCTGAATTTCCGTCATTTTCGGTGCCAAAATGGCCTCCATTATATCCAGGGAAAGCAGTTACCAGCATGCACGCCGGGCCCACTCCACACCACCCCTGGCGCCACATGGTCACCAAGGACTGCAATGAGAGTCCACACACTATCTCTCTCCTGGTGCCAGATGGCTTCAGTGAGTGGGGGGGAGCAGGCCAAGCTAAATACTAACACTAATTAAAATCAACCTGTGGGACAGACGAGCTGGAAGGAGTGCACGACTGGGGAGGCAGCCACACCTCCAGTACAAACTGCAAAGAAAAAGGGGGTCAGTCAGCACATCCCAAAGCGCAGGGGCACGTTGCTATGGCTGAGAACAAGACTGTTAAACAAAACAAAACGTTCGGCAGACGGGCTCAAATAATTTTGTACAAAATGATTTGCCAAGTATCTCTAACTTATTAGTTCAGCATTTGCTATCATGATGCAATTTGGTACCTTATTTGATTTGCAGTGAGCTGTTGCATTGTTTGTTTTGTTTAACAGTCTTGTTCTCAGCCATAGCAACGTGCCCCTGCGCTTTGGGATGTGCTGACTGACCCCCTTTTTCTTGGCAGTTTGTACTGGAGGTGTGGCTGCCTCCCCAGTCGTGCACTCCTTCCAGCTCGTCTGTCCCACAGGTTGATTTTAATTAGTGTTAGTATTTAGCTTGGCCCGCTCCCCCCCACTCACTGAAGCCATCTGGCACCAGGAGAGAGATAGTGTGTGGACTCTGATTGCAGTCCTTGGTGACCATGTGGCGCCAGGGGTGGTGTGGAGTGGGCCCGGCGTGCATGCTGGTAACTGCTTTCCCTGGATATAATGGAGGCCATTTTGGCACCGAAAATGACGGAAATTCAGGCGGATCCAGCATGTAAGTGGAACCTACACTTTCTGAATTTTATGATAGCCGCTATGGCACATAACAGGTATATTTAGTGTTAGGAACCCGTCTAACTAGAGATTGCCTTGACGTTCGGCAGACGGGCTCAAATAATTTTGTACAAAATGATTTGCCAAGTATCTCTAACTTATTAGTTCAGCATTTGCTATCATGATGCAATTTTGTACCTTATTGGATTTGCAGTGAGCTGTTGCATTGCTTGTTTTGTTTAACAGTCTTGTTCTCAACCATAGCAACGTGCCCCTGCGCTTTGGGATGTGCTGACTGACCCCCTTTTTCTGCACAGTAATCTCGTACCTCTGCTACTAGCTCTGGCCAAAAGAAACACATTCAAATTAGTTATTTTGTCTTTTCCATCCCCAGATGTCCCCCCAACAAATGACCATGTGCTAGATCCAAGACCATCTTCCTAAATGGCTTGGGAACTATCAGTTGTTCTACGATATCTTCACCTTGCTTGTCTACCTTATACAGTAAGTCATTTTGCATCGCGATATGGGGATAAGCAAGCGTGACACCTGGGTAAACCAGAACTCCATTTATTATTTTTACATTTTCCCGGGCCCGAACCAAAGTAGGGTCATTCAGCTGCGCTGTGGCACAATTGTTGCGTGATACCTTTATATCCGCTAAAACATTGTCAACCCTCTCCTCTGGCTCCCCACTTACATCAGGGGTTTCGGTGTCCCATGACATTATATCAAAAGGAAAAACGGCCCTATCAGGAGATGACAGAACCTCATGAAGAAGCTCAGGTTCTGTGACTCCTGTTGCCCTTTCTCCAGAGATCGTAACCACTGTTGGCTCTTTAACCCTTTTTTCCCACAATTCCCAGAAAAAAGGAAAATCCCTCCCCAGTATTATGTCATACATGAGAGTGGGTATTATTGCTACCTGACAGGTTACCTGTTTGAGCACAGTTCCTATGGTAACCCGTGCCGTATTATACTCGCGAGTTTCCCCATGAATACAGGTGACCCCTACTGACTGGGTCTGTAAGCTATCAGAGTTTACCAAACTGGCTTTGACTAACGTGATCATACTGCCAGTATCCAGGAGAGCCTGCACCTCTCTCCCCTCTACTACCAATAGAACAAACCCCTTGGGCAAACATTGATTTCATATTTGGCATAGCACTCATATCACACTGCATGGGTTCTGAGTTTAACGGACAGTTAGCAGCAATGTATTCTGGCACCTCACACTGGAAGCATTTGATAGGTTCTGGTCTCAAAAAGTCAGACTTGGACCTTTTGGAGCGTTCCGGCCAGAGTTCAGCTTTGGACCTTGTGTCCCTTTTAGGGGCCCCACACCTCACAGGAGCACCCCCCTGTCGGGCCCTTTCCTGGGTTAGGCATGGCTTTAGTAACAGGTCCTCTGCCGCAGCATATCTTTCCACCAGAGAGACCAACTCATCTGCGCTGTTAGGGTCACCGTGGGTAACCCACTTGCATATTTCAGGTGGAAGGGCTCTAAGATATCTGTCCACTACCACACGTTGGACAACCTCTGGAGCTTATAGAACATCTGGTTGTAACCACTTCTTGGTTAAGTGTACGAGGTCGTACATTTGGGAGCGACCTGGTTTGTCTGCCTGAAAAACCCAATGGTGCACTCTTTGGGCCTGAACCGACAAAGTAACTCCCAAACGGGCCAAAATCTCCGCTTCCAGCTTACAGTAATCCTGAGCGTCGGCAGGATCCAAATCATAATAAGATTTCTGAGCCTCTCCACTCAGAAAGGGGGCTATCAACCCCGCCCACTGATCTGGTGGCCACCTTTGAGGCTCAGCGGTGCGCTCAAATGTCATCAAATAAGCCTCCACATCATCCGTGGCAGCCATCTTTTGTAGGTAGTTCCCAGCACATATGTCCTTTTTCCCAATGGGACCACTTTCAGTCGACCCAGGGGTCTGGTCTGCAAAGCGCTGCACCACCTCAGTCAAAGCAACACGATCTTTGTTTTGCATCTCGGTTAGAGTGGTAAGTTGCATTGCCATAGACCGCGCCAGATCCTCTGTCTGCCGATTATCTTCTTGCTGCACTTTGTTTGCATGTTGCTGGGCTGCGGTGGCTTGCAGCAAAGCTTTTAACATATCCTCCATGTCAGGAGTCTCTCTCTCTGCAGCAACGTAGCAGGTTTAACCCAGGACATAAACCTGTTACCAAGTCCAGAAACAATTTGTATGCAGCCAGCAGCAAGTCCCCTTTAACTCCACACAGCACTGCAGCATTCAGCTTTTCTGAGGTATCGTTGCCCGCATCCTCCACCAGTTGTGATAGTCCGTTATTTAGCTCACCTTTCCAGAAGTGAAAAGTTAGTGGGATTAGTCAGATTATTTCGCACAAGGAGACCTCAGGAGACAGAAGTGCATTTTAACTGCCGTCCTGCCAGCTTTAATTCACAGGTTGCATTAAAACACAAAACATAAACGTAACACCTAGACTTGTCCAGGCTCTAACTAAACAATAGGTCCCTATCAGAGACGTAGCTGAGCTATTCTCAGTCCACCCAAAATAAGCACGCTGTCTGAACAGCAACCTGTGATACTTGCAGTTTGCAGGCTCTGGACCTTCAGGGTGCCTCAGTGAGATGTGGCTTCTCTCACTCCCAGGAAGTTCTGAGCAAGTGTGTTGTCAGCCCAGTTATCTAGCAACTCCCCAGGTGCAGCTCATCAGGACCCAGGCTTTGTTTTTTTTTTAACCCTTTCCTAAATAACTTTCTTCAGCATATGCTAAGAACCTGGGAGACACATACAGTTGCAAGAAAAAGTATGTGAACCCTTTGGAATGATATGGATTTCTGCACAAATTTATCATAAAATGTGATCTGATTTTCATCTAAGTCACAACAATAGACAATCATAGTCTGCTTAAACTAATAACACACAAAGAATTAAATGTTACCATGTTTTTATTGAACACACCATGTAAACATTCACAGTGCAGGTGGAAAAAGTATGTGAACCCCTAGACTAATGACATCTCAAAGAGCTAAATGGAGTGAGGTGTCAGACAACTGGAGTCCAATCAATGAGATGAGATTGGAGGTGTTGGTTACAGCTGCCCTGCCCTATAAAAACACACACCAGTTCTGGGTTTGCTTTTCACAAGAAGCATTGCCTGATGTGAATGATGCCTTGCACAAAAGAGCTCTCAGAAGACCTATGATTAAGAATTGTTGACTTGGATAATGCTGGAAAGGGTTATAAAAGTTTATCCAAAAGCCTTGCTGTTCATCAGTCCACGGTAAGACAGGCTATGAGCTGAGCGCTGCGATTGGCCAGCGCTACAGCATAGTAGAAGGAGACCGTGGCAGGTTCCCCTGGGTAGAGCCTAACTATGAACATACCGGAGGCTATAACCGGAGAACAGAGCGGCGCCCGGGGATAACAGTAAGTGCAGGGGGATCCCTGGGCGCCGCTCTACACGTCTATATAGTCAGTTTAGATACTTTATTCTGGTGAAAGGTCTTCTTTGAATCCAAGGGTTTACATACACTGTGAATGTTTACATGGTGTGCTCAATAAAAACATGGTAACATTTAATTCTTTGTGTGTTATTAGTTTAAGCAGACTGTGATTGTCTATTGTTGTGAATTAAATGAAGATCAGATCACATTTTATGACCAATTTGTGCAGAAATCCATATCATTCCAAAGGGTTCATATACTTTTTCTTGCAACTGTATATACCCTCAATTACTTCACCCGGTGAGACACCACAATATGTTAGAGTATATAATACAGGTTAATGCCCAGCAAAACCATATAAAGAAAGTAATATTTTCAAGGGGACACAGACACAAATAATATATTTAAAACAAGGGTGGTGACAGGCTGGGGTATATGGCTCTCAACTATATAAATAGAAGTGTCACAAACTTGCCTGTCCATGCTCCAGCGTTGAGATCTTCGGCGCGGCTGCGCCAGGAGAGACGTGCTGCTAGACCATGCCCCCTGGTGATGCGACAGCATCATTAGCAACTGGTTGCTGTGCTTTTTCTCTCCACAGCGGGCATGTGCTGGAGGAGATTATTGTTGATCATGAATATTCGACTTTCGAATTTTTATCGCGATTATAGGTACTTCGAAAATTTGCGAATATTTCGAATATAGTAATATATATTCGTAATTTCGAATATTCTATTTTTTTTTAACAGTACACATAATCCCTCCCTGCTTCTAGCTTGAGGGCCAATGAGAAGGCTGCAGTATATTTGACTTTAGGAATAGTGTTGTTTGCGAATTTTCGTAATGACAAAGAAGATTATAGCACTATATTAGCTAAATTGCTCTATATCCGTTAGTTGTTTTTTTCGAATATTTGCTATATTGCGATAACTTAATTTTTTCGAATATTCGTAATATTCTAAAACAAGAATATATAGCAATATAGCGAATATTCGAAAAAAAAAAGGAATATAGAGCAATTTAGCTAATATAGTGCTATAATCTTTTTTTTAATAGTTGTAATTTTTTTCCAATCTGAACTTCAGATGAGAAAAAAATTACAACTATTAGACAAAGAAGATTATAGCACTATATTAGCTAAATTGCTCTATATTCGGTTTTTTTTTCGAATATTCGCCATAATGCTATATATTCTTGTTTTAGAATATTACGAATATTCGAAAAAACGAAGTTATAGCAATATAGCGAATATTCGAAAAAAAAAGAATATAGAGCAATTTAGCTAATATAGTGCTATAATCTTCTTTGTCTAATAGTTGTAAGCTGAAAAATTCTCAATAAAAATTTGCATTACGAAAATTCGCATATTACACGATCATTACCTTGCCGATTTTTCGAGTAAAAAAATCATTGAATATAACAAATATTCAAATTTGCGAATATTTGCCGAATATTCTACAAAATATTCGCGAAATATCGCGAATTCGAATATGACCCCTGCCGCTCATCATTAGTGGAGACTTGCAGTCGACTGATTGTTCAGCTGATCTCTCCTTTGTGCTGTGTTCTGACTAATGGATCACTGAGTCACGGACCTATCAGGTTCTCATCCATGTACTCTGTGCTCTATTTAAACCCCTGCTGCATGTGTAAGGACATGGAGAAAGGAAGTCTGGGAAGGCAGGATCACCCAGACTGACATGCATGCATGCATGCAGCCAATCAGCAGTCAGCAAGCCCTGTGATGTCACAGCCCTATAAATACAGTGGCCATCTTAGAGTCAGACATTTTCCAGCGTTCTGAGTGCAGGGACAGACGTGAGAAGGTGCTATGGACAGCAATTGGAAAAACCTCACTGTGAAAAAAAAGAACTGAAAAAACGATTTATAAGTGCAGAGAAAGGATACTGAGGAATAATTTCACAGCATCTTAGTGCAGTGATAGACGTCAGAAGGAGCTAGTGACAGTGCCAGAAAAGCGATTTACAAGTGCAGGGAAAGATTATTTGGGGATCCAAATAGCCATTATACAGCTCTGTCATTTAGGCAATTTGTTCATGTTATTGGGGTGCAAGTGCTATTGTAAAAAGCATTTGGTGGCCTATTTTAGTACAAAAAAAAATATATATATATACGCACTTCACTGTTGCAGTTATTTGTGGTAAAAGTGTTCAGTAGCCTCTTTCAGTACAAAAAAAAATATATATATACACACTTCACTGTTGCAGATATTTGTGGCAAAAGCGTTTAGTAGCCTATTTCAGTACAAAAAGCAAAAATATATTCTCAGTTCACTTCTGGGGGGGAAGTGCATCTTATGGGGCGAAAAATACGGTATATATTTTTCTTTTTGTACTGAAATAGGCCACTAAACGCTTTCACCACAAATAACTGCAACAGTGAAGTGCATACAGTAGGTGTTTGTGATATTGTGCTTTTAGCACAACAGCGTCGCGCTGATACTCGGCGACATGGTGCCGAGATCTCGCACTCACTGGAATAGTGACAGCACATCCCAGCAAGCGCGTCATAGAAGCGACGGGAGATCCGACTTGGATTCCCGCCAATTCTACACGTGTGCGGCGTTTGTTATGAATCCTGAGGGGGAAGTCCCCGCCGGATTTTAAATAAAAATCCGGCATGGGTCCCCCCCTCAGGAGCATACCGGGCCCTTAGGTCTGTTATGGGTTGTAAGGAGAGCCCCCCCTACGCCGAAAAAAACGGCGTAGGGGGTCCCCCTACAATCCATACCAGACCCGTATCCAAAGCACGCTACCCGGCCCAGCCAGGAAGGGAGTGGGGACGAGCGAGCGCCCCCCCCCCCTCCTGAGCCGTACCAGGCTGCATGCCCTCAACATGGGGGGGTTGGGTGCTCTGGGGCAGGGGGCGCACTGCGGCCCCCCCACCTCAGAGCACCCTGTCCCCATGTTGATGAGGACAGGGCCCCTTCCCGACAACCCTGGCCGTTGGTTGTCGGGGTATGCGGGCGGGAGGCTTATCGGAATCTGGGAGCCCCCTTTAATAAGGGGGCCCCCAGATACCGGCCCCCCACCCTAAGTGAATGAGTATGGGGTACATCGTACCCCTACCCATTCACCTGCAAGAAAAGTGGTAAAAACACAAATAAACCACACAGTGTATTAAAATATTTTATTTTTCTGCTCCGGAGGCCGCCCCCTGTCTTCTTTATTAGCTCTTTTACCAGGGGGGGCTCTTCTTCTTCCACTATCCCGACGGGTCTTCTCCGCTATCCGGGGGGTCTTCTCAACTCTCCGGGGTTCTCCTTCTGTCTTCGCCGCTCTCCGTTGTTGACTCGGCGCACCCCGGTTCTTCGTCTCGCGAGATCTCGGATTTTAAATAAAAATTTAGCGAGACGAAGAACCGGGGTGCGACTCGGCGCACCCCGGGTCTTCGTCTCGCGAGATCTCGGATTTTAAATAAAAATTTAGCGAGACGAAGAACCGGGGTGCGCCGAGTCAACAACGGAGAGCGGCGAAGACAGAAGGAGAACCCCGGAGAGTTGAGAAGACCCCCCGGATAGCGGAGAAGACCCGTCGGGATAGCGGAAGAAGAAGAGCCCCCCCTGGTAAAAGAGCTAATAAAGAAGACAGGGGGCGGCCTCCGGAGCAGAAAAATAAAATATTTTAATACACTGTGTGGTTTATTTGTGTTTTTACCACTTTTCTTGCAGGTGAATGGGTAGGGGTACGATGTACCCCATACTCATTCACTTAGGGTGGGGGGCCGGTATCTGGGGGCCCCCTTATTAAAGGGGGCTCCCAGATTCCGATAGGCCTCCCGCCCGCATACCCCGACAACCAACGGCCAGGGTTGTCGGGAAGGGGCCCTGTCCTCATCAACATGGGGACAGGGTGCTCTGAGGTGGGGGGGCCGCAGTGCGCCCCCTGCCCCAGAGCACCCAACCCCCCCATGTTGAGGGCATGCAGCCTGGTACGGCTCAGGAGGGGGGGGGGGGGGCGCTCGCTCGTCCCCACTCCCTTCCTGGCTGGCCGGGTAGCGTGCTTTGGATACGGGTCTGGTATGGATTGTAGGGGGACCCCCTACGCCGTTTTTTTCGGCGTAGGGGGGGCTCTCCTTACAACCCATAACAGACCTAAGGGCCCGGTATGCTCCTGAGGGGGGGACCCATGCCGGATTTTTATTTAAAATCCGGCGGGGACTTCCCCCTCAGGATTCATAACAAACGCCGCACACGTGTAGAATTGGCGGGAATCCAAGTCGGATCTCCCGTCGCTTCTATGACGGCTCTGTCTCCATCGCGGCAAGCCAGCTCGGCGCTGGCTCCCGCGATGGGGCTCGTAGGTGCTCAATCTCGCCGAGAAAGAGAGCGAGATTGACACAAAATCGGGTTCACCTACTGTATATATTTAACTTTTTGTACTGAAATTGGCCACTAAACGCTTTCGACACATATAACTGCAGAAGTGAACTGATTATATATTTTTCTTTTTGTACTGAAATAGACCACTAAATGCTTTTGCCACAAATAACTTCTCCATGTGCTCACCAGAGGTAGCCTGACTGCCATTAGGTTCCGAGATAAGATCCTCAGACCCCTTGTGAGACCATATGCTGGTGCGGTTGGCCCTGGGTTCCTCCTAATGCAAGACAATGCTAGACCTCATGTGGCTGGAGTGTGTCAGCAGTTCCTGCAAGACAAAGGCATTGATGCTATGGACTGGCCAGCCCGTTCCCCAGACCTGAATCTAATTGAGCACATCTGGGACATAATGTCTCGCTCTATCCACCACGTCACATTGCACCACAGACTGTCCAGGAGTTGGCAGATGCTTTAGTCCAGGTCTGGGAGGAGATCCCTCTGGAGACCGTCCGCCACCTCCTCAGGAGCATGCACAGGCATTGTAGGGACGTCATACAGGCACGTGGAGGCCACACACACTACTGAGCCTCATGTTGACTTGTTTTAAGGACATTACATCAAAGTTGGATCAGCCTGTAGTGTGTTTTTCCACTTTAATTTTGAGTGTGACTCCAAATCCAGACCTACATGGGTTGAAAAATTTGATTTCCATTTTTTTATTTTTGTGTGATTTTGTTGTCAGCACATTCAACTATGTAAAAAACAAAGTATTTCAGAAGAATATTTAATTAATTCAGATCTAGGATGTGTTATTTTTGTGTTCCCTTTATTTTTTTGAGCAGTGTATATTTTTAGCAAAACCTGAGCTAAATAGCTGCAATTGTTTTGCCGCTGCAGACAGCGACATTACTTGCGCTATACCTCCTGTATAACGTTTGTGCATCCTAAATATCAGTGACATTCATTCAGTGTAATTTTTTATTAGGTGGTGGTGACAGCGACATTACTTGCGCTATACCTCCTGTTTAACGTGTGTGCATCCCAAAAATATCTGTGACATTCTATGTACTTTATTTGTGCATAAATTACAAAATCTGCGCTACTGTATGTGTGACATACTTGCAAGCATATATATCATTTAATATGTGCAAGGCGAGCAGTAAGGGACGGGGAAGTGGCCATGCTGCTGATGGTGCAAGCAGTGACCGTGGCCCTGGGAGCGGTGAAACTGTGCCTTCTGCCAGAGCACAAGAAACACACTCCTCCACGATACCTAGTTTCATGTTCGAGTTTGCAGGGCGGCACAGGACACCATTCTCGAAGTCAGACCAGTGCAACCAGGTGGTCGGTTGGATTGCAGCAGATAATGCTTCAAGTTGGTTAAGCACCAACCTGTCTTTCACAAAGTCCAGTCTCAGTAGCCAAGAGTCTGGTCAACAGAATCCTCACCCTGATACACTTATCACCCACCATGGAGAGTCTTGGCAAACAAGTGATCCCACACTTGGATATTCTGAGGAGCTGTTTTCATCGCCATTCCTTAATTCAGGCCTCTCACCAAGCCCGCTTGAAGAGGGACATGAGGAGATCTTGTGCCCTGATTCCCATACATTGGAGCATCCACAGTCAGAAGAAGATGACGGTGGGCAACGGCAATTAGTGTTTCACGAGGTGGATGATGATGATGAGACACAGTCGCCAATAAGTCAACGGCAATTAGTGTCTCAAGAGGTTCATGATGAGGATGAGACACACTGGTCAATAACTGAGGTTGTTGTTAGGTCAAAAAGTCAGGAGGATGACCAGAGTGAGGAAGTGGAAGAGGAGGTGCTGGATGATGAAGTCACTGACCCAACCTGGGAAGGTGGCAAGCCAAGATAGGACAGCAGTACAAAGGGGGAGGGATCCGCAGCACCGCAACAGGCTGGAAGATGCAGTGGGGTGGAAAAAGGGAGAAGGCGGGCCACACCAAACAGGCCCGCAACTGTTCCCGGAGCACTCCCTTGTGGCAATCTCTAGGTGTTCCGCAGTCTGGCGCTTTTTTGAAGAAAGGGCGGACGATAAAAGAATTGTCATTTGCAACCTGTGCCGTATCAAAATTATCAGGGGTGTGAACACTAGCAACCTCACCACCACCAGCATGATCCGCCACATGGCATCAAAGCACCCTAATAGGTGGGCCGAACGCCTGGGTACTTAACCAGTGTTTGCGGGTCACACCACTGCCTCCTCTTCCCCTGTGTTACTTGCTGGCCAATTCCCTGTTCAAGACGCAGGCCCGGATGCCTCCCGCCATGCACCTGGACCTTTGCAAACACCATCAGCTAGCACATCCACTTCTGTGTCCCAGCGCAGCATACAAATGTCCTTCCAGCAATTTGGAAAGTTGCGCATTTAGTGCTATGGCCTGTGGGTGTGTGGCTGGGTATTCTGGAAATGTTGAATTTAGGCTCGTGGACACTGAGGCTTTTCGCAGCCTTATGGCGGCGGCTGTCCCGCGGTACTCTGTCCCCAGACGCCAATATTTTTCACTGTGTTCAGTCCCCGCCTTACACCAGCATATGTCCCGTAACATCACACTTGCCCTCACCAACGTAGTTATTGGGAAGGTCCACTTAACGACACATGGACAAGTGGTTTTGGCCAGGGACTCTACATTTTCCTGATGGCACACTGGGTGAACGTTGTGGAGGCCGGCAGCGAGTCGTACCCTGGGATGGCACAGGAGCTACCGACGCCAAGGATTGCGGGCCTTACTTCCATCAGGGTTTCCACTGCCACCTACATTTGTGGATGCGCTGCAGCAAGCGCTGCTGCAGTGTTGCCAGACCGATGAAAGCTGTCAATGACTTGCGGAAATGTGCACACACGCGGCGCCTCCTCCTCCTCCACTTCCACCTCTGAATTATCATCTTGCAGCAACAGTCAGCCATCAGTCGATAGCTGGAAGCAGTGTAGCACTGCAGTGGGGAAGCGGCAACAGGCCGTGCTTAAACTGATCTGCTTAGGTGACAAACAGAACACCGCCGCAGAGCTGTGGCAGGGGATAAGGGACCATACTGAGCTGTGACTCTTGCTACTCAACCTACAACCAGGCGTGGTTGTGTCTGTAAATGACTGTAACTTGGTGGCGGCTTTGGAGCTCGGCAAGCTCACACACATACCATGCCTAGCCCATGTGTTCAACCTAATGGTTCAGCGGTTTCTCAAAACCTACCCCAATTTGCCTGAGCTACTGGTGAAGGTGCGCTGTGTGTGTGCACATTTCCGCAAGTCATTGACAGCTTCCGCCGGTCTGGCAACACTGCAGCAGCGCTTGCAATTGCCAGCTCACCGACTGTTGTGCGACATAAGCACGCACTGGAACTCGACGTTCCACATGTTGGCGAGGCTTTGTGAGCAGCAGTGGGCAGTAGTGGAATACCAGCTGCAACATGGTCATCGCTAGTGTTGAGTGCGAATATTCGAGAAACTAGTTTTTATCGGCTCTTCGAGAATTCACAAATATTTTAAATATAGTGCTATATATTCGTAATGACGAATATTAGTTTTTTTGTCTTGTTTTGTTTTTTAACACAGTACACATCAGGTGATAATCCCTCCCTTTTTCTAGATTGTGGGCCAATGAAAAGGCTTTGTCACAGCTTAGTAACATCCCAAGCAAACAATAGAAAAGTTGCCTACCTAACGCTAGTATTTTGCATGCATTACGCAAATAATACATTGCCGATTTTCGCAATAAATAATATAATCTTGAATTCGCGAATTCACGAATATATGATGAATATTCTACTAGTCGTCGCCTTTCCAGTCAGCTTCCACTCTTCACAAGCGACGAGTGGGCATTGATGTCTGACCTCTGTGAGGTTTTACGCAACTTTGAGGAATCAACACAGATGGTAAGCGGCGATATCGCTATTATCAGCGTAACCATCCCACTTCTGTGTCTACTCAAACTTGAGAGTCATCCTCCTGATGAGGACAACTAAGTTTTTTCTGTTGGGACTGTGGTACACATGGCTGACTTTATGTTAGGCTGCCTTTCCCGTGACCTTCGTGTTGTACGCATTTTGGCCACCACCGATTACTAGTTGTTCACCCTTCTCGACCCCCGCTACAAAGATAACTTCTAATCTCTCATTCCTGTGGTGGAGAGGACAAGCAAAATAGTGCAATACCAGAAGGTCCTTGTGGAACAATTGCTCCAAAAATTTCCAGCTGACGACGCTGGCTGCAGAGTACGTAATTCCTTGGCCAATCGAGGAGGGGAGACGAGGGGAACACACAGCAGTTACAACAGAAGCAGGGCAACACTTTCCAAGGCCTGGGACAGTTTTATGACACCCTGCCAGCACCTTCAACCTGATGAGCGGCCTAGTGTCACAAGAAGGAATTCATTTTGGAAGATGGTGAAGGAGTATGTAGCAGACCGTGTCAGCGTCCTCATTGATCCCTTACAACTATTGGGTGTCCAAGCTGGACATGTGGCACAAACTGGTGCTCTATGCCTTGGAGGTGCTGGCCTGCCCCGCCGTCATCGTTTTGACAGAGCGTGTATTTAGTGATGCTGAGAGCATAATAACTGATAAGCGCATCCGCTTGTCAACTGAAAATGCTGACCGATTGACTCTTATAAAAATGAACAAGGCCTGGATTGCCCCTGACTTCTCTACTCCACCAGAGGAAAGCGGCTGAACATAAAGGCACTCTAAATGTGGATTTTATGGTCTATTGAATACACTGTATTCCCATGCACCCCTTTCACCACTTTAAAGGGTATATGGTTTAATCTCCCTTTTCTCGTCCTCATCCTCCTCCTCCTCCTCCCATCATATCAACATGCCTCGCTCCCAATGTTTTACAGGGTCAGCTCAGCAGCGGGCCCTTGCCCACAAAATTTTTTAGATGGTCAGCTCGACAGCAGGCCCTCGCCCACAACATTTTTTAGATGGCCAGTTCTGCAACAGGCCCTCGCCCACAACATTTTTTAGATGGTCAGCTCAGCAGCAGGCCCTCAACCTTAATGTTTTAGAGGGTCATCAGCAGGCCATCAATCATAATTTTTCAAGGGTGTGTATGATGCCCTCCTTTATGTGTAATAAAGGGTGTATTGGAGTGCCGGTTCCTTGTAATTTTTGGCAGCCTATAGGCTTTATGAGTGTAGGAGTCCCACTACCTGAACAATTGTACCACAATGTGAATGCGGCCCTCCTTTATGTGATATACAGGTTGTATCAAAGTGCCTCTTCCTTGTAATTTTTGGCAGCACTTGCACTTTATATACAAGTAAATATACAGGTAAGAATGTTTCCTAACATTTTTTCCTCTTCGGTTTGGTGGGTATTATTGTCAGTCTGTAAAAGTGACGTACTTTTCAGACAACATTGTTCCCAGCAGCGACCTCGGAGTCCAAGATGCATCCAGCCATCCTCCCCATGCTGTTACCGAACAATGTCAGTGGGGTTTCCATCAATTTCTGATTTTTTCATGTGAACCAGACACCCTCCCCTCTTTAGAGCAGGGGGTGCCTGGTTTAAAGCTTGGGTTCTCCCATTGACTTCCATTGTGCTCGGGTGCTCTACTGAGCACCCGAGCATCCCGAGGTGTTCTACTCTCCAGCACCCGAGCACTTTGGTGCTCGACCAACACTAGTCGTCGTGCTACTCTGTGGCCTCCTCATGCTGCTGACACCTCCACACTTTGTCGTCGTGCCACTCTATGGCCTCCTCATGCTGCTGTCACCTTCACAATCTCTTGTCGTCATGCTACTCTGTGGCCTCCTCATGCTGCTGACTAGAGTTGAGCAGACACCTGGATGTTCACAAAAAAGTTCGAACTTGACCTAGAACCTGAACCTTATTGAAGTCAATGGGGACTCGAACTTTGGAGCACTAAAATGGCTCTAAAAAAGTAATGGAAAGGGCTAGAGGGCTGCAAATGGCATCAAAATGTAGTTAAGAGCATGGCAAGTGCTCTGCAAACAAATGTGGATAGGGAAAGGACTTCAAATAACATAAAATACATTAAAAAAATAAAATAATAAACTTGATCTAGGAGGACGAGGTCCATATGGAGTAGGAGGTTGAGGAGGCGGTGGATGTGGCAGTGAAGGTGGAAATGGCGGTGGAGGATGAGGAGGTAGCCTACACTGGTTTTTGGTTTTATTTTTTATTTTTTATTTATTTTTGTTTAAATTAGGGTACACCCCAAAACATTGGGAAATATAACCTGTTATAACCCCCTCCAGCCGTGCTAAACAAATGTTCAGACAATACACTGGCTGCAGGGCAGGCCAGCACCTCCAAGGCGCAAAGGGCAAGCTCAGGCCATATGCCCAATTTGTAGACCGAGAAGTTGAAGGGGGCAGACCCATCAGTCAGTACGTGTAGGCATGTGCACACATACTGCTCCACCATGTCGCACGTCCCCATGATGTCCACGATTCAATTGGATTTCTGCTCTATCAACTTTCGATGTTCTTTTCTGAGCCTACCTTGTTGATCACGGTTAGCGGCGAATCAGGGTTCTACTACGCCGGAGAGGGAGCGTGAGAAGGGGAGACCACATCCAAGGGAAGTCAATGGCTGCAATGTGATCAAGCTGAAATGTGGGACAAATTATTAAAACAGAAGGATCGAATGAAAGGGCCAAATAAAGATGAATTTTAAAAATTTAAGTCCCTGTCACCTATGCAGAGCAGGGGTTTAATCACGGTAAAAATGGTAAAATGACACTCAAGAATGTAACAGAAAAATTTGTGAAATTTATTCACCGCAAAACATGTCACCCACCAATTGAACAGACGATTTTACAAAAATTAGCAAAGTCAGTAAAATGTCACCTGACAATGTAACAGACGATTTTTTAAAATTTAGGACCCTGTCACCTATGCAGAGCAGGGGTTTATTCATGGCAAAAATGGTAAAATGTCACCCAAGAATGTAACAGACAAATTAGTGAAATGCATTTCCTTGTCCACTAGGTAGAGCAGGGGTAGATCACATCCAAAAATTGGTGAATGTCACCCAACTATGAAACAGAGAAATTAGTTTAATTTATTAACCTGTCCACTAGGTAGAGCAGGGGTATATCACAGCCAAAAATTGGTGAATTTCACCCGACAATGTAACAGACAAATTAGTTAAATTTATTAACTTGTCCACTAGGTAGAGCAGAGGTATATCACAGCCATAAAATTGGTGAATTTTACCCAACAATGTAACAGACAAATTAGTGAAATTTATTAACCTGTCCACTAGGTAGAGGAGGGGTATATCACAGCCAAAAATAGGTGAGTTTCACCTGACAATGTAATAGAAAAATTAGTGAAATTTATTAACCTGTCCACTAGGTATAGGAGGGGTATATCACAGCCAAAAATTGGTGAATGTCACCCGACAATGTAACAGACAAATTAGTGAAATACAATGGGGAGAGTATTGTGTACTATAACAGTACACCAATTGATACCTTCTGGCGCAAAGACACAACCTCAGTAGATAGGTAAAGGATCTTTTATTGATGAGTGACAACGCATTTTGGAGTCAATATACTCCTTTTTAAGTCTATGGGGTCCGTGCTGAGGCTTGTAGCGCGGCCTCGACAATTTTTGGCCAGGCACAGATAAGATAACAGCATTATATTGCTCCTGGAATAAGCGGTGCACAGTCTATCCTGATTACACCATTGGTACTTGCGTGACCATTAAGCTGGAGCAGCCCATGTCTGGTATATGCAGTTCTCAGGAGGTGAAGGGTGGCTGTGTTGTTCGCTGTTATCTTATCTGTGCCTGGCCAAAAATTGTCCTCTACTATATAGGGGCATAATGTTCATTTAAACTGTATCTAAATCTAATGGCATTATCATATACGCACCATGGGTATCAAAAACTTTATCCGCTACTATATAGGGGCATAATGCACTATGGGTATCTAAAAATAAAAATAAAAACATATATATATAAACAAAAGACAATTTATAAAAAATATAAAAAAATAATAAAAATAATATAAAAGAATTAAAAATCAGCATCATTCTTAGTTCAGGAGGTATATAACATCATAGGCTGGGTACTTTATGTCCATTTGGATTCATGTAATAGACTTTTTGGCCTTACTTATTGAATATCTAATTGTCCGCTAGTTATCATCCTAACGGCTACATTATTGTCTGATAAACATATATTATTTGTTTTTTTTATCTTTTTTTTTGCTCTGGTGACAATCTTGGTGATAGGTATTTTTATGTTGACATGTCCCCTGAGGAGCCTGACATTAACTGGGCGAAACGCGTAGGGTTGATTTAAGGACATTCTGTATGATATTTCTTTAGTATCCACATTCACATCACATTTCTTTTTCATTATACGTTATCTGGGTGGTTGTTGTCACCCCATCTGGGGCATAACATTTGGTTGTTATTTTTTGTAATTATAGTAGTCCAGGTCTTTATTTAGGGCCACTAGTCCAACAAATTGGAATACTATTCCGGGTCAGGGTGACCTTAGGGTTTTCAGGAGGCACGAGACACGGGATCGCCCCTATCGGGGCGGCTATTCCATTTGTAGGCAGGACATCAGAGTCAGGGTCAATATTTGGGATAGGCCCAAACTCTCTGACATAATTGTCAACCCTCCTACAAACAACCTTGTATCAGTTTTTCTTTTCAAATTATTTTCCTTTGTATTAAACTATGGGTGTATTGGCTTTTAATATATAAGAATTAAAGGTTATGTTTTAGAATAGTAGTATTTCTGTGATTTCTAGTAATATTCACCACATTCCATTATTTTTCCTTTGGACAGGGTCATGTCCATTCTGTGATTCTCAGTATTTCAAGCTTGTATTTCACTGTGACAAATGCAACAAAGGCCACAAATGTATTATCTTGCCCAAAATGGGTGTTTTTATTTATACCAGAATATAACAGTGGTATATCACGCTTGTATTGGACTGTCAGAAATGCAGCAAAGGCTGTAGATGTAGGGTATTGCAAAACATTGGTGTTTTTTTAAAACCCAGAATATAATTGCAGTATTTCAAGCTTGTATTTCACTGTCACAAATGCAACAAAGGCCACAAATGTATTATCTTGCCCAAAATGGGTGTTTTAAGAATACCAGAATATAACAGTGGTATATCACGCTTGTATTGGACTGTCAGAAATGCAGCAAAGACCGTGAATTTATTATCTTGCTTAAAATAGGTGTTTTTAATACACGAATATAACAGCACTATCTAACGCTTGTATTTCACTGTGACAAATGCAGCAAAGGCACCAGATGTAGGGTATTGCAAAAAATTTGTGTTTTTTTTAAACCCAGAATATAATTGCAGTATTTCAAGTTTGTATTTCACTGAGACAAATGCAGCAAAAGCCCCAGATGTAGGGTATTGCAAAAAATGAGTGTTTTTTTTAAACCCAGAATATATATGCAGTATTTCAAGCTAGTATTTCACTGTGACAAATGCAACAAAGGCCACAAATGTATTATCTTGCCCAAAATGGGTGTTTTTTTAATACCAGAATATAACAGCGGTATATCACGCTTGTATTGGACTGTCAGAAACGCAGCAAAGGCCGCAGATGTAGGGTATTGCAAAAAAATGGGTGTTTTTTAAAAACCCAGAATATAATTGCAGTATTGCAAGCTTGTATTTCACTGTGACAGATGCAGCAAAGGCCCCAGATGTAGGGTCTTGCAAATATCTTTGTATTTCACTGTCAGAAATGCAAATATGCTTTGCAGGTGCACTGAACTTGCATAAAATTGCTGCCGACACCCATCTAACAGACAAATAAAAGTTATTTTTCTGTTTCACTGGGCTCAGAGCATGGTAAAAAATTGTGCACTGCACCCACAAAACAAAATCGCTGTAGATCACTGAGTTAACTAGCACTTCTGATAACTGATTCTTTCCAATTCTCTTCCTCACAGCAGCAGCATCCTATCCCTACACTAATAAGATCAGAGTGACTTGCAGCGCTACGTGACTCCAGCTTATATAGAGGCTGGGTCACATGCTGCACTGGCCAATCACAGCCATGTCATTAGGAGGCATGGCTGTGATGGCTTCTAAGGGCACACGAGTTAAACGCTTGTTGATTGGCTGCTCTGCACACTTTGTCCTTGTGCCACTCTGTGACCTCCTCATGCTGCTGCCATCTCCAAAATATCTCGGCATCGTGCCACTCTGTGGCCTTCTCATGCTGCTGCCATATCCACACTTTGTCGTCGTGCCACTCTGTGGCCTCCACATGCTGCTGCCACCTCCAAAATCTCTCGTTGTCGTGCTACTCTGTAGCCTCCTCATGCTGCTGCCACCTCCACAATCTCTCATTGTCTTGCCACTCTGTGGCCTCCTCATGCTACTGCCACCTCCACACTTTGTCGTCATGCTACTCTGTGGCCTCCTCATGCAGCTGCCACCTCCACAATATCTCGTTGTTGTGCTATTCTGGCCTCCTCATGCTGCTGACACCTCCACACTTTGTCCTTGTGCCACTATGTGGCCTCCTCATGCTGCTGCCACCTCCACAATCTCTCGTCATCGTGCGCTCTGTGGCCTCCTCATGCTGCTGCCACCTCCACAATCTCTTGTCGTTGTTCCACTCTGTGGCCTCCTGATGCAGCCGCCACCTCCAGACTCTGTCATTGGGCCATTCTGTGGTCTCCTCATGCTGCTTCCACTGCCCTTCTATGTCATAAGTCCACTCTGTGGACTTCTTATGCTGTTCCGACCCTCCCCACTTCATGACTGGTCCACTATTTCGGCTTTCGGCCTGGCTGACATCATTTATTTGACCTTTCTTCTGATCTGTCATCTGTATGCGTGCCGCAATACGGCCACGGGGGCACACGGTCGTGTGCATGAGCCCTAAGTCCGATGCCTGTCATCTGTATGTCATACGGACTTACACTATTTTTTCACTACCAAAGCTGACTCCCTATGCGTGTTACTGCAACGCACAGTGTTCTACACCACAATAAAGGCTCTCTGCAGCCAGAAAATAGTCATTTTTATACGTAATTTGCCGCAAATAAATTTGGATCGAACTGAATTAAAAATAAAAATAAATCGGCGAACCAGCGAAGCTCATCTCTAATAGTTTTTTGGGGATTTGACTTCTGCTTGACTTGGACCTCTCTCTTTGCTCTGTGATTTGGTACTGTTTTGATCTCCCAGCTTTGACCTTTTCCTGCACAACCTCTCTCTGTGTCTGTTTGTCTGTTTCGGGGTTCAAGATGTGCGAACAAGTCCCTGCAGTTTTTACCACGGGTGCTTGGTTTGACTCCCTGCACTTACCATAGGGACTGTCGACTGGTTGTGTACTTGATGCTTAGGGCTTGATCTGCAAGTATGCATGGACAGCGGGGTGGGTGCAAGTCAGGGCATATTCAATAGGGAAAAACTCTAGCACACGCACCAGTAAAGCACATACAGTATATTAACACTGAGAAGAAGGACAGACAGTAATGATAGGCTGCAACAAAAATACAATTCTACTTGCATGCCCCCAACAGGCTGTTGAAGTAGTGAAGAAAGCACCCATCTAAAGGATGGGGAAAATCAATACAGAATTGGGAAAACCTACCACTTTGCATCATTCTTTTCTCTTGTAATCTAATGTAGTTAGTTTATCTAATTAGAGGGAACCTGTCACCATGAAATTTAGTGTAATCTGCCAGCAGCATGTTATAGAGCAAGAGGAGATTAGCAGATTGATGTATAGTTTTATGGGAAAAGATTCAGCAAAACTTGTAATTTATTCCTTTAAAGGGTTTCTATCACTTCGTATGACATAATTAGCTCTCAGACACTAGCGATCCGCTAGTAGAATGAAAGAAAACCGGCACTCCCAAAAATCTTTGCTGGTGATAGATTTATTGGTCACTCATATGACGCGCAGCGTTTCGGCACTCACAGGTGCCTTTTTCAAATAAGAAGTGAGCAGCAGTATGAGTGGAAGAACATGCAAACAAAACAGGTTTAAATAACCCTCCCCTGGTCATGTGATGATGACATCACGTTGCCGGGGAGACACATAAACAACAATGTGAGTGAACGCCTCCTGTTGAGTCTTCACAGAGGTCACACCCTGGAAAGTAAATTTCAGTTGCACTGTGAAGAGAAACATTGTTGCAAGTAAGTAACACAAATTGTGCATATGAACATATCATGGTAGCAACATTCATTAATTGCTATATATTGCAACAGTGTGCAACCAACAGAGAGAGGCAAAAAAGAGGACTAAGCGGTCTTATAAAAGATCTTATAAGAAGCTGTTAATTGCATAGTCCCGATCCGCTAGTGTCTGCTCTGGCCAACCATCCTAATATAACAGCTTTTGGGGCAGCCGTTTTGCAAAAAAAATAACTTTTATAAATATGCTAATGAGCCTCTAGGTGCTATGTGGGCGTCATTAGCACCTAGAGGCTCCGTCTACCTTCATACACAGCCACCGCCCAGCGCGTCCCTCCAGCCCGCCCATCTCCTGCTGAATGCGATCCTCCGTGTGACGCAGCGGACGAATTCTCGCGCATGCGCCGTGCGCGGCTGTATTCGGCGCATGCGCAGTGAATGTCTGACCGCTTCCCTGCTCAGACATCTCCACTGCGCCTGTTTCTTGGAGCACTATGACGTCATCGGCGCAGGCACCTAGCACCTAGAGGCTCATTAGCATATTTATAAAAGTTATTTTTTTAGCAAAACGGCTGCCCCAAAAGCTGTTATATTAGGATGGTTGGCCAGAGCAGACACTAGCGGATCGCTAGTGTCTGAGAGCTAATTATGTCATACGAAGTGATAGAAACCCTTTAAATTCCTGTTTATTCTGGGCTGTGAACTCCAGGAGGAGTGATTGACAGCTATCACTGTATACACAGTCATAGAGGGAAGGCTGTCATCAATGTCCTCATTGATAGTACCTCCTCCTTGACTTCAAAGCCCAGAATGAGCAGGAATATAAATAAATTAATTACCTGGGAAAGTTTCCCTTTAAATTTACCACCTAATAATACACTGCTCAAAAAAATAAAGGGAACACAAAAATAACACATCCTAGATCTGAATTAATTAAATATTCTTCTGAAATACTTAGTTCTTTACATAGTTGAATGTGCTGACAACAAAATCACACCAAAAAAAAAATGGAAATCAAATTTTTTAACCCATGGAGGTCTGGATTTGGAGTCACCCTCAAAATTAAAGTGGAAAAACACACTACAAGCTGATCCAACTTTGATGTAATGTCCTTAAAACAAGTCAAAATGAGGCTCAGTAGTGTGTGTGGCCTCCACGTGCCTGTATGACCTCCCTACAACACCTGTGCATGCTCCTGATGAGGTGGCGGACGGTCTCCTGAGGGATCTCCTCCCAGACCTGGACTAAAGCATCTGCCAACTCCTGGACAGTCTGTGGTGCAACGTGACGTTGGTGGATAGAGCGAGACGTGATGTCCCAGATGTGCTCAATTGGATTCAGGTCTGGGGAACGGGCGGGCCAGTCCATAGCATCAATTCCTTCGTCTTGCAGGAACTGCTGACACACTCCAGTCACATGAGGTCTAGCATTGTCTTGCATTAGGAGGAACCAAGGGCCAACCGCACCAGCATATGGTCTCACAAGGGGTCTGAGGATCTCATCTCGGTACCTAATGGCAGTCAGGCTACCTCTGGCGAGCACATGGAGGGCTGTGCGGCCCTCCAAAGAAATGCCACCCCACACCATTACTGACCCAATGCCAAACCGGTCATGCTGGAGGATGTTGCAGGCAGCAGAACGTTCTCCACGGCGTCTCCAGACTCTGTCACATCTGTCACATGTGCTCAGTGTGAACCTGCTTTCATCTGTGAAGAGCACAGGGCGCCAGTGGCGAATTTGCCAACCTTGGTGTTTTCTGGCAAATGCCAAACGTCCTGCACGGTGTTGGGCTGTAAGCACAACCCCCACCTGTGGATGTCAGGCCCTCATATCACCCTCATGGAGTCTGTTTCTGACCGTTTGAGCAGACACATGCACATTTGTGGCCTGCTGGAGGTCATTTTGCAGGTCTCTGGCAGTGCTCCTCCTGTTCCTTCTTGCACAAAGGCGGAGGTAGCGGTCCTGCTGCTGGGTTGTTGCCCTCCTACGGCCTCCTCCACGTCTCCTGATGTACTGGCCTGTCTCCTGGTAGCGCCTCCATGCTCTGGACACTACGCTGACAGACACAGCAAACCTTCTTGCCACAGCTCGCATTGATGTGCCATCCTGGATAAGCTGCACTACCTGAGCCACTTGTGTGGGTTGTAGACTCCGTCTCATGCTACCACTAGAGTGAAAGCACCGGCAGCATTCAAAAGTGACCAAAACATCAGCCAGGAAGCATAGGAACTGAGAAGTGGTCAGGTCACCACCTGCAGAACCACTCCTTTATTGGGGGTGTCTTGCTAATTGCCTATAATTTCTACCTGTTGTCTATCCCATTTGCACAACAGCATGTGAAATTGATTGTCACTTAGTGTTGCTTCCTAAGTGGACAGTTTGATTTCACAGAAGTGTGATTGACTTGGAGTTACATTGTGTTGTTTAAGTGTTCCCTTTATTTTTTTGAGCAGTGTATAATAATTCCCTGAATATAATGATACCAAACAGATACACATTACTTATTGTGTGATGCAGACATCACTGCTCAAAACAAAGATCTCCATGAAGCTTTCAAGCCTGTTTCTCGTATCTGCCACCTCTGTGACATGTGTACAAAAGCGTTTGGGTGTAATTTATTGGTCTTAAACACCAAATAATAACAAGGCAGGAAGCGTATTCTGCATTATATGAGCATATTAAAGCATGGGACAATGGCATTCTGATGGGGCATCTATTTTATTCATGATAAATGTGTGATGAGGAGGGATTTTTGGTAATTTTTGTTTTAAAAATTTTACGAAAATTTGGTACAATTTCGCTATTTTAACAAATACAGAATTTTTTCACTTCTTTGTGATGTTACTATGGTCAACTTATCACCACACCACAGCTTGATCCAGAGAATTACTATTAAAAGTAATAAGCCATCAAAGTGTCAATTTAAATATACAGATGGCTGACTAGAAGGATACTCTACTGGCTGAGTGCTAATTGGGTGGGTTAGTATTTCTATCTCTTCTAGACCATGGTAGTTTAGGTTGTCCAGTGGATATTAATCTCTCCAACAGTGTCCTTGCAGTGTGCAGTGTACGTAACAGCTTTACATAACCACCTACACTAAGAACACAGCTGCACCATATACAGCTGCTTTTCTACAGTCTCAGGACACCAAGCCTGGGATCTGATCTACAGAACCATGGTCACCTACCTTTCAACATCATATTATGAAGCCGATAAAATAACAGCTACCTACAATAAATTTAAATTGTACTATACTATTCCTCCTCTTTTTTTTTTACCAAGTGCTACCAAAAGTTTTATACTTTCATAGAGTTGTGTGATTTGCCAGATGTCCCTTGTTACTGCATATTTGTAACACTGAATGGGTTCTGATCTCTAAGCATGTTTACATTCAAAGCAAGACTTTCTTATGTCCACAAATTGTTCAGGAAGGGAACCTTAACATGTAATACGAGAGTACTTTGATATTTAGCCAAATCAAGACCAATCTAAACAGTCTAAATTAAATGTATCAGATAAGCACATTAAAATTACATGCAAAATGGCAGCATCCAACAATCCATACTTGGTGCTTATATAATGTCAGCAGTTCAGCACTTTAATTACAAAGCCATGCCAATCATTATACAATTACTGGTATCCTTCCGGAGGCTCTCAATTGCCTAATTTTGTTATTTGAGATCCCACAAAATTTAAACAGCTGGAAAGCACAAAATTCCCCTATAGAAGTTAGCACTGATTCAACCGCTGATTATTTAATCTTGATACACAATGACAAGAGTAATATATGCAGGTGTCATTCATACCCAGTCCACCAATTAAAATATGTTTATTTTGTAATTTAGTTAAAAAAGTAGTTTTTTTTATAGATAATTGTGAAATTGAGTGTCACTTAGATGGCAGTTCTTAATATGCTATGGATCATTTTCAGTTCATTTCTCTCTATGTGTAAACACAAACATACAAGTTGGTGTGTATGTGGCGTCTTGTTCTGTTCTGTGATGTAATACAATACAATAAGGGGTGGCAAACCAAATGGTATATGCACCTGGTTACGAGTTTAAAGTCAAGGGGGGCCCAAAAGAAACCTCTTCTTTCTTGCCTGGCCTCCAGTGTCACCTCAGAGAGGGCTTTCAGTGCGGCAGAGGGTATGGTGACACCCCAACTGCATCAAGTTGTCCTCTGTCAGTGTTCAAAATATCACTTTTGTCAAAATGAACCAGGCATAGGTCTAGGAAGATTTTCACACTCCTCCAGTATAGGCTGATGAATAGATCTGTCCTTGCTGAGGGTGCCTCATCTTGCCACTGTTACTGTCTGCTTGCCTACCATCATGTTCCAAATGGCTGCTGCCATCATGCCACTGCTG
Organism: Bufo bufo; assembly: GCF_905171765.1. Taxonomy (NCBI): domain Eukaryota; kingdom Metazoa; phylum Chordata; class Amphibia; order Anura; family Bufonidae; genus Bufo; species Bufo bufo. Next base: position 267,297,209 of record NC_053390.1, on the reverse strand, counting down.
TCTGCCTACCAGTCTGCCAGCATGTACCATATGGCTACTGCTGCCACCACCACCAAAGTTGTTGCTGCTAATCGCCTACTGCCACCTCTATTAACGTTACACATCTGCTGCTACTACTACCACACATTATCAGCTGATCTACTGCTTTGTTCCATGCTATTCTGCTACTTCTCCCACTACTGTTGTGGTCACATGTGTTATTATCTTACCCTTTACTCACTGTACTCCTGCTTCACTCAAACAAAAGGGTGAATTTTTCAAGGCTCCTTCAGAAAGATCCAGTTTTTCTTCTGACAATTATAACTTGTGCATGTGTTCTGCCCCCATTAAGGTATTTTCTTTTTTTGGGGGTGGTTAGTCCCAAAAAGTAGAGATGAGCAAATTTGCCGAGCTTCAACAAGAATTCCAAATTAATTTGTCACGTATTGCGATAAATCAGGTATACCCAGGCCCTTCTGCCTAATCATAATCATACTATTTGGTGGCCTAATCTCGGTGTAAAGGCTTGGAAGTTAAACTGCATGGAGAGTGATGGCCTTGCGGTTCGCCCCGGTGGTTGTTTTAAGGACTGGTATAGGTTTGCTATCGATAGTTGTGACTTACTGAGGGGTGTGATATACTTATAATATACTTTCTAACATATAAAGTATATACTAGTGCATTTGTATTGTGCAGCAGTTGTGTGCGTTTCTGTTGTGATACTGCAGCTACACAGAGTGACAAACGCTATTGGGACAAATAATTTCTACTGGTGTGATGTACCAGTTGCCCGCACAAAAAACTGATTGAAGCAGGGGTGTGATATACCAATAATATACTTTCTATATAGTGCATTTGGGTAGTGCAGCATTTGTTTGCGGTTTTGCTGTGTTACCGCAGCTACACAGAGTGACAAACGCTATTGGAACAAATAATTTCAACTGGTGTGATATACCAGTTACCCCCCAAAAAAACTGATTGAAGCAGGGGTGTGATATACCAATAATATATTTTCTATATAGTGCATTTGGGTAGTGCAGCATTTGTTTGCGGATTTGCTGCGTTACCGCGGCTACACAGAGTGACACACAGTGATATACCAGTTGCCCCCCCAAAAAAGTGATTGAGGCAGGGGTGTAATATACCTTCTTCCACAAATACTGCTCTTCTATAGGAACTTTTGTCACAGGGTAATTTTGAAAATGACAGGTAAATGAAGAGGCAGGCCATTCCGCAGGGGTGGTAGAGGTCGGGCAGGTGCAGCAGGCCGAAGTCTAAGTGGGAAGTTGCAGAAGGTGCGTGCGGTTACGTCAAAGACCGCACCAGACTTGGTTGAGTGGCTCACTCAGCCTTCCGCTTCTGCACCCTCCTCATCCTCTCTATCTGCACCCTCTTCACTCTCTGCTGTGTGCACCCCCAAAGACAAAAGGAAGGCTTCAGTGACCCAATTGTTTGAGTGTAAAAAGATGATGACGCCAGAAAACCCTCTTGCCCAACGGCTGACCGCTGGCTTGTCGGAACTGCTAGCCCGCCAACTACTGCCATATAAACTGGTGGACTGGACTCGGAGGCCTTTAAAAAATTTGTGGCCATTGGCACACCGCAATGGAAGGCCCCCGGAGGGAAATATTTCTCCCAGAAGGGCATCCTGCAGCTATCCTGGAGCTATATGGCCACGTTCAGCGGCAAGCGAATGTATCTCTGACACACAGTGTCGGTGCCAAGATACATCTGACCACAGACATGTGGTCTAGCAAACACGGGCAGGGAAGGTACATAACTTTTCCTGCCCACTGGGTAAATCTTCCGACGGCCGTCAAGCATGCAACCCGTGGCACCCATGTGGATTTGGTGTTACAGCCACGGATTGCATGCAGTCCTGCCTCTACTTCTCCTACTCCATGCTCCGTCTCCTCCTCGGCTGACACCTCCTTTTCCACTGATACCGCCTCTTCCGCTGTGCCCCCAAGCTCCCCAGAACCTATTGACGTGCCGGGTGAGATGTTGCCATGCTGTGCTGCAGCTGTTGTGTCTGGAAGCCAAGAGCCACACCGTTTTTTTCAGCTTTGCGGTCACAGGCCGATCAGTAGCTAACCCCGCTCAATTTGACAGTTGGTAAAGTGGTGTGCGACAACGGTGCCAATCTGCTGAGCACACTGAAACAGGGCAAAATGACACACGTGCTGTGCTTGGCAGATGTCCTGAACTTAGTCAAGCAGCGATTCGTTGCCAAATACTCCGGGGTCCAGGACGTCTTGCGGCAGGACAGGAAAATCTCTGGCCTTTTTAGAAGATCTTACATGGCCATGACTTGCCTTGCTGACGTTCAGTGGCGACACCACCTGCCCGTCAGATGTCTGATTTGTGACTGCCCGACGTGCTGGAACTCGACCTTGTATATACTTGATAGGATGTTCCAGCAGAAACGTGCAGCTAGCGACTACCTGTACGAACTCTGCAGCAGGACAGGTTCTCGGGAGCTTTTTTTTTTTTTTACTGCGCCAGTGGCTGCAAATGCGTGACGCATGCAGACTTCTGCAGCCATTTAATAAGAACACCAAACTGGTCAGTCGCAGCCATCAGTGACATTGTATCTTAAGCCTTCTTTCTGGAGCGTGCATTGCATCGTGTCACTGATCTGTCACTGATCAAGTCGTCGAGAAGCAGGAGCAGGAAGATGAGGAAGTCGCAATGCTAAATGAATTCCCAGGGAGTGCTACTCCATCTGAGACGTCAACAGGAGTCTGAAGAAGAGTCGGAGGAGGATGGTGCCAGGGCGGAGGAGGAGCAAGAAGAGCATGCCTTAAACTTTTCTGGGATCCCTGGTGTTTTACGTGTCTGGGGGGAGGAGACCGAGGAAGACATTATCCTTGATGATGAGCAGGAGCCAGGCCACTCCACCGCTTCCAGTTTAGTACAAATGGGGGCCTTCATGCTCCAGTGTTTAAAGAGGGACCCCCATAAAAAAGCATAAAGGGCAAGGACCAGTACTCGGTGGCAACGTACTTAGACCCCCGGTACAAACACAAAATGGCGAACATGTTACCAGCATGGGCTGTCAGAATGCAGCACTTCCAGGCCTTGCTTCGAGAAATGCTGCATTCTGCTTTTGCAAGTCTTGGCAGAGGAATTTCCACTCGCAAAGAAACAGTTGCGGGTACCAATCCAACAGCGCATGCAAGAAGAGGGCGGTTTGAAGATGTGTTGGTCTCTTCGGTTATGAGATCAGCCAACCTATCAACAGCTGCCCTCCGTATCCAGCCTCAGGGAACACCTAGACTGACAGGTGTCCAACTACATCGGGTTAACGGCCGATTTGGATGCTCTGAGAAGCGAGCAAACCCTGGACTACTTGGTGTGCAAGCTTGAACTGTGGCCAGAGCTGGCACAATTTGACATGGAACTCTTGGCTAGCCACTCGTCGAGTGTCCTGTCCGAAAGGACGTTCAGCGCAGCAGGTGGGATCGTGACCGATAAGCGTACTCACCTAGCTCATGACAGTGGACTACCTCACATTTCTAAAAATGAATGAGACATGGATTAAACACTTGTGACGAGTCAACCACGTTTAATTGAATTTCCACATGATAGCCCACAAATATCCACCACCACCCAGAACAAATAATGATCCCTGTCTTAGGTAAATACAGCGGCATAAAAGGCCTTTTCTGTCCGGTGAATGCCTAATGTTTTGGGCCTCAGAGGAATTCAACACCTGTGACGACCATGTGTTTCAACTATTATCATAATTTTTTTTTTCAAGAGGGGTGATTTTTTTTGCCATGTTTTTAATACAATTTTATATTTTTAGTTCTTTTAAACATATGTATTTGACCTATATTTGTACTGGCATTCAGTAAAATTGATATCCATTGACCGTCTAATAGACCTCCAGCTAAATAATCACTTGATCTTTTGTGTACGCTGAATGCAAAATTTTTGGGGCCTGTGGTCCACTGGTCTGCTGTAAAATTGATATCCAATGACCGTGTAATCTACCTCCAGCCACATAATTACTTGTTCTTTTCTGTACGCTGAATGCATAATTTTTGGGACCTGTAGTCCACTGGCCTGCTGTAAAATTGATATCCAATGACCGTGTAATCTACCTCCAGCCACATACTTACTTGTTCTTTTCTGTACGCTGAATGCATAATTTTTTAGGCCTGTAGTCCACTGGCCTGCTGTAAAATTGATATCCAATGACCGTGTAATCTACTTCCAGCTAGCCACATACTTGTTCTTTTCTGTACACTGAATGCATAATTTTGGGGTTTTTAACCCTTTGTTTTATGAAATGAAGGGCAATGTCTGGTGGATGGTGTATGATGTACTAAAGCCAGAGAAGAGTGCTTGGGACATTGGGGGTCCATGAAAGCATTGGAGGAATCAAAGTTTGTTGGTAGTCTATCTAATAAATAAATAAATAAGTTAATTCATTAATTTCGTTAGTGGTGTATAAAATAGAAAGCTGGGCCTTATCATCAATAAAAAGTCGGTCCCGCTAATAATGGTAGGGGTCTGCACTCAGAAGCAAAAATCTGCCCAAGGTGTAAAGGTGTATAAACAGATAAAAGGTAAATATATATACAAACTATGAATGGGGTATGTGAACAGATATAGAGAATATACATATATATAGCTGAGGTATAGATAGATAAATATATATGTGTACATGATATATAATTCTATATATAGGGTATGTACACCGTAGGTAGAAAACATCAAGTATATAAAAAGATATTGCGCGGAGGAAATAAATATACAAATATATTGCGTGGAGGAAATAAATATACCTTGTGTCTGAAGACTAATATATATATATATATATATATATATATATATATATATATATTGGAATTTGTGGAGAGATCTATCTTTTGTGCAAGGTATTTAAAATTCAGGCCCATTGTTGAGGGAGGGGTTAATTGGTTTACGCATTCTTTACCCGGTTACCCGAGGGAGGGGTATAAAATGGATATATAGAAATATAGAAAGGACATTGAAAGATTATAAAAGGATTATAAAAGGATTATAAAAAGATTATAAAAGCGGGTTGATGTCACAGAATCGTAATATAAAAAGAAAAAGATCAATAAAAGATTAATACAGGTTAGCCGGTGAGGGCCGAGTGAGCGCCATCTTCGAGCTGCTAAGATGTACTCCACCGTTGCCCAGTTGGCCCGGTGAACCCTTTCAGTGCTCCACATTTTCAATTGGGACAGGAGAATGTGACTTTAAGGAAGAGCAGCACCCCCCAGGTCCAGCCAGTTCGCCGCCTTGCTGCCGCTGCTGCACCGGACGGAGATTACAGTTGTGAATATGGCTCCTCGCAGTTTTATGCAATGTGTGGCTTTAGTGGCATCCTCAGTTGTGGTTTAACTCACACTGCAGTGGTACCTTTGGATCTGGTGAAGTGTCGCATTCAGGTTGATCCGAAAAAGTACAAGAGCATTTTCAACGGCTTTTCTGTAACACTGAAAGAAGATGGAGTCCGTGGCCTTGGTAAAGGATGGGCCCCTACATTCATTGGTTATTCAATGCAAGGATTGTGCAAGTTTGGATTCTATGAAGTTTTCAAAGTCTTGTATTCTAACCTTCTTGGTGAGGAAAATTCCTATTTGTGGCGCACATCCCTGTACCTGGCTGCATCTGCCAGCGCTGAGTTCTTTGCAGATATTGCTTTGGCTCCAATGGAAGCTGCAAAAGTTTGTATCCAAACACAGCCAGGATATGCAAACACTCTGCGGGAAGCAGCCCCTAAGATGTATGCCGAAGAAGGAGTTTGGGCGTTCTACAAAGGTGTTGTTCCCCTCTGGATGAGACAGATTCCATACACCATGATGAAGTTTGCCTGCTTTGAGCGTACAGTTGAAGCCCTCTATAAATATGTTGTACCCAAGCCACGCAGTGAATGTTCAAAGGGCGAGCAGCTGGTTGTCACTTTTGTTGCTGGTTATATTGCTGGTGTATTCTGTGCAATTGTGTCCCACCCTGCTGATTCTGTGGTATCCGTGTTGAACAAAGAAAAGGGAAGCACCGCTCTACAAGTCCTTAAGAAGCTCGGACCAAAAGGAGTCTGGAAGGGGTTGACAGCCCGTATTATCATGATTGGTACGCTAACTGCTCTGCAATGGTTCATCTATGACTCTGTGAAGGTCTACTTCAGGCTTCCTCGTCCTCCTCCCCCTGAGATGCCAGAATCTCTGAAGAAGAAGCTTGGCCTGACCCAGTAAACATATAGACTAAAATAATGTAAACTTACATGACACTTTAAAGTTTTTATAAAGAAAAACTCAACCATGTAGGATCTACCATTTCTCAGATGTAATTATTGGTTGTACGTTCACTCTGCTTGGTAGCTCACAACTGTCAATTGGTTTTACCAGTGTGCTTGTCTGTTGAAATAAACAGAAGATCCAGAAAATAAGTACTACTTGTGTTTATGAAGGGTTGGGTAAGGGTGAATCTTCTGGTTTTAGTTGGTCACTCACTTGTTCATGTGGACTCTGCTAATTCTACCTTTTTTGGCTTTGTCCTACTGCAAATGGTATGTGAAAAGGTGTTTCTCAGGGAGGTACAGTCATGGGTCTATACATTGTTACATGACAGTTTAGTTCATATGCTCCCCTCCTTTGGCCTTGAAAGCAAAACACTTGTAATATTCCTCAAGCTGTTTAACTGTTCTCTAAAATATAGATGTGCTGTTATTAAAAATATACATTTAAGCATCCTCTAAAAAAAAAAAAAAAAAAAAAAAGATTAATACAAAATCATCACCGGAGCTTTTCGCAACCGATATATCTAGAATAACACCAGAAGGTCATTAGAAGATTATGACTCGATTAGCTAATAGTTGGTGTATTCGAGGGCCTTATTCCGGCAGAAAGGGGACAGAGTGTTAAGACGGTATATCCAGTACATCTCTTTTCTGGATGGTTGCTGGTAGGAGAATGGGACCCATTCAAGTGGAGTAACTTTCAGGAGGGTGGGGTTGCTCTCATGGTAGTCGTGGAAGTGTCTTGAAACGCTATGTGTCATAATCTTACGGTTGATGATTGAGCGGTGCTCGTTCATTCGCTCCCTCAGAGTTTGGATGGTCCTGCCAACATATTGCAGTTTGCAGGGACATTCCAGTAGATACACTACATTTTTAGTCGCACAATTCATTCTATGTCTAACAGTGAAATTATCACCGGGTCCCACCAGATAAACTTCTTTCCTATTGTGGGCTATCATATTACAGCATTTGCATCTCTTACTAAAACATTTAAAAGACCCTGTCTTGTTTTTTTGTTGTGGATCGACTGGAGGTCTCCCAGGGGTTAGCAAATCTTATTTCAAATTGGGACAGGAAGGGGCGATGATATTTTTGAGGGTTCATCCCTCCTGAAGGTTATGAATGGGGCTGGGGGAAAACTGCTTCCCCGAATCGGGTTCTTTTTTTTTTTTTTTCTAATACTTGCCTTGGATCCACCCTCTGGCGCCCCGCCAGTTACTCTCTGGCTCCACCTGAATCCCTTTCAGGGGTGTCTTCAACTAACCCTCTACCTTTTTTCTCCCCATCCATAACTAGAGTACCAACAGGCAAGATTTTGCTGTCGTCATCAGGAGGATGACTCTCAATCTTCTCATCCTCTTTCTCCTCTTCTGCACACCCATGCAGAACAAATGGAATTAAACTTCAATGTGTACTACCCTCTGTAGTGGAGACAACCGTCTCCTGCTCCTCCTCCTCCTCTTCATCGTCCAATTTGCGCTGAGAAGACAAACTGAGAGTGGTCTTACTATGACCCTGTGTAATGGCTTCCCCCATTTCCGCCATGCAAAGCATTGTCCTAAATTGTGAGCAGCGAGGTGTTTGAGTAGACACAGAAGTGGGATGGTTACGCTGAAAATAGCATTATCGCCGCTCACCATCTGTGTTGATTCCCCAAAGTTTCTTTAAACCTCACAGAGGTCAGACATCCATGCCCACTCCTTGCTTGTGAATAGTGGAAGCTGACTGTAAAGGTGACAACCATGTTGCAGCTGGTATTCCACTACTTCTCTGCTGCTCACAAAGCCTGGCCAACATGTGGAACGTGAAGTTCCAGCACTTGCTCACGTCGCACAACAGCCAGTGAGCTGGCAATTTCCAGCGCTGCTGCAGCGTTGGCAGATAGGCTGAAGCTGTCGATGACTTACAGAAATGTGCACACACGCGGCCTACCTTCACCAGTAGCTTAGGCAAATTGGGGTAGGTTTTGAGAAACCGCTGAACCACTACGTTTAAAACGTGGGCTAGGCATGGGATGTGCGTGAGCTTGCCGAGCTCTAAAGCCGCCACCAAGTTACGGCCATTATCAGACACAAACATGCTTGGTTCTAGGTTGAGTGGCGAGAGCCACAGCTCAGTCTGGGCTCTGCGGCGGTGTGCTGTTTGTCACCTAAGCAGATCAGCTTCAGCACGGCCTGTTGACGCTTCCCCGCTGCAGTTCTACACTGCTTCCGACTGAAGGCTAACTGGTGCTGCACGCCGATAATTCTGAGGTGGAAGTGGAGAAGAAGGCAGAGGAGGAGAAGTGGGGGTTGGAGCCACTAATGTAGGTGCTGGAGGAAACCCTGATCGACGTAGGGCCCACAATTCTCGGCGTCGTTAGCACCTGTGCCATCCCAGGGTATGATTCGCTCCCGGCCTCCACAATGTTCACCCAGTGTGCCTTCAGGGAAATGTAGCATCCCTGGCTGAATGCACTTGTCCATGTGTTTGTGGTTAAGTGGACCTTCCCAGTAACTGCGTTGGTCAGGGCAAGTGTGATGTTACGGGACACATATTGGTGTAAGGCGGGCACAGCACACCTTGAAAAATAGTGGCAGCTGGGGACTGCATAACACGGGACGGCCGCCGACATCAGGCTGCAGATGGCCTCAGTGTCCACAAGCCTAAATGGCAACATTTCCAGGGCCAGTAATTTGGAAAGTTGCGCATTTAGTGCTATGGCCTGTGGGTGGGTGGCTTGGAATTTGTGCTTGCGTTCAAATGCCTGGGGTAAAGACATTTGTATGCTGTGCTGGGACATGGAAGTGGATGTGGTCGCTTGCGAAGGTCCAGATTCAGGACGGGAGGCATCCGGGCCTGTGCCTTCGACAGGGGATTGGCCAGCACGTAACACAGGGGAAGAGGATGCAGTGGTGTGACCTGCAGACACAGACTGTGGACCCAGACGTTCGGCCCACTTATTATGGTGCTTGGATGCCATGTGGTGGATCATGCTGGTTGTGAGGTTGCTAGTGTTCACGCCCCGGCTCATTTTGATACGGCACAGGTTGCAAACTACTATTCTTTTGTCGTCTGCACTTTCCTCAAAAAAGCGCCATACTGCGGAACACCTACACCTTGGCAAGGGAGATTTCAGCAAGGGGGTGCTCCGTGGAACAGTTGCGGGCCTGTTTCGTGTGGCCTGCCTTCTCCCTTTTGCCACCCCACTGCCTCTTCCAGCCTGTTGCGGTGTAGCAGATCCCTCCCCCTCTTCATGGCTACTAGTAATAGTGCTCCTCTGGACTTCAGTGGTCTAGCGAGATTGTGGACATGAACAATCATTCCTTTCCATCCTTCCCATCACTGGCCATTACAGCTGACAACACAAACCTGGCACAGCCACGTTCCTTGACTCCGCCCACGTGCCGCCTCCTCCCCCCCACTAGTCTTCTGGCCGCTCCACCTATCAGAACCAGCCATTACATCTCCACGATTCATAACAGTCCAATTGTCCCCACCTTGTCCCCTCACACCATCCCCCTGCTCCCCTCATGTCTACATTCATTCCTATCCACTCTTCCCATCACTGGCCATTTCAGCTTACAATACAAGCCGGGCACAGCCATGCCCTTTAGCTCCGCCCATCTGCTTCCTCCTCCCTTCGACCAGTCTTCTGGCCACCCCGCCTATCAGAACCAGCCATTATAGTTCCAGTATCTACAAACCGGATTCCAAAAAAGTTGGGACACTATACAAATCGTGAATAAAAACTGAATGCAATGATGTGGAGGTGCCAACTTCTAATATTTTATTCAGAATAGAACATAAATCACGGAAAAAAAGTTTAAACTGAGAAAATGTACCATTTTAAGGGAAAATATGTTGAATCAGAATTTCATGGTGTCAACAAATTCCCAAAAAGTTGGGACAAGGCCATTTTCACCACTGTGTGGCATCTCCCCTTCTTCTTACAACACTCAACAGACGTCTGGGGACCGAGGAGACCAGTTTCTCAAGTTTAGAAATAGGAATGCTCTCCCATTCTTGTCTAATACAGGCCTCTAACTGTTCAATCGTCTTGGGCCTTCTTTGTTGCACCTTCCTCTTTATGATGCGCCAAATGTTCTCTATAGGTGAAAGATCTGGACTGCAGACTGGCCATTTCAGTACCCGGATCCTTCTCCTACGCAGCCATGATGTTGTGATTGATGCAGAATGTGGTCTGGCATTATCTTGTTGAAAAATGCAGGGTCTTCCCTGAAAGAAATGACGTCTGGAGGGGAGCATATGTTGTTCTAGAACCTGAATATATTTTTCTGCATTGATGGTGCCTTTCCAGACATGCAAGCTGCCCATGCCACACGCACTCATGCAACCCCATACCATCAGAGATGCAGGCTTCTGAACTGAGCGTTGATAACAACTTGGGTTGTCCTTGTCCTCTTTGGTCCGGATGATATGGCGTCCCAGATTTCCAAAAAGAACTTCGAATCGTGACTCGTCTGACCACAGAACAGTCTTCCATTTTGCCACACTCCATTTTAAATGATCCCTGGCCCAGTGAAAATGCCTGAGCTTGTGGATCTTGCTTAGAAATGGCTTCTTCTTTGCACTGTAGAGTTTCAGCTGGCAACGGCGGATGGCACGGTGGATTGTGTTCACTGACAATGGTTTCTGGAAGTATTCCTGAGCCCATTCTGTGATTTCCTTTACAGTAGCATTCCTGTTTGTGGTGCAGTGTCGTTTAAGGGGCCGGAGATCACGGGCATCCAGTATGGTTTTACGGCCCTGACCCTTACGCACAGAGATTGTTCCAGATTCTCAGAATCTTCGGATGATGTTATGCACAGTTGATGATGATAGATGCAAAGTCTTTGCAATTTTTCGCTGGGTAACACCTTTCTGATATTGCTCCACTATCTTTCTGCGCAACATTGTGGGAATTGGTGATCCTCTAGCCATCTTGGCTTCTGAGAGACACTGCCACTCTGAGAAGCTCTTTTTATACCCAATCATGTTGCCAATTTACCTAATTAGTGTTAATTGGTCTTCCAGCTCTTCGTTATGCTCAAATTTACTTTTTCCAGCCTCTTATTGCTACTTGTGCCAACTTTTTTGGGATTTGTTGACACCGTGAAAATTGGAATCAACGTACTTTTCCTTTAAAATGATACATTTACTCGGATTAAACGTTTGATCTGTCATCTACGTTCTATTACAAATAAAATATTGACATTTGCCATCTCCACATCATTGCATACAGTTTTTATTCACAATTTGTTTAGTGTCCCAACTTTTTTGGAATCCGGTTTGTATATTGGGGCTCATATCTGAGGTCTGATTGGGTGTCATTCACTTTTGGGTGTGAGCTGAGGTCCGATTGTGGGTCTGAGCTGAGGTCTTATTGGGGTCTTATTAACATTGGGGGTCTGATTGGTGCTGTCAGCTGAGGTCTGATTAACATTGGGGGTCTGATTGCTGATCTGACCTAAGGTGTAATGAAAAATATTTTTTTCTTATTGTCCCCCTCTAAAACCTAGGTGTGTCTTATGGGCCGGTACATCTTATAGGGCCAAAAATACAGTATCTTTGTGGCGAGTACCACAATTGATGTTGGCAGTCTTATAGACCACCCAATGCTCCCTAAGCTTTGCAAATTATTAAAAAGCTTGCACCTCTTAATAGGTGTATACTTCTTAATAAATTCTGTGCATCTTATACCACTGCATCGTAGTTCAAGACTGGCAATTCCCACCATGTCTGTCTAAAGTCTGTGTCTAGCATTGTAGCTCACCCTTATTTAAGTGCATTTTGCTGAACTGCAATACTAGCCCATGGACAATGATGTTGCTGTTTTTTTATTTTTTTTAAAAAGCAGCCCATGTTTGCTGGAAGGCTAACATGAAAAAAGTATCTTCTCCAAGTCATTACTAATGTTTACATTTCATGCGTATTTTGCTTACTTTAGTTTCTAAACTTTAATTTTCATATTGAATGATTTCCATGATAGTTGTGTTAATTACTGTTCTTTCATGGAAAAGTGATATCATAGTTCAAATAGAATTTTAAATAAAGCTCTCAACTGCAAACAAAAACAACTAATTATTAATTACCTTAATACTAACATTAATTAATGTTATTCATTTCTTTTTTGATAAATTATTAATTTGCTTATTATTTAATTTAATAGAGAATGTTGCAATTAACAAAATTCTGTGGGCAGCACGGTGGCTCAGAGGTTAGTAGTGATGAGCGGCATAGGAAAAATTGGTTTTCACAATATTTCGCTAATTTTTTGCATAATATTTGCAATAAATTTGCGAGTTCTAGAATTTGTGATCTCCAGTCATTATTTTTGCGATTGCACAAATCGTCACTAATGATGCACATATTTTTTGTGCAATACATGCAACGTCACTGTAACGGAACGCCTTGCACCCCGACCGGGTACCTCCGTCGATATATGCTCCTAGTGCTTCCAGAGGACTCCAAGCACTCCACTTGACACCGTCAGCACTGCAGACCCCACGAACCGCCGCAGCTTGGTTGGGGTCTCACCGTCCTCCACCCACGCTGGACCCAAGACCGGGCTTCAGCTTCCTTCCAGTGGGTGAACCTCTCCTAAATCCAGAGACAGGAACCAGGAGCAAGCTCTTACAAGAGCTTATACTCAGGGGAGTATTGTGATATAGAAATCCCCAAGAGTGTAGTTATTCCATCCCCCAAACATGAGCCAAGACTTCATGAAGGTATAAAACAGGAACACCTTTATTGAGGGCTACCCGCCCATATTTATGCAGGTCCCCATCTGGTGGACACGCCCCTAGTGGACCAGAAGGAAGACTGTGACACAGGACAGATATGCAGCAACTCAGGATACACAGACACAATACATCCCCACAATGCATCATGGTTTCCTCCTCTCTGCCCTGGAGACACCCGAGGAGTAATCCAATTATCTCTCAAGACAAAGGGAAATCGCCAATACACATGTGGGGACAACCGGACAGAAATCACCACCCAAACACACAATGTCACACCCCCACAGCAAACACAGACATTTAACATATTCCCAGATAGCTCAAGTCTGAGTGCATATCATTAGGTGAATGGCACTCAGAATACACAAATACAATACAATTAGCTATCTGGGTACCCTCACATAACAAAATACAATTGTAAAGACAGATTTAAGCTGTGCGGCCGGTCTGTCTGCTCCTTTAACGTTATTATGGGCCATAATCCTGAGGCAAGAGGCTGATAAACAGGCCTCTCCAAAACCCAGTGGCGAGGTTGGTTTCGCCACAGTCACATTTTATCAGGTCTGAATAGATATTACTGATTGGTGCACTAAGTATTGTTGTGACATCACAGCACTATGTCTGTAGCATGTATGTATGGCCAGCAGAGAAACAGTAATTCCTATCACACTACCTAACACCCTGCACTGGAACCTATCAGCTACACTATATCACTAACTATCTGTATTATATATATGAGCTAACTAACTATCTAATGTAGTTGGATAAGGAGTAGGATCCAGATAAAAGCACAGAGCACAGCAATATCACTGCTCTCTCTCTCAGAACTGCCAAAAAAAAAAACAGCAGAAAATGGCTGCTGGGGAGTTTCTTATATAGTAAAGAGGTAGTATAGAGGTAGGCAACTTTCCTATTGATTGCTGGGGATGTTGCTAAGCTCTGACAAAGATAGTCTAGTCTTCTCATTGGCCCACAAGCAAGAAGGGAGGTTACTGATGAAAGAAAAAAAATCTAGAATATTCGTGATTACGAATATATAGCACTATATTCTACATCTTCACAAATTCTCAAAAGTGTCGATATTGGTGATAAAAATTTGCGATTAGAATATTCGCGATCAACACTAGTGGTTAGCAATGGTACCTTGCTGCACTGGGTTTGAATCAGACCAAGGACAACATCTGCATGGAGTTTGCATGTTCTCCCTGTGTTTGCGTGGGTTTCCTCTAGGTACTGTGGTTTCCTCCCACACTCCAAAGGCATACTGATAGGGAACTTAGATTGTGAGTCCCCTTGGCAACAGCTTGATGCTAATGTCTGTAAAGCACTGTGAAATATAGTAGCACTATATAAGTGCATAAAATAAATAAATAAATTCTACATCATTTAAAAAATCTGCCTTTATCCGCCTTTAAAGTCCTGGCCAATAGGGGTCTTATACCACCTAATTTGAAGTCCGCTGCCTGTTGTTAGGCAAGGTCCGTCTCCAGCAACAGAGAAATAGGGGACGACTCACAGGAAATGGGGGGGTGTCAAAGTTAGCTGAGCTAATGAACCCTGATGGAAGAACTGTCTATTCCCAGCTTTTCAAAAACAGAGGACCTGCTATGATTGGCTATGTGACGGGAAGTAAGGGGAAGGAAGTCACTGCCAGTATAGTACGGGCAGACTTGCATAGATGGGAGATGCCCACTGCTTCTGAGAGTAATGCATCTAGTTGTACAGGTGAAGCAGGGAATGACCTGGCTGGGGATGACAATAGGGAAGCCCAGAAAAGTTGTACTCCTTCACGGTTACACTGTATTGATTGTACAATGAAGCATAGACATTATTCACACTTTTTTTTTTTTTACCTTGGCTACACTTTAAAGATAGACAAAATGCTATTTAACTACTTATGAACTGTAAGTACATGGTCAGCAGTTGGAATTTTATATGTTTAGTATATTATGCATGATGATAAGATTATCTACAGTATATGTTGTCAATGTGAAATCCTATGTTTGAATACTTGCACTTTGTACAGTATTGTACATTTTACTAAACTCTTTATATATAAATTAATATTTAATGTCCATTTGCATTATTAATAACATCCCTGCCTTCAATCCCTGCTTGCTATTGCAAGTTCAAGCAGATGTTAAATTATTTAAAATAATTGTGTGCACAGCTTTTAGCAAACACTTTATTCATTTAACCAGTTTCCATTTACATCTTGATAAACATTGTTTCGTAATTGAGGTTAAGGCTGTGCTCATACTGAAGAAAAATTATGAAACTGAGTAAATAAAAAAAATAAAAAATTATATATATATATATATATATATATATATACACACTGCATATATACCATACATAATTGTTTATTAAATATGGAAGTCAGCAACAAATATTGAATATCAACTAATTCAAATCATAAAGATGAAATTAAGTACAAATATGGTACAAATAATGGATGTCAAATATGGATTATTTCAACACATTAAGCTACAGTACATACAAATGTTTGCATATGTTCAATATATTGTCTAAATACCTTCATATTTCTTCTCTATGGTGCCTGCATTTCATTTTTTCACAATTTAGGGTATTATTTCAAGTATATTTCACCTCCCAGAAAGCAACTGTTAAGATGTATTATGTATGTAATAATGTCTAAAATATGCAAAACAAAATTAGACTAAGCCGGTAAAAGATTTGACAAATTGTCAGAGTGGTTCACCTATACCTCCTCTTAGTTGACTAAATTTAGACCATTGTTTTGCACCAAAATTCTTGTATTAATAAACTCGCAGCATTGGCCTCTGTTGAATAACATTTTGCCTGGCACTGCATATACGCTGCTTGCTAATGCCATGCACAATGTGTTCAATGGAGGCTGCTGGTGGACAGTTCTGGTCAAAAGCCACTTTTCTGATGGGAGCGTTGTACAGTTAATTAAAAGACTATAGTGAAACTTAAGCGCAGAATTTCCAATTTGAGGACATTGGTTCTGATTTGATTATGATACCATTATATGAATAAATCACTTATAAGGGATTGAACCTCTTTAAAAATTCTGGTGCATGAAATGCATATCAGCATTGTGCCACAATTTGTGCCATAATTCTGGCTCATTTGCCATAAATAAATAAATAAATAAATAAAGCCTAAAAATTTTTTAAGAATTAATTTATGTGGATCACATCCCTTGGTTGAACTTGACAAACATGTCTTTTTTCAGCCATACTAACTTGCTAACTGTGGTCACTATGAAGATGTATAAATTGGGCATCACATGACTATCCAGATGCTAAATGGGTTGTAGTATCTTTGGCTCAAGCAAGTTATTTTCACACAGAAAAAAAAATATGTCCAGAAAAGTCAGAGGAAGATCAGAAGGGAATATATCTTTGATATAAGCTGAGTTCAGTTATTTGGTGATGGTCAGTTATCTCCTTCATTTATTGTGAAGGCAAAATTAGTTGCTAGTGAAAAACCTAGGACGAGTGCAAATCTTTCCCTCATACCTTATCTCTAAGTAGACTTCACTACTGGTTTTAGCTCACAATAACTGATGGAAATAACTGACTAAATAAGTGAAGTGTGAACTCAGCCTAACAGATAATTTTTGACTGTGCAAATGCTGCCAAATATGCCAAAAATATACATCAATGTATTTTACTCCCTTTCTATTCAATTTATTAGAGGATATTATCAAAAATGCTTCAGACAATTGACATATTATTTCTAAAGCATTAGAGCTTATAAAATCTGTAGAAAAGGTAATAAAATTGTCTAAATAGAAATTTAAATAAGCATTTTTAGGGATACTTACTCCTCATCAGTGAAATTGCTAAATCAAGAAGAAGAAATGGTGGAAATATGGATATTACAGGATCAATAAATATGTTAATGATATGCAAATGATAAAAAAGCTAAAAGATATTCAAAACATCTCAATTTCTGTATTCAAATTCCGTATCGAGTATGTGCACCAGGTGCAGAACACACACTTACATGTGTTGGCGTGCTATCAATGAGGTTAGAGGGTATGTAAATGATCTCAAGTAAATGTTTGAACTTTTAAAAGACCTTCAGACATGACTTGGATAATAATTAAGTAACCATCTCATCTGCAGACAGTTGATACGGGGGAATTGTTATCTGAGGAATGTTCTGCCACACTGAATGCACTTGGGCACACAAATCATAAAGATCTGCTTTTGGCAGCTTTTCAATTGACGACCAATGATGTAAAAAATGTGGTCGACGGGAGACAAGTTTGGAGATGCTTTAAGCCATGGTAGCACATTTAGGCATGCAAGCTGCTCACAGTAGCACAAGCCATGTGTGGACTGACGTTGTCCTGTTGAAAAACTGCTCCTGGAACACTTTAAAAAAATAGCTGTACCACTGGTTCCATGACTAAATCAATGCCAAGCTGTTAGTGTACCTGTAAAGTGTATCTATAAAGACTAGAGGGTACAGATACCTTTGTGAAGGCCTCTGCATGGTGTTGTCCACGTGGTCTCCAGACCAATTACCAACTATAGCTGCATCCATGTCAAAAGCGGAACCCATCGTTGAAGAGGATACAAATCCATTCTACCATGATAGGCTTTGAGAACGGTGACATGAAGTCAATGGAACAATTGTAGCTAGATGTCTGGCTCATAGCCCAATGTCATGCAAACACCTTCTGATGGTTTGTGTAGACACTGTTTGCTGCTCTAGGCTTGGGATGTGATGTCCAATTTCACTTACAGTAGATAATGAATCACTATGTACATTCTTCTAATCAGACAATTAATCCTTGCAGAGGTTCACCTATGTGCACCACTTGCTGTCATTCCAGTTTATTGTTGTTCTCCCAACCACCTGGACACACAATTTTGAACAGTGCTGACAACTCGGCCTAAAGTGATCTGCTAGAGAAAAAAACAAAGGTCTCTCAGTTCAAGGATTCTGTCCCTCTCAGTTTGCGAGAAGTGGCGATAACTGGCACATTGACAAACAGGAGGAATCACACAATCATACCACATGACTTGTTCTGATTTTTGACGTTTCATGTGGCTAAAAAACCTTTGCTTTAAATCTGGCTTTTATGCCCTCCCGCATGCATTTGATTTGGAGCTAGGTGCTTGAAAGTTTGATAATTAGCAGATCTTAGCGGCACCTGCTACTTACTCTATTTGCATAACCTTATGGTTTGTCCTTCTTAATGTTGCAATTTCAATGTTAAGGAGTTTAAGTGAAAAAAGCAAACAAACAAAAAAACAAAGGTCAGAGTATGTAGGATCATTAAATAATAATAATGGGGACTTATAATTTGGGATGAGCGAATTGACTTTGGATGAAACATTCAAAGTCGATTTGCATAAAACTTCCTTCTAATGCTATACGGAGCAGGAGCTCCGTACAGTATTAGAATGTATTGGCTCCTATGAGTTAGGGAAATGGTTCTTTATGGTACAAATATTATTTATGAAGTTATTATGCGAAGGAATAACTTCGGCTCATCGGAGACAATACATTCTAATACTGTACGGAGCTCCTGCTCCGGACAGTATTAAAACAAAGTTTTATGCAAATCGACTTCGGATGTTTCATCCGAAGTCGATTCGCTCATCCCTAGTTATAATAATGGCAATGGATCACAAATGCAGAAGAATATTAAAGCTATGTTTTAAACGATTTTTAAGTGCGCAACAGCACCTTAGCATTAGTTATATACACAAAATATTGCTGACAGATTCCCTTTAAAGGTTAGCCTTTTAACAAGCGTGTTTTGATTTATATTTTTTTCATTTATGTAATGTTGTACTACTAGTTTTCTCAGACTACTGAGAAAAATCACTAGAGCATAAAAAATAAAAAAATCAGCAAGGAAAAAAAATAATGCCAGGTTTTAAAACAAAGTAATGTTTCTATTGCATATTGCAATGTCCTGTTGGCCAGCAATTAACACCTTTTCACTTAAGGGCTCATTCACACGGCTGTTGCCCCTCCGTTGCCGTATTTCGGCCTGCATACGGCGGGTCCACAATTCACGGGGCACCGGCCGCGTGCATTCCGCATCACGGATGGGGACCCATTCACTTGACGGAACCCTACGGAAGCACTACGGAGTGCTTCCATGGGTTGCATTCCAGGCCTCCGCACTGCAAAAATATAGAACTTGCTTTATCTTTTTGCGGAAAGGATGGATCGCGGACCCGCAATTTGCGGTCCACAGCACAGGCACGGAGGGGCAACAGTCGTGTGAACAAGCCCAAAGACTTATGAATACGCAGAATAGTGCACCTCAGAAGGTGGTCACAGTCGTGATCATTCATTTAAAAAAAGATTTTTTAGAACACAAAAACATTGATTTAGTCTGTCCTGCACTTGGGGTAAGAAGGGAAGTTCCTTTTAAGGGTAGAGTGGTTCATTCCATACAGTATGTGTTTCTTTTCTTTTTTTTATCTTTCTCTGGATCAGTTGTGGGAAACTTCTAATGTTTACCCATAACCATTCCCTTCATCCATGCTCCTAGCCCTTTGCTTAAAAATGATTGCCATATATCTATATTCAACCATATATTTAATTATGTAAAGTTTTTTTTTTATTGTTTTGTACCATTAAATTAGTTATTTTTTAATGCACAAAAAATGAAAACTATAATGTTGCTTTATGAAAAACTAGAAAAAAAATGTATAAACTTTAAAATGAACTTACAATTACACTTCTTATTTTTTAGCGATTTGTATACTGGAGCCACAGTTGAGTTGAAGATAATTCAGTTATTTTTCCTTATGAATAAGTCACAGGCTAAGTTTACACTTTAGTTATTTAGTCAGTTATTTCCATCAGTTATCATGGTTGACACATCACTGCTGCAAACAGTTATTGGCTGCAGTGGTCCAGTGCCCTGCTGTGTGGAGACACAGGACCTACACAGATGGCAGAGATGCAAATAATGGCACACTTACATATACATGCACCCGACTATCCTGGCACCACTTGTGTGCATATGTAAGTGTGCCGAAGTAAGCACTAATACACAATGCAGCAGTGGGGTGGATAAGCTAGTCTGCCATGTACTGTATGACATAATACAGAAAGATGGCAGAGGAAGGAGTGGGCAGAGGTATGGATTAGCATGCAGCTGTCAGATTGCCATCCCAGCCTCTGCCCACCTCCTTCCTTGGCCAGCCTCCTTTACTACAGTATGCATGAAATGAAAAATGGAAATGTGAACAAGGCCTAAGATCTCATTCCCTATCCACAAGGTAGAGGATAAGTATCTGATTGTTGGGGATCTGACCACTGAAAATCAGAATGAGATCACAAGAATGAGGTGTTGGAGTCCCTGGAGTGAATGGAACAGCGGTCACACAAGCGCCCTCTGCTCCATTCAACTCTATGGGATTGCAGGTGGCAGGTCAGCGCTGTACACTTCCCATACAGATGAATAGAGCGGCAGCGTGCATGTTACTGCCATTCCATTCACCATGAGGACTTCACCTTCCTAGCAGTCGGAACGCGACTGATCAGATACATTTCCTCTATCCTGTGGATGGGGGATACTTATGACAGCCCCTTAGGGTACTTTCACACTAGCGTCGCTGGATTCTGGCAGGCAGTAGAGATGTCCCGAATAGTTCGCCGGCGAATAGTTCCCGGCGAACATAGCTTGTTCATGTTCGCCGTGGCGGGCGAACATATGCGATGTTTGGTCCGCCCCCTATACATCATCATTGAGTAAACTTTGACCCTGTACCTCACAGTCAGCAGACACATTCCAGCCAATCAGCAGCAGACCCTCCCTCCCAGACCCTCCCACCTCCTGGACAGCATCCATTTTAGATTCATTCGGAAGCTGCATTCTTAGTGAGAGGAGGGACAGTGCTGCTGCTGCTGATTCAATAGGGAAATCGATAGCTAGGCTAGTGCATTCACTGTCCACTACAGTCCTGAAGGACTCATCTGATCTCTGCTGTAAGGACAGCACACAAAAAAGCCCTTTTTAGGGCTAGAACATCAGTCTGCTTCTTTTTTTTTTTTTCCTGTGTAATCTAGTTGCAGTTGCCTGCCTGCCAGCGTGTGTGTCAGGCTCACAGCCCTGAAGTGCATAGTGTCACCAGCGCAACTCATATCTGGTGTCACATTCGATTCCATTTAAAGAAAAACTACAATTTTGGCTGAATAAATAGCAGTCACTTACACACGTGTTTGTGTGTTTAAGGCCCAGTGCAGTGCATAGTGTCAATTCAGCGCCGCTCATATCTGGTGTCACATTCGATTCCATTTAAATAAAAAAAACTATTTTGGCAGAATAAATAGCAGTCAGTTACACACGTGTTTGTGTGTTTAAGGCCCGGTGCAGTGCATAATGTCACTTCAGCGCCATTCATATCTGGTGTCACATTCGATTCCATTTAAAGAATAAAAAACAATTTTGGCTGAATAAATAGCAGTCATTTACACACACGTGTTTGTGTGTTTAAGGCCCAGTGCAGTGCATAGTGTCACTTCAGCGCCATTCATATCTGGTGTCACATTCGATTCCATTTAAATAAATAAAAAAAATTTGACTGAATAAATAGCAGTCAGTTTGTGGGTTTAAGGCCCAGTGCAGTGCATAGTGTCACTTCAGCGCAACTCATATCTTGTGTCACAGTAGCTTGCACGCATAGTACAACTTAACTAATCTAAAAAAAATGACAGGCAGAGGCAGGCCACCCCGCAGGGGCCGTCGTGGTCGTGGTGCTGTGATTCCCTTTGTCCCTAGACTAATGCCCAGTGTTCAGAGGCCACGTACCCTGAACTCGAAAAGTTCTGAGGACATAGTTGACTGGCTAACACAGGACACCCAATCTTCTACAGCTTCCGCTCGGAACCTTGACGCACCATCCTACTCCAGCTCAGCTTTGGGCACCTCTCAAGTTACCACTCGCCCGCCTGCCGCCACCACCAACACTAGCACCACAGCCGCTTCACTTGATCTGTCAGAGGAGTTATTTATACATCAGTTGGAAGAAATGAGTGATGCGCAACCATTATTGCCAGAGGATGTAGATAACAGGGATATGTCTCAGTCAGGCAGCATTACACACATGGATGTACGGTGTGATGATGATGAAGTTGTACCCGCTGCTGCTTCCTTTGCTGAGTTGTCAGATACAAGTGAAGCAGTTGATGATGACGATGTGTCCGTGGATGTCACGTGGGTGCCCCGCTCGAAGAGAAGAAGAACAGGGGGAAAGTTCTGATGGGGAGACAGAGAGGAGGAGGAGACGAGTTGGAAGCAGGGGGAGGTCGTCGCAAGGAGCTAGTGGCACCCGGGGTCAGCCAGACAGCATGCCAATCAACGCATGCTGTTGCCACCACCAGAATGCCGTCATTGCAGAGCTCAGCAGTGTGGCATTTGTTTTGTGTGTCTGCCTCTGACAACCGCGAGGCCATTTGCAACCTGTGCCAAAATAAACTGAGTCGTGGGAAGTCCAACACCCACCTAGGTACAACTGCTTTGCGAAGGCACATGATCGCACATCACAAACGCCTATGGGATCAACACATAAGTACAAGCAGCACACAAACTCAAAGCCTCCATCCTCCTCCTGGTCCAGCATCTTCAGCCACGTCAACCACTGCTGTCCTCCTTGCCCCCTCTCAACCATCCGCCACTCCGTCTCTCGCCTTGAGCAGTTCCTGCTCATCTGCCCACAGTCAGGTGTCTGTCAAGGACATGTTTGAGCGTAAGAAGCAAATGTCACAAAGTCACCCCCTTGCCCGGCGTCTAACAGCTGGCTTGTCTGAACTCTTAGCCCGCCAGCTTTTACCAAACAAGCTGGTGGAGTCTGAGGCGTTCCAAAAATTTGTAGCTATTGGGACACCGAAGTGGAAGGTGCCTGGCTGAAATTTCTTTGCACAAAAGGCAATCCCCAACCTGTACTCGATTGTGCAAAAGGAAGTAATGGCATGTCTGGCACACAGTGTTGGGGCAAGGGTCCATCTGACCACTGATACCTGGTCTGCAAAGCACGGTCAGGGCAGGTATATCACCTACACTGCGCATTGGGTAAACCTGCTGACGACTGCCAAGCATGCATAGCGTGGCTCTGCAGAGGAGTTTGTGACACCGCCACGACTTGCAGGCAGGCCTGCTGCCACCTCCTCTATTCCTCCTAATCCATACTCTACCATAACCTCCTCGGCTGAGTCCTCTTCTGCTGCTGCGTCTTGCTCCACATCAACGGCACCCCCCCCCAGCTCCCCAGGGGCTATTCCACATCCCGGATACGGCAGTGTCACGCTGTCTTGGGGTTGACTTGCCTGAAAGCAGAGAGCCACACCGGACCAGCACTCCTGTCCGCCCTGAACGCACAGGTGGATCAGTGGCTGACTCCGCACCAACTGGAGATCGGCAAAGTAGTGTGTGACAACGGAAGCAATTTGTTGGCGGCAATGAATTTGGGCAAGTTGACACGTTGGAATTCAACACTCTAATGTTCGACCGCCTGCTTCAACAAGAAAAAGCCGTCAACGAGTATTTGTATGTCCGGGGTGCTAGGACAGCCTCTGCGGAGCTGGGAATTTTTTTGCCATGTTACTGGACGCTCATGCGCAATGTCTGTAGGCTCATGCGTCCTTTTGAGGAGGTGACAAACTTAGTCAGTCACACCGAAGGCACCATCAGCGACATTATACCATTTGTTTTCTTCCTGGAGCGTGTCCTGCGAAGAGTGCTGGATCAGGCCATAGATGAGCGTGAAGAGGAAGAGGAAGAGTTGTGGTCACCATCACCACCAAAAACAGCCTTATCAGCATTGCTTGCTGGACCTGCGGCAACGCTGGAAGAGGATTGTGAGGAAGAGGAGTCAGAGGAGGAATGTGGCTTTGAGGAGGAGGAGGAAGACCAAACACAACAGGCATCCCAGGGTGCTCATTGTCACCTATCTGGTACCCGTGGTGTTGTACGTGGCTGGGGGGAAGAACATACCTTCAGTGAGATCACTGAGGACAAGAAACGGGACATGAGTAGCTCGGCATCCAACCTTGTGCAAATAGGGTCTTTCATGCTGTCGTGCCTGTTGAGGGACCCTCGTATAAAAAGGAGAACGACCTGTACTGGGTGTCCACGCTACTAGACCCCCGGTATAAGCAGAAAGTGCCTGAAATGTTACCGAATTACCGCAAGTCGGAAAGGATGCAGCAGTTCCAAAATAAATAAAAAAGTATGCTTTACACAGCGTATAAAGTCACAGCACAACGGGAATCTAACAGGGGAAGAGGTGAAAGAAATCCTCCTCCTCCCACGACCACGCCGGTAAGGACAGGACTAGGGATGAGCGAACCCGAACTGTATAGTTCGGGTTCGTACCGAATTTTGGTACAAGTCCGGGTTCGGGTTCGGTGTTCGGCGCTTTCTTGGCGCTTTTTGAAAGGCTGCAAAGCAGCCAATCAACAAGCATCATACTACTTGCCCCAAGAGGCCATAACAGCCATGCCTACTATTGGCATGGCTGTGATTGACCAGTGCAGCATGTGACCCAGCCTCTATATAAGCTTGGGTCACGTAGCGCTGCACGTCACTCTGCTGATACAAGTGTAGGAAGAGGTTGCAGCTGCGACGTTAGGGCGAGATTAGGCAGTGATTAACTCCTCCAAAAGACTTCATTCAGTGATCGATCTACAGCTGTGGATCATTGAACTGCTGCTATTCAATTGCTCACTGTTTTTAGGCTGCCCAGAGCGTTTTTTAGTCACTTTTTTCTGAGGTGATCGGCAGCCATTTTGTGGCTTATGGTGCGCCAGCACAAGCTGCCACCAAGTACATTTAACCGTCAATAGTGTGGTTATTTTTTGCTATATCCTACATCAGGGTCAAGCTGTCATCAAGTGCATTTAACCATCAATAGTGTGGTTATTTTTTGGCCATATACTACATCAGGGGCAAGCTGAGCCTGTCACCCAAGTGCATTTAACCATCAATAGTGTGGTTATTTTTTGCTATATCCTACATCAGGGTCAAGCTGTCATCAAGTGCATTTAACCATCAATAGTGTGGTTATTTTTTGGCCATATACTACATCAGGGGCAAGCTGAGCCTGTCACCCAAGTGCATTTAACCATCAATAGTGTGGTTATTTTTTGCTATATCCTACATCAGGGTCAAGCTGTCATCAAGTGCATTTAACCATCAATAGTGTGGTTATTTTTTGGCCATATACTACATCAGGGGCAAGCTGAGCCTGTCACCCAAGTGCATTTAACCATCAATAGCGTGGTTATTTTTTGGCTATATCCTACATCAGGGTCAAGCTGTCATCAAGTGCATTTAACCATCAATAGTGTGGTTATTTTTTGGCCATATACTACATCAGGGGCAAGCTGAGCCTGTCACCAAGTGCATTTAACCATCAATAGTGTGGTTATTTTTTGGCTATATCCTACATCAGGGTCAAGCTGAGCCTGTCACAAAGTTATTCTCAAGAACTTCACACACACGCTACAGTGCAGATCCAAGTCTAATTCTGTGATTAAACGTATACCTGTCACCCAGCGCCTAAAAAATAGGCCTCACATTTATATTCATCCAAATCTGTCATTACTGCTTTAGCTGGTCAAGTTATTTAGTGTCCGTCAAAACACAGTTTTTGTTCTGGGTTGAAATACAATTCCCAATTTTGCAATTCTCTAAATTAGTGGTTTCTGCTGTATCAGGTCTACTTTAAATCTATCCCTAAAAGGGTATATTAGATTCAAGGTGCTGATAGGGTAATTCTCAATAACTTCACACACACGCTACAGTGCAGATCCAAGTCTAATTCTGTGATTAAACGTATACCTGTCACCCAGCGCCTAAAAAATAGGCCTCACATTTATATTCATCCAAATCTGTCATTACTGCTTTAGCTGGTCAAGTTATTTAGTGTCCGTCAAAGCACAGTTTTTGTTCTGGGTTGAAATACAATTCCCAATTTTGCAATTCTCTAAATTAGTGGTTTCTGCTGTATCAGGCCTACTTTAAATCTATCCCTAAAAGGGTATATTAGATTCAAGGTGCTGATAGGGTAATTCTCAATAACTTCACACACACGCTACAGTGCAGATCCAAGTCTAATTCTGTGATTAAACGTATACCTGTCACCCAGCGCCTAAAAAATAGGCCTCACATTTATATTCATCCAAATCTGTCATTACTGCTTTAGCTGGTCAAGTTATTTAGTGTCCGTCAAAGCACAGTTTTTGTTCTGGGTTGAAATACAATTCCCAATTTTGCAATTCTCTAAATTAGTGTTTTCTGCTGTATCAGGCCTACTCTAAATCTATCCCTAAAAGGGTATATTAGATTCAAGGTGCTGATAGGGTAGTTCTCAATACCTTCACACACACGCTACTGTGCAGATCCAAGTCTAATTCTGTCCGTAAACGTATACCTGTCACCCAGCGGCCAAATAATAGGCCTCAAATTTATATTCAGCTAAATCTGTCATTACTGGTGTGCCTGTATTAGTGTAATACGGTACCTAAATAGATAGCCAGATAGTGTTAGGTGTCTGTAAAAAAAAAGGCCTGAATTTTAATTCAATACATTGGCCCGAATAATATTTTTCTTATTGTGGTAAACGGTAACAATGAGGAAAACATCTAGTAAGGGACGCGGACGCGGATGCGGACATGGTCGTGGTGGTGTTAGTGGACCCTCTGGTGCTGGGAGAGGACGTGGCCGTTCTGCCACAGCCACACGTCCTAGTGAACCAACTACCTCAGGTCCCAGTAGCCAGCAGAATTTACAGCGATATTTTGTGGGGCCCAATGCCGTTCTAAGGATGGTAAGGCCTGAGCAGGTACAGGCATTAGTCAATTGGGTGGCCGACAGTGGATCCAGCACGTTCACATTATCTCCCACCCAGTCTTCTGCAGAAAGCGCACAGATGGCGCATAAAAACCAAGCCCATCAGTCTGTCACATCACCCCCATGCATATCAGGGAAACTGGAAACTGTCTGAGCCTCAAGTTATGCAGCAGTCTCTTATGCTGTTTGAAGACTCTGCTGGCAGGGTTTCCCAAGGGCATCCACCTAGCCCTTCCCCACGGGTGGAAGAGATAGAATGCACTAACGCACAACCACTTATGTTTCCTGATGATGAGGACATGGGAATACCACCTCAGCACGTCTCTGATGATGACGAAACACAGGTGCCAACTGCTGCGTCTTTCTGCAGTGTGCAGACTGAACAGGAGGTCAGGGGTCAAGACTGGGCGGAAGACGATGCAGGGGACGATGAGGTCCTAGACCCCACATGGAATGAAGGTCGTGCCACTGACTTTCACAGTTCGGAGGAAGAGGCAGTGGTGAGACCGAGCCAACAGCGTAGCAAAAGAGGGAGCAGTGGGCAAAAGCACCCGCCGCCAAGAGAATCCGCCTACAACTAACCGCTGCCATCTGGGACCGAGCACCCCAAAGGCAGCTTCAAGGAGTTCCCTGGCATGGCACTTCTTCAAACAATGTGCTGACGACAAGACCCGAGTGGTTTGCACGCTGTGCCATCAGAGCCTGAAGCGAGGCATTAACGTTCTGAACCTTAGCACAACCTGCATGACCAGGCACCTGCATGCAAAGCATGAACTGCAGTGGAGTAAACACCTTAAAAACAAGGAAGTCACTCAGGCTCCCCCTGCTACCTCTTCTGCTGCTGTCGCCTCGGCCTCTTCTGCTGCTGCCGCCGCCTCGGCTTCTTCCTCCGCCTCTGGAGGAACGTTGGCACCTGCCGCCCAGCAAACATGGGATGTACCACCAACACCACCACCTGCGTCACCAAGCATCTCAACCATGTCACACGGCAGCGTTCAGCTCTCCATCTCACAAACATTTGAGAGAAAGCGTAAATTTCCACCTAGCCACCCTCGATCCCTGGCCATGAATGCCAGCATTTCTAAACTACTGGCCTATGAAATGCTGTCATTTAGGCTGGTGGACACAGACAGCTTCAAACAGCTCATGTCGCTTGCTGTCCCACAGTATGTTGTTCCCAGCCGGCACTACTTCTCCAAGAGAGCCGTGCCTTCCCTGCACAACCAAGTATCCGATAAAATCAAGTGTGCGCTGCACAACGCCATCTGTGGCAAGGTCCACCTAACCACAGATACGTGGACCAGTAAGCACGGCCAGGGACGCTATATCTCCCTAACTGCACACTGGGTAAATGTAGTGGCGGCTGGGCCCCAGGCGGAGAGCTGTTTGGCTCACGTCCTTCCGCCGCCAAGGATCGCAGGGCAACATTCTTTGCCTCCTCTCTCCTCCTCCTCCTACTAAGCTTCCTCCTCCTCTTCTTCCACCTGCTCATCCAGTCAGCCACACACCTTCACCACCAACTTCAGAACAGCCTGGGTTAAACGTCAGCAGGCCGTTCTGAAACTCATATGTTTGGTGGACAGGCCCCACACCGCACAGGAGTTGTGGGGGGGTATAGAACAACAGACCAAAGAGTGGTTGCTGCCGGTGAGCCTCAAGCCCGGCCTGGTGGTGTGCGATAATGGGCGAAATCTCGTTGCATCTCTGGGACTAGCCGGTTTGACGCACATCCCTTGCCTGGCGCATGTGCTGAATTTGGTGGTGCAGAAGTTCATTCGCAACTACCCCGACATGTCAGAGCTGCTGCATAAAGTGCGGGCCGTCTGTTCGCGCTTCCGGTGTTCACATCCTGCCGCTGCTCGCCTGTCTGCGCTACAGCGTAACTTCGGCCTTCCCGCTCACCGCCTCATATGCGAAGTGCCCACCAGGTGGAACTCCACCTTGCACATGCTGGACAGACTGTGCGAGCAGCAGCAGGCCATAGTGGAGTTTCAGCTGCAGCACGCACGCACGGGTCAGTCGCACTGCGGAACAGCACCACTTCACCACCAATGACTGGGCCTCCATGCGAGACCTGTGTGCCCTGTTGCGCTGTTTCGAGTACTCCACCAACATGGCCAGTGGCGATGACGCCGTTATTAGCGTTACAATACCACTTCTATGTCTCCTTGAGAAAACACTTAGGGCGATGATGGAAGAGGAGGTGGCCTAGGAGGAGGAGGAGGAAGAGGGGTCATTTTTAGCACTTTCAGGCCAGTCTCTTCGAAGTGACTCAGAGGGAGGTTTTTTGCAACAGCAGAGGCCAGGTACAAATGTGGCCAGACAGGGCCCACTACTGGGGGACGAGGAGGACGAGGATGAGGAGGAGGTGGAGGAGGATGAGGATGAAGCATGTTCACAGCGGGGTGGCACCCAACGCAGCTCGGGCCCATCACTGGTGCGTGGCTGGGGGGAAACGCAGGACGATGACGATACGCCTCCCACAGAGGACAGCTTGTCCTTACCTCTGGGCAGCCTGGCACACATGAGCAACTACATTCTGCAGTGCCTGCGCAACGACAGCAGAGTTGCCCACATTTTAACGTGTGCGGACTACTGGGTTGCCACCCTGCTGGATCCACGGTACAAAGACAATGTGCCCACCTTACTTCCTGCACTGGAGCGTGATAGTAAGATGCGCGAGTACAAGCGCACGTTGGTAGACGCGCTACTGAGAGCATTGCCAAATGTGACAGGGGTACAAGTGGAAGCCCAAGGCGAGGCAGAGGAGGAGCAAGAGGTCGCCAATGCAGCTGTGTCACGGCCAGCTCCTCTGAGGGCAGGGTTAGCATGGCAGAGATGTGGAAAAGTTTTGTCACCACGCCACAGCTAACTGCACCACCACCTGATACGAACATGTTAGCAGGAGGCAACATTTCAATAAGATGGTGGAACAGTACCTGTGCACACCCCTCCACGTACTGACTGATGGTTCGGCCCCATTCATCTTCTGGGTCTCCAAATTGTCCACGTGGCCAGAGCTAGCCTTTTATGCCTTGGAGGTGCTGGCCTGCCCGGCGGCCAGCGTTTTGTCAGAACGTGTATTCAGCACGGCAGGGGGCGTCATTACAGACAAACGCAGCCGCCTGTCTACAGCCAATGTGGACAAGCTGACGTTCATAAAAATGAACCAGGCATGGATCCCACAGGACCTGTCCATCCCTTGTGCAGATTAGACATTAACTACCTCCACTTAACAATATATTATTGTACTCCAGGGCACTTCCTCATTCAATCCTATTTTTATTTTCATTTTACCATTATAGTGCGGGGCAACCCAAAGTTGAATGAACCTCTCCTCTGTCTGGGTGCCGGGGCCTAAAAATATCTGACAGTGGCCTGTTCCAGTGGTGGGTGACATGAAGCCTGATTCTCTGCTATGACATGAAGACTGATTCTCTGCTGACATGAAGCCAGATTCTCTGCTATGGGACCTCTCTCCTCTGCCTGGGTGCCTGGGCCAAAATATGTGACAATGGACTGTTCGAGTGGTGGGTGACGTGAAGCCTGATTCTCTGCTATGACATGAAGACTGATTCTCTGCTGACATGAAGCCTGAATCTCTGTTATGGGACCTCTCTCCTCTGTCTGGGTGCCGGGGCCTAAAAATATCTGACAGTGGCCTGTTCCAGTGGTGAGTGACATGAAGCCTGATTCTCTGCTATGACATGAAGACTGATTCTATGCTGACATGAAGCCAGATTCTCTGTTATGGGACCCCTCTCCTCTGTCTGGGTGCCGGGGCCTAAAAATATCTGACAATGGACTGTTCCAGTGGTGGGTGACGTGAAGCCTGATTCTCTGCTATGACATGAAGACTGATTCTCTGCTGACATGAAGCCAGATTCTCTGCTATGGGACCTCTCTCCTCTGCCTGGGTGCCTGGGTGCCTGGGCCTAAATATGTGACAATGGACTGTTCCAGTGGTGGGTGACGTGAAGCCTGATTCTCTGCTATGACATGAAGACTGATTCTCTGCTGACATGAAGCCTGAATCTCTGTTATGGGACCTCTCTCCTCTGTCTGGGTTCCTGGGCCTAAATATGTGACAATGGACTGTTCCAGTGGTGGGTGACGTGAAGCCTGATTCTCTGCTATGACATGAAGACTGATTCTCTGCTGACATGAAGCCAGATTCTCTGCTATGGGACCTCTCTCCTCTGCCTGGGTGCCTGGGCCTAAATATGTGACAATGTACTGTTCCAGTGGTGGGTGACGTGAAGCCTGATTCTCTGCTATGACATGAAGACTGATTCTCTGCTGACATGAAGCCTGAATCTCTGTTATGGGACCTCTCTCCTCTGTCTGGGTGCCGGGGCCTAAAAATATCTGACAGTGGCCTTTTCCAGTTTTTGGGTGACATGAAGCCTTATACTCTGCTATGACATGAAGACTGATTCTCTGCTGACATGAAGCCAGATTCTCTGTTATGGGACCTCTTTCCTCTGTCTGGGTGCCGGGGCCTAAAAATATCTGACAGTGGCCTGTTCCAGTGGTGGGTGACATGAAGCCTGATTCTCTGCTATGACATGAAGACTGATTCTCTGCTGACATGAAGCCAGATTCTCTGCTATGGGACCTCTCTCCTCTGCCTGGGTGCCTGGGCCTAAATATGTGACAATGGACTGTTCCAGTGGTGGGTGACGTGAAGCCTGATTCTCTGCTATGACATGAAGACTGATTCTCTGCTGACATGAAGCCTGAATCTCTGTTATGGGACCTCTCTCCTCTGTCTGGGTGCCTGGGCCTAAATATGTGACAATGGACTGTTCCAGTGGTGGGTGACGTGAAGCCTGATTCTCTGCTATGACATGAAGACTGATTCTCTGCTGACATGAAGCCTGAATCTCTGTTATGGGACCTCTCTCCTCTGTCTGGGTTCCTGGGCCTAAATATGTGACAATGGACTCTTCCAGTGGTGGGTGACGTGAAGCCTGATTCTCTGCTATGACATGAAGACTGATTCTCTGCTGACATGAAGCCAGATTCTCTGCTATGGACCTCTCTCCTCTGCCTGGGTGCCTGGGCCTAAATATGTGACAATGTACTGTTCCAGTGGTGGGTGACGTGAAGCCTGATTCTCTGCTATGACATGAAGACTGATTCTCTGCTGACATGAAGCCTGAATCTCTGTTATGGGACCTCTCTCCTCTGTCTGGGTGCCGGGGCCTAAAAATATCTGACAGTGGCCTGTTCCAGTTTTTGGGTGACATGAAGCCTTATACTCTGCTATGACATGAAGACTGATTCTCTGCTGACATGAAGCCAGATTCTCTGCTATGGGACCTCTCTCCTCTGCCTGGGTGCCTGGGCCTAAATATGTGACAATGTACTGTTCCAGTGGTGGGTGACGTGAAGCCTGATTCTCTGCTATGACATGAAGACTGATTCTCTGCTGACATGAAGCCTGAATCTCTGTTATGGGACCTCTCTCCTCTGTCTGGGTGCCGGGGCCTAAAAATATCTGACAGTGGCCTTTTCCAGTTTTTGGGTGACATGAAGCCTTATACTCTGCTATGACATGAAGACTGATTCTCTGCTGACATGAAGCCAGATTCTCTGTTATGGGACCTCTTTCCTCTGTCTGGGTGCCGGGGCCTAAAAATATCTGACAGTGGCCTGTTCCAGTGGTGGGTGACATGAAGCCTGATTCTCTGCTATGACATGAAGACTGATTCTCTGCTGACATGAAGCCAGATTCTCTGCTATGGGACCTCTCTCCTCTGCCTGGGTGCCTGGGCCTAAATATGTGACAATGGACTGTTCCAGTGGTGGGTGACGTGAAGCCTGATTCTCTGCTATGACATGAAGACTGATTCTCTGCTGACATGAAGCCTGAATCTCTGTTATGGGACCTCTCTCCTCTGTCTGGTTGCCTGGGCCTAAATATGTGACAATGGACTGTTCCAGTGGTGGGTGACGTGAAGCCTGATTCTCTGCTATGACATGAAGACTGATTCTCTGCTGACATGAAGCCTGAATCTCTGTTATGGGACCTCTCTCCTCTGTCTGGGTTCCTGGGCCTAAATATGTGACAATGGACTCTTCCAGTGGTGGGTGACGTGAAGCCTGATTCTCTGCTATGACATGAAGACTGATTCTCTGCTGACATGAAGCCAGATTCTCTGCTATGGGACCTCTCTCCTCTGCCTGGGTGCCTGGGCCTAAATATGTGACAATGTACTGTTCCAGTGGTGGGTGACGTGAAGCCTGATTCTCTGCTATAACATGAAGACTGATTCTCTGCTGACATGAAGCCTGAATCTCTGTTATGGGACCTCTCTCCTCTGTCTGGGTGCCGGGGCCTAAAAATATCTGACAGTGGCCTGTTCCAGTTTTTGGGTGACATGAAGCCTTATACTCTGCTATGACATGAAGACTGATTCTCTGCTGACATGAAGCCAGATTCTCTGTTATGGGACCTCTCTCCTCTGTCTGGGTGCCGGGGCCTAAAAATATCTGACAGTGGCCTGTTCCAGTGGTGGGTGACATGAAGCCTGATTCTCTGCTATGACATGAAGACTGATTCTCTGCTGACATGAAGCCAGATTCTCTGCTATGGGACCTCTCTCCTCTGCCTGGGTGCCTGGGCCTAAATATGTGACAATGGACTGTTCCAGTGGTGGGTGACGTGAAGCCTGATTCTCTGCTATGACATGAAGACTGATTCTCTGCTGACATGAAGACTGAATCTCTGTTATGGGACCTCTCTCCTCTGTCTGGGTGCCTGGGCCTAAATATGTGACAATGGACTGTTCCAGTGGTGGGTGACGTGAAGCCTGATTCTCTGCTATGACATGAAGACTGATTCTCTGCTGACATGAAGCCAGATTCTCTGCTATGGGACCTCTCTCCTCTGCCTGGGTGCCTGGGCTTAAATATGTGACAATGTACTGTTCCAGTGGTGGGTGACGTGAAGCCTGATTCTTTGCTATGACATGAAGACTGATTCTCTGCTGACATGAAGCCTGAATCTCTGTTATGGGACCTCTCTCCTCTGTCTGGGTGCCGGGGCCTAAAAATATCTGACAGTGGCCTTTTCCAGTTTTTGGGTGACATGAAGCCTTATACTCTGCTATGACATGAAGACTGATTCTCTGCTGACATGAAGCCAGATTCTCTGTTATGGGACCTCTTTCCTCTGTCTGGGTGCCGGGGCCTAAAAATATCTGACAGTGGCCTGTTCCAGTGGTGGGTGACATGAAGCCTGATTCTCTGCTATGACATGAAGACTGATTCTCTGCTGACATGAAGCCAGATTCTCTGCTATGGGACCTCTCTCCTCTGCCTGGGTGCCTGGGCCTAAATATGTGACAATGGACTGTTCCAGTGGTGGGTGACGTGAAGCCTGATTCTCTGCTATGACATGAAGACTGATTCTCTGCTGACATGAAGCCTGAATCTCTGTTATGGGACCTCTCTCCTCTGTCTGGTTGCCTGGGCCTAAATATGTGACAATGGACTGTTCCAGTGGTGGGTGACGTGAAGCCTGATTCTCTGCTATGACATGAAGACTGATTCTCTGCTGACATGAAGCCTGAATCTCTGTTATGGGACCTCTCTCCTCTGTCTGGGTTCCTGGGCCTAAATATGTGACAATGGACTCTTCCAGTGGTGGGTGACGTGAAGCCTGATTCTCTGCTATGACATGAAGACTGATTCTCTGCTGACATGAAGCCAGATTCTCTGCTATGGGACCTCTCTCCTCTGCCTGGGTGCCTGGGCCTAAATATGTGACAATGTACTGTTCCAGTGGTGGGTGACGTGAAGCCTGATTCTCTGCTATAACATGAAGACTGATTCTCTGCTGACATGAAGCCTGAATCTCTGTTATGGGACCTCTCTCCTCTGTCTGGGTGCCGGGGCCTAAAAATATCTGACAGTGGCCTGTTCCAGTTTTTGGGTGACATGAAGCCTTATACTCTGCTATGACATGAAGACTGATTCTCTGCTGACATGAAGCCAGATTCTCTGTTATGGGACCTCTCTCCTCTGTCTGGGTGCCGGGGCCTAAAAATATCTGACAGTGGCCTGTTCCAGTGGTGGGTGACATGAAGCCTG
Organism: Bufo bufo; assembly: GCF_905171765.1. Taxonomy (NCBI): domain Eukaryota; kingdom Metazoa; phylum Chordata; class Amphibia; order Anura; family Bufonidae; genus Bufo; species Bufo bufo. Next base: position 267,262,303 of record NC_053390.1, on the reverse strand, counting down.
ATTCTCTGCTATGACATGAAGACTGATTCTCTGCTGACATGAAGCCAGATTCTCTGCTATGGGACCTCTCTCCTCTGCCTGGGTGCCTGGGCCTAAATATGTGACAATGGACTGTTCCAGTGGTGGGTGACGTGAAGCCTGATTCTCTGCTATGACATGAAGACTGATTCTCTGCTGACATGAAGACTGAATCTCTGTTATGGGACCTCTCTCCTCTGTCTGGGTGCCTGGGCCTAAATATGTGACAATGGACTGTTCCAGTGGTGGGTGACGTGAAGCCTGATTCTCTGCTATGACATGAAGACTGATTCTCTGCTGACATGAAGCCAGATTCTCTGCTATGGGACCTCTCTCCTCTGCCTGGGTGCCTGGGCTTAAATATGTGACAATGTACTGTTCCAGTGGTGGGTGACGTGAAGCCTGATTCTTTGCTATGACATGAAGACTGATTCTCTGCTGACATGAAGCCTGAATCTCTGTTATGGGACCTCTCTCCTCTGTCTGGGTGCCGGGGCCTAAAAATATCTGACAGTGGCCTGTTCCAGTGGTGGGTGACATGAAGCCTGATTCTCTGCTATGACATGAAGACTGATTCTCTGCTGACATGAAGCCAGATTCTCTGCTATGGGACCTCTCTCCTCTGCCTGGGTGCCTGGGCCTAAATTATATGACAATGGACTGTTCCAGTGGTGGGTGATGTGAAGCCTGATTCTCTGCTATGACATGAAGACTGATTCTCTGCTGACATGAAGCCTGAATCTCTGTTATGGGACCTCTCTCCTCTGTCTGGGTGCCGGGGCCTAAATATCTGACAATGGCCTGTTCCAGTGGTGGGTGACGTGAAGCCTGATTCTCTGCTATGACATGAAGCCTGATTCTCTGCCATGAGACCTCTCTCCAATTGATATTGGTTAATTTTTATTTATTTTTTTAAATTCATTTCCCTATCCACATTTGTTTGCAGGGGATTTATCTACATTTTGCTGCCCTCTAGCCCTTTCCTGGGCTGTTTTACAGCCTTTTTAGTGCCGAAAAGTTCAAGTCCCCATTGACTTCAATGGGGTTCGGGTTCGGGACGAAGTTCGGGTCGGGTTCGGATCCCGAACCCGAACATTTCCGTGAAGTTCGGCCGAACTTCTCGAACCCGAACATCCAGGTGTTCGCTCAACTCTAGACAGGACGCTTTACAGACGTGTTGTTGATGGAGAACATGCAGAGCTTTTTAAGTCCTATGCATCGCCACAGCCCTTCGGGGTCCACCCTCAGAGAACGACTCGACCGACAGGTAGCAGACTACCTCGCCTTAACTGCAGATATTGACACTCTGAGGAGCGATGAACCCCTTGACTACTGGGTGTACAGGCTTGACCTGTGGCCTGAGCTATCCCAATTTGCGATAGAACTTCTGGCCTGCCCCGCTTCAAGTGTTCTGTCAGAAACTACCTTCAGTCCAGCAGGAGGTATTGTTACTGAGAAGAGAAGTCGCCTAGGTCAAAAAAGTCTAGATTACCTCACCTTTATTAAGATGAATGAGGTATGGATCCCGAAGGGCCTGACAGTGGGCGATATATTAGACTAAAAAAGGCCTGATGAGATGAGCTGCCTTGGGCTAAAAATGGTCCACACGCTGCTGTATTTTATCTCTGAATGCCGGATGACTTGCGTGACTTATCCGCCACCAACTAGGGTTCAAGCCACAATGTTTTAGGGCACTTTCTGCCTGGGAAACAAACATCAATTTTTCTTGCCGCTTCTACAGCAGCGGCTGCAACAATACCAAATTTTTCAGGCATGTGTACATGCCTAATTTTTCAGGCATGTGTACATGCCTAATTTTTCTGGCCTCTGGTGCTGCACTGTGGCTTCAAAAACCAAACAAAAAAAATACACATACATGTGTCAATTCCCCTTCGTGATCGTTACCTTGTTGTGGTGAAGGGGCTTGCGTATCACAATGAAGCGACCACCTCTATGAGTGTGTTGGCAATGGCAATGTTGGCACACGCCAGATGATAAGGTCGTTGCTTCATTATGAACAGACCAAAAGCTATCGGCTGGATAATTTTGCATAGAAAAAACATTAATTTTCTTTGTTATCATCTAAGGTGATAATTAAAGCCTACTAGGCCAACAATGGGCCCACACTGCAGAATCATTGTTTTCTGGGTTACTTAACTGTCACTGAACTACCTCAACACGACCATAGGCTTTGAAAAACCCCCATCGCCTGCAATCTCCCAAACGTGCACACGAGCACAGTCATCACTACACCAAGATTGACGCATAGAGGTATAAAATTTATCTCATGAGTGTGTCAACTATTGACAATTCTTTGCGGTTGTCTAAAATCTATTCCATACACGTCCCCTGATAGGGGATGTAACAGGGATTAAACTGATAAGAATAGAACAACATAACACACCACAACTATCTGGCGGCACATTAGAATGCACGCGCAGTGCCCTAAATTTGAAGTAGGAGGACCGACCAAGCATCTTTTTCCATCTCCCCGTTCCTAAAATCGATGCCATATACACGGGGGACATAACAGGGATTAAACTGATAAGAATAGAACAACATAACACATCAAACTATCTGGCGGCACATTAGATTGCACGCACAGTGCCCCAAATTTGAAGTAGGAGGACCGACCAAGCATCTTTTTCCATCTCCCCGTTCCTAAAATCGATGCCATATACACGGGGGACGTAACAGGGATTAAACTGATAAGAATAGAACAACATAACACATCAAACTATTGGCGGCACATTAGATTGCACGCGCAGTGCCCCAAATTTGAAGTAGGAGGACCGACCAAGCATCTTTTTCCATCTCCCCGTTCCTAAAATCGATGCCATATACACGTCTCCTGATAGGGAACGTAACAGGGATTAAACTGATAGGAATAGTACTACTTAACACACCTTATAATAACGCAGAGAGAGGCAATGCAGAGAGAGGAGTCTGAAGAAGAGGAGTCAGAGGAGGAAGGTGCCTTTGAGGAGGTGGAAGACCAACCACAGCAGGCGTCCAAGGGGGCTTGTTGTCACCTTTCGGGGACCCTTGGTGTTGTACGTGGCTGGGTGGAGGAAGAGACCTTCAATGACATCAGTGAGGACAAGGAACGGGACATGGCTAGCTTGGTATCCAACCTTGTGCAAATGGGGAGTTTGCGGTTGTGCAAATGGACTGTTTGCGGTTGTTTGCGGTGCGTTAAACAGGGAGTTTGGTCTGTCACTGTGAAGCGGGCGTAACCGTTACACTACCTGATGGATACATAATACCTGATGTTTTAAAGCACGTTATTCCAAACAATTTAGGAATGTTAGGTGATTTATGCCCTTTATGGATTAAAACCCGACTCATGGCAAAACTCCCTACGTAATTTTCCATGGGAGTTTTGCCATGGATCCCCCTCCGGCATGCCACAGTCCAGGTGTTAGTCCCCTTGAAACAACTTTTCCATCACTATTGTGGCCAGAAAGAGTCCCTGTGGGTTTTAAAATTCGCCTGCCCATTGAAGTCAATGGCGGTTCGCCCAGTTCGCCCGTTAGCGAACGTTTGCGAAAATTCGCGTTCGTCGTTCGCGAACGGAAAATTTTATGTTCGCGACATCTCTAGCAGGCAGTTCCGTTGCAGTTCTGTATGCAAACGGGTACCATTTGTAGAGGTATCCTGATGCAGATCCGTCTCACAAATGTATTGCAATACCGGATCCGTCTCTCTGGTTGTCATCCGGAAAACCGGATCCGGTATTGATCTTTCTCCCATTTTTAAAGGTCTGCGCATGCGCAGACCGCAAAACCAAATCCGTTTTTCCAAAACACTTAGGGCCAGATCCGGCATTATTGCATTTCAATGTAAAATAATGTCATATCCGGCATTCCGGCAAGTGTTCCGGAATTTTGGACAGAGAAAATACCGCAGCATGCTGCGGTATTTTCTTCGTCCAAAAACCGTACAGTGACTGAACTGAAGACATCCTGATGCATCCTGAACAGATTACTCTCCATTCAGAATGCATTAGGATAAAACTGATCAGTTCTTTTCCGGTATTGAGCCCCGAGGACGGAACTCAATACCGGAAAAGAAAAATGCTAGTGTGAAAGTACCGTAACTGTACAGAAAGAAACAATACTGGAATAAATTATGCGGCATACATTTAAAAAACACACTCATATATACTGTATATATAGACACACATTTTATCTTTCTATATACACTCACATAAAAAATTATTAGGAACACCTGTTCTATTTCTCATTAATGCAATTATCTAGTCAACCAATTACATGGCAGTTGCTTCAATGCATTTAGGGGTGTGGTCCTGAACTCCAAACTGAATGTCAGAATGGGAAAGAAAGGTGGTTTAAGCCATTTTGAGCGTGGCATGGTTGTTGGTGCCAGACGGGCCGGTCTGAGTATTTCACAATCTGCTCAGTTACTGGGATTTTCGCGCACAACCATTTCTAGGGTTTACAAAGAATGGTGTGAAAAGGGAAAAACATCCAGTATGCGGCAGTCCTGTGTGCAAAAATGCCTTGTGGATTGAACATGACAATGAGTTCTCTGTACTAAAATGGCCCCCACAGTCACCAGATCTCAACCCAATAGAGCATCTTTGGGATGTGGTGGAACGGGAGCTTCGTGCCCTGGATGTGCATCCCTCAAATCTGCATCAACTGCAAGATGCTATCCTATCAATATGGGCCAACATTTCTAAAGAATGCTATCAGCACCTTGTTGAATCAATGCCACGTAGAATTAAGGCAGTTCTGAAGGCAAAAGGGGGTCCAACACCGTATTAGTATGGTGTTCCTAATAATTCTTTAGGTGAGTGTATATCCACACCATTGCATATACAAACATTTCACATATATTAAAGGGGTATTCCCATCTTAGACAATGGGGGCATATCGCTAGGATATGCCCCCATTGTCTGATAGGTGCGGGTCCCACCGCTGGGACCCGCACGTATATCAAGAACGGAGCGGGGAAAGCTGTGGCTGGAGGACCCCAGATTTCCCGGGGTCCGTCCACCACCAAGGGCTAATCCCCGCCTCTCCCATAGAAGTGAATGGGAGCATGCCGCTCATTCTCCCATTCATTTCTATGGAGCACACGGCAATAGCCGAGCCAGCGCTCGGCAATTTTTGGCGTTCCCATAGAATTGAATGGAGGGCGGCTGCGCATGCGCAGTGCACTCTCGTTCACTTTCGTTCTCTATATAGGTGCGGATCCCAGGGCTGCGACCTGCACCTATAAGACAATGGGGGTATATCCTAGCGATATGCCCCCATTGTCTGAGATGAGAAAACCCCCTTTAACACATATATAGTTACACTGTACATTCCCACACAACCTGTATATACACACACATATATTCTCACATACACACTGTATACATACATTTACACCTACCCTTTTTCTGCAGTCTGTGAAGATATAGACAGACTCAGACAGCGCAGTATCTGCAGCCTCCCCTCCTGTTAGTCCCGACTGCCAAACTGAGCTGTGTTCTATTACCACCAGCAGGAAGATGGATTGTTCTATCTTTCTGTAGGGGGGTGGGGGGCAGAAGCTAGCTAGCTGCTACCAGCTAAGCAAGTGACTAATGCTGGTGGATTTTAAATAAAGCCTGCACTCCTCTGGCTGGTGAGAGGGAACTCCAGTTCTGATTCTCTCTTCAACAGTATGCATGGCTATCGGGTCCCAAAAGAGAAAGCATATCCCCTCCATGGACCAGCCCAGCCTCAATGCTTAGGTAGAGTCTTAGCCAGGCTTCGTCTAAGGGGCGGGGCTACCAGTGGAACTCAGATGCTGGCTCTACCTGATGCACTGAAAACAACATGGAAGGACTGCACGCTCTAGGGGGGAGGGGCTATGAGAGGAGCAAATCACATGACAGGCAGTATTTCCCGATCAATTACTGCTGTTACTCTATCTAGTACTACTCCGGGCCCCTTCATAGCTGGGGCCCTGAAGCAGCTGCTTCCCTGGTAGCTACGCCACTGCCCAGGTATAAAGTGTGTATTAAAACTTCACTTTTAATTTGACATAATGATAAAACGTCTGTGAGCCATAACAAACAATTAAAACACTTTGTTTCCACCCCAAAGAATTGACGACTTAGTTGCTGCCATGATGAGGGAGATGAGGGAGAAGTGCATTATCTCCTATTCACCACAACTATATCTGCAGAGTTTGACCATAGGGGGCAATGTGTGGATGGACAAATGTAAGCAAACTACCTGTAGTTGTCTGCAAAAACTGATTAAATGGAATAGGTAACTGTGCTCCTACACAAAAACGTGCACAGCACACTTGTCTGACACTACGTCAGTAGCTGTCAAGACGCATTCACACATTGCACACACGCTGCTAAGTGCTCCACCTGGCTCAAAAACCTTGCTATATTGAATGAAATGTCATACACAAGGACTTCTGAGCTAATAAGCAACATTGGAGTGGAGAACAATTGTCTAAAACAATCAACTGCCCCCCAACATGTTTCACCAGATTACTGGCTTCTTCAGGGATTTGGGCAGAATTGAAGACAACAGACAAGATGGTGGTATATATGCTGCAATTCTGTAATTGATTTGTGTAGCCAATTGCTTGCAGCATATATACCACCATCTTGTCTGTTGTCTTAAATTCTGCCCAAACCCCTGAAGAAGCCAGTAATCTGGTGAAACATGTTGGGGGGCAGTTGATTGTTTTAGACAATTGTTTCCACTCCAATGTTGCTTATTAGCTTAGAAGTCCTTGTGTAGGACATTTCATTCAATATAGCAAGGTTTTTTAGCTAGGTGGAGCCCTTAGCAGCGTGTGTGCAATGTGTGAATGCGTCTTGACAGCTACTGACGTAGTGTCAGACAAGTGTGCTCTGCTGTGAACGTTTTTGTGTAGGAGCACAGTCACCTATACCATTTAATCAGTTTTTGCAGGCAACTACAGGTAGTTTGCCTACATTAGTCTATCCACACATTGCCCCCCTATGTTTAAATTCTGCAGATATAGTTGTGGTGAATAGGAGAAGGTGCACATCTCCCTCACTCTTTGGGGTGGAAACAAAGTGTTTTAATTGTTTTATCATTATGTTGAATTAAAAGTGAAGTTTTAATACACACTTTATACCTGGGTCAAGATAGGTCTAGGCCATTCTTGGCATTAATATATATGTGTATACAAATACCTTTACCCAGGTTAGCTCCCCTCCCCTTTTTTTGAAAATGATACAATGTTTGGCCCCCTCCAAAAAATGTCTCCACTCCTCAAATGCCCATTTAATGGCTAACAATTCACAATTACCAATATCGTAATTCCTCTCAGTAGGAGAGAATTTTCGTGAAAAAAAAGCACAAGATCTTAGATTAGTGAGGTTAGAGGGTCCCTGAGAAAGAATAGCCCCCACCCCATCCTGAGAAGCATCGACCTCCATCACAAAAGGTTTCTCTTGATCCGACTGAATCAAGACTGGGGCGTTCCCAAAATATTTTTTTTTGAGTTTCAAAGGCTTCTATGGTCTCCACAGGCCAGTTAACAAGATCTGCCCCCTTCTTGGTTAAGTCGGTTAAGGGTCTAGCAATGACAGAATTTTTTTTTATGAATTCACGATAATAATTAGAGAACCCAAGGAAGCGCTGTAATGCTTTAAGGGAAAATGTCCTTACCCAGTCTTCAATAGCCTGTACCTTACCAGGATCCATCTTAAACGAGTGTGGAGTAAGGATATAACCTAGATATAAATTTTCTTTTACCCAAAAACACATTTTTCTAATTTGACCGATAACTGATTTTCTCTTAAAATTTCCAGCACTTGTTTGATATGAATAACATGGGAATGCCAAGTCGGGGAAAAAAATCAAAATATCATCAAGATACACAATCATAAATTTACCAATGAATTCTCTGAATATATCATTTATAAAATTTTGAAAGACTGCGGGAGAATTACTGAGCCTTTAAGGCATGACAGTGTATTCAAAGTGTCCCTCAGGAGTATTAAAAGCAGTCTTCCATTTGTCCCCTTCTTTGATACGAATGAAATTATATGCCCCTCTCAAATCAAGTTTGGAGAACCATGAAGCCCCCAGAACCTGATTGAACAAAGGCAGAGAGTATGGATTTTTAATGGTGATTTTGTTCAATTCACGATAATCAATACACGGTCTGAGGTCTCCATCCTTTTTTTTTTAACAAAGAAGAACTCCGCCTCCATAGGAGAAACAGAGGGTCTGATGTGTCCTTTATTTAGACTCTCATTAATATACTCCCTCATAGCATTGCGTTCTGGCCCAGATACATTTTATATCTGACCCTTAGGGAACTTGGAATCCATCACTAAATCAATAGCCCAGTCATAAGATCTATGGGGGGGGGGGGGGGGCAGACTTCCCGGGTCAGATGGGGAGAACACATCAGCAAATTCCTTTATATATGCAGGTAACGTCTTAGATTCAGCAGAGGTACCCACCTGTATAAATTTTTCAAGTTCACCTCTGGTCCAATTAAATACAAGGTTGTGTAATTGGAGCCAGGGCATACCTAAAACCATTTCAGCTGGCAAATTTTCTAAGATCAACAAGGAGCAATTCTTAGTGTGGGTTACCCCTACAGTCAGGGTTATTTCAAGGGGAACAATACTTATCAGTGCCCTAGCAAGGGGGTAGAATCAATGGCTACAATGTAGATAGAATCGGGAAGGGCTAAAATAGGTATCCTCACCTGAAGAGCAAATTTAAGATCAATAAAGTTAGAGGCCGACCCAGAATAAATAAATGCACTACCTGACCCCTTATTTAAACCAAACAAAACAGTGAAAGGTACCAATAACTTCAGCTTGACCACCCCAGGGAGTACCTTATCTTTAGATCCCTCTGGTTTCGATGATATTCCGAAAGGAGGGACCTTGGGACATTGCCGGATACAATGATCGGAGTCGCCACAGTAAAAACATGTACTACGACAACGATGTTGGTCTCTTCTGGTCAAACCTAGCTGCATAGGTTCATCAGTACAAGGCTTGGACTTGATCCCCACAGGACTGGTCTCTGGTTTGGATATAACCTGTGGAAAAAGCAAATGCTCCCGTTGTCTCTCCCTAATGCGTCTGTCCAGTCTTATAGCAAGAGTCATGGTTTGCTCCAAGGTCCCAGGAGAGGGATAACCAACAAGCATATCTATGAGAGTCTCAGATAGGCCAGACCTAATCTGACTTTTAAGAGCTGGTTCATTCTAACCCAAGGGAACGCACCATTTATGAAATTGAGTACAGTAAACTTTTACCGGTCAGTCACCCAGCACAAGGGATTTTAACTGATTTTTCGCTACAGACGCTCTGTCAGGTTCATCATACAAAACTCCAAGGGCTTGAAAAAAATGCGTTGACAGATCTAAGACAATGAGAGTCGGGGGGTAATGAAAATGCCCAGACTTGGAAGTCGCCTTGTAATAAGGACATAATAATTCCTACTCTTTGTTGAGCAGAACCAGAAGAGTGAGAGCGCAAATGGAAATACAGTTTACAGCTCTCCCTAAAGGCCAAAAAACAATTGCGATCCCCGAGAACCGATCAGGAAGCTTAACATGTGGTTCCACCTGTAGAGCGGATGATGAAGAAACAGAAAGGTTTCGGACAGTTTCCTGTGCTTGAAATCTCTCCCCTAACTCCTGGACAATCTTAACCAGATTTTGGACATGATCCGTGGGAGTTTGAAACGGATCCATGATTTGGTAGTAATGCCTGAGATTCTGTCACGAGGGGCTAGGGAAGCAAGCACCCCTGACTCCACCCACTCCTCTGTCCCTGCCTACTTGCACTACCCGTCCTAGGCAACGGAGCGCAACTAGGCGGCGATCCCTAACCTGCATAAGTGTGGAGGGACAGACAAACAGACAAATACAGGGAGGTTAAACAAGCAAGGTAAAAACCAGGATATCACAGTAGTTCCAGGGAACAAGCAGAAGCAGCGTCTAAGTACAAACCGAAAGTCAATATCAGAAGAAGCAAAAATAGGACACAGGGAGCAAGCGAGGAAAGTCAAAGTCAATCAGAAGTCAAATACCAGGAGCTGCAAAAGTACAAAAGGAGAAAGCAAAATACTAAGTCGAGTAACTAGCCAAAGTTCAATACAAAGTGAAAAGCGTGTCTGTGGCAGGTAGGTAGGTTACTGGTTTCACTTACCTGCCATCTCCATATGCTGTATGTGTTCCCCTCTCCTTGCAGCCTGGCCTTAGTTAGAGACTCCTGTTCCTCCATGACTGGGATGAACAGGTTGTCTCTCCCCTGCTCCTTAGTGAGGGATTACCAGGGCGACTTAGGGTTTCTAGGCATCCTGAGTATGAGTCGTCCTACCATCGGGGTCCGCTCATACAGTGAGGAGTCAGGGAGAGGATTAGGGATGCGGTAGGAGGTTCCCTGCTCCCTTATTACTCCTTTTGGCCAGGCTGATCCCCTTTACCCTTTGACACCGCACGGTGGGGGGTTTCCCCTATTCCCCACCGTGACAGTCACATGACTCATCCCTCTGCAAACAGCTGAGCGCCGAGTGCCCAGTTCGGCACTCAGACACTTCGCAGTCACTATGGGAGCAGAGGACGCCGGCCACGCTAAAGAGGCGTGTGTGGCCGGGTCCTCTCCGCCCCCCAGTTGCTTTAGAGACGAGGACACAGCGCGCATCCTCGCTCCGAACATATCGCAGGGCGCCGGCGGCACTGAATGAACAGAGTACAAAGTCGGCGCCCTGTGACAGGAATTTTAAAGTTTTAATACTGTAGATACAGTCATTGAGTTAGGCAAAATCAAGATTGGCTCCAAACAATAATGCATGTTTTTTTTTTCATTTTTCTGCATATCTTCATCAGCCATAACAGAAAATGGCTTAGCTATTGAAATCATGTAGTCCAACCTTTTCACACACAGCACTTGTCACTTGGGGACACAGAAAACTCTACTGTGTCAAGCAAAAGCTGGCAGTGGAGGGACTGGGGATGACAGTGGGGGATTGGTGGACCTTTGAACATTTTACATTTCAGACACTTTAAATGGGTTTCTCACTTTATGGGTTTTTACAACCCACCTGTCCTGGCCACTTTGACACCACTACAGCCAATGATTGGCTACAGCAGTGATCTGCCCTCCTGGTGTCATGTCAATTGGTCACATGACCTGAGGGACAGGCCACTGCACAGTTAGTGCTGACAGCAGGGACAGGTCACAGCATGTCCAGTGTTGACATTGGGCAATCTGAGCAATCTACCTGAGGCTAAAGAACAAAGGAGTTGGAACACAGTGACAGGGAGCAGGTAAGTATGCTTGCCTTTGCATGTCTGGCCGGGAAGGGAGCTTGTAAAAAAACAAACAAGAGATGGCCAACTCCTTAAAGAAACTATTTCACTGCAAAACATTATGCGGGAGATTTATCGAACTGGTGTAAAGTAGAACTGGCTTAGTGGCTCATAGCAACCGATCTGATTCCACATTTAATTTTTCACAGCTCTTTTGGAAAATGAAAGGTGGAATCTGATTGGTTGCTATGGGCAACTAAGCCAGTTCTTCTCCACATCAGTTTGATAAATGAGCCCATATGACAAGTAAATTAGACATGATACAAATGCAGAATCTATGAGGGTCTGACATCTGGGATTCTCACCAATGCTCACCCAGCTTGAGTCTTCATTCTCAGCAGTGAGTCATTTAGTGAGTGTAGTCATTCTTCATTGAAATGAATGGGAAAAAGCTGCAAACTCACTTGATAGTTTTGCTGATTCAGGGGCATACAGTTAATAAATTAGTTTCAGGGCACACAAATGTTTTGCTGCTTATTAAGGATTGTGTCAGATTCCATCCTGAGATTACAGGAAAGCCTTTTTGGCAAAGGCTTTCCCACCCTTACAAGATGGGATCAACTTTTATTATGGCAGAGTACACAAGCTTTGTGATGAGTATGTCAAGGATGGGATTGGATCCCATCTTGTGAAGACAGGAAATCCTTTCCTAAAGTCCACTTTTAGAAATACTTTTCTAATTTCACAAGACAGAATCTGATCTCATTTCTTGCAATGCAAATAAGTAGATTTTTGCCTAGCATCATAATATACAGTCAGGTCCATAAATATTGGGACATCGACACAATTCTAACATTTTTGGCTCTATACACCACCAGAATCGATTTGAAATGAAACAAACAAAATGTGATTTAACGGCAGACTGTCAACTTTAATTTGAGGGTATTTATATCCAAATCAGGTGAACGGTGTAGGAATTACAACAGTTTGCATATGTGCCTCCCACTTGTTAAGGGACCAAAAGTAATGGGACATAATACTAATCATAAATCTGGTACAAGTTGATCTTGGTTCTATCTGTCCATAGGATGTTGTTCCAGAACTGTGAAGGCTTTTTTAGATGTCGTTTGGCAAACTCTAATCTGGCCTTCCTGTTTTTGAGGCTCACCAATGGTTTACATCTTGTGGTGAACCCCCAGTATTCACTCTGGTGAAGTCTTCTCTTGATTGTTGACTTTGACACACATACACCTACCTCCTGGAGAGTGTTCTTGATCTGGCCAACTGTTGTGAAGGGTGTTTTCTTAACCAGGGAAAGAATTCTTCGGTCATCCACCACAGTTGTTTTTTCTGGTCTTCTGGGTCTTTTGGTGTTGCTGAGCTCACTGATGCATTCCTTCTTTTTAGGAATGTTCCAAACAGTTGTTTTTGCCACGCCTAATGTTTTTGCTATCTCTATGATGGGTTTGTTGTGTTTTTTCAAGCCTAATGATGGCTTGCTATACTGATAGTGACAGCTCTTTGGATCTCATCTTGAGAGTTGACAGCAACAGATTCCAAATGCAAATAACACACTTGAAATGAACTCTGGACCTTTTATCTGTTCATTGTAATTGGGATAATGAGAGAATAACACACACCTGGCCATGGAACAGCTGAGAAGCCAAATGTCCCATTACTTTTGGTTCCTTAGCAAGTGGGAGGCACATATGCAAATTGTTGTAATTCCTACACCGTTCACCTGATTTGGATGTAAATACACTCAAATTAAAGCTAACAGTCTGCAGTTAGCCACCTCCCGTCCGCACGTTGACTATAAACGTCCGGGAGGTGGTTCTCTATTTCTGAATGAACGTTCCAGAACGTCCATTCAGAATCTGCAGCTGCACACTAATCGTGCAGCTGCTGATTGGGTAGCCCGCTGTCAGTTACAGCAGGGCAACCCAGAGAGAAGGCAGGGACAGTGCCCAGGTGTCCCTGCCTTCTAGATCACTGCATACACAGCGCTATGCGCTTCCTGTTCCGGCCCGGCGGTCATGTGACCGCCGGGACCGGAGAGTGCAGGAGCTGTGTGAGGTCTTTCAGAGACCTCGATCAGCCCTGCACTGAGGCTGTACAGCGCTGTATTGCGCTGTACAGCCTCTCTGGGGGGTGTATTTTTCCTGTAACTGGGGCTACTATGTCAGCCCCAGTTACTGGAGAAATCAACAGTTAAAAAAATATGAAAAAGTGAAGTAAATGTCCTTCAGAGGTCTTGTATGACCTTATGGGGGATGAAAAGTGTAGAAAAAAAGGTTTCACATGAAAAAAATAAATAATTCCCCAAGTAAGGAATAAAAAAAAAAAGTTAAAAATAGAAAAAATAAAATAGACATATTTGGTATTGCCGCGTCCGTGACGGTCGGCTCTATAAATATATCACATAATCGACCCAATCCCATAAACGCCATAAAAAAAAAAAATCAATAACTGTCAAAAAAAGCCATTTTTGTCACCTTACATCACAAAAAGTGCAACACCAAGTGATCAAAAAGGCGTATGTCCCACAAAATGGTACCAATAAAACCATCACCTCATCCCGCAAAAAATGAGCCCCTACATAAGAAAATCTCTCCAAAAATAAAAAAATATATAGCTCTTAGCACCTGGAGACACTAAAACATAATTTTTTTGGTTTCAAAAATGCTATTATTGTGTTGAAGTGAAATAAAAAAAAAAGTATACATATTAGGTATTTCCGCGTCCGTAAAAACCAGCTCTATAAAAATATCACATGACCTAACCCCTCGGGTGAACACCGTAAAAAAATAAAAAAAATGTCAAAACAAGCAATTTTTGTCACCTTACATCACAAAAAGTGCAACACCAAGTGATCAAAAAGGCGTGTGTCCCACAAAATAGTACCAATAAAACCGTCATCTCATCCTGCAAAAAATGAGCCCCTACAAAAGAAAATCTCTCAAAAAATAAAAAAACTATAGCTCTCAGAACATGGACACATTAAAACATAATTTTTTGTTTAAAAAATGCTATTATTGTGTAAAACTTAAATAAATAAGAAAAAGTATACATATTAGGTATCGCCACGTCCGTAACAATCTGTTCTATAAAAATGTCACTTGATCGAACCCCTCAGGTGAACGCTGTAAAAATAAATAAATAAAACTGTGCTAAAACAACCAATTGTTTGGTAACCTTGCCCCATAAAGTGTTATAATGAATGATCAAAAAATAATATGTACCCAAAAATAGTACCAATAAAACTGGAACCTTATACCCTAGTTTGCAAAATGGGATCACTTCTTGGGAGTTTCTACTGTAAGGGTGCATCAGGGGGGCTTCAAATGGGACATGGCATCTAAAAACCATGTGGAGTTCCTTTTCTTCTGCGCCCTGCCGTGTGCCCATACAGCAGTTTATGACCTCATGTGGGGTGTTTCTGTAAACCGCAGAATCTGGGTAATAAATATTGAGTTTTGTTTGGCTGTTAACCATCGATGTGTTAAAGAAATTTTTTTATTAAAATGGAAAATCTGCTAAAAAAGTGAAATTTAAAAATTTGATCTCCATTTTCCTTTAATTCTTGTGGAAGCCTAAAGGGTTAACAAAGTTAGTAAAATCGGTTTTAAGTAACTTGAGGGGTGTCATTTCTACAATGGGGTCATTTATGGGGGTATCCACTATGTAAGCCCCACAAAGTGACTTCAGACCTGAACTGCTCCTTAAAAAGTGGGTTTTGGCAATTTTCTTAAAAATTTAAAGAACTGCTTCTAAACTTCTAAGCCTTCTAACGTCCTAAAAAAATAAAATGACATTTCCAAAATGATGCCAACATAAAGTAGACATATGGGAAATGTTAAGTAATAAATATTTTATGAGGTATCACTTTCTGTTTTAAAAGCAGAGAAATTGAAATTTAGAAAATTGCAAACTTTTCTAAATTTTTGTTAAATTTGGGATTTTTTCATAAATAAAGGTAAAATATATTGACTCAAATTTATGACTATCATGAAGTACAATGTGTCACGAGAAAACAATCTCTGAATGACTTGGATAAGTAATGGCGTTCCAAAGTTATTACCACATAAAGTGAGATATGTCAGTTTTGCAAAATTAGGCCTGGTCAGGAAGGGGGCAAATGGCCCAGATGGGAAGTGGTTAAAGTACATCTTGTTTGTTTCATTTCAAATACATTGTGGTGGTGTATAGAGCCAAAAATGTTAGAATTGTGTTGATGTCCCAATATTTATGGACCTGGCTGTAAAAGTACTGTAGAACCCATTGGAAATTAAACCCCAAAAAAGAACTCGAAAAATCCTATGTTTGACATTTAGCATTTACAATATACAGGCATTAATTAATTTTTTAAAGAGCTCTGTGTAATGTCTTAGAACAGTTTTTATGGAAAACAACATATGTTAGGCTTCCTTTTCAAATAATATTTGAATAGTGTGTAGCAATAAAAGGCATCCATTTTTAATGTTTTTTGTGTTTTTTTTAGCATTTTCCTATTAAATTTTTTTTATACAGGCTTTTTTTCAGGTGTTTTTAGCTACCATAGAGATAGTTGAGGTAAAAGGTGAAAGGCCCAGAAGAAATTAAGTTTCTTAATTCACTATAGACATTTAATTAAGTTCATTAAAAAGTGTAAAAAAAAGAAGCACTAGAAACAAATGGCACAAAATGTCAAAAAACATGGTTTGAATCTATCCTATTGAAGTAATTTTGCTAATGTAAAATTCAATAAACCACTATATAATATACAGTATATAACTACCCGGCAGGCATCTCACGGCAAAGCCAGTATTTTAGTGGCCCTGTCGGTGGTGGTAATTTTTTTCTACCAGCAATAATAATTGCCGGTATTTTTCTACAAGCACTGTTACTAATGGGTTCTTCCATTGTGAAACGCTCATTAGTACAGCCTTTAACACTCACCCCTCCCACTTGTGTTAAGGAAAAAACACTCACCTCCTCCATTTGATTGCTCTGCGGGGAACACTCGCACTGCTCACTGGAGGACAGGACCTGCGAGATATCATCACGCTGCAGCGCAGGTCTTTTCTTGAGCTCCCAGTGAGCAGCGAGTCAAATAAGGTGAGTTCTTTTTTTTTTTTTTACAGAAGCAGAGAAGGGGCACTATTGGGACATTATTAATTCTGGGGGGCATTAATGGGAGCATTATTCTTATAAGGGGCACTAATTGGGCATTATTCTTACGAGGGGCGCTAATAGGTGCATTATTATTACTAGGGGGGCACTAATGGGGCATTATTCTTAGTGGGGGGCACAAATGGGGGCATTATTCTTACTAGGGGCACTAATGGGGGCATTATTCTCACTGGGGTGCACTAATGGGGGCATTATTAATTCTAGCGCACATTAATGGCAGCATTACTAATACTCGGGGGGCACTAATGGGGACATTATTTTTACTGGGGACACTATTAATTCTGGGGGGCATTAATGGAGGCATTACTATTACTGGGGGCACCAATGAGGTCATTATTAATTTGGGGCTGCACTAATGGGGCATTACTATTACTGGGAGCCACAGTATGACAGAAACTTAACACACAGTGGTAAGCCACACAACCCCAACCACATCCCCTTTGGGGTGTGGCTTAAATTGGCCGTTTTTTTGTTGGGAAAGGTGGCAACCCTATATATAACTAGATAACCAATAATCATGTTAACTATAAAAACATATTAGTTACAGTATTTAAATTTTTTTTTAAATAGAATTATATCTGCTGCATATTTACACACCTTAAAGCAAATTCAAGCAACGTGAAAGAACCCTTTGTGAGCCCAGCCGTGGATTAAATAATTTATCTAAATGGATGCATAGGAGGTGATTTTACAATCATTATACAAAGATCAGAAGCAATTGTTATACATATTCTTTCATTTCAATTTTCTATGTATAAGATTTTTGTACATTTAATCTTCCTTAATAGTATTGGCAGAGAACACTACTGCATGAATCACACCTATAGTTAGGGAAGGGTGAGAAGACCTTTTGTTCAATAGGGAAGAAAGGAGCATGAACTGGATAATAAAGAAAGGAAGGAAGAAGGAAAACCTCAAGGGTTGGGATTTTTTATAAATGCTGGCACAGTTTAAACTGAAACAATGAAAGTTAACTTTGGGTCAAGATAAGATGCTTTGCATACACAATGTTAAAAAAAAAAAAACATCTGAAAGTATTTCTTTTATTATCAGTACCAGGAAAATTAAATGTAATATCTAAATGTTCAGCCTGACAGGATTGTAGTATTTAATGGTCAAAAGGAGAATCATGTTAAAAAGCATATAATGACAATTTAAGTTCAAATTGTAATGCTATGGTAAGAGGTAAGGAATGCAATCAAAAGCTTAATTTATTACGTATTGTATTCTTCATAATACAGAACATATTTATGGCAAAGTTCCATTTCTGAGCATGTTGAAGGGTACATATGTATGTTTGAATTGCAAGCACTTGGTAATTCAGCTAGTATTCAAGGTCTTCTAAGATTACAGTTTATTTTCTTTAGGTGTATTAACTGAGCTGGAAAGCTGAGCCGAAGCGGAAACTAAACTCCTTAAGAATTTGGTGCATAACGGCTGGCTTCTATTTTGCCTGCCAGGCATTCTCTGGTCTTCAGTTTCATTCTCTATCTACTAAGAGGCATTGTAATGCACATATCAAGGCAACCATTGTCTGCCCAGGGGCAGACAAGCAGATGAAAGATAAAGTTTCACATTGCAGCATAAATACTTTGAAAACTAGGCTCTTATAGTGTGCGCATACTCATGTACATACCTACCTTATGTATGTACATAACTGGATACATGATACACTATATTATAATTGCAATCTATTTTTATGTACTGATGGATATTTTTTTCTACATGTCTGTCACCAATGGCAAGGCAACAGTTCCATCGAATGTATAGCCAGTGTGTGTCTATGCTTTGGCATGCAGTATATCTGTCATTAAAAAGGAGACTCTCGGTACTCACCCAGATCAACTTTTTGAAGGGTTTCTCTATTGTTTATCGCCTTCCATCTACCTATGCAATGCCCACTTAGTAGCAGCTATTCAGAATATCGTAGTTTCATCCCATTGGCATAAATCTTTAAAAGCTTGGTCCACCTACCTGAACGTCATCTACAGCAGTTAGTAGTTGTAGTGTAGGATATTATAGCTTTATTTTGTTCACCTGAACGGGTTGAAGTTGCAATACCTTACCCCACTACTGAGGAGATAATGTTTAGGCAGCCTGCCCAATGTTAGAATGATGAGGCTACAGATGCAATATTCAAAGTGTAGTTATAGAAATAAGTCACGTTAATTACATATTCTCCTCCAGTCTCCGTGTTTATGGTTTGGAGCTTCTTAGGAAAACCTATCATAAGTTTATTCTCTAAGGACTCCATGTTTGGCAGACATTTTACCTTTCGTTGTCTGATCTTCAAGGTATTTGCACTAGAGATGAGCAAATTTCCTGTTATTCTTTTTGTGTCCGATGCGTCGAAAATTGAAAAATGGGTCTGAAATTTGCTTCTACCCAAATCAAATGTGCTCCAATTGGCCTGAAATTGGCATATGACACTCTTGGTCTTATTGGACATCTGTTTTTTTTTTGTCTTGTCTTTCTCTCTTTTTTTTCCTATTTTTAAAAATCCCCCTCCAACTTTAAGCACTTTAACACCATGACAGCAATACCAAATAAGGTCAGACACTGATATACACTGCTCAAAAAAATAAAGGGAACACAAAAATAACACATCCTAGATCTGAATTAATTAAATATTCTTCTGGAATACTTTGTTCTTTACATAGTTGAATGTGCTGACAACAAAATCACACAAAAATAAAAAAATAGAAATCAAATTTTTTAACCCATGGAGGTCTGGATTTGGAGTCACACTCAAAATTAAAGTGGAAAAACACACTACAGGCTGATCCAACTTTGATGTAATGTCCTTAAAACAAGTCAAAATGAGGCTCAGTAGTGTGTGTGGCCTCCATGTGCCTGTATGACTTCCCTACAACGCCTGTGCATGGTCCTGATGAGGTGGCGGACGGTCTCCTGAGGGATCTCCTCCCAGACCTGGACTAAAGCATCTGCCAACTCCTGGACAGTCTGTGGTGCAATGTGACGTTGGTGTATAGAGCGAGACATGATGTCCCAGATGTGTTCAATTGGATTCAGGTCTGGGGAACTGGCGGGCCAGTCCATAGCATCAATGCCTTCGTCTTGCAGGAACTGCTGACACACTCCAGCCACATGAGGTCTAGCATTGTCTTGCATTAGGAGGAACCCAGGGCCAACCGCACCAGCATATGGTCTCACAAGGGGTCTGAGGATCTCATCTCGGTACCTAATGGCAGTCAGGCTACCTCTGGCGAGCACATGGAGGGCTGTGCGGTCCTCCAAAGAAATGCCACCCCACACCATTACTGACCCAATGCCAAACCGGTCATGCTGGAGGATGTTGCAGGCAGCAGAACGTTCTCCATGGCGTCTCCAGACTCTGTCACGTCTGTCACATGTGCTCAGTGTGAACCTGCTTTCATCTGTGAAGAGCACAGGGCGCCAGTGGCGAATTTGCCAATCTTGGTGTTCTCTGACAAATGCCAAACGTCCTGCATGGTATTGGGCTGTAAGCACAACTGCCACCTATGGATGTCGGGCCCTCATATCACCCTCATGGAGTCTGTTTCTGACCATTTGAGCAGACACATGCACATTTGTGGCCTGCTGGAGGTCATTTTGCAGGGCTCTGGCAGTGCTCCTCCTGTTCCTCCTTGCACAAAGGCGGAGGTAGCAGTCCTGCTGCTGGGTTGTTGCCCTCCCTAGGCCTCCTCCACGTCTCCTGATGTACTGGCCTGTCTCCTGGTAGCGCCTCCATGCTCTGGACACTACGCTGACAGACACAGCAAACCTTCTTGCCACAGCTCGCATTGATGTGCCATCCTGGATAAGCTGCACTACCTGAGCCACTTGTGTGGGTTGTAGACTCCGTCTCATGCTACCACTAAAGTGAAAGCACCGCCAGCATTCAAAAGTGACCAAAACATCAGCCAGGAAGCATAGGAACTGAGAAGTGTCTGTGGTCACCACCTGCAGAACCACTCATTTATTGGGGGTGTCTTGCTAATTGCCTATAATTTCCACCTGGTGTCTATCCCATTTGCACAACAGCATGTGAAATTGATTGTCACTCAATGTTGCTTCCTAAGTGGACAGTTTGATTTCACAGAAGTGTGATTGACTTGGAGTTACATTGTGTTGTTTAAGTGTTCCCTTTATTTTTTTGAGCAGTGTATATAGCTATGGATGAACAGATCATTGATGGCGTTAATAAACAATGTGTTTAAAAAAAACATGCACTTTCGCGCTTTTTAATATTAGAAACATTACAAAAATTTTTCTTATTGGGGGTGATGATAAATGGAGTTATCAGAAAAAGAACTGGTAGCTTGTTTGGAACAAGCATCCAAAAATTATGTCTCAATAGGAGCAGATGCCTACCAATGTTTATACACACATAAATGTCAGAAAAATTTGTGACTTCTTCCACACAAGAGTTGAAAAATTAAGCATTAACAGGGGCAGATGCCTGCCCATATTTATACACACATGTTAGTTGTCAGAGAAAATAGTTTGTTGTTATGAACAAGGTTTGAAAAATTATCCCTTATTTTTAGAAGCAGCTGCAATACAGTGTGGATGTGGAAGTATAACTTAAGGTCTAAGGTGTGTAGGGGTAATAGTCGTATGTGGCAGCAATGATATTGTTGCATAGAATACACAAGAAAGTGCATGTGATAGGCTGTTTAGGGGTAGTAGTGGTGGCGGATGAGTAGGGGTGATGGTAGTAGCTAGTGTTGAGCAAAGCAAAGCATTCGAAGCAGAATTTGGTCTGAAGTTTAGTAAAACTGATTTGCAACAAAGCCGAATTTCCTCATGCTTCATGGTAACTAATCAGGTTTTACTAAAATGGCAGCTGCACGTGTTACAAAGTGAAAATAAGAAGCCCGGGAATGCAAGATCACCCATAATGCCGTGTAGCCAGCCAATCCGCACACAGTCCTTTAATAGCCTCATCACATGCGGTCTCTGCCATTGTCCTATGAGCTGAGCATAGGGAGAGATGTGACAAGCGCTCATGCGCTTAGGAACAGTATTGCTGAAAACAGTTTGAAAGAATAAGGGAGAGAGATGGCAGGGAAAGTGCAGGACGAATGCAAGGAGAGTTTATTGCGAAGTGCATCACGTTCTAGTGCACCGACATTAATAGTCATGCACAAGTAGTAATAGAAGAAGGTGGGGTGGTAGCAGCTGTAGTAACAGGCCAGAGCTGCCACTGTGATTCTGCGGTTGTGTTTTGACCAACAATCCACCTGTACTAGAATGGTTGACTCAGACTCGCTCTTTAACATCATCTCAAGTGACAACAGATACACACAGCCAGGAATTGGTGGGTTCCCCTGAGAGCATGCTTAATTGGCTTGGTCCAGGAACTGCCTCTATTCCCTCACCTGTCCTGAAACTGCCTCTTGCATTTGCTGCTCCATCTGCCAAGTAATGCATTATATCTGCTCCGCTTCTCATCGATGATGAGCTTTGTGAGGACAGTCAGTAGCTACAGGTAAGCCCAGACTTGGAGGAGAGGTCCATTGCAGGCTCCATTAGACGTGCAACTAAAAATGATGACAGTCGGGTGGGAGCTCATGTTGAGAGAGTTCAGGAACATGCGTGAAGAGACAGATGAGGGTGACACAAGTGATGACCAACCATTTGTAGCTGATGATGAAGCCGATAGCACATAAGAGTCGGGTGAAGACAGGGCATTGTCGTCATCAGGGGGTGAGGGGGGCAGCATGCCTATCAGACAGCAGATTGGAAGCAGTGGGAGATCTGGAGCCAAACGTGGAAGGGTTTGCTACTTGGGAGACTACCTGTGTGAAACACGCTAGCAGTGCACAGGGTAATAAAAGCAGCAGCAGACAGGCATTGCACAGTGGTTTAGGGAAAATGTTAGAGTGGCAGTATGCAGGATGTGTTGGCAGAAGGTGAGGAGCAGCCAGGATGGTAATATTGGCACCAGGGTTGAGCGAATTGAAGTATCTGAAGTATCAAAGTATCCAAATTTCAGGAAAGTTTTGATTCATCGTTAGGGATGAGCGAACCCGAACTGTATAGTTCGGGTTCGTACCGAATTTTGGGGTGTCCGTGACACGGACCCGAACCCGAACATTTTCGTAAAAGTCCGGGTTCGAGTTCGGTGTTCGGCGCTTTCTTGGCGCTTTTTGAAAGGCTGCAAAGCAGCCAATCAACAAGCATCATACTACTTGCCCCAAGAGGCCATCACAGCCATGCCTACTATTGGCATGGCTGTGATTGGCCAGTGCAGCATGTGACCCAGCCTCTATATAAGCTTGGGTCACGTAGCGCTGCACGTCACTCTGCTGATACAAGTGTAGGGAGAGGTTGCAGCTGCGACGTTAGGGCGAGATTAGGCAGTGATTAACTCCTCTAAAAGACTTCATTCAGTGATCGATCTACAGCTATGGATCATTGAACTGCTGCTATTCAATTGCTCACTGTTTTTAGGCTGCCCAGAGCGTTTTTCAGTCACTTTTTTCTGGGGTGATCGGCGGCCATTTTGTGGCTTGTGGTGCGTCAGCACAAGCTACCACCAAGTGCATTTGACCATCAATAGTGTGGTTATTTTTTGCTATATCCTACATCAGGGTTAAGCTGTCATCAAGTGCATTTAACCATCAATAGTGTGGTTATTTTTTGGCCATATACTACATCAGGGGCAAGCTGAGCCTGTCACCCAAGTGTATTTAACCATCAATAGTGTGGTTATTTTTTGGCTATATCCTACATCAGGGTCAAGCTGTCATTAAGTGCATTTAACCATCAATAGTGTGGTTATCTTTTGGCCATATACTACATCAGGGGCAAGTTGAGTCTGTCACCCAGCGCCTAAAAAATAGGCCCCACATTTATATTCATCCAAATCTGTCATTACTGTTTTAGCTGGTCAAGTTATTTAGTGTCCGTCAAAGCACAGTTTTTGTTCTGGGTTGAAAAACAATTCCCAATTTTGCAATTCTCAAAATTAGATGTTTCTGCTGTATCAGGCCTACTTTAAATCTATCCCTAAAAGGGTATATTAGATTCAAGGTGCTGATAGGGTAATTCTCAAGAACTTCACACACACGCTACAGTGCAGATCCAAGTCTAATTCTGTGATTAAACGTATACCTGTCACCCAGTGCCTAAAAAATAGGCCTCACATTTATATTCATCCAAATCTGTCATTACTGTTTTAGCTGGTCAAGTTATTTAGTGTCCGTCAAAGCACAGTTTTTGTTCTGGGTTGAAAAACAATTCCCAATTTTGCAATTCTCAAAATTAGTGGTTTCTGCTGTATCAGGCCTACTTTAAATCTATCCCTAAAAGGGTATATTAGATTCAAGGTGCTGATAGGGTAATTCTCAAGAACTTCACACACACACTACAGTGCAGATCGAAGTCTAATTCTGTGATTAAACGTATACCTGTCACCCAGTGCCTAAAAAATAGGCCTCACATTTATATTCATCCAAATCTGTCATTACTGTTTTAGCTGGTCAAGTTATTTAGTGTCTGTCAAAGCACAGTTTTTGTTCTGGGTTGAAATACAATTCCCAATTTTGCAATTCTCAAAATTAGTGGTTTCTGCTGTATCAGGCCTACTTTAAATCTATCCCTAAAAGGGTATATTAGATTCAAGGTGCTGATAGGGTAATTCTCAAGAACTTCACACACACGCTACAGTGCAGATCCAAGTCTAATTCTGTGATTAAACGTATACCTGTCACCCAGCGCCTAAAAAATAGGCCTCACATTTATATTCATCCAAATCTGTCATTACTGTTTTAGCTGGTCAAGTTATTTAGTGTCCGTCAAAGCACAGTTTGTGTTCTGGGTTGAAAAACAATTCCCAATTTTGCAATTCTCAAAATTAGTGGTTTCTGCTGTATCAGGCCTACTTTAAATCTATCCCTAAAAGGGTATATTAGATTCAAGGTGCTGATAGGGTAATTCTCAAGAACTTCACACACACGCTACAGTGCAGATCCAAGTCTAATTCTGTGATTAACCACCTCCGGACCGCCTAACGCAGATTCGCGTTCCGGAGGTGGCAGCGCTGCGCACAATCACGCATATACGCGTCATCTCGCGAGACGCGAGATTTCGCTCCAAGCCGGCCCGCGCATGCGCATCGCGGGCCGGCAAAAGTTAAAGAAGAAGTTCGTCACCAGTCTGCCAGCAACGATCATTGGCTGGCAGGCTGGCGATTTTCAAAAAATCCAATCACAAGTCATATAACAGATCATATTAGTAAATATGATCTGTTATATGGCTTGTCTGCTCCTCTGCTGGTCCTTTTCGTCGGTTGGATCCAGCAGAGGAGCGGACTGAACTGTGAGTACACCAAACACTACACCTTAGCCCCAGATCACCCCCCTGCACCCCAATTAACCCTTTGATCACCCCTTTGATCGCCCCTGTCAATCACTAGTGAAAGGAAAAAAAGTGATCAGTGTAAACTGTCACTTTTTTTTTTTCACTAGTATTGGCTGTTAGGTTTTAGGGATAGTTTAGGCCCCTTGGTTAGGTAGTTTAGCGTGAGTTAGCGCCCAGCCCACCGCACCGCAGTCACTTATTCGCTGTTTAGCGTATCGCTAATCAGCATTTGTACTTTTATAGTATCTGTAAGTGATCAAAACTGATCACGGTCAGATCTATAATAGTATTAGTGTCACCTTAGCTCGCCCTCCACCCAAAACGCAGTGTTTGCCCGATCAGGCCTGATCGGTCGCCCACACGTGCGTTCACCCACGCCCGCCCCACCGCAGTGACAAAAAATATATTTTTTTTTGATCACTGCACATTCATTTTACACGCACTGCGGCGATAAAAAAATCAGTTTTGATATTTTTTATCAACCGCAGCGGCCTCCGGTACTTCGCTAGCCTCCCCTTTGTAAGACAGGCTTGCTTTTTTTCTTGGGTAGTCTCAGGGAATACCCCTAAATTTAGTAGTCCAAAATGTCAAACAGGGGGTATTCTTCTGAAGAGGCCTACAGGATTCTGACCCAGTCGGATGAGGAGTGGGAACCCTCATCTGACGAACCTAGCGGGTCAGAATATGAACCTGTAGAAAGCAGTGGCTCTCTGACCCAAAGCTCGGACGAGGAGGTTGAGGTCCCTGGCAGCACCAGGCGTACCCGGCCCCGTGTCGCTAGACCACAGGTTATGCAGGTTCCGCTTCAAGAGCAGCAGAGTGGGGCTGTCGCTGCCGGATCACGTGGTGAGGCATACACCAGCAGCGCAGCCCTCCCTGGACCTAGTACCAGCACTGCCGTACAACATGGTGACGTGGCGAGCACCAGAAGGGCAGTTGAAGCTGGTACGGTGGCACGTGCAGTAGTTACCCCGTCACAGCCACCGCACAGACAGGCCCGTAGAGCCCCTAGAATCCCTGAGGTGCTGGCAAACCCTGATTGGCAGTCACCAACTTCAGCCGCACCTGTAGTTCCCCCTTTCACCGCCCAGTCTGGAGTTCGGGTTGAGACGGCTCAAATCGGTTCGGCCCTGGGATTTTTTGAGCTGTTCTTGACTGCGGAGCTCTTGGACTTAGTCGTGGCAGAGACAAACCGGTATGCCACACAATTTATATCCGCCAACCCGGGAAGCTTTTATGCCCAGCCTTTCCGGTGGAAACCAGTCCAAGTTTCCGAACTTAAATTTTTTTTGGGCCTTCTCCTCAACATGGGCCTGACAAAAAAGCATGAATTGCGGTCATATTGGTCCACGAACCCGATTCATCACATGCCCATGTTCTCTACTGCTATGTCCAGGGCACGATTTGAGGCCATCCTCCGTTTCCTGCATTTTAGCGACAACACCACCTCCCGTCCCAGAGGCCACCCAGCTTTTGACCGGCTCCACAAAATTCGGCCCCTCATAGACCATTTCAACCAGAAATTTGCAGATTTGTATACCCCCGAGCAAAACATCTGCGTAGACGAGTCCCTAATACATTTTAGCGGGCGCCTTGGCTTCAAACAATACATCCCAAGCAAGCGTGCCCGGTATGGGGTCAAATTGTATAAGCTCTGTGAAAGGGCCACAGGCTATACCCACAAATTTCGGATCTATGAGGGAAAAGATCAGACCCTGGAGCCGGTCGGTTGCCCTGACTACCTGGGGAGCAGTGGGAAGACAGTCTGGGACTTGGTGTCACCCTTATTCGGCAAGGGGTACCATCTTTATGTGGACAATTTTTACACAAGTGTGGCCCTCTTTAGGCATTTGTTTCTAGAACGGATTTGCGCCTGTGGCACCGCGCGAACTAGTCGCGTGGGCTTCCCCCAACGGCTTGTAACCACCCGTCTTGCAAGGGGGGAGAGGGCTGCCTTGTGTAACGAAGAACTGCTCGCGGTGAAATGGAGAGACAAGCGTGACGTTTACATGCTCTCCTCCATTCACGCAGACACGACAATCCAAATTGAGCGAGCAACCCGTGTCATTGAAAAGCCCCTCTCAGTCCACGACTATAATTTGCTCATGGGAGGGCTGGACTTCAATGACCAGATGTTGTCTCCGTATTTAGTTTCCCGCAGAACCAGACGCTGGTATAAGAAGGTGTCTGTATATTTAATTCAATTGGCGCTGTATAATAGTTTTGTTCTCTACAGTAAGGCTGGGAGAACAGGATCCTTCCTCAAATTCCAGGAAGAGATCATCGAGAACCTCCTATATCCAGGAGGTTCCGTGGCCCCATCCACCAGTGTAGTTAGCCGTCTACACGAGCGACATTTCCCCAGTGTCGTTCCTGGTACCTCAACCCAACCGTCACCCCGAAAAAGATGTCGTGTCTGTAGCAGGAGTGGAATAAGGCGTGACACCCGCTATTTCTGTCCTGACTGTCCTGACCACCCTGCCCTATGCTTTGGTGAGTGTTTCCGGAAGTACCACACACAGGTACACCTAGCATAGGGATTGCATCTCACAGGACAGGCACACAGGGCTATTAGGGCCCTTTTACTCACAGCTGCTGCAAACCTCTCCTTTCACCTGGGATAAAGTGCATAACGTACTTTGCCACATCTTTGGGCGATTTGCGCTTTGCACATTGTCCCATGGGGAAGGAGAGGTTTGTTCTATAAAGGTAAAAAAAACTAAACAAAAAAAAAAATTACCGGTAAGTAAAAAAGTTAAAAAAGTTAAAAAAAGTTAATATGTTCTGTTCTAAAGTTAATAAAGTTATTGTGTTGCGGCCTGGTTTTTTCTTTTTTGTTTTGTTTTTTTTACCTTCCAGGTGGACCAACCGATCGATTAGCTGCAGCACTGATGTGCATTCGGACAGAAGCATTGCGCTGCTGTCAGATTACACGCAAGTCGGTGTATGCGGCGCTGCAAGACGAGATTTCTCCTCTGCAGTAAAAGATACGTTTTCCGAGGCATATGAGCTGAGGAGGTGGCGGTGTTCATATACTTTGGCAAACACTTTGTATATATATAAAAAAAAAATCCCGGCAATGATTTATTCATCCACATCGATTGATGTGAATGGAGAAATCTGGTTTGCCAGGGCATACGAGCTAAGTGGGTATGGATGTTGGGCAGAGATTTTTGGCAGAGATTTTTTCATCCACATTGATTGATGCGAATGAAGAAATCTGTGCCGTTCATTTTTTTCTTTCAGCCCAGAGGCTGAACGGAAAAAAAAAATCTCATTACCTGTATGCTCAATATAAGGAGAATAGCAGAAACTCCTAATGCTGGGTATACATGTAATGATTGCGGAGACCCTCAAATGCCAGGGCAGTACAAACACCCCACAAATAACACCATTTTGGAAAGAAGACACCCCAAGGTATTCGCAGAGGGGCATATTGAGTCCATGAAAAATTGAAATTTTTGTCCCAAGTTAGCGGAAAGGGAGACTTTGTGAGAACAAAATCAAAAAAATCAATTTCCGCTAACTTGTGCCAATTTTTTTTTTTTTCTATGAACTCGCCATGCCTCTCATTGAATACCTTGGGGTGTCTTCTTTCCAAAATGGGGTCACATGTGGGGTATTTATACTGCCCTGGCATTTTAGGGGCCCCAAAGCGTGAGAAGAAGTCTGGTATCCAAATGTCTAAAAATGCCCTCCTAAAAGGAATTTTGGAACCTTTGCCCACCTAGGCTGCAAAAAAGTGTCACACATGTGGTATCTCCGTATTCAGGAGAAGTTGGGGAATATGTTTTGGGGTGTCATTTTACATATACCCATGCTGGGTGAGATAAATATCTTGGTCAAATGCCAATTTTGTATAAAAAAATGGGAAAAGTTGTCTTTTGCCAAGATATTTCTCTCACCCAGCATGGGTATATGTAAAATGACACCACAAAACACATTCCCCAACTTCTCCTGAATGCGGCGATACCACATGTGCGACACTTTTTTGCAGCCTAGGTGGGCAAAGGGGCCCACATTCCAAAGAGCACCTTTCGGATTTCACAGGTCATTTACCTACTTACCACATATTAGGGCCCCTGGAAAATGCCAGGGCAGTATAACTACCCCAAAAGTGACCCCATTTTGGAAAGAAGACACCCCAAGGTATTCCGTGAGGGGCATGGAAAGTTCCTAGAATTTTTTATTTTTTGTCACAAGTTAGTGGAAAATGATGATTTTTTTTTTTTTTTCATACAAAGTCTCATATTCCACTAACTTGTGACAAAAAATAAAAACTTCCATGAACTCACTATGCCCATCAGCGAATACCTTGGGGTCTCTTCTTTCCAAAATGGGGTCACTTGTGGGGTAGTTATACTGCCCTGGCATTCTAGGGGCCCAAATGTGTGGTAAGGAGTTTGAAATCAAATTCTGTAAAAAATGGCCTGTGAAATCCGAAAGGTGCTCTTTGGAATATGGGCCCCTTTGCCCACCTAGGCTGCAAAAAAGTGTCACACATCTGGTATCTCTGTATTCAGGAGAAGTTGAGGAATGTGTTTTGGGGTGTCTTTTTACATATACCCATGCTGGGTGAGATAAATATCTTGGTCAAATGCCAACTTTGTATAAAAAAATGGGAAAAGTTGTCTTTTGCCAAGATATTTCTCTCACCCAGCATGGGTATATGTAAAATGACACCCCAAAACACATTCCCCAACTTCTCCTGAGTACGGAGATACCAGATGTGTGACACTTTTTTGCAGCCTAGGTGGGCAAAGGGGCTCATATTACAAAGAGCACCTTTCGGATTTCACTGGTCATTTTTTACAGAATTTGATTTCAAACTCCTTACCACACATTTGGGCCCCTAGAATGCCAGGGCAGTATAACTACCCCACAAGTGACCCCATTTTGGAAAGGAGACACCCCAAGGTATTCCGTGAGGGGCATGGCGAGTTCCTAGAATTTTTTACTTTTTGTCACAAGTTAGTGGAAAATGATGATTTTTTTTATTTTTTTTTTTCATACAAAGTCTCATATTCCACTAACTTGTGACAAAAAATAAAAACTTCCATGAACTCACTATGCCCATCAGCGAATACCTTGGGGTCTCTTCTTTCCAAAATGGGGTCACTTGTGGGGTAGTTATACTGCCCTGGCATTCTAGGGGCCCAAATGTGTGGTAAGGAGTTTGAAATCAAATTCTGTAAAAACTGACCAGTGAAATCCGAAAGGTGCTCTTTGGAATATGGGCCCCTTTGCCCACCTAGGCTGCAAAAAAGTGTCACACATCTGGTATCTCCGTACTCAGGAGAAGTTGGGGAATGTGTTTTGGGGTGTCATTTTACATATACCCATGCTGGGTGAGAGAAATATCTTGGCAAAAGACAACTTTTCCCATTTTTTTTATACAAAGTTGGCATTTGACCAAGATATTTATCTCACCCAGCATGGGTATATGTAAAAAGACACCCCAAAACACATTCCTCAACTTCTCCTGAATACAGAGATACCAGATGTGTGACACTTTTTTGCAGCCTAGGTGGGCAAAGGGGCCCATATTCCAAAGAGCACCTTTCGGATTTCATTGGTCATTTTTTACAGAATTTGATTTCAAACTCCTTACCACACATTTGGGCCCCTAGAATGCCAGGGCAGTATAACTACCCCACAAGTGACCCCATTTTGGAAAGAAGACACCCCAAGGTATTCCGTGAGTGGCATGGCGAGTTCCTAGAATTTTTAATTTTTTTCACAAGTTAGTGGAAAATGATGATTTTTTTTTATTTTTTTTTCATACAAAGTCTCATATTCCACTAACTTGTGACAAAAAATAAAAACTTCCATGAACTCACTATGCCCATCAACGAATACCTTGGGGTCTCTTCTTTCAAAAATGGGGTCACTTGTGGGGTAGTTATACTGCCCTGGCATTCTAGGGGCCCAAATGTGTGGTAAGGAGTTTGAAATCAAATTCTGTAAAAACTGACCAGTGAAATCCGAAAGGTGCTCTTTGGAATAGGGGGCCCTTTGCCCACCTAGGCTGCAAAAAAGTGTAACACATGTGGTATCTCTGTATTTAGGAGAAGTTGAGGAATGTGTTTTGGGGTATCTTTTTACATATACCCATGCTGGGTGAGATAAATATCTTGGTCAAATGCCAACTTTGTATAAAAAAATTGGAAAAGTTGTCATTTGCCAAGATATTTCTCTCACCCAGCATGGGTATATGTAAAATGACACCCCAAAACACATTCCCCAACTTCTCCTGAGTACGGAGATACCAGATGTGTGACACTTTTTTGCAGCCTAGGTGGGCAAAGGGGCCCATATTACAAAGAGCACCTTTCGGATTTCACTGGTCAGTTTTTACAGAATTTGATTTCAAACTCCTTACCACACATTTGGGCCCCTAGAATGCCAGGGCAGTATAACTACCCCACAAGTGACCCCATTTTGGAAAGAAGAGACCCCAAGGTATTTCGTGATGGGCATAGTGAGTTCATAGAACTTTTTATTTTTTGTCACAAGTTAGTGGAATATGAGACTTTGTAAGAAAAAAAAAAAAAATCATCATTTTCCGCTAACTTGTGACAAAAAATAAAAAGTTCTATGAACTCACTATGCCCATCAGCGAATACCTTAGGGTGTTTACTTTCCGAAATGGGGTCATTTGTGGGGTGTTTGTACTGTCTGGGCATTGTAGAACCTCAGGAAACATGACAGGTGCTCAGAAAGTCAGAGCTGCTTCAAAAAGCGGAAATTCACATTTTTGTACCATAGTTTGTAAACGCTATAACTTTTACCCAAACCATTTTTTTTTTTACCCAAACATTTTTTTTTTATCAAAGACATATAGAACAATAAATTTAGAGCAAAATTTATATATGGATCTCGTTTTTTTTTGCAAAATTTTACAACTGAAAGTGAAAAATGTCATTTTTTTGCAAAAAAATCGTTAAATTTCGATTAATAACAAAAAAAGTAAAAATGTCAGCAGCAATGAAATACCACCAAATGAAAGCTCTATTAATGAGAAGAAAAGGAGGTAAAATTCATTTGGGTGGTAAGTTGCATGACCGAGCAATAAACGGTGAAAGTAGTGTAGGTCAGAAGTGTAAAAAGTGGCCTGGTCTTTCAGGGTGTTTAAAGGGAGTCTGTCACCACATTTCAGCATATTAGACCGATCAAATAGGGTTATATGATCCACCCAGAACTTAAAAACGGTACCTTTGTTGTAGAAAACGGACTTTTCTTTTAGCCGAAAATGAACTTATAAGGTTATGTTAATGAGCCCTCTCAAGTGCCCAGGGCGGTCTCTCAATCCTCGGAGCCCCAGGCAGCACCTCCTAAACGGCTCATAACCCCGCCCTCCGTGCGCCTCTGCCCGCCCGTTTACTCCCCTCCCCTGTCCTTTTCCACTGCGGCTGTGAGGTCCAAATCGTAGCGGGCGCATGCGATGCCCGCTCCTGGCAGGGCATCGCGATACCTACTGCGCATGCGCCCGCTACGATTTGGACCGCACAGCCGCAGTGGAAAAGGACAGGGGAGGGGAGTAAACGGGCGGGCAGAGGCGCACGGAGGGCGGGGTTATGAGCCGTTTAGGAGGTGCTGCCTGGGGCTTTGAGGATTGAGAGACCGCCCTGGGCACTTGAGAGGGCTCATTAACATAACCTTATAAGTTCATTTTCGGCTAAAAGAAAAGTCAGTTTTCTACAACAAAGGTACCGTTTTTAAGTTCTGGGTGGATCATATAACCCTATTTGATCGGTCTAATACTATTTGATCGGTCTAATATGCTGAAATGTGGTGACAGACTCCCTTTAAGCACTGGGGGCTGAGGTGGTTAAACGTATACCTGTCACCCAGCGCCTAAAAAATAGGCCTCACATTTATATTCATCCAAATCTGTCATTACTGTTTTAGCTGGTCAAGTTATTTAGTGTCCGTCAAAGCACAGTTTTTGTTCTGGGTTGAAATACAATTCCCAATTTTGCAATTCTCAAAATTAGTGGTTTCTGCTGTATCAGGCCTACTTTAAATCTATCCCTAAAAGGGTATATTAGATTCAAGGTGCTGATAGGGTAATTCTCAAGAACTTCACACACGCTACAGTGCAGATCCAAGTCTAATTCTGTCCGTAAACGTATACCTGTCACCCAGTGCCTAAATAATAGGCCTCAAATTTATATTCAGCTAAATCTGTCATTACTGGTGTGCCTATATTAGTGTAATACGGTACTTAAATAGATAGCCAGATAGTGTTAGGTGTCTGTAAAAAAAGGCCTGAATTTGAATTCAATACATTGGCCTGAATAATATTTTTCTTATTGTGGTGAACGGTAACAATGAGGAAAACATCTAGTAAGGGACGCGGACGCGGACATGGTCGTGGTGGTGTTAGTGGACAATCTGGTGCTGGGAGAGGACGTTGCCGTTCTGCCACAGCCACACGTCCTAGTGTACCAACTACCTCAGGTCCCAGTAGTCGCCAGGATTTACAGCCATATTTGGTGGGGCCCAATGCCGTTCTAAGGATGGTAAGGCCTGAGCAGGAACAGGCATTAGTCAATTGGGTGGCCGACAGTGCATCCAGCACGTTCACATTATCTCCCACCCAGTTTTCTGCAGAAAGCGCACAGATGGCGCATGAAAACCAAGCCCATCAGTCTGTCACATCACCCCCATGCATATCCGGGAAACTGTCTGAGCCTCAAGTTATGCAGCAGTCTCTTATGCTGTTTGAAGACTCTGCTGGCAGGGTTTCCCAAGGGCATCCACCTAGCCCTTCCCCAGGGGTGGAAGAGATAGAATGCACTAACGCACAACCACTTATGTTTCCTGATGATGAGGACATGGGAATACCACCTCAGCACGTCTCTGATGATGACGAAACACAGGTGCCAACTGCTGCGTCTTTCTGCAGTGTGCAGACTGAACAGGAGGTCAGGGATCAAGACTGGGTGGAAGACGATTCAGGGGACGATGAGGTCCTAGACCCCCACATGGAATGAAGGTCGTGCCACTGACTTTCACAGTTCGGAGGAAGAGGCAGTAGTGAGACCGAGCCAACAGCGTAGCAAAAGACAAAGAGGGAGCAGTGGGCAAAAGCAGAACACCCGCCGCCAAGAGACTCCGCCTGCTACTGACCGCCGCCATCTGGGACCGAGCACCCCAACGGCAGCTTCAAGGAGTTCCCTGGCATGGCACTTCTTCAAACAATGTGCTGACGACAAGACCCGAGTGGTTTGCACGCTGTGCCATCAGAGCCTGAAGCGAGGCATTAACGTTCTGAACCTTAGCACAACCTGCATGACCAGGCACCTGCATGCAAAGCATGAACTGCAGTGGAGTAAACACCTTAAAAACAAGGAAGTCACTCAGGCTCCCCCTGCTACCTCTTCTGCTGCTGCCACCTCGGCCTCTTCTGCTGCTGCCGCCGCCTCGGCCTCTTCCTCCGCCTCTGGAGGAACGTTGGCACCTGCCGCCCAGCAAACATGGGATGTACCACCAACAACACCAACTGCGTCACCAAGCATCTCAACCATGTCACACGGCAGCGTTCAGCTCTCCATCTCACAAACATTTGAGAGAAAGTGTAAATTCCCACCTAGCCACCCTCGATCCCTGGCCCTGAATGCCAGCATTTCTAAACTACTGGCCTATGAAATGCTGTCATTTAGGCTGGTGGACACAGACAGCTTCAAACAGCTCATGTCGCTTGCTGTCCCACAGTATGTTGTTCCCAGCCGGCACTACTTCTCCAAGAGAGCCGTGCCTTCCCTGCACAACCAAGTATCCGATAAAATCAAGTGTGCGCTGCGCAACGCCATCTGTGGCAAGGTCCACCTAACCACAGATACGTGGACCAGTAAGCACGGCCAGGGACGCTATATCTCCCTAACTGCACACTGGGTAAATGTAGTGGCGGCTGGGCCCCAGGCGGAGAGCTGTTTGGCGCACGTCCTTCCGCCGCCAAGGATCGCAGGACAACATTCTTTGCCTCCTGTCTCCTCCTCCTCCTACTCAGCTTCCTCCTCCTCTTCTTCCACCTGCTCATCCAGTCAGTCACACACCTTCACCACCAACTTCAGCACAGCCCGGGGTAAACGTCAGCAGGCCGTTCTGAAACTCATATGTTTGGGGGACAGGCCCCACACCGCACAGGAGTTGTGGGGGGGTATAGAACAACAGACCGACGAGTGGTTGCTGCCGGTGAGCCTCAAGCCCGGCTTGGTGGTGTGCGATAATGAGCGAAATCTCGTTGCAGCTCTGGGACTAGCCGGTTTGAAGCACATTCCTTGCCTGGCGCATGTGCTGAATTTGGTGGTGCAGAAGTTCATTCACAACTACTCCGACATGTCAGAGCTGCTGCATAAAGTGCGGGCCGTCTGTTCGCGCTTCCGGCGTTCACATCCTGCCGCTGCTCGCCTGTCTGAGCTACAGCGTAACTTCGGCCTTCCCGCTCACCGCCTCATATGCGACGTGCCCACCAGGTGGAACTCCACCTTGCACATGCTGGACAGACTGTGCGAGCAGCAGCAGGCCATAGTGGAGTTTCAGCTGCAGCACGCACAGGTCAGTCGCACTGCGGAACAGCACCACTTCACCACCAATGACTGGGCCTCCATGCGAGACCTGTGTGCCCTGTTGCGCTGTTTCGAGTACTCCACCAACATGGCCAGTGGCGATGACGCCGTTATCAGCGTTACAATACCACTTCTATGTCTCCTTCAGAAAACACTTAGGGCGATGATGGAAGAAGTGGTGGCCCAGGAGGAAGAGGAGGAAGAGGGGTCATTTTTAGCACTTTCAGGCCAATCTCTTCGAAGTGACTCAGAGGGAGTTTTCTTGCAACAGCAGAGGCCAGGTACAAATGTGGCCGGACAGGGCCCACTACTGGAGGACGAGAAGGACGAGGAGGAGGTGGAGGAGGATGAGGAGGAAGCAGGTTCACAGCGGGCTGGCACCCAACGCAGCTCGGGCCCATCACTGGTGCGTGGCTGGGGGGAAACGCAGGACGATGACGATACGCCTCCCACAGAGGACAGCTTGTCCTTACCTCTGGGTAGCCTGGCACACATGAGCGACTACATGCTGCAGTGCCTGCGCAACGACAGCAGAGTTGCCCACATTTTAACGTGTGCGGACTACTGGATTGCCACCCTGCTGGATCCACGGTACAAAGACAATGTGCCCACCTTACTTCCTACACTGGAGCGTGATAGGAAGATGCGCGAGTACAAACGCACGTTGGTAGACGCGCTACTGAGAGCATTCCCAAATGTCACAGGGGAACAAGTGGAAGCCCAAGGCGAAGGCAGAGGAGGAGCAAGAGGTCGCCAACGCAGCTGTGTCACGGCCAGCTCCTCTGAGGGCAGGGTTAGCATGGCAGAGATGTGGAAAAGTTTTGTCACCACACCACAGCTAACTGCACCACCACCTGATACGGAACGTGTTAGCAGGAGGCAACATTTCAATAACATGGTAGAACAGTACCTGTGCACACCCCTCCACGTACTGACTGATGGTTCGGCCCCATTCAACTTCTGGGTCTCCAAATTGTCCACGTGGTTAGAGCTAGCCTTTTATGCCTTGGAGGTGCTGGCCTGCCCGGCGGCCAGCGTTTTGTCTGAACGTGTATTCAGCACGGCAGGGGGCGTCATTACAGACAATCTTTTAAACAAAGTCCCTTTTAGAGACCCTCGGGATATTTATATTGATGCGCCAATGGTCTCCTGAGACCTATAATCCCTATAGGGGTCCCTAACTGATAATAAAATATTTATCTTTATTAAATATTCTTTAAAAGAAATTTGTATTCACAAACACACACAACAAAAAAGAAGAAGAACTTGTTAAAATTGTCAGCGTCCAGTGATCTATGGGATAATGTCCGTCGGAGTAGTGTACTTTCTTTGACACTCATCTAGTGAGGGCCCTCTTATTTGATATAGGGTAGTGTGCACACTATTTGTAGGTTAGTTGGTTGTTTGTATATGTATGCATATGAGGTTCTAATAGAGGTTTTGCTCCTGCTGAGGTTCGCTACTTTTTGGCCCTTAATTTTAAGGTAACCATGCAGCTACAATGTTGCTGTCCTTTCAATAATTGTAGCTGTTTATCCTCTGCTGCAGGGCTACCTCTGTATCCATTATACAATCTTCACTACTATTTTCCTAACTCATAACCTATACCTCAGCTCTACTAGGTCCTCTATTCCCATTTATAGAGGTCTCTGTAGCGCTGTAAGTGTCTATTGCCCTCGCTACTAACACTCTCCTATCTGCTGCATCGTGCTGTATAACGTCAGTTTCCCTGCACGTTGAACGCTGTTTAAAATTGTCACTCTATACCAGGCATGCTCAACCTGCGGCCCTCCAGCTGTTGTAAAACTACAACTCCCACAATGCCTTGCTGTAGGTTGATAGCTGTAGGCTGTTCGGGCATGCTGGGAGTTGTAGTTTTGCAACAGCTGGAGGGCCGCAGGTTGAGCATGCCTGCTCTATACCATCCCTCCCGACATGTTTCGCCACATACTGTGGCTTCGTCAGGGGATGTGAGGTATATGTGCGCGCGCGCTCGCTAAGACCTTCCTTTATGTCTTTCTAGGTCCCGCCCTCCTGCCGGAACTCATCACTTGCGACCAATCACAGTCGCTTCCTCCGATCATCTCCGCTACGTACATGCCAGACCCGTCCTTAGACGTATATCCTGTGCGCTCGCATCTTAGTCCTCGTCACCTATGACACCAGGTAAACAAAGCGCATTGTATGGATGAGTAGGCGGGAGGGGGTGTTTACGGTCCATCTTGAATCC
This sequence comes from Bufo bufo, assembly GCF_905171765.1. Taxonomy (NCBI): domain Eukaryota; kingdom Metazoa; phylum Chordata; class Amphibia; order Anura; family Bufonidae; genus Bufo; species Bufo bufo. The sequence goes on along the minus strand of NC_053390.1, from coordinate 267,224,683 downwards.
GATGGTTACTAGTCTCCACCTTCTTCTACTCATCACACCTCCTCCTCCTCATCAATTGTGTTTTGCTCCATTCATGCCTTCTAGAGGCGTCAATCTGACCATATAGTGTATTCTGCTGTCCTCATGGTCCATTATTCATCTCTGGATCAAGACAGACAACAAAGGGATAGGTGATGAGGTCAAGAGGCTTAGCTTCCTTCCTGAAAAACAGAGGACAAATACGAGTTGGTTAAAATCCAGTATTACTGGCTCTTTTCCCTGCGGAAATTGCACCTTTTGTAAATACTTACCCAGAGTCAAAAAATTCTAAAACCCTATAGATGGACGTGATTATGTGATCAGAGAATTCTTTAACTGTCGGAGTAGTGGTATCATCTACATCGCCTCGTGTAACTGTCCTAAATTATATGTGGGTAAGACCACACAGGAGTTGAGGCGAAGAATATCTGGCCACATAAGTGCTATTAATACGGGAAAAGACACGTCATTATACAGGCATATAACTTATGCCCATGGTGGAAATTTGGAGGTTTTAAAATTCTGGGGTCTAGAGAAAAAAACTCTGGGACCAAGAAGAGGCAATTTGGATGTTAAACTCCTGCAGGAAGAGGCCAAATGGATATATAAACTACAGACCCTCAGCCCAGGTGGCCTGAATGAGGGTTTCTCATATACGGCCTTCATTTAAACCCAACGTAGCATAACAAATATGTTAAAGAAATTTAAAATACAGACAAAAAAATACAATACACTGAAATAAGAAATTAGAAGATAGATTAAAAAAGACCTCATGTGATATAAAGATTGGCACCGCCGGCCTGCTTTAGGACAGTCACACATCTAGAAGTATTCATATTACATCATCATCTCCAGGCAAATTGGTATTAGTGCCATCTCCTTGGAAGAGTATAAAGTATGGTGGATGGAATACATCCCGGAAGTCTTGACAATTAATGTCACCTCCGGGATGTTACCTCCATGGTACTGAGCCATGGTGTAATCCCCATTGAGAAATATAAAGAATCGTGGATGGTTAACTCCATGGAGAAGTTCAAAAAATGGTGGATACATCAAATCTTGACAACCCTGATAATCTAAAAATAAGACCTCCTCACCCATTACCATGATACCTATTTCTATTTAGAGATGAATAATGGACCATGTGTTTAGTGGAACATAGTATATGGACAGACTGACGTCTAAAGAGGGCAAGAATGGAACAAAATGTAATTGATGAGGAGGAGGAGATGCGATGAGTAGGGGAAAAAGGGTGGATGAAATATATATTTTGGTAATGTTAACAATAAATGTCACCCCCATGGTGTTACTTACCATGGAGAAGTACAAAGAATGATGGATGGATTAAATTTTGTAACCCCTGATAAAAGATAAAAAATAAAAGATAATAAAATAACAAAGCCTCTTGACCTCATCACCTATCCCTTTGTTGTCTGTCTTGATCCAGAGATGAATAATGGACCATGAGGACAGCAGAATACACTATATGGTCAGATTGACGCCTCTAGAAGGCATGAATAGAGCAAAACACAATTGATGAGGAGGAGGAGGTGTGATGAGTAGAAGAAGGTGGAGACTAGTAACCATCGGATTCATCATAAGATGGACCGTAAACACCCCCTCCCGCCTACTCATCCATACAATGCGCTTTGTTTACCTGGTGTCATAGGTGACGAGGACCAAGATGCGAGCGCACAGGATATACGTCTAAGGACGGGTCTGGCATGTACGTAGCGGAGATGATCGGAGGAAGCGACTGTGATTGGTCGCAAGTGATGAGTTCCGGCAGGAGTGCGGGACCTAGAAAGACATAAAGGAAGGTCTTAGCGAGCGCGCGCGCACATATACCTCACAACCCCTGACGAAGCCACAGTATGTGGCGAAACATGTTGGGAGGGATGGTATAGAGTGACAATTTTAAACAGCGTCCACGTGCAGGGAAACTGACGTTATACAGCACGATGCAGCAGATAGGAGAGTGTTAGTAGCGAGGGCAATAGACACTTACAGCGCTACAGAGACCTCTATGAATGGGAATAGAGGACCTAGTAGAGCTGAGGTATAGGTTATGAGTTAGGAAAATAGTAGTGAAGATTGTATAATGGATACAGAGGTAGCCCTGCAGCAGAGGATAAACAGCTACAATTATTGAAAGGACAGCAACATTGTAGCTGCATGGTTACCTTAAAATTAAGGGCCAAAAAGTAGCGAACCTCAGCAGGAGCAAAACCTCTATTAGAACCTCATATGCATACATATACAAACAACCAACTAACCTACAAATAGTGTGCACACTACCCTATATCAAATAAGAGGGCCCTCACTAGATGAGTGTCAAAGAAAGTACACTACTCCGACGGACATTATCCCATAGATCACTGGACGCTGACAATTTTAACAAGTTCTTCTTCTTTTTTGTTGTGTGTGTTTGTGAATACAAATTTCTTTTAAAGAATAATTAATAAAGATAAATATTTTATTATCAGTTAGGGACCCCTATAGGGATTATAGGTCTCAGGAGACCATTGGCGAGTCATTACAGACAAACGCAGCCGCCTGTCTACAGCCAATGTGGACAAGCTGACGTTCATAAAAATGAACCAGGCATGGATCCCACAGGACCTGTCCATCCCTTGTGCAGATTAGACATTAACTACGTCCCCTTAACAATATATTATTGTACTCCAGGGCACTTCCTCATTCAATCCTATTTTTATTTTCATTTTATTATTATATTGCGGGGCAACCCAAAGTTGAATGAACCTCTCCTCTGTCTGGGTGCCGGGGCCTAAAAATATCTGACAGTGGCCTGTTCCAGTGGTGGGTGACATGAAGCCTGATTCTCTGCTATGTTATGAAGACTGATTCTCTGCTGACATGAAGCCTGAATCTCTGTTATGGGACCTCTCTCCTCTGTCTGGGTGCCGGGGCCTAAAAATATCTGACAGTGGCCTGTTCCAGTGGTGGGTGACGTGAAGCCTGATTCTCTGCTATGACATGCAGACTGATTCTCTGCTAACATGAAGCCTGATTCTCTGTTATGGGACCTCTCTCCTCTGCCTGGGTGCCTGGGCCTAAATATCTGACAATGGACTGTTCCAGTGTTGGGTGACATAAAGCCTGATTCTCTGCTATGACATGAAGACTGATTCTCTGCTGACATGAAGCCAGATTCTCTGTTACGGGACCTCTCTCCTCTGCCTGGGTGCCGGGGCCTAAATATATGACAATGGACTGTTACAGTGGTGGGTGACGTGAAGCCAGATTCTCTGCTATGACATGAAGACTGATTCTCTGCTGACGTGAAGCCAGATTCTCTGCTATGGGACCTCTTTCCAATTGATATTGGTTAATTTTTATTTATTTTATTTTTATTTTAATTCATTTCCCTATCCACATTTGTTTGCAGGGGATTTACCTACATGTTGCTGCCTTTTGCAGCCCTCTAGCTCTTTCCTGGGCTGTTTTACAGCCTTTTTAGTGCCGAAAAGTTCGGGTCCCCATTGACTTCAATGGGGTTCGAGTCCGGGACGAAGTTCGGGTCGGGTTTGGATCCCGAACCCGAACATTTCCGGGAAGTTCGGCCGAACTTCTCGAACCCGAACATCCAGGTGTTCGCTCAACTCTATTCATCATGAAACTTTGTGCTTCGTGGTAACGAATCAATTTTCCCTGAAAAAAAAATCATACTCACCTCATCCATTTGAGCTCAAAGAGGCCGCCGTGGCCATCTTGATTGAAGACACTATACGAAATTTTGCGTGGTGTATGATGATGTCATCACGCCAGCCTGTATGATGATGTCATCATGCACCGCTCGGGATTTCATACAATGTCTTCAATCAAGATGGCCACGGTGGCCTTTTCACACTCAAATGCAGAAGGTATTATTTATTTATTTTACCGGATTAACCCCTGAAAGCCCTCACTATTAGAGACAACAGTATGTGTGCAAAAGTGCAGAGGCTGAACGAGCATCTAGCCAAGTTCCTGGTACTACAGTCCCTCCCTTTCCATGTAGTTGACTCTGCACATTTCAGAGAACTGATGGCTTGTGCCCACCCAAGGTAGAGAGTCCCAAGCCGACATTACTTTTCAAAAAAGCTATACCAGCCTTGCAAACGTACATTGAGCAGAAGGTGGGCCTGTCATTGGGTCTCTCTGTGTCTGGTAAAATTCATGCCAGAGCTGACGCATAAAGTTGTACCTATGGTCAAAGACAATATATGTTGTTCACGGCACACTGGGTAAATGTGGTTCTGCAGGCACACCAGTAACTTGGCCAGGTTATGGCAGTCCCGCCTCCACATGGAAAGCTAGATGTTGTCACATGGATTTGCACATGGTCAGCCTTGGGAAACTGAGCCACACCGGGAAGGAACTGCATAGTATTCAATAAAGAAATAGAACACTAGCTGTCTCCTCGCCAACTGGAGGTAGGAACCATGGTTACTGATAATAGGAAGAACAGTATGTGCTGCATCAGGGAGGGATGACACATGCACCCTGCATGGCTCCCATCTTCAATCTTGTGGTCACTTGGTTCCTAAACTCTTCCACTGTACTGCAAGACCTGTTAAAAATGTCACGGATGAATTTGCAGATAGCTGGAACTTATAAATAAACAACCGACTGGCTTGATCCCAAACTAAGGAGCATATAGGTGAGCCCTATAAAACCTTAAGAGCTCTCCCTGACTGCTATGCACATGCAAGGGTCTCAATGGTAGATGATTGCATACCCACGTACCTAAGACTGTGTGACACCTGAAAACCCTATAATAGTGAGGGGACACGACCACCGGATCCCTGCACTTAATACGGACGGAGTCAGGGTCACCTAGAATCAAGCCAGCAAGGAAACACAGTAAAGTACGACTTATCTGAGCAAACAGCAGCAGCAGCCTCCAGCAGTGAACACTTCATCCAGGAAGTAGTATAAACCGCAAAGTGAGGCAGTATGGGAGGGAATTTAAAGGAAGACGATTAGTCTAAATAGGTGACACCTGGCAGAAGGAAAGGAGATGAGAAAGTGAAGCCAAAACAAAGAACATCATACAAGAGGTAGAGAAGAACGTCTGTCAGACCTTCTCACAGAACTGGCGGTGAGAGTACCCCTCCCTCTACGGGTGGACTCCGGACACTCAGAGCCCACCTTCTCAGCATGAGACCTATGGAAAGCCCTGATGAGACGAGTGGCCTTAATGTCCACCACTGGGACCCACATCCTCTCCTCAGGACCATAACCCTCCCAATGAACGAGGTACTGAAGAGAGCCGAGGATAATGCGAGAATCCACAATCCTAGAGACCTGAAATTCAAGATTACCATCAACAAAAATCTGAGGAGGAGGCAAAGAGGAGGGTACAGTGGGTTGGACATAAGGTTTTAATAGGGACTTGTGAAAAACATTATGGATCTTCCAAGTCTGAGGAAGATCAAGACGGAAGGCAATGGGATGGATGACGGACAAGATCTTGTAAGGCCCAATAAACTTAGGACCCAACTTCCAGGAGGGAACCTTCAGTTTGATATTCTTTGTAGACAACCACACCAGATCACCCACATTCAGGTCCGGACTAGGCACACGTCTCTTATCCGCCACACACTTATATCTCTCACTCATCCTCTTCAGATTACCCTGAATCTTTTGCCAAATAAATGACAAAGACGAGGAAAATCTCTCCTCATCAGGTACACCAGAAGACCCCTCTCCAGAGAATGTTTCAACCTGCGGATGAAACCCATATGCACCAAAAAATGGTGACTTATCAGAGGACTCCTGGTGACGGTTATTTAAAGCAAACTCAGCAAGGGACAAAAAAGAATACCAATCCTCCTGATTCTCCGCCACAAAACAGCGCAGATATGTCTCCAGATTCTGATTGACGCATTCGGTCTGACCATTCGACTGCGGGTGAAAAGCAGAAGAGAACGACAACCAAACCCCCAAGCGAGAACAGAAGGCCTTCCAGAATCTGGAAACAAATTGCGTGTCCCTTTCAGAAATGATGTTTGAAGGAATGCCATGCAATTTAACAATGTGATCAACAAACGCTTGCGCCAGCATTTTAGCATTGGGTAACCCAGGAAAGGGAATGAAATGTGGAATTTTGCTAAAACGGTCCACTACCACCAGAATCACAGTCTTCCCCGAGGAACGAGGCAGGTCCGTAATGAAGTCCATGGACAGATGCGTCCAAGGACGGAAAGGAATGGGTAACGGGAGGAGAGAACCAAATGGCCGCGAATGAGGGAACTTGGCACGAGCGCAGGCCTCGCAGGCTGCCACAAAACCCTCAACCGTCTTACGAAGAGCCGGCCACCAGAATCTCCGAGCAATGAGATCCACTGTGGCTCTACTCCCCGGGTGCCCAGCAAGGACAGTATCGTGGTGCTCCTTAAAAACCTTGTGTCGTAAAGCGAGAGGCACAAACAACCTCCCAGGAGGACAAAGATCAGGAGCCTCTGCCTGGGCTGCCTGGGCTGCCTGAACCTCTGCCTCCAAATCAGGATAAAGAGCAGACGACCACCCCTTCAGCCAAAATGGGACCCGGGTCTTCAAAGTTACCCCCTCATGGAAAACAATGTGACAGGGCATCCGCCTTCACATTTTTAACCCCAGGACGGAACGTAACAACAAAATTAAACCTAGAAAAGAACAAAGGCCATCTGGCCTGTCTCGGGTTCAGACGCTTAGCCGATTCCAAGTAGGCCAGATTCTTATGGTCGGTAACCACGGTAATAGGGTGTCTGGCTCCCTCTAACCAATGGCACCATTCCTCGAAAGCTAATTTGATGGCCAACAACTCCCTATCTCCCACATCGTAATTTCTCTCTGCAGAGGAGAGTTTCCTTGAGAAAAAGGAACACGGTCGCCATTTGGCAGGAGAGGGACCCTGAGATAAGACCGCACCCTCACCCACCTCAGAAGCTTCCACCTCAACAATAAAAGGTAGAGAGACATCAGGTTGTACCAAAATGGGAGCGGAAGCAAAACTCTCTTTAATACTAGAAAAGGTTTTAATTGCATCTACCTACCACGAGGAAAAATCCACCCCCTTTTTAGTCATATCAGTGAGTGGCTTAACAACAGAGGAATAATTCAAAATGAACTTTCTGTAATAATTGGCAAAACCCAAAAACTGCATCAGCGCCTTCTGATTCTGAGGAAGCTCCCAATCAAGCACAGCGCGGACCTTCTCAGGGTCCATCCAAAAACCAGAAGCGGAGAAAAGAAAACCAAGAAATTGAATCTCCGGAACCGCAAACACACATTTTTCCAGTTTAGCGTACAATTTGTTCTCCCGCAGAATCAGCAAGACCTGACATAGGTGGTCCCGATGAGTCTTGAAATCAGGAGAAAAAATCTAAATGTCATCTAGATACACCAGTACAAATTTCCCCATTAAATGATAAAAAATGCTGTTCACAAAATGTTGGAAGACAGCTGGAGCATTCATCAAACCAAAGGGCATAACCAAATTCTCGAAATGACCCTCAGGTGTATTGAAGGCCGTCTTCCATTCGTCCCCTTCCCTGACCCTGACTAGGTTGTATGCCCCTCTTAAATCCAACTTAGAAAAAACTTTATCCCCAACAATCTGGTTAAACAGGTCCGGGATCAGAGGAAGCGGATATGGGTCACGAATCGTGATACAGTTCAGCCCCCTGAAATCCAGACAAGGTCTTAAAGAAGCATCTTTTTTCTTAACAAAAAAAAAACAGCGGCAACAGGTGACTTCGAGGGTCGGATGTGTCCCTTTCTCAGGCTCTCAGAGATATAAGTACGCATAACGACTCTTTCAGGTTGGGAGAGATTGTATAGTCGTGATTTTGGCAGCTTGGTGCCTGGGATGAGATTATTAGGGCAATCGTACTCCCGGTGAGGGGGCAACTCCTGGACACCACTCTCGGAAAACACATCCGAAAATTCAGAGAGAAAAGATGGCACAGTCTTGGAAGAAACCTCTGAAAGAGACGCCGTGAGGCAATTCTCTCTGCAAAACTCACTCCAACCGTTTATTTGCCTTGCTTGCCAATCAATGGTGGGGTTATGTTTAGTGAGCCAGGGTAGCCCCAACACTAGAGGAGTAGGTAATCTGCTTAGGACGAAACATGACATATCCTCAACATGAGCGTCACCCACAGTCAAACGGATATTGTGAACTATGCCCTTTAACGATCTTTGAGAAAGTGGAGCGGAATCGATAGCAAAAACAGGTATATCCATTTCCAAAGTGCATACCTGGAAACCATGTGCTATTGCAAATTGATTATCAATGAGATTGACAGCTGCTCCACTATCTACAAAAATCTCACAAACAATGTTCTTGCTGTCTAGCGCCACCCTGGCAGGTAGGAGAAACGGGAACTACAAGCAAATGGCAAACCTTCAATTTCTGCATCAACCTTGCCAATAGTAGCAAATGGAAAGTTTTTAGAGGTTTTTTTGTTTTGTTTTGTTTTTATTACTCTCAGAAAACTCCATGAATCTTCTAGAGGGGCAAACATTAGCCAAATGATTTATACCCCCACAACAGAAACAAACCCTCCTCTGAGAGCTGAATCCTCTACTATCAGAGGCAAGCAAACCCAGCTGCATGGCCTCCTCCTCAGAGGGGATTGAGACAGACTGAGACCCCTGCACACTGAATGAGACAGCTCCACTGTCCTTGGGCTGAATATGACAGGAAAGAGTTGTCTCCTCTCTCTCTCTAAGACGCCTGTCAATACGAACAGCTAGAGACATTGCAGACTCTAACGTCGCTGGTCTCTCATGAAAAGCGAATGCATTTTTCATCTTTCCGAAAGACCATGGCAAAATTTACTTCGGAGTGCAGCATCATTCCAACCAGTATCAGCTGCCCATCTCCGAAATTCAGAACAATATATCTCTGCGGACTGTTTACCCTGGCATAAAAGACGCAGTTTAGATTCAGCCAGAGCAATACGATCCGGGTCATCATATATCTGCCCCAGGGCTACAAAAAATTAATCCACCGATCGGAGGGGCCGTGCCCCCACCGGCAGCGAAAAGGCCCAAGACTGAGCGTTATCCCTGAGCAGCAAGATGATGATCACCACCCTCTGCTCCTCATCACCAGAGGAATAGGGAAGTAGGAGAAAATGGAGTTTGCAAGCCTCTCTAAAGCGAACAAAATTCTCACTACCCCCGGAGAACGTATCCGGAAGCGAGATCTTAGGCTCAGAACAAACTCCATTAACGCCAGCAGAACCGGTCACCTGAAACTGAGACACAGTTTTACGGAGATCTGCTACCTCGAGCGAAAGACCTTGCATGCGGTCAATCAAGGCTGAAAGCGGATCCATGCTTAAGACGGTTATGGCGGTTTATAATGTCACGAATGAATTTGCAGATAGCTGGAACTTATAAATAAACGACCGACTGGCTTGATCCCAAACTAAGGAGCATTTAGGTTAGCCCTATAAAACCCTAAGAGCTCTCCCTGACTGCTATGCACATGCAAGGGTCTCAATGGTAGACAATTGCATACCCACGTACCTAAGACTGTGTGACACCTGAAAACCCTATAATAATGAGGGGACACGACCACTGGCTCCCTGCACTTAGTACGGACGGAGTCAGGGTCACCTAGAATCAAGCCAGCAAGGAAACACAATAAAGTACGACTTATCTGAGCAAGCAGCAGCAGCAGCCTCCAGCAGTGAACACTTCATTTAGGAAGTAGTATAAACCGCAAAGTGAGGCAGTATGGGAGGGAATATAAAGGAAGACGATTAGTCTAAATAAGTGACACCTGGCAGAAGGAAAGGAGATGACAAAGAACATCATAAAAGAGGTAGAGAAGAACGTCTGCCAGACCTTCTCACAGAACTGGCGGTGACAACTGTGCATGCACTTCAGCCACTCTTACCATGCAAAACATGCCCTCCTTGAGCTGGAAAGCATAATGCTCTTTCCCAACATCACCTGATATGTGACGTTTCCACCCGTTGGAACCCCACACTCCATATGTTAGACCGCCTGTACAAACAGAGTAAGGCAGTGAGTGATTTCTTAATGCTGCAGACTGACAGGTCTACTCCACTCCAGGTAACTTCCACATTCGCAACTGACTGCTCACATGTGACATGTGACATTTTCCCAGGCCCTTTGAGGAGGTCACTTTATTTGTCAGTCGGCAGAACTACAGGATAAATTATGTCATATTCACATCCTGGTGGGGATGCTATGAAATATGGTTGGCAACGGGACAGAAGACGTGACGCTTATATCTCATAGCAGCCACCTGAGCCCTGAGGAGGACAAAGAGGAGGATACTTTGACAGGATTTGGTAGAAGGATGATTACTGGTCATCCTCACTGTTAGACCCTCGGTGCCAGTCAAAAATGGGTGCATTTTTTAATTTTTTTTTTAGAGGGATGCAAAAATGAACTACTATGGAGACATGCTGTGTCAGTTGGTTGCTGTCTATGAGCACCATCGCTCAGGAAGATCTGACTGGGAGACCCTCTGTGCTCACGCTCCACTGCCATGACTGGAGGGGGGGAGAAGAAGCAGCACCAACTCCTTAAGCAGCAATTTGTCTGAAGTCTCTGATGAGCAGTTTTCTTCAGCCGCCTACTGATTAAACCACCCAGCAGCAGCAGTTGGACATGCAGCAGAACCTCAAGCAGGAGGTGGTGGCATACTTGGACTACTCGGCATGGAAACTTGAAGTGAGGCTGCAACTTGCCGAGTTTGCCATGGGAATGCTTTCCTGGCCGACCAGTGGTGTGGCATCAAAGCGGGTGTTCAGTGTGGCGGGCACATAGTTACCTGTAAGAGAACTAGCCTGTCCTCCAAAAATGTTGAGAGACTAACCTTCATAAAGATAAATTGGTAGTAGATCAACCAGGATTTCCAGACACCGGTGCCTGATACAACAGAATAGATTATTCTGCCACACTGTAGTGTGCTGCCACAACAGAATATTCAAGAAAATGGGCCATTACTTCTGGCCACATGCTGCTAACACCATTTTGATGCTGCCACCCGCCTGCTTCCTCTACTGCCATGTCTACAATGGAAAATAAAACCGAAAAAAGGATTTGAGTTGGCTTCTTGGCCTACTATGTACATGTTATATTGCTATCACATAATCTCCATAAAGATAAATCGGGAGTAGATCAACCAGGATTGCCAGACCCCGGTGTCTGATACGACAGAATAGATCATTCTCCCACTAATGATCACATTGCAGTGTGCTGCCACACAGAAATATTTATCAAAATGGTCCATTACTTCTGACCACATGCTGCTGACACCTCTCTGATGCTAATACCTGCCTGATGCCACCCGCCTGCTGCCTCTACTGCCATGTCTACAATTATAATAATACAATTCGTATGGAAGTGCATACACATCAATATTAGTGCCACAGATGGGTCCAATTTGTGGCTATTGATCGGTAAAAAAGCAATGGTAAAGGACTTACTTTACCAGGAAGGGAAGTAAAGGATAAACTCAATACACCAATACTTGCACCTCCGCCGCCAAGGTCGCCTGTAGGTAGTAAGTGTGGCTTCTCTGGACCCTAAAGGATGACACAGAGGGCTCCTGGATGAAGTAGAAGTCTTTATTTTCAATAAAAAGCTTGACGTGTTTCGGGATAAGAGTCCCTTTATCAAGAGCATAAATACAGGATGGTGTGACAGCATTTATATAGGGGAACATATTGCACATGGTTAGTAGTCAGGTTATTAAAAAGGGGCCGGCCCTATCTGACCTCATTTCCTGGTACTGCACAGAGAGTGAATAGACTTCTATAGTAATTAAAAATAGATCTAGTGAGTAGTGTTGATCGAGCACCAAAGTGCTCAGGTGCTCTGGCCGAACATATCGGGATGCTCGGTTGCTCTACCGAGTACCCGAGTATAATGAAAGTCAATGGGAGAACCCGAGCATTAAACCAGGCACCCCCTGCTCTGAAGAGGGGAGGGTGCATGGTTCATAGGAAAAGAACAACCAATATCAAAATACCAGTAATTCAATATGTGTGTCACTAAACCATAGTATACCAAAAATATTACTCCACACATATAATGTAAATTCATTCTTTATTATTAAAAAGAGAAAAAGTCAATACATATTATAATCAAATACATACAGTGATAGCAGTGCAATGCTGCGACAAGTAAAAGTCCACCCTCCCCACAAAAACTCCTATAGTTGGCTGTTATACCTTCAGAGTTACATAGAGTGTGCAACAGAATCTGGATCTAATTACTGTAAAATACACATGTAAATTACATACCTCACACATCTCATATACTAAACTTATGCTTAAAATCTGCTCCTATGTTACCAGTGCGGTTCTTATAACCTATTATATTGAGTCTCCATCAGGATATACTCCCAAGTACAAAGAAAAGAACCTTGCAATGCATAGCAATCACACCATTGTCCTGACTAACAGGATCATTGGTGGTGCAGAATAAGCATAAGGAAAACAAATACTAACCAGGAGCCAAGGGGGAGAGAGGATACCTACCCGATGTGTGTTCATAGGAAAAGGCCAGAAATTGATGGAAACACCACCAAAATGGTTCGGGAACAGCATGGGGAGGATATCTGGATGCATCTTGAACTCCCAGGTCGCTGCTGGGAACCATGTTGTCTGAGTAGTACGCCACTTTTACAGACTGACAATAATATGCACAAAACCGGGGGGAAAAAAACTATTTTAGAGGAAAAATTGTTAAGAAACTGTATATTTACTTGAATAAAAAATGCAAGTGCTTCCAAAATTTACAAGGAAGAGGGACTACGATACAACCTGTATATCACATAATGGAGGGCCTTATTCACATTGTGGTACAATAGTTCAGGTAGTGGGACTCCTACACTCATAAAGCCTATGCACTAAGTGAAAGGGCTGCCAAAAATTACACTCCAAAACACCCTTTGTTGCACATAAAAGAGGGCATCATACACACCCTTGAAAAATTATGATTGATGGCCTGCTGGTGACCCTCAAAAACATTTGGAGCAAGGGCCTGCTGATCTGACCATCTAAAACATTAGGGGATGTCTGCCCTATTAACTTTTAATGCTCTTTTCTGCGCCTACCATGGTGATCACGGGTAACGGGTTCGATGTTGGAGAGGGAGCCTGAGAAACGGCTGCCACATCCAAGGGAGGTCAATGGCTAAAATCTGATTGGTTGTTGTTGCCTTGCCCCTTTTTTTCTCCTAATTGTGAACCACCAAGAGAGGGTGGGTAAAGTTATTAAAGCACAAGCATCCAAGGAAGGCAGAAGGCGCACGGCCATTACCCACTCCCGACTCGGGGAGGTAGCGACGATAAATAACAAAAAGGTCCTGTTATTGGAATGAGTACACATTCCGTTAACGTGGATCTATTGGAGGGCAAGTCTGGTTCCAGCAGGCAACTTGCTCCCAGCTTCCGCAAAGTTCATCCAGTATGCCATCATGGTGAGGATTGTGTTGATCAGACTTGTGGCTACTGAGACTGGATTTGTAGGTGAGGGCCTGCTGCCGTTTTGTTGACTCTATAAAACCTCTAGGCGATCGCACGTCATGATGGCAACAATCCATTTGGATGTCTGCCCTATCAACTTTAGAGCAATTTTTCAACAAGGACCTTCTGGTATAGCACCGTTTTTCTTGTCCTTTCCACCACAGGAATAAGAGATAAGAAGCAGGGGTCGAGAAGGGTGAAAAACCAGCAATCCATGTTGTCTAAAATGCGTATAATTTGCGGGTCTAGGGAAAGGCAGCCTAACATGAAGTCAGCCATGTGACAGGCAAGACTTCGCTGTTGTCAACAGAAGGTGAGCTGATCCTGTAAAAGATTGTAGGTGAGGGCCTGCAGGTGAGCTGACCCTGTAAAATATTATATGCGAGGGCCTGCAGGTGAGCAGACCCTGTAAAACATTATACAAACATTACCAAATAGTTAGATTCTTACTGATATCTTGATCACACAAGTTATTTTAAATAAATTAAATTAGAATTAGTGACTTTTAAAAATACCTTTAATCATGATAGTGCGGGTATAGGTATGTATATACCAACATTGTGTACTACAAATAAACAAAAAAAAATTTTTGAAAGGGGAGTAGTGACCCCAACAAAAAAAAAACTTTCAACGGTGACGGGCTATATCAGCCTATAGGTTCGAGACAAAAAGAACAGGGTCTAAAAGAGGGCAGGGCAGACAAGGGCTTATCCTAAATGCCCTAAACACTGCTTAGCCCAGGGTGACCCCTGATGGTGGAGGCTCCCTGTCCCCGAACCTATTGCTATCCAGTCCCTACGCAAACCCTAATAAGGGGGAAAAAAATGATACGAAAGTATTAACAAAAAAATTTATATGGAGAATGGAGAGGTGGTCAAGATTAAATGGACACCACCAACCCTCTCAAGACCGATACACAAACCTCGACGCGTTTCACCTGAGACTCGTCAGGCTCATCAGGAGGTAGGTATGTAATTGGAATGAATCCAAATGTTATAGGTCAAACAAAGATGATATACATGAAAGATACTTAGCTACAGAGGCCCGATAGAGGAAGGCACAGGTGGTTGGGTTGCCAGGATGGAAAAATACACAGTCCATGATTGATACATGTTTTGATACAGGCCGATTTCCCACAAACAGCTGGGCCTGGACCAGGTGTTTGTGGGAAATTGGCCTGTATCAAAACATGTATCATTGATGGACTTTGTATTTTTCCATCCTGGCAACCTAACCACCTGTGCCTTCCTTTATCGGGCCTCTGTAGCTAAGTATCTTTCATGTATATCATCTTTATTTGACTATTAACATTTGGATTCATTCCAATTACATACCTACCTCCTGATGAGCCTGACAAGTCTCAGGTGAAACGCGTCGAGGTTTGTGTATCGGTCTTGAGAGGGTTGGTGGTGTCCATTTAATCTGGACCATCTCTCCATTCTCCATATATATTTTTTTGTTAATACTTTCGTATCATTTTTTTCCCCCTGATTAGGGTTTGCGTAGGGACTGTGTCACGGCGCCGTCTAGGAGGCGGGCACGTCCAGAGCGCGCGCGCATCATCAGGGCGTCCAGCGTCACCCGCGCTCCTGATAATACTATGTGTGCATCTATCTGCATTCATGCTAATGGTTTTAGGGCTGAGCACCGAGCTGATCACTCGGTGCTCGGCTGTGTAGTCTGTGTGAAGTCATGTGATGCTGGCCACGTCACATGACCCCTCTAGCTCCCTATTTAAACAGGCAATCTGCTGGCCACAGAATGCCTGTTATTTAGGTTCCACCTGCGATTTTGTCTTTCCTGGCGTACTGACCCCCTGCTGAACTCCTGACGATCTTCTGCTGACTCCTTTGGTACTTCACGACTCTCCTGGTATTTATGACCCCGCCTTCTCCTGACCATTCTCTGCTTGCTCCATTTGTACTTTGTAGATTTCCTGGTATTGACTCGGTCCGTTCACGTTCTGTTGTTTGTCTGTCTGTCATCCCTGCACTTATTCCAAGCTAGGGATTGCCGTCCAGTTGTCCCCTGGCATTAGGACTCACGAGGCAAGTAGGCAGGGCCAGGGGTGAGGGTGGAGCGCAGTGGTCACTTTCCTCCCCCCTGTGTGTGTGTGTACGTGACCGTTACAGACTGGATAGCAATAGGTTCAGGGACAGGGTGTCACGACTGTGACTGATCCAGACAGGTCTGGGAGGAGAAGGTCGCAGCGACTTGCTACTCGTGATAGCTTGTGAGTTTGCTCCGTGGTTCAGGGTATGTCATCTGGGTTTTGCCTTGTGAACCTTTTTGTCCTGACTGGGAGTTTGTAGGCATCCTTCTCAGGTGAGTCCTGTCTGCCACTCCCAGCTACTATATTAGTTTCACTTTCACTTGCAGTCATTGCCAGATATAGTCCTTACTTCCAGTTCTATTCTAACCTTTGAAGGAGATCGTTTGATGGTGTTGCTGTGGAGTTCTTGTCCGGCGTGGACTGTCGTGATTGGGATCGCCTTCTCTGCTCGTGACTGGATAAGTCTATCTCTGATATAGTTTGTTTGTTGCTGTCTTCCCCTGCTGTTCTCCTAGACATGAGTGATGGTGACTAGTGCTCCCATCGGCCTTTCCCCACTCTAGGCCTTTTTAGGGTGACTGAGGGTTTAGGCATCCTGCTCGCCGCACGGGTTTACACCCCGTCTAGGGTATCAGGGCAGACAGGTGCCAGCTTAGGGTTAGTCAGGGGTGGCCATACTATTCCCATCCGTAGATAAGGGTCCCCCTTCCCCTCCGTCTGGTGCGACACGACTGCTGCTGGGGTAGCGGTCGTGACACAGGGAGCCTCCACCATCAGGGGGTCACCCTGGGCTAAGCAGTGTTTAGGGCATTTAGGGTAAGCCCTTGTCTGCCCTGCCCTCTTTTAGACCCTGTTCTTTTTGTTTCAAACCTATAGGCTGATATATCCTGTCACCGTTGAAAGTTTTTCTTTGTTGGGGTCACTACTCTCCTTTCAAAAAATAATTTTTCTTTATTTGTAGTACACAATGTTGGTATATACATACCTATACCCGCACTATCATGATTAAAGGTATTTTTAAAAGTCACTAATTCTAATTTAATTTATTCCTGTAAAACATTATATGCGAGGGCCTGCAGGTGAGCTGACCCTGTAAAACATTATATGCAAGGGCCTGCAGGTGAGCTGACCCTGTAAAACATTATATGCAAGGGCCTGCAGGTGAGCTGACCCTGTAAAAAATTAAATGCGAGGACATATATGCGAGGGCATTAAATGCGACGAATAATCATGTTGATATGATGGTAGAGAAGGAGGAGGATGAGAAAAGGAAAATGTAACCATATATCCTTTTTTGTGGTGGAAGGGGTGCATGGGAATACAGTGTATTGAGTACATTAAACAACACATTTAAAGTGCCTTTGTTAATCCGCCTCCCTCTGGTGGAGTCGAGAAGTCAACCTGTCAGCATTTTCAGTTGACAGGCGGATAAGCTTATCTGTTATAATGCCACCAGCAGCACTAAATACCCGCTCAGACAAAACCCTGGCGGAAGGGCAGGCCAGCACCTCCAAGGCGTAGAGCGCCAGTTTGTGCCACGTGTCCAGCTTGGACACCCAGTAGTTGTAAGGCACTGGTGTTGAGAGCGAATATTCGAATAACGAATATTTTAGCGAATATTGCAACTTCGAGAATTCGCAAATATTTTGAATATAGTGCTATATATTCGCTATATCGAATATTCGTGAATTTTAAACATCTGAAAACATGATCTCTCACTGCTTCTTGCTTGTGGGCCAATGAGTCATTGGCCCACAAGCAAATTAAGCTGGAAGGAATTTTTTTTTTCATATCAAAATTTTTTTTTTACGAATATTCTAAATAACAAATATATTCACTATATATTCGCTTTTAGAATATTCGTCATATTCTAACACAAGAATATATAGCAATTTAGTGAATATTCGTAAAATACAAACAGAGCAATTTAGCTAATATAATGCTCTAATCTTTTTAAGAGTCTCTAATCTTTTTTTTAAGAGTTTTTTTAAATCTGAAGTTCAGAAGAGAAAAAAAGTTACAGCTATTAGACAAAGAAGATTATACCACTATATTTGCTAAAATGATCGATTCTACATTATTTTTTTGAAATATTCGCTATATTGCGAGAAGCAGGGTGGAATCAATCTTGTTATTCGAATTCCCGATTTGTAGCCGAAAATCGGGAATGTTATGAATGATGGCGTGAGGACGCGATCTTATGAGTGACGTAATCTAGTCATGTGTCATGTGCCCTGGTTTCGGTTTTGCTACCAGTGGAGTTTGGCAGTCTGCCTGTATTAAAATCCGCAATCGAAAATGGGGCGAATTCGATTTCAAGAGGAAGAAGTTATTCTCACTGTAAGTAATATTGTATTACAGAACTGTATTTTATTTTATATTGCATGCCTGGCAGAACAATATTTAGCAACACTCGATCTACGTCTAAATTATTTATGTGTAGATTGAGTGTTGCAAAATATTCGTGTATGCGAATAAGAACTACCTTGATACAAGCAAGCCGAGAGTGAACACCAGCTACAAGTGCTCCAGCTCCAACTCCAGCAGCCCTCCCCAGCTAGATGTGAGACTCCAGAGATCTGGATTTGAAAACTGCAGGCGGAGGACTTCCCCCTGCTTGACAAAGATGGGGACTTGGACTTTTTCTTGCTGGCGTTTGAGACGTTCTGCCATCAGTACCAGCTGCCGGAGGACAAGTGGGTCAGATTCCTAATGCCATGTCTCAGGGGGAAAGCCCTTCAAATCTTCTGGTACCTGCCCAGCGAGACCATCCTGAGCTATGAGGACATCAATCAGGATCTGGCCTGGCTGTATAACCGACCCCTGAGACATACCAGAAAAAGCTAAGGAGTTTGCAGCGGGATTCTACCCAGAGCTGGGCCGATCACATGCAGGCCCTGCTGAGAGTGGTCGACCAATAGACCACAGAATTGGAGCTCACCACCGTCCAGCAGCTGAAGGAGCTCATCGCCACAGAGCAGGTCTTGTGGAATTGCCCGGAGGACCTCCAGCAGTACCTCCGTGACCAGAAGCCAAAGGGGACCTCTGCAACAGCAGCCCTGGCTGACGAGTACACTAACAACAGGACTTCAGAGGCCCGGAAACCTGTCGGCTGGAGAGAGGGTAAGACACACTCTGCCCCTGCTACCCTTACCCCAAGGCCCAAGTGGGCACCGGCCTCGGCTTCACTTTCCAGGTCGGTGGGGGAACACCGACTTTGCCATCTCTGTAAGCAACCAGGACACTTTAAGTCCATGTGTCCACAGCGCCCAAGGGACCCGTCCCAGACATCGACCTGGAAGCCGTCCACTGTGTTGTGTATGGGTGGGGGTGGTGGGAGGTCCCTTGACAATTTTCAACCGGTCACCATGGGCCAAGCCGTGGCCATGGGACTTAGAGGCACTGACGCTGAGTTGACTCTGGTATGGCCTGAACTGGTAGCACCCCATGATTTATTGCCTGGGAGATTCCTTACTGTCTCCGGGATTGGAGGAGTAGAACCGCTGCTGCCCGTCGCCAAGGTCTATTTGGACTGGGGCGCCGGTTGAGGAGTGAGGGAGGTGGTGGTATCCTCAAATATCCCTTCCAGTGTTTTGCTGGGGATGGACCTGGGGCGGTTTGTGTCTAAGTACGCTGCCGCTGACACCCCGAGGTCCGATTCCCCAGAATGTGATGCCATGTCCACCCTTGTTGATACTGTTATTGTTCATAGCATGCCTGTTGATGGGGATATGGGGGTTGTAATGTGTGCCTCTCCCCTCAGTGGGGAGGGTGTTATTCACGCCAGCTGTGCTGAGGCCCCAGGGTGTGGCCAGCAAGCATGCTGGAACCTGTTATCCCCAGGTGTGGTGACTGAGAAGTTAAGCAGGGGGCAGACAGCTGCGGAGAAGAAGGATGCAAATGAGGTCAGGGCTGTCCCAGGAGAAGGCGGGCTCCCAGATAAAGCCTCATTGCAGGGTTCCTCCACAACTGGGATGTCAGAGGGCCAGGTTAGTCCATCTGGACTGGCGACCTGGTCTGAAGCTGAGGGGAAGCAGGCACTACCAGCAGTGGCAGCGGCCATAGCTGCTGCCATGTGCGGTGGGAGTGCTGGGGCTCTAGGGGCCCCTCAGGGGTCTAAAGGCTTTTCCCCCTTAAGACCAAGTGGCTGCCGGGTCAGATGAAGGCCAGGAGACAGGTCCCAGGGACCTGACAGAGGACGTGGCAGTCTCGTCTATTCTGGCCACGTCCGATCAGGGGTTTCAGGTGGCGTTAGTGGCTGACGCCAGTCTGAACACTCTCAAGGAGCAGGCGGCACAGCTGCCCTCAGACTCAGACCTCAAGCGGGTGGTCTGGGACCAAGGACAGCTGTACCGGGTCACGGTCCAGCAGGGCTCACCGGAGCAGTGGCCTAGGGACCGGAAGGTAATAGAACTGACAGGGGATGTGACAGTCTCTTCTATTCTGACCAGGTCCAACCAGGGGTTTCAGGTGGAGTTAGGGGCTAGCGCCAGCTTGAAAGCTCTCGCGGAGCAGGTGGCCCGGCCTCCCTTGGACTCAGACCTCCGGAGGGCGGTCTGGGACCAAGGACGGTTGTGCCAGGAAAAGGTCCAGCAGGGCTCACCGGAGGCGCAAGTGTAGATACTGGTTCCCGTACCTCAGGACAAGCTTCAGGCGGTCTGGGAAGGCCTGTACCTTGCGCACCAGCGGCTCAATGCCCGTGCCCGGGGACCATGCCCGGGGAAGGCAGAAGGCCTTCTCCTTGAACCTGATGCAGGTTCAAGGGGAACCAACCTGCCCGGGAGAGTGGATGCCAGCGAATCTTGGCTCACACACAGGGACAAGAAGCAGGTTATGTCCTTCCTGGGCACTACCGGGTACTATAGGGGGTTTGCGCCCCACTATAGTGGCCTGGCGAAGCCCCTGACAGACCACACCAGGAAGAAGCTGCCCTCCGCAGTCGATGACAAATGACTGCGAGACGGCCTTCCAGGCGCTGACGGACGCCCTGTCCAGCTTTCCGGTACCCGTGGCAGCCGACTTCACGCGGCCGTTTATAGTTCCGACTGAAACCAGTAATTGAGGCCTCGGTGTCATGCTCAGTCAGGGTAACTCCATTGGCCAGGAACAAATGGGAAGTAGGTACGCGGAAAGGGGGAGGTGTGAGGAATATGGATTATTAGTTAATGTCAGCCATGTTCCCACACCAGATATCAGCTTTAAGATAGCAGAGGTAGTGAACTCCACAGGGGGGCCCTGCTTCAAAGCTGAGCCATATGGCAGAGAACCTCTAGCAGGCCACCGTTGTTTACAATTTCTCACCTTCATTCAGACAGCCAGGAACCCAGCTAAGGCCTCTTTCACACTTGCGTTGTTGGGATCCGGCGTGCACTTCCGTTGCCGGAGGTGCCCGCCGGATCCGGAAAAACGCAAGTGTACTGAAAGCATTTTAAGACGGAACCGTCTTCCAAATGCTTTCAGTGTTACTATGGCAGCCAGGACGCTATTAAAGTCCTGGTTGCCATAGTAGGAGTGGGGAGCGGGGGAGCAGTATACTTACAGTCCGTGCGGCTCCCGGGGCGCTCCAGAATGACGTCAGAACGCCCCATGCGCATGGATGACGTGATCCATGTGCTTGGGGCGCCCTGACGTCACTCTGGAGCGCCCGGGGAGCCTCACGGACTGTAAGTATACTGCTCCCCCGCTCCCCGCTACACTTTACCATGGCTGCCAGGACTTTAGCGTCCCGGCAGCCATGGTAACCACTCTGAAAAAGCTAAATGTCGGCTCCGGCAATGCGCCGAAACGACGTTTAGCTTAAGGCCGGATCCGGATCAATGCCTTCCAATGGGCATTAATTCCGGATTCGGCCTTGCGGCAAGTGTTCCGGATTTTTGGCCGGAGCAAAAAGCGCAGCATGCTGCGGTATTTTCTCCGGCCAAAAAACGTTCCGTTCCGGAACTGAAGTCATCCTGATGCATCCTGAACGGATTTCTCTCCATTTAGAATGCATTAGGATAATCCTGATCAGGATTCTTCCGGCATAGAGCCCCGACGACGGAACTCTATGCCGGAAGACAAGAACGCAGGTGTGAAAGAGCCCTAATGGAACAGAAAAAAACCTCTCTAGGCCATTCCCCAGTTCAATCAGAATTATCAGACTTTCTGGAACCGGCGATTCATAAGGAATTATGAATCACCCGTCCATCACAGGCATAAACCAGATACATATTTGGGTCCCTGTGGCCACGATGAACAGGTCTGTTGTCATAGTTTGGTGGTGGGATGCCCAGGAGGGGAGATACACATATCCCCACAGAAACCAAATAATGGTACCATGCTTGGACTCTACTAGTAGCCAGAATCCAAGCGGACCCATTGGTCCCAGAACCACCTCCCTGCGACATTCTGGTCTGGAGCCATGAGCACTAATTGTTTTTTTGGCTCAATTGCTGCCAGCCCAGAAGAGGGGGGGTGGACCCCTCCCAGAGGCTGGGAGGGGCCGGCTACAGGTTAAAAGGCTTGTGCCAGCAAGCGGGCGGGTCTTTTCTCTGAAGGGAGGTCACATCGTGCCATGTGTTTAGAGGGTCCTGCAACCAGCTGACATCACTGCCTTCCATGTGACTACAGCTAAGAACTCATCACAACCCAAAGGACCCATATACCTGGTAAACTGACTTTTGTTCTGCTTAACCCTGTGTGTACCACACCATCTGTATTTACCACTCAGACCACTGTATATATTTTCTGTGTATATTGTGTTATGTCTAGTGAGCCCTTAAGGCAATTAAATATATAATTTAATCTTGTGCTGTTCTTGTATCTCGATCAAGACTCTCCACGTCCGTGCTTCGGCATAGTTATATGCTACCGCGGGTTGGTTTCTTGCCCTATATAATCCCGTTAGCGGACCGAGCTCATATCAAAAACGAAACTGGTGGCAGTATCCCCGGGCTGAGAACGCGCTGTTTCACTGGGGCAGTGAAAAGGCTCTCTCAGCTCGTCAGGGTTGTAAGCGAGTGTCTCCAACCCTCTGCCTCTCTGGGCCCGCGTGGACAGGAGGCATCTATGTAAACTATACTAAGACTGACCATACCCGCTCCTCCAGGAGGGCGTAACGTCACGCCTTGGTAACCAGTGACCATACCGTATCTCGGTGTCTCTACGTATTTGACGTCCGACTTCAGTCGGGGTACGGTATTTGTTCCAATTTGCTTCTAAAATTCTAAGCCTTTTAAGATCCTAAAAAATAAAATTACATTCACAAAATAATGCAAACATCAAAGTGGAATATGGGAAATGTAAAGTAATAACTCTTTTATGATGTATCACTATCTGCCTTAAAAGCAGATAAATTCAAATTTTGAAAATTGCAAATTTCTCCCCAGTGTCAGTATCAATTTTGGATTTTTTAATAAATAAAGGTGAATTATATCTACAAAAAATTTTCACTATCATGAAGTACAATGTGTCGCGAGAAAACAATTTCAGAATCGTTAGTAAAAGCATTCTGAAGTTAATACCACATAAAGTGACACATGTCAAGTTTCCAAAAAAACGCCCTGGTCCTTAAGGATAAAAATGGCAGGGTCCTTAAGGTGCTAATAGTTCAGACATATTTTTAAGACGTGGCAATAACCAATATGTTTTTTTTTTTTTTGTATATTTTTATTTGTAAAATTGGGAAAGTAAGTTACATAAACTTTCAATATATATATATATATTTTTACAATGACTTTTAGCCCCCTTTTGATCCCTTTTCCCATTCAACCTAATAGAGATCTTTTAGTGTGAATAGCATTATACCACTCTCCCTGCTGAGCTGTTCCTTGTGCACAGCACAGCATGGAGCTTACCAAGGCAGGTCTGGAGGGCTTCAGAAGTGTCCAGGCCGCCATGGTAACCGATTGTAGCCTGACGATTTCACAGCGGGGGATCCGATCGGAAGGCAGAGGAAGCTGCATCCCTCCGCCTTACCTCACAGATGTTGCGATTGGCGTTGATCGCGGCATCTAAGTGGTTAAATGTCAGGGTTTGGCAGGGTTGCCATTCCCTGTCATTGCGGCTGTGTGTTTGCTGTATGATACAGTTGGCATCCGCCATGTATGGAGCGAGGTTACTGCAGCAGCCCACTCCATACATTCTCTCAGCCACCATGATGTACATGTATACCTGATATAAAGCTCTTCGTGACAAATTAATTCAGAACAAATCTACTTTCTTGGCTCACTTTGGCAAAGTTGCCGAATCAAATTTTTAAAAATTTCACTAATCTCTAATGACAAGGACAGTGTACTGGTTATTACAAAAGAGACTGTGATAAGGAGGACACTTTTGATCCGATAGCTGCTGGCCAGTGCTATTTTACCACAGGAACTGCTTATGCTGTTAGAGCTGTGCCCTAATACTGCCTACGTTTGTGTTTGAATGCCCATGGATTACTGTATTTTTCGGCCTATAAGACTCACCATCCCATAAGAAGCACCTACCCATAAGACGCACCTAGGTTTTTGAGGAGGAAAATAAGAAAACACATTTTTTGAACCAAAAGGTGTGCTATTGGTGGGCTTTGAACTAATGGTAGCCTGTGAATGACACTATTATGGGGGTCTGTGGATGTCACTGTTATGGGGTTCTGTGGATGGCACTGTTATGGGGGTCTGTGGATAACACTGTTATGGGGGTCTGTGGATGGCACTGTTATGGGGGTCTATGGCTGACACTGTTATGGGGGTCTGTGGCTGACACTGTTATGGGGGCGTCTGTGGATGGCACTGTTATGGGGGCAT
Organism: Bufo bufo; assembly: GCF_905171765.1. NCBI lineage: Eukaryota > Metazoa > Chordata > Amphibia > Anura > Bufonidae > Bufo > Bufo bufo. The sequence goes on along the minus strand of NC_053390.1, from coordinate 267,200,337 downwards.
CTGTGGATGGCATGACACTGCTATGGGGGATCTGTGGATGACAGATAAATAGCATCTTATGCTATTTGACATCCACAGATCCCCCCCATAACAGTGTCAGCCACTGTGAATGACCCCCAATACAGGGGGTGGGGGCTGGCATCTACACTAGTTTTTAAATGGCAGCGGGGGCCCAGTGCAGTCATTGTATTCCATTGCACCGGGCCCCGCTCACTGTACTAATGCTATCTACTGTAACTGCAGGCAGGCAATGGTTAACTATAGATATGTTCAATCCAGTACTGAGAAGCCTGTACTTACAATCATAGCAGGCTGGAGGCTGGAGGCAGGAGGCAGCAGGCAGGGCGGGCACTGGCAGTGTAACTTCCTACGTCACGTGCCTGCGCCGCCTGCTTCATTCATAAAGTGAGTGGGGCAGGCACGTGACGTAGGAAGTTACACTGCCAGTGCCCACCCGCCCTGCCTCCTGCCTCCAGCCTCCAGCCTCCTATGATCATAAGTACAGGCTGCTCAGTGCTGGATCGAACATAAAGTTAATTATTGCCTGCCTGTAGTTACAGTAGATAGCATTAGTACAGTGAGCGGGGCCCGATGCAATAGAATACAGTGACTGCACCGGGCCCCGCTGCCATTACAAACTAAAGGCCGGCCCCCAGCCCCTCCTCCCTCCTCACTGATACACACACCCGCCGCGCTGTGCAGCTTGTGGTCGGCGGTGTATCAGTGTAAAAATGGCAGCCTTCGCCCCATAAGACGCACTGCCATTTTCCTCCCACTATTTGGGGGGGGGGAATGCGACTTATAGGGCGAAAAATACGGTTTCATTTTGCAGATCTAACTATAAGTTAACAGCAGCCGAGCTTGACTTAGGTCTGCCATATTTGGAGCTTGAGCCCACAGTATCAGCGGCTTCACCAATTCCCAAGCTGACTACAATTGAAGCAGGTCAGGCCCTGATAGTTTCTTTTGGAGGTTTTGTTCTTATGTTGCCTCTGTTCTTGATTCCCTCCTCTGCACTTACCCGAACCACCAGTGTGGGTACAAGTGCCACTACTACTACCATTACCACCAACACAGCTATGCATGGGATCCACCACCTCCACCTGAACCTTCCCCTCATGGAAGTCCAAATAATGACTGTTCTCACACAAGTCATCAACAGGGAGACTATCTTAAGTATCTTCCATAGTGCAAGGGGGGTTATTGTCTCTTCTTAGGAAATACAAAGTTGCCCCACTAGGAGGGAGCAGTGAAGACAGAGATGATGCTACTGAAAGGCTTCACTGGGACTGTGAGGGAGGAGTGAGACATCCAGTCCACAGTGTCATCCTCTTTGTCCCCAATAAAATTGTGGCACCTAATGGAAGCCAGGGAGAACTGTGGCCTGTTGATACTACTACTACTACTCTCCATACAGCTGGTGCAGCTACTGCTGTTTGCACTGCCACAGCCAACCACATTCCAAATTTCACATGACAAGCTGTGAACCTTTTATTTTTCACTCTTACATTTACCAGATGTTTTATTATGAGGCCTACGTATACAGTACAGACCAAAAGTTTGGACACACCTTCTCATTCAAAGAGTTTTCTTTAGGCCTCATGCACACGACCCTTGTGTGCATCCGTGGCCGTTGTGCCGTTTTCCGTTTTTTTTCGCGGACCCATTGACTTTCAATGGGTCCGTGGAAAAATCGGAAAATGCACCGTTTTGCAGCCGCATCCGTGATCCGTGTTTCCTGTCCGTCAAAAAAATATGACCTGTCCTATTTTTTTGACGGACAACGGTTCACGGACCCATTCAAGTCAATGGGTCCGTGAAAGAGCACGGATGCACACAAGATTGGCATCCGCGTCCTTGATCCGTGGCCGTAGGTTACTTTCATACAGACGGAACCGAAGATCCCTCTGTATGAAAGCTTTTTCAGAGCTGTGTTTTCACTTTGTGAAAACTCAAATCCGACAGTATATTCTAACACAGAGGCGTTCCCATGGTGATGGGGACGCTTCTAGTTAGAATATACTGAGAATTGTGTACATGACTGCCCCCTGCTGCCGGGCAGCACCTGATCTCTTACAGGGGGCTGTGATCCTCACAATTAACCCCTCAGGTGCTGCACCTGAAGGGGTTAATTGTGCATATCATAGCCCCCTATAAGAGATCCGGGCTGCCAGGTAGCAGGGGGCAGACCCCCCTCCCTCCCCAGTTTTAATTTCATTGGTGGCCAGTGCGCCCCCCCCCCCCCCCCCCCCCCCCTCCGTCCCTCTATTGTATTATTTTCATTGGTGGCACAGTGTGCGGCCCCCCCGCCCCCCTCCCTCTATTGTATTATTTTCATTGGTGGCACAGTGTGCGGCCCCCCCGCCCCCCCTCCCTACCTCTATTGTATTATCATTGGTGGCACAGTGTGCGCCCCCCCCCGTCCCCCCTCCCTCTATTGTATTATTTTCATTGGTGGCACAGTGTGCGGCCCCCCCCGGCCCCCCCTCCCTCCCCCTATTGTATTATCATTGGTGGCCAGTGTGCGCCCCCCCGGCCCCCCCTCTATTGTATTAATATCATTGGTGGCCAGTGTGCGGCCTCCCCTCTCCCCCCCCCCCCGATCATTGATGGCAGCGGAGAGTTATAAGCATCATACTTACCTGCTGCGATGTCTGTGACCGGCCGGGAGCTCCTCCTACTGGTAAGTGACAGGTCTGTGCGGTGCATTGCTTAATGATCTGTCACTTACCAGTAGGAGGAGCTCCCGGCCGGTCACAGACATCGCAGCAGGTAAGTATGATGATTCTAACTCTCCGCTGCCACCAATGATCGGGGGGGGGGGGAGGGGAGGCCGCACACTGGCCACCAATGATATTAATACAATAGAGGGGGGGCGGGGGGCGCACACTGGCCACCAATGATAATACAATAGAGGGAGGGAGGGGGGGGCGCACACTGTGCCACCAATGAAAATAATACAATAGAGGGAGGGGGGCGGGGGGGGGGGGGCGCACACTGTGCCACCAATGAAAATAATACAATAGAGGGAGGGAGGGGGGCGGGGGGGCCGCACTGGCCACCAATGAAATTAAAACTGATCTCTTATAGGGGGCTATGATATGCACAATTAACCCCTTCAGGTGCAGCACCTGAGGGGTTAATTGTGCGGATTACAGCCCCCTGTAAGAGATCGGGTGCTGCCAGGCAGCAGGGGGCAGTCATGTACACAGTTCTCAGTATATTCTAACTTGAAGAGTCCCCATCACCATGGGAACGCCTCTGCGTTAGAATATACTGTCGGATCTGAGTTTCACGATCTAACTCAAATCCGATGGTATATTCTAACATAGAGGCGTTCCCATGGTGATGGGGACGCTTCAAGTTAAAATATACCATCGGATTGGAGAAAACTCCGATCCTATGGTATATTAACTCCTGACTTTACATTGAAAGTCAATGGGGGACGGATCCGTTTGAAATTGCACCATATTGTGTCAACGTCAAACGGATCCGTTCCCATTGACTTGCATTGTAATTCAGGACGGATCCGTTTGGCTCCGCACGGCCAGGCGGACACCAAAACGACTTTTTTTTCATGTCCGTGGATCCTCCAAAAATCAAGGAAGACCCACGGACGAAAAAACGGTCTTGGATCACGGAAAAACGGAACCCCGTTTTGCGGACCGTGAAAAAATACTGTCGTGTGCATGAGGCCTTATTTTCATGACTATGAAAATTGTAGATTCACACTGAAGGCATCAAAACTATGAATTAACACATGTGGAATTACATACATAACAAACAAGTGTGAAACAACTGAAAATATGTCATATTCTAGGTTCTTCAAAGTAGCCACCTTTTGCTTTGATTACTGCTTTGCACACTCTTGGCATTCTCTTGATGAGCTTCAAGAGGTAGTCCCCTGAAATGCTTTTCACTTCATAGGTGTGCCCTGTCAGGTTTAATAAGTGGGATTTCTTGCCTTATAAATGGGGTTGGGACCCTCAGTTGCGTTGAGGAGAAGTCAGGTGGATACACAGCTGATAGTCCTACTGAATAGACTGTTAGAATTTGTATTATGGCAAGAAAAAAGCAGCTAAGTAAAGAAAAACGAGTGGCCATCATTACTTTAAGAAATGAAGGTCAGTCAGTCAGCCGAAAAATTGGGAAAATGTTGAAAGTAAGGGCTATTTGACCATGAAGGAGAGTAATGGGGTGCTGCGCCAGATGACCTGGCCTCCACAGTCACCGGACCTGAACCCAATCGAGATGGTTTGGGGTGAGCTGGACCGCAGAGTGGAGGCAAAAAGGCCAACAAGTGCTAAGCATCTCTGGGGACCATTTCAGGGGACTACCTCTTGAAGCTCATCAAGAGAATGCCAAGAGTGTGCAAAGCAGTAATCAGAGCAAAAGGTGGCTACTTTGAAGAACCTAGAATATGACATATTTTCAGTTGTTTCACACTTGTTTGTTATGTATATAATTCCACATGTGTTAATTCATAGTTTTGATGCCTTCAGTGTGAATCTACAATTTTCATAGTCATGAAAATAAAGAAAAATCTTTGAATGAGAATGTGTGTCCAAACTTTTGGTCTGTACTGTATATAAAAGGGCACAGATTTGGTGCAAAGATTATTAAACAATACATGTGCATGTTCCCACTCGAAGTGTTGATGTCACTGTATTCTGTGCAGTGTGTCCTACAGGCAGTATAAAGAGAGTGGTAGGTTCCTCACTACTATTGCTAGGCAGGGATGGCACCATCTATTTCTCTCTAGGAGTAATTTGGTCTGGTGTGAACTATGTATGTGTGTGCAACAAAGACCAGAGCTCAACATGGAATCTTCCTTCCCCTGTGAATTACAAAGGCTATCAAGTGACTGCATATGTGTCAGCTCTTGAGGGAAAGACTTACTGAATGCAGCAGACAGACAAGGATGATTACTGTGGATTTGTCAGAGAAAGGCAACACACCTAAATTGTGGCTACAGACTTCACTAGATACTGGTGGGAGCTATAAACTTCAGGTTCCCCATCATAATAAAAGGTCAGAATGGGTAGCTGTTCAGTGACTGTATTCCACTCAAGATAATGTGGAATACATAGAAAGATGACCCTGCCTAGCATCTCAAAACTCATCTACTACAGGGGCACCCCACCTAAAATCAGGCAGGTACCTGAATCCCTGAAGGGAAAAAAAGGTGTCCTCTTCTTATGACCGCACAGCCTGGAGAGCAACAGTGACAGAACTACCCCCATCCACTCACTGCACTATAAAATTTGCAAGTAATATTCCTGTAATTTAAAAACTGAAGTTCAAATAACTGTCCTCTCCCCTTCTACAAACACACTGCACACCGGTATTGACAATTTACAATTCATTCACTATCTTAATGCAATACAATGTGTAGAATGGAACTGCTATATTAATTCAGTTATTGCAGCACAATGTTTTCACTAAAACTGCGGGTATCTTGATGCAATACAATTTGCTAACTGAACCTGATATTAGTGCAGTTAATGCAGCACAATGAGTTCACTAAACCTGAGGTTATGTTGATGCAATACAAGGCATCCAAGTAAGCAGTAACTAATGCTAGATGTATTCTGATGCAACATAATGCGTTTGCAGAAGAATATATGCTATTTACATTCAAGTGGGAGGTTCTGGCAATAAGCTTAAATAACACAAACTGTATAAAGTTGAGATTTTTACAAAAAAACGGGCTGGCTGTTCAGGAAAAGAGCTTGTTACAGGATTACAGGATTTTGTTGATTGTAGAATTTGCAGTGCAACATGAACTTGCCATCAGCTGTTTGAACTCTTTCCCTATCTTTTCCCTGATAAAACCCTAATTAAATATGTACCTATACTGTCCCTATACTCTCCTTACCACACCTAGATTACTGTCTTGTGCCTTTAATATGCTCTCAGATCGCAAGTTGTGCTTAAGATGGCATCGCTCTAGCCCAGAGGCTGAAGGTCTTTTCTAAATCCTGCCCCTGTTTGGCGAACCTCTTGGCCAATCAGAGAATCCAACTGCCTCTCAGGGTCATGTAATCCTATATCCTCATCCTTCCTGTTGTTTTCTACATCAAACATCAGATTTGTTTGGTAGAATTTTTGTGAAATACGTAATGAATCAGATTTGTTTAGAATCGATTCGCTCCTCTCTAATTGACATCCATAATTTGGTACCCTCTTATGTCTGATATCACACTTGTGTTATCTCAGCTGAAGCTCTGGTATCTGTGAAAGTGCATTTATAATGGTGCTCTAATAAGAACCACAGAACAGTCCTCTTTTAACTGCTCTATAAGGGTTTGAAGAAGTAAAGAAGGCTTTAGTTTGCCTGACCTCCATATCTAAAAAGATCAAAAACACAGAAATTTCCAGAGACATGATTAAACTTAACACAGCTGCAGCCACTTGCTATTCTTTCTTGCCACTCACTTTTAGATTTTTAATTCACAATGCCATTTTAGAAATTGAGTACACACTTTATATTGCTCTGCACATTGACTCTACAAAGAAATCATCAGATTATGATATCACAGAAAAAAATCCTACTTTATCCAAACCATATGAAGTCACTGAGGCATTGAAGGCATATTTATACTGAGGAAAATAATGCATTCTTCAATGCACTTCTTCTAAACACTGATTCTTTCCTAGGCAGCTGAAGCAAAATTGAATTACTTAGTTCAGCTTAGAGACAGATCTAAGAGAAAAATGTATCTCACCGTTGGTCTTCTCAGGAGAACTAACACTTATCCTATAAACAAGTGCATTTAATTCAAGAGATAACTTGTTTATAAACACAAGTCAAGTAGACCTCATTTTTCTTGGTATGAATAGTTACTGTTCAGTTATATCTATCAATTCAGCCACCATGACATACCCAGGATGCCATGTTCAACAGCTATCACAGCATCTGTGAGGCTAGACAGAGGGATGCGACTCATTGTAGGCCCCCAAGTGAAATCATGGGGTTCCAATCAATTATGATAGCCTGGGAGCTGCAAAAACTTCCCAGGCTTGTCATGGTAAGCTTCCTGCTAAGCTGTGCACGAAGCACAGCTCAGCAGGGAGCACATCAGAATGCCATTCACCCTATTAGATCTATATTAGGTCCTCATAAATGATAAAAAAAATTGTATGTACCCCAAAAATAGTAGCAATAAAAACTACAGTTCATCCTGCAAAAAACAAACCCTCATACAGCCTGTGGACAGAAATCTAAAAAGTTATGGCAGTCAGAAAATGGTGATGCAAGGAAAGCTTGGTATCGCTAAAATCGTATTGAGCCACAAAATAAGAATGTCATGTCATTTTTAGCATCCAGTGAGCACCGTTTTATTAAAACCCCCAAAAAACTTGTTTAAATTGTGTTTTTTTTTTTCAATTTAATCCCACATTTCTTTTTTCCTGTTTTCCAAAACCAGACATGGTAAATTGGAATGTGCGTAGGAAAAAACCAAAATGGGCCCAATACTTAAGGCGCTAAAAGGGTTGTCCAAACTTTAAGACAGCAATCCTAATGCTCTTAACATGTACCACATAAAAAAAAAAAAAAAAACACCTGACTGAGGTCCCACCATGCCCCCACCACTGTCCTGTTCTAAGTTTCCTCAAAGCCTTTACAGTTGCTGAGCGGAGCAGTTAGATAGCTGGGTGATACATCATAATAGGTGGGCAATCTGTTATTAAGGGTGCATTCCCATGTAGCAGCCACAGGGCAAACCTGTAATACCATGCAACCATAATGTAAAAGAATATTCCCATCTCTGACTTTTTGTTGATATACCATAAAAGTCCGATAGACACAGATTCTCTCTCGAAAACAGGGGTTCATTAGTCTACTGCAGTATATGGAATGGTGGCTCCACATGCGTGTCTCTTTATTTACTTCTATGGGAGAATGGGGACCCGGTGGGACATGCATCTATCTTACTCCTACGGATATGCCATAATAGTCTCACCTGCAGTCCCATGTACCGCAATACCATGCAACCAAAATGTAAAACAATATTCCCATCTCTGACTTTATGTTGATATACCATAAAAGTCCGATAGACACACATTCTCTCTCGAAAACAGGGGTTTATTTAGTCTACTGCAGTGTATGGAATGGTGGCTCCACATGCGTGTCTCTTTATTTACTTCTATGGGAGAATGGGGACCCGGCAGGACATGCATCTATCTTACTCCTACGGATATGCCATAATAGTCTCACCTGCAGTCCTATGTACCGCACACAGACAAGGGAATAGCTATGTGGGTGCAAATAATGTAGCAACTGGTTATATTTTCCAACTTTTGAAAAGTCTAAGCAGGGATATTATTAGTGTTGCACGCTGTGGCAAATATTTTGCTAAGCCATGTTTCTAAGTTTGTCTATACATGTCAAAATCTCACACACTCTTCTTTGTGCCCCCACACAGTAGTTATGTTCCCTTTGTGCCCCTACATAGTAGAATGCCGCCTTTGTGGCCAGACACAGTAGAATGACCCCTTTGGTGATTCTTTAAAGTAATACTGGCCCCTAAATTGTTGTTAAAGTTTAAGAAGTAACACCTCGCCCATTCTCCTGGCTAATAGAGTACACATGCTCTCCTCAGCAGCAGGCACAATGAAGTGATGTTATCATGCCTGATACATGGAGTACAAGAGCACAGGGATCGGCGAATCATCATCATTCCCAGGTCTTTGCGCTCTGTTTTTCAGCCCTACAGGCAAGATGAGTGTCACGGAAGGTATATCAGCAGGGAAATAACCAAACACAGGGAAAACAAACAGAATAATAGACTAGGCCCAAAAGCTAGGGAGAAAGGGTCACCTCCTAGCGATCCCTGAAGATTTCCCTATACTGCTGTGCACATGTGCATACCCTGATGGTGGATATGCACATGTCCTTGTGCCTACGTCTATATTCCCTGGGACAACCCTGAGCAGAAGGGAAAGGGGAAAAGGCGACCTGCTTCCTCAAGCAGGAGGAAGCAAGCGTCTCCCTAGAGGCCTAGACAAAAGACAACAAGGGAATAAACTGAGAGGACTTATCTTGAGCTGAGCTGGAGAAGACAATCCACAACACATCCAAAGCCCACAGGAATGAACAATAACCCGCACAGGCCACTGAGAGAAGGAGGAATAAATAGCCTCGCTAACAATCAACCCAGTACACCTGAGGGAAGGTGAATCCAGCTCAACTCAAACCAAAATAAAGAGACGAGTCAAACATGTGCAGCCAGCCTGGCAGATCTCCGCACATTCACAGGGCAAGGCGTGACAATGAGAGAGGAAGGCTCCCTGCTTCACCAAAGATCAAGAGACAGTTCAGAGAGGGACATGTCACAGCCATCCCAGGACCACGGAACAGCCAATAAACTAATCAACACCACAGATAACACAGTCCAGAGAATTCGCCCCATAAGACGCACCTTTCCCCCCCCCCCCAAAAGTGGGGGGAAAGTGCCCCTGCGTCTTATGGGGCGAATGCTGGCAATTTACATTGCAGTCAGCGATGTATTAGTGAGGAGGGAGGAGGGACTGTAGTAGGCGGGGAGAGCGGCGGGGCAGTGCAGGCACTGTACTCTGGCCCCGCCGCTCAGTATGTACTGTTTTATACGTAGTGTTAATCATCATATCTAAACTGAGTAATGATGCGCTCCCCCTGTGTACCGTACTTACCGGTACACATGTCACGCTCCTGTAGTAAGCACTAGCAGCTAGCAGGCAGGCCGGGCGGCCATAACTCATGGAGATCACGTGCCTGCTCCGCCTACTTTATGAATGAAGCAGGCGGAGCAGGCACGTGACCTCCGTGAGTTACAGCCACCCGGCCTGCCAGCTAGCTGCTAGTGCTTACTACAGGAGCGTGACATGTGTACCGGTAAGTACGGTACACAGGGGGAGCAGGGGGAGCGCATCATTAGTTTAGATATGATGATTAACACTACGTATAAAACAGTACATACTGAGCGGCGGGGCCAGAGTACAGTGGGGGGGATCTGTGGATGGCATTATGACGGTGGGCGGGATCTGTGGATGGCATTATGATGGTGGGGGGATCTGTGGATGGCATTATGATGGGGGGATCTGTGGATAGGACTGTTATGGGGGGGATCTGTGGATGACACATATAGCAGTGTCATCCACAGATCCACCACCCCATAACAGTGCCATCCACAGATCCCCCCATCATAATGCCATCCACAGATCCCCCCCACCATCATAATGCCATCCACAGATCTCCCCCCACCATCATAATGCCATCCACAGATCCCCCCACCATCATAATGCCATCCACAGATCCCCCCACCATCATAATGCCATCCACAGACCCTCCCCATCATAATGCCATCCACAGCTCCCCCCCATAACAGTGCCATCCACAAATCCCCCACCTCATAACAGTGCATCATCCACAGATCCCCCATAATAGTGTCATGCACAGACCACCATTAGTTCAAACCCACCAAAAGCACACCTTTTGGTTAAAAATATTTTTTTTCTTATTTTCCTCCTCAAAAACCTAGGTGTGTCTTATGGGTCGGTGCGTCTTATAAGGCGAAAAATACTGTAGTCATATGTAACCACAGATAAGGCTTCTTGCACATGACTGTATCATTTTTCTGGTTTGTGCTAGTTTCAGGACGTTCTGTGAGGGGCACAAAGTTGGCACTGCCTCCTCCCTTTTGCCACATTGCTGTTACCAAAGAGAAGGCAGCAGGTATGAGCCTTGCACATAGATTAAGACTTCCAAGGTAATGTGACTCTGTGATGTCTCATGGGGTTTGCAGTGATTTTTGTATGTATATTTTTCCATCTGCACAATGTATCCTTTTGTGTAAGATGTTCTTGTGATGCATGCGGTCCGCCCCAGCATCCTCCATTGTACGCATTTTTTGCTGGGGATTGCCGTTGTCTGCGGACCGCATGCGGAGGAATTGTTCCCCCGGTTATAGACACGCTACAGTGTCTGGGTTTGGAGAATTTTCACCCGTTTAGGGCACTTTTTTCAGTGAGTTTTTTGTCTTTACGTGTATGGAATGTGCCACTTTAATTTGTTGGTGACATTCTTTTGCACCTAGTAGCTTCTGTGTCACATGGTCTGTTGTGGGTGCGGCTCACAGCTATATCCTACCTCACAGTGCATTGGTGATACCACTATGGAGGCATGTGAGAGCCTGGCTGTGAGTTGGTTTCTAGCACTGTTCAGACCCTGTTCACACACCAAGGGCAGTTGAGTGGTAGGACCCCATGCAGCTGAGACACCGTGACGTGGTGCATGAGGGGATCCGATATGTTCCTGACTGGAAGATATTGACAAGGTTCTCAGCTTTTAACATCGGCCTGTGGAATTAGCTAGTATTGTCTATTGCGTATCATTTTGGTGCATTTTTTGCAGTGATTTTTGTATGTATATTTTTTCATCTGCACAATGTATCCTTTTGTGTAAGATGTTCTTGTGGTGCATGCGGTCCGCCCCGGCATCCTCCATTGTACGCATTTTTTGCTGGGGATTGCCGTTGTCTGCGGACCGCATGCAGAGGAATTGGCCCCGCCCCCCGTTATAGACACACTACTGTGTCTGGGTTTGGAGCATTCTCACCCGTTTTTTTCTGTGAGTTTTTTGGGTTTAGACACTACCCATGCACAAAGAACCCACACACACAATGGTATTTATTTTGTGGTCTACAAAATGTGTATCTTCAAAATACGAATGCGGTCCATGTGCTATCCAAATATTTGTGCAGACCCATTGACTTTAATGGGTCAGAAGTCTGCATTTTGTGGACCATAATAAGACATATTCTATCTTCTATGGGACAGACATACGGATGTGGACAGCACACGGAAGTCATGCTTTTGCTGTCCGCATCAGTATGTCCGTCGCACAAAATGTGCTAATCTGGTCCACAAAATATGGACCCATTGACGTCAAAAGGTCCACAAAAAAATGCAGATGTGCAGCGTCCCACTACGTGTGTGTGGGCACTGCTTAAAAGCACTTTTTATCTTGACAATTGCATTATGTTGTATTGTGTTACTTTGTCACATTACATGGAGTTACATGGAGTCAGATTACATGGAGTCCAGGAGAAATGGGACTACTTAAAAGGTGCATTATTGAAGGCAACAGAAAATTGCATTAGACTTGTCAGTAAAAGCAAAAAAAGGAAGAGACCACTGTGGTACTCAGCAGAAGTGGCCCAAATCATTAAAAATAAAAAGCTAGCATTTTGTAATTATAAAAAAACCCAGAGCAATGAAGATAAGGAAATCTACAAGATTAGGCAGAGAGAGGCCAAGCAAGTTATAAGAACTTCTAAAGCGCAGGCAGAAGAAAAACTAGCTCAGTCTATGAAAAAAGGGGATAAGACATTCTTCAGATATATAAATGAAAAAAGGAAATTAAAACAGGGAATAACTAAATTAAAAACAAAGGACGGAAGGTATGTAGAAGAGAATAAAGGGCTAGCCGACTGCCTTAATGAATACTTCTGTTCAGTTTTTACAAAAGAAAAAGAAGGAGAAGGACCTCCACTAGAAAGGATGACTAATAAATCATTTGATGCATGTATCTTTACAGAGGAAGATGTTCTAAGTTTGCTGTCTAAGGTGAAGACAAATAAGTCACAGGGGCCTGATGAGATACACCCAAAATTATTAAAAGAGCTTAGTGGTGAGCTGGCAAAACCGCTAACAGATTAATTTAACCAATCATTAGTAACAGGAGTCGTCCCGGAAGATTGGAAATTGGCAAATGTCGTGCCCATTCATAAGAAAGGTAGTAGGGAGGAATCGAGCAACTATAGACCAGTGAGTCTGACATCAATAGTAGGCAAATTAATGGAAACCCTATTAAAGGATAGGATTGTGGAACATCTAAAATCCCATGGATTGCAAGATGAAAAACAACATGGGTTTACTTCAGGGAGATCATGTCAAACAAATCTTATAGATTTTTTTGACTGGGTGACTAAAATAATAGACGGTGGAGGTGCAGTAGACATCGCATATCTAGATTTTAGTAAGGCTTTTGACACTGTCCCACATAGAAGACTTATCAATAAACTGCAGTCATTGAGCATGGACTCCCATATTGTTAAGTGGATTAGGCAGTGGCTGAGTGACAGACAGCAGAGGGTTGTAGTCAATGGAGAACATTCAAAACAAGGTCATGTTACCAGTGGGGTTCCACAGGGATCTGTACTGGGACCAATTTTGTTTAATATCTTCATAAGTGATATTGCAAAAGGCCTCGATGGTAAGGTTTGTCTTTTTGCTGATGACACAAAGATATGTAACAGGGTTGATGTTCCTTGAGGGAAACGCCAAATGGAAAAGGATTTAGGAAAACTAGAAGAATGGTCAGAACTCTGGCAACTGAAATTTAATGTGGATAAGTACAAGATAATGCACCTGGGGCGTAAAAACCCAAGGGCAGAATATAGAATATTTGACACAGTCCTGACCTCAGTATCTGAGGAAAGGGATTTAGGAGTAATTATTTCAGAAGACTTAAAGGTGGGAAGACAATGTAATAGAGCAGCACGAAATGCCAGCAGAATGCTTGGATGTATAGGGAGAGGTATAAGCAATAGAAAGAGTGAAGTGCTTATGCCGCTGTACAGAACACTGGTGAGACCTCACTTGGAGTATTGTGCGCAGTACTGGAGGCCATATCTCCAGAAGGATATAGATACTCTAGAGAGAGTTCAGAGAAGAGCTACTAAACTAGTACATGGATTGCAGGATAAAACTTACCAGGAAAGGTTAAAGGACCTTAACATGTATAGCTTGGAAGAAAGAAGAGACAGAGGGGATATGATAGAAACTTTTAAATACATAAAGGGAATCAACTCGGTAAAGGAGGAGAGCATATTTAAAAGAAGAAAAACTACCACAAGAGGACACAGTTTTAAATTAGAGGGGCAAAGGTTTAAAAGTAATATAAGGAAGTATTACTTTACTGAGAGAGTAGTGGATGCATGGAATAGCCTTCCTGCAGAAGTGGTAGCTGCAAATACAGTGAAGGGGTTTAAGCATGCATGGGATAGGCATAAGGCTATCCTTCATATAAGATAGGGCCAGGGACTATTCATAGGATTCAGATATATTGGGCAGACTAGATGGGCCAAATGGTTCTTATCTGCCGACACATTCTATATTTCTATGTTTCTATGTTAATGTATCTGCAGAATCCCTGTTATCAGGCAGATTAGGTGTGATTTATACATCCCACCACTAGATGGGGATCAAGCTTAGGTCTTATATATATACCTAGTTCATGCCTAGTTAGTCAGTTGAGACCAGAGATCAGATGAGTGATTAAAAATGTAGTCAGAGTCTAGAGTAGTGTTGATCACGAATATTCGAATTTCGAATATAGGTACTTCGAAAATTCGCGAATATTTCGAATATAGTTACAGTACAGACCAAAAGTTTGGACACACCTTCTCATTCAAAGAGTTTTCTTTATTTTCATGACTATGAAAATTGTAGATTCACACTGAAGGCATCAAAACTATGAATTAACACATGTGGAATTATATACATAACAAACAAGTGTGAAACAACTGAAAATATGTCACATTCTAGGTTCTTCAAAGTAGCCACCTTTTGCTTTGATTACTGCTTTGCACACTCTTGGCATTCTCTTGATGAGCTTCAAGAGGTAGTCCCCTGAAATGGTTTTCACTTCACAGGTGTGCCCTGTCAGGTTTAATAAGTGGGATTTCTTGCCTTATAAATGGGTTTGGGACCATCAGTTGCGTTGAGGAGAAGTCAGGTGGATACACAGCTGATAGTCCTACTGAATAGACTGTTAGAATTTGTATTATGGCAAGAAAAAAGCAGCTAAGTAAAGAAAAACGAGTGGCCATCATTACTTTAAGAAATGAAGGTCAGTCAGTCAGCCGAAAAATTGGGAAAACTTTGAAAGTAAGGGCTATTTGACCATGAAGGAGAGTGATGGGGTGCTGCGCCAGATGACCTGGCCTCCACAGTCACCGGACCTGAACCCAATCGAGATGGTTTGGGGTGAGCTGGACCGCAGAGTGAATGCAAAAGGGCCAACAAGTGCTAAGCATCTCTGGGAACTCCTTCAAGACTGTTGGAAGACCGTTTCAGGTGACTACCTCTTGAAGCTCATCAAGAGAATGCCAAGAGTGTGCAAAGCAGTATACAAAGCAAAAGGTGGCTACTTTGAAGAACCTAGAATATTACATATTTTCAGTTGTTTCACACTTGTTTGTTATGTATATAATTCCACATGTGTTAATTCATAGTTTTGATGCCTTCATAGTCATGAAAATAAAGAAAACTCTTTGAATAAAAAGGTGTGTCCAAACTTTTGGTCTGTACTGTATAAATATTCGTAATTTCGAATATTCGAATTTATTTTTTCAAATTTTTTCAATTTTATTTTATTTTTTTATCAGTACACATGATCCCTCACTGCTTCTAGCTTGTGGGCCAATAAGAAGGCTGCAATATACTTGACTTTAGGAGTAGTAGTGTTTGCGAATTTTGCTCAATATTTGTTTTTTTTAAATATTTGCTATATTGCTATATATTCTTGTTTTAGAATATTACGAATATTCGAAAAAACTAAGTTATAGCAATATAGAGAATATTCAAATTTTTTTTAATATAGAGCAATTTAGCTAATATAGTGCTATAATCTTCTTTGTCTAATAGTTGTAAGTTGAAAAATTCGCAATAAAAAATTTGAATCCGAAAATTCGAATTCGAAAAATTCGCATATTACACAATCATTACCTTTCAGATTTTTCGAGTAAAAAATAAATCGCAAATTTTCGAATTTGCGAATATTCGACGAATATTCGACAAAATATTCGCGAAATATCGCGAATTCGAATATGACCCCTGCCGCTCATCACTAGTCTAGAGCAGATCTGAGTAGATCAGATAAGATTAGTGGGAGAGAATGTAGAGTAAAGACTCCATGACCATCACCAAACCACCAAGCCCAATTGGAGTACTGACCAGTGTTGTGCCAAAAGCCCGACTCGCTGAGACCGCCCCTCGTGTGGTGGATAATGGTTGCGCCGCTCCTGTCATTCAAACAGACCTGGGAGGCGGGCCTAGTACTCAGGAAGAGCGTGACGTGCGTGCGCACGTTAGAAGCAGAGACGCTGATTGCTGTATGGAGAGAGAAGTGAAGTGCCGGAGCAGCATGGCCGAAAGGCAAAAGAGCTCTGCACCTGAAATCGAATCCGGACGGGACCCGGTCGCCGCTCCGACTTGGACGCCCATGAATATTACTCCGGAGCTACAGGTTCGAGTGCAGGAGTTGTGGGACCGTCACTGGAGGGAGCATAGTGGGGACAGCGGCCCTGAGTCTGGAGAGAACAGTGCAGGTCAGCATGCACCCACGATGCTGCGACACAAGCCTCCAAAAGTTGCCGAGAGGTCTGGTTGAAGATGCGTAGCGTGGCCCACTATGGAACATACCGCGCTTTGGGCTAGATTGTCTGCAGAGATAAAGTCTGCTCGACTTCCGCGCACTCATGCCTGCAATCACTATAATGAGGGACTAACTCGCAAGTTACTGGAGGCACCGGTAAAAGATTTCCAGGTACCAGTGCGAAAACTGGGCCGAGTGCTGGACTTTTGTAAGCAGCGGGATTCGGATTCATCCACGACATGGCGACGGATCGTGAGTACTATGTTAACCTCCGGTCCGTGAAAAGAAAAGAACTTCACTCTTGGCTACATAGTCTATATATTGGAGAAGTGGTCGAGTTCACCCCTGCAGAGGGTACACGTGGACCCTATGCCACTGCAGTCCGTAGGCCAGGACAACCTACAGAGCCCCAGGAGCTTACTCAGGACTCTGAGTCTGAGGAAGAGCCAGAAAAGGAACTTTCTACCGCCCCTGTGCGGCCTGATGCAAAATATATACTACCAAGTACTACCCAGAATCAGTATGCCACTGGTTTTGCAGGAACCAATATTCTTTGGCAACCCGCCATTGTCACAAGAGACCCTGATGTGAAGCCTAAACCTCAAAGAGAAAGGGTTAAGAGAAGAAGGCCCGAGCCACAAAACCTCACCACTGCTACGGAGGACTGTGCTATGTTATTGCAACAACTAGCTGTACAGCAACGACAGGGATTTTCTATCCCACATTATGGAGAGGAGCCCGCTGGTTCTTCAACACAGAAAAAGCCATCTGAATGATCAAATCCTGTGACCAGGAGTGACCCTACAGTTGGGCTGGCTTGTCATGTGAAAAAAGAACAGCCTCCTATCTTTGAGAAAGTGAAGCAGGAACTTAACTTGCCATTTACACCCAAACAGAGAGTGATGGAGGGACAACCAGAAGGATCATCCCCTGATTCCTGGGATTCTGGAAGCCCTATTCCAAACAGACGTGTCATCATGTTCTGATCCCTACAACTAAGTAGGCCGTTCAATAACCATAACATGGAGCAGGAGCTGCCATTGTTTGAGAGGACTTCTCTTATTGTTTTTGTTTTGAGCCCCTCTCTAAATTATTTTGCAAGGACTCCATCCAGGACTCCACTTGAATCCAGAAAATTTTGCACTACAGTTGTGTTTTATCATGTTTAACCCCTTTTTACCCCATTTTCAGGTTATCAAGGGACTTTGTTAACGCAACGTTTAAAGTAAAATACCCAGAAAGACTTTTATGTGCTTAACCGTTCAATAACAACATTTTTGCACTTTAAAAAGTTTTATACATGTTTTATACCCCATTTTAGGTATGGACTCTGTCTCCTGAACCATATCATAGACTTTACTGCCCTTATGTAAGATCATTCTCTTATAACAATTTTTGGCCGTAACACATCTACCATAAAGAAAAAATGTATGTGATATATTTTATATATTTGCCTAGAATGTATTTTTGTGCATAACCCTTTATTCACAGGAGGTTATTGAAGAGTCATAATAATACATTGCAATGTCTATATTCACATATGCATATTTGGAGGTGTGTATTTGGTGTATTTCAGGACACGGCTTAGAGATCCACAGCTTCAGACATTACCAACGTCGAGGGCGACTTACATTTTACCATGTGGGTATGCAGCGTCCCACTACGTGTGTGGGCACTGATTAAAAGCACTTTTTATCTTGACAATTGCATTATGTTGTATTGTGGTACTTTGTACTAATGTATCTGCAGAATCCCTGTTACCAGGCAGATTAGGTGTAATTTATACATCCCACCACTAGATGGGGATAAAGCTTAGGTCTTATATATATATATACCTAGTTCAGGCCTAGTTAGTCAGTTGAGACCAGAGATCAGATGAGTAATTAAAAATGTAGTCAGAGTCTAGAGCAAATCTGAGTAGATCAGATTAGATTAGTGGGAGAGAATGTAGAGTGAAGACTCCATGACTCAGATTAGTGAGTGGAGCCAACTTTGCTATGAGGTGGTACTAAGATGTGAGGCGCAGAAGAGCGTTTTCTTTCTGTGGCCGGACTATACACTTGCATCCCTGACCAGTAGGAGAGAGTTTGCCTCCCTGGAAAAGAAACAAGCTTCCTAAGGAATCATCGGTGATAAAAGCCATTATTGAGGGCCAGAGACACCTTTGCGCATGGTGGAGGACTTATAGCTTCTGGCAGCCACACCATACTTCTGAGAGACAGATGAGTTTGCCTGTCCAAATGTTCAGCTTGTAGGGAAAGGACAAGGAATAGGACTGAGCACATCAATAGGAACAAGGTACACCTAAACCACAGCTCCAAGTCAAACCTGAAAAGCCTAGAAACAGTGGATTTGCAGACCTACTCTGTTAACATCAAGAGACTGCATTTTTGTGCTGCTGCAACCAAAGTCATCCACAGTAAAAGTTGTGAGTTGCATCTTACCACTGTCTACCTCATTATTACCACTATTGGTTGTACCACCATTAACGGTGCTGGCGTCACAACAAAAACCATCAATGGACTCATCCGCAACAAGCACCCTAAGCACCCCTAACATCAAGGGCACCTCAACCACCATCTTGGCTGATGCTTCCCTACAACAGAGCGTGCCCCGGAGGATTTCGTGCTGTCCACCTCAACACTGTGCTGCCAGCACAGGGAGGCTTTCTGCTAACCGTGAGTAAACTGATGAACTGTGTTTTATTACTTGACCCCTCATTGGTCCACCGTGCACCTCACGTGTTGCTCCTGTGCTACTGGCTGGCTGCAGATGGCACTCAGAACGCATCTGAATTTAGAGGATCCAGTGCATGGGTAGTGTCTAAACTCCATGAGCCATAACAGGGTCATATGACCTCGGAAGTCTTGATCTACAGTATATGCAAGGCTCAAACCTGCTGCCTCCTCTTTGGTAACAGCAACATGGCAAGAGGGAGGAAGCAACGCCAGCTTCCAGCCCCACACAGAACGTCCTGACTCTAGTGCCAGGACATTATGAGCACTAGTCAGAGGCCAGGGTTTGCCTGCAGAGTCCCTGAGTGGGTGCATTATAAAAGTAGTTTAGCCTTGTGGGAGCACAGATTAGAGGGAACACTGGTCCTTTTCTTGTCCACTTTCAGTCCCTGCAAAATACATATTGTTCATGCAGATGTGACAACTTAGGCCTGTGATTGGCTGTAGTAGTTATGGGCCCAGGAACAGGGCCGCAGTGTGGAACAGGTCAGTGTTTTTTTTATGAGGCACACATTAGGAGCATTAGAGTTGTCGTGAGCCATACATCCCCTTTAGGGTTGACACTGTAATGTACCATAAACAGGTAAATACCACATTACTATTAGTTTTTAACTTATTATTATTCTGTCCACCTTCTGGGATGGCAATTTTTACAGAGACTCTATTTGTTTCCAGAACTGGGATTCTCAATAATAATGTGTACATTGATATAATACAGTTCTGTACTATACAGACAGAAGGTGAACTTGGATCAATGTTTACAGTACTGGATTTACTGCACATTACAGTTGCACACAGTTGTTAACAAGGTCAATAAATAGGGCAATGATCTGGGACAAATGTTCATAACTAGGCCTTGTGGTTCGCCTGGCGGTCGTTTCGCGGTGAACTTTGCATGTTCGCGATTCGCTGAACATGTGAACATATAGCGACATTCGCGCCCGCCATATTCTTTTACATTGTGAAGAACTTTGACCCATGACACATCCATCAGGTGGTTCAGGACAGCCTATTGAGACGTTTCAGCACATGGACATACTCCCTACCTTATAAATAGACCTGATATGGCCGCCATTTTACATTCAGTCTTTTGCCAGTGTAGGTAGAGGTTGCTGTGTGGAGCAGGGACAGACTGTTAGGGACACCAAACACTATCTAATAGGGCCACTAAAAACCTTTTAAGGACTAGTATAGGTGTGCTATCGATAGGTGTGATGCATAGAGGGGTGCGATATACTTATAATATACTTTTATGATGAGTCAAAAACACATAGATATACAGTACAGACCAAAAGTTTGGACACACCTTCTCATTCAAAGAGTTTTCTTTATTTTCATGACTATGAAGGCATCAAAACTATGAATTAACACATGTGGAATTATATACATAACAAACAAGTGTGAAACAACTGAAAATATGTCATATTCTAGGTTCTTCAAAGTAGCCACCTTTTGCTTTGATTACTGCTTTGCACACTCTTGGCATTCTCTTGATGAGCTTCAAGAGGTAGTCCCCTGAAATGGTCTTCCAACAGTCTTGAAGGAGTTCCCAGAGATGCTTAGCACTTGTTGGCCCTTTTGCCTTCACTCTGCGGTCCAGCTCACCCCAAACCATCTCGATTGGGTTCAGGTCCGGTGACTGTGGAGGCCAGGTCATCTGGCGCAGCACCCCATCACTCTCCTTCATGGTCAAATAGCCCTTACTTTCAAAGTTTTCCCAATTTTTCGGCTGACTGACTGACCTTCATTTCTTAAAGTAATGATGGCCACTCGTTTTTCTTTACTTAGCTGCTTTTTTCTTGCCATAATACAAATTCTAACAGTCTATTCAGTAGGACTATCAGCTGTGTATCCACCTGACTTCTCCTCAACGCAACTGATGGTCCCAACCCCATTTATAAGGCAAGAAATCCCACTTATTAAACCTGACAGGGCACACCTGTGAAGTGAAAACCATTTCAGGGGACTACCTCTTGAAGCTCATCAAGAGAATGCCAAGAGTGTGCAAAGCAGTAATCAAAGCAAAAGGTGGCTACTTTGAAGAACCTAGAATATGACATATTTTCAGTTGTTTCACACTTGTTTGTTATGTATGTAATTCCACATGTGTGGATTCCATAGTTTTGATGACTTCAGTGTGAATCTACAATTTTCATAGTCATGAAAATAAAGAAAACTCTTTGAATGAGAAGGTGTGTCCAAACTTTTGGTCTGTACTGTATATAGTGATCATCTGGAAGTCAGGGGCCTAGGGGCTAGGGGCTTACTAGGGCCATTTTTATATAGGGTAAGGTTCCGGGCGGGGTCGCTCTTATCAGGGCGGGTGGTCTGCGGGCCAGAATAGCACCCCCCTGTAGCGCAATATCAGGGACAGCCCAGGGATAAATGTTTTTTGCTTTCCCTCTGGGATTCATGGATGTGCACTGGAACCCCCCGGATTGTGGTAGGACATATGGTTTCTGATTTGGTGCCGCCGAGCACTTGTTATTGCCTACCACATCTATGCTTTTTGCTTAACTTTAATAATTTAATTTATTTTCATTTTGAGGGATATCTTTTAGGGTCCATTCACACGTCCGCAAAATGGGTCCGCATCCGTTCCACAATTTTGCAGAACGGGTGCAGACCCATTCATTTTTAATGGGGCCGGAATGTGCTGTCCGCATCTACATTTGCGGATCCGCATCCGCATTTGCGGATCCACACTTCCGCATCCGTGCTTCCGTTTCTGCAAAAAAATAGAACATGTCCTATTTTTGTACGCAATTGCGGACAAGATTAGGCATTTTCTATTATAGTGCCGGCGATGTGCGGTCCGCAAATTGCGGAATGCACATTGGCAGTGTCCGTGTTTTGCGTATCCGCAATTTGTGGATCCACAGAACACTTACAGACATGTGAATGGACCCTTTGGCCTCATTCAGACGGCCTTATGCTGTCCGCAAAAATGTGGATCCATTTTTTTGTGGACAGTTCAGCATGTCCTTAAAAAAACGGATAGCATTCAGTATTTTTGCGGACCCATAGACTTTAATGGGGCCATGCAATAGAAAGACCAGCACTCCATAATTCCAATAATGAAGAAAAGCTTTCTTTATTCGTCACCCATATGTGACGCGCGTTTCGACACCAATCTGTGTCTTTGTCAAAGTACAGGTGATAACAGCTCCTGGAGCTGTTATCACCTGTACTTTGACAAAGACACAGATTGGTGTCGAAACGCGCGTCACATATGGGTGACGAATAAAGAAAGCTTTTCTTCATTATTGGAATTACGGAGTGCTGGTCTTTCTATTGCAAGTATCTGGGGTATCAACCTATTGACCGTGCACCTGGACCCCGACTGAAGCACAGTGCCGCCCATTTGTTCCTAATTGATTTTAATGGGGCAATGTCCTGATTTTCACAGACAAGTATAGGACATGTTTCATTTGTTTTGCGGAACCGTGGAACAGAAAAGGACCCCTTAGAAGTGAATGGGTCAGCATCTAATCCGCAAAAAAAACTGATCCGCATTTTTGCGGGTAGCATACGGCCGTCTGAATGAGCCCTTAATATGAACATAATTAAAGTTTACGTTTTATCTTCATGTATATTCTAATGGATTGCCTTCCTTGTACAATGTTATAATATACTTTCTATGTTAGAAAGTATATTATAGTGCATTTGTATTGTGCGGCAGTTTTGTGCGGTTCTGCTGCGATACTGCAGGTATATAGAGGGACAAGCGTTATTGGAACAAATAATTTCTACTGGTGTGATATACCAGTTGCCCCCCAAAAAAAGTTATTGAAGCAGGGGTGGTGTATACCAATAATATACTTTCTATATAATGCATTTAGGTAGCGCAACAGGGCACATTTAGGAGAATTTCCCTTTAAGATGCATAAAAATGTCTCCTGATTAAGACACATATTGTTTGTTGGAATTCTTGTCATTGATCCCCCTCTAGTATGTCACTGTCCATGTTGTGTGACTATTTGTGTACCTCTACTAAGTATTTGGTGGCTGCAAATATGAGCTGAAGGTTTTTCAGGTTCGCCTGCCAGTAAAGTGAATGGAGCCCGCCGCAAACTTTCGGTTCGCGAACATTTGATCGCGTTGGCGCGATCGTGTTCGCGAACCGTCCAGGCCGATGTTTGTCCATCACTATTCATAACTTCGTAAGAATTATTTTTTTTAACGTTGCCCTCTAATTAACTGCATTTACCTGTAGCAATCATTAGAACTGCATGGGTATGAATGATCATCACTGCGATTGTTTGTCCTCATACAGTTTCCTTGTTGATTGACAGCACATGCCTGTTCACACAGAGCAATATTCTGCCAAAGAGCAAGGATTTTAGGTGTCTCATGAAAGTCACAATCACTTGACCAATGAGTGTTGCTTATTTGTTAGGTGATCAGGGGGCTATTATTGGGAATGAGCATGCGTAAACGATTATTTGTGATAATTGTCCTGATCCTTGGCCCATGGAAAAGGGCCTTTACTCCATTCTGATGCAACAACTTTTAGTCGGGCATTCACACTGACTAGTATATGCTTTGTTCAGCATTGTTGTGCTGCATTTATTTATATATAGATACTAAAGCATTATAGGTAAATATAAAGACTTGCTTTACCTGTAGAAATGTTGATATGTTTCTTCAAACCCTCATTTTTTTCATATATTTTGTTTGACATTTTGGAGGCTAGAGATGCTATAACAGGTTTTCTTTAGAGTTACGATTTCAACATACTGTACAATGCTTTCAACAGGATCCAATTCATATTGTATGTTGAGGGATCACTGCATATTAAATCACAGTGTTTTCTACCGAATGCTTTTATGTAGCACATAAAGACCACAGGACCCATCTGGGTTCTATAAATTCCTTATACTGTCCAATAGAATTCTAGGGATCCATATTTTATCTTCATGTTCCTCCAATATTAAATATAATTTTTTTTTTTCTGTATGATATTCTTGAGAAGAAAATTGTGACATTCTGCAACGCATGCCATATCATTGAGGACTTAAACATGTCCTGAATACGTCATTGCCATGTGCCACAACCCTCACACTACTGCTTGCCTAGTAATATCATCATGTAAATGCCTATTTTATTAAATGGGTTTTACCTATATTATCATCTGGCTGAACCAACAGTTAAAACATTTTCTAATTATTTTCTCTGTAGCTCATATAGGGCTATGCTACTTACACTACATGGTAAAATTCTCAAATGATACATTCCTTTGCACCTTTAAGCAATAATCATTTTTGATTGCATTTTATGCCAGTCTTTTAATTTGTGGCTTTCAAATTAGTCTTTTAGCAGACATCTCTGGGGCTTTTAATCAAGCAGGGTCTCAGCTTAGTCTGGACATGTTGAGTTTAATTGGACAGGTGTCAGATACATCTTGTATCTTCCAAACAAATCAGAATTGTACCTTTAACTATAATTATCCCATGTAAACGTACTATTTTTGCAGTAATCAGTGCCATGTTTTAAGTGTCCTTATTAATTCACTCTGAATAATATTTAAATCCTAGTAAACAGGTTTAAAATAAATAAACTCAGTTTGTTTAAACAAATGGATCATATTATCATCATCAGTTCCCAAGATAAAAAAATATTGAATTAAAAAACATAAAATCAGTAATGGGTTGCAGACCTGGACATCTTGTTCTCTAACAAACAAACATACTCGTCATCCAGTAAAATAGAAATCTGTGTATTGTGGATCTTTATAAAAATGTTTTTTACAGTCCCCGCAAACATTCATTTGGATCTGCCATTTTTTATGCATAATAAGTGCTTGCAATATTTTTTTTCATTTGCTGTTTTGCCACTTTTTGTGTTTTTTTTTCTGCCCTTTTTTGCACTTGGTGTGTCTTTCCACTGATATTTTCTTTATGACATTGCTCCTCTATAAAGAAGGAGATGATGCAATGCCTGAAATAACACAAGAGTTTCGGCAAACATTTGTGAAAACAAAGCAAAAAAGGCAATAAATGGCACCAAAATAACAAAAGGGTCAAAAAAGCTTGTGTGCCCTACATTTCATATTTCCCAGAGACCTTCAACTAACATTTGGAACTGCAGTTTCTCCTGGAAAAAAATAAAATCAAAAATATGGTTATGATTTAACAAAGAGAGAGAGCAAGAGAGGGGGAGAGCCTAGTAGACTATTCATTTTTTTTTTGTGCAGTATATTTGCCTGGGGGTTACTCCTCCTCATTAGGGCTCGTTCACACGAACGTTTTTTGCGTTCCGTATACGGGCCGTTTATTGCGTTCCGTATACGGTCCGTATAGGGAACCATTCATTTCAATGGGTCCGCAAAAAAAACGGAATGTACTTCGCGGGCATTCCGTTTCCGTATGTCCGCAATTCCATTGCACTAGATTTTGAGTCTTGTCCTATTCTTGTCCGCAAATCACGGTCCGTGGCTCCATTGAAGTCAATGGGTCTGCAAAAAAAACTGAACACATACGGAAATGCATCCGTATGTTTTCCGTATCTGTTCCGTTTTTTGCGGAACCATCTATTGAAAATGTTATGCCCAGCCCAATTTTTTCTATGTAATTACTGTATAATGGATAGGCCATACGGAAAAACGGAACCGAAACGGAAACAAAAAACAGAACAACGGATCCGGAAAAAATGGCCCACAAAACACTGAAAAAGCCATATGGTCGTGTGAAAGAGGCCTTAATGAGAGCACCTAGTATGCATAGTATGCATGAGGATTTCAGGCTAGGCTACACTCCTGTGGGTTTCTGGGAAAAATATTCCAATTAGTTTCCTTCAAAAAGGAAAAGAGAGCTAAGCCTATATGATGCCAGCTAATTTTCATATATTTTTTCCTAGAAAAGGAGTGTTGTCTGGCTTACAATTAGAGATAAGTGAATCGAAGATAAAGAAGTGGAATTCGATCCGAATTTCAGGAAAAATTCGATTCGCACCGAATCCGAATTTCCTGATGCTTTGTGGTAAAAAATCACATTTATTCCTAAAATGGCTGCTGCAAGTGTGAGGACATGGAGCAAAGAACTTTAGGAACGAGGGAACACCGACAATGCCATGCATGCAGACAATCAGCAGCCAGCCAGCCCAGTGATGTCACAGCCCTATAAATAGCCTCAGCCATCTTGGATTCAGCCATTTTCCAGTGTACTTAGTGCAGGGAGAGACATTAACAGGCGCTAGGGAAAGTGCTAGGAAATACTTGAAAACGTTTATTTTGCTGAATAGAAGTTCAGGGAAAGATCATTAGAAGTGTAGGGAAAGGATAGGGAGGAATTATTCCACACTATAAAAAGAGAACAGGGTCCAATAGGGGAGTGTACAGCCTGGGTAATAGGAACAATCCTATTACACCTTGCTGCACTGACTGGGGACCCAAATTGCCATTATATTGCTGCTTTCAGGTTTGCAATAGATGATACCTCTGTAATTTTAGCAAACCTTTCTTGTTATTGGGGTACAAGTGCTGTGTGATACAGCCATTAACAGGGTGCATTACTAGGAAATATTTCTATGTCTTATTAACCCTTGTGTAGTGCAGTTATATGTTCTAAAGCCTTTTTTGGCGTGTATTAGTAAAAAATACTAAGGGCTTATTTGCCATTCAGCGGTGCAGTTATATGTTCTAAACCCTTTTGTGGGGTGTATTAGAGCAAAAAATAAAAAGGCTTATTAGCCGTTGTGTGGTGAAGTGACAAAATTACAGCCTTCTTCAGCGTATATTAGTGGAAAACAAAAAGTTTTATTTGCCGTTCAGCGGTGCAGTTATATGTTTTAAAGCCTTTTTTGGGGTGTATTAGTAGAAAAAAATAAGGGATTATTTGCCATTCAGCGGTGCAGTTTTATGTTCTAAAGCCTTTTTTGGGTGTATTAGTGAAAAAAGGTACTGGCTTATTTGCTGTTCAGTGGTGCAGTTATATGTTCTAAAGCCTTTTTTGCGTGTATTAGTGGAAAGAAAAAGAGCTTATTTGCCGTTGTGTGGCGAAGTAAAAAAATTACAGCCTTTTTTGGCGTGTATTAGTGAAAAACAAAAAGTATTATTTGCCATTCAGCGGTGCAATTATATGTTCTAAAGCCTTTTTTTTGGCGTGTTTTAGTGGGAAAAAAAGGGGCTAATTAGTCGTTGTGTGGTGAAGTGAGAAAATGACAGACTTTTTTGGGGTGTATTAATTTCCTTTTTATTTATTTATTTGATCTAACAGTATGTCAGACAGAAAAGTGACAGGCCCTGCACAGGGGAGGGGCATAGGCCTAAATGTTTCTGGCGTATCCACAGGTCGCAACAGAGTAAGGGGGAATGGCAGCAGGGGTCACTTCGAGAGGCCTGAGCTCCCGGTGTCATCTAGCGGTTGTGTCTTGACAAACAACCCATCGGTTCTTGAATGGTTGACTCGGTCATCCACTTTATCCCAAGTGACATCAGAGCCCCCCAGCCAAGAGTCGGTGGGTTTGTCAGACACAACCCTTAGTTGGCATGGCCCGGGAGCAGGCCCTGCCCCCTCACTTATCCTCAACCTGCCTCTGTCCTTTTCTGTTCCCTCAGCCAGAGAAGTATTATATTCTGTGGGCTCAGCTACACTATACAGCGAGGACAGGCTACTAGAGGACAGTCAGCAGCTACTGGCCAGCCAACATGTGGAGGAGACATCCGCCTCTTCTTCCGGTAGGAGGGCAAGTAGTGATGAGGAGAGTGGCGTGGAAGCTGGTGTTGCGAGCAGTAAGGCTCCAGGCTCAGAGACCATTGAGGAGGATATCAGTGACGTGCCGACAGTACTCGATGATTATGTAGCCGATCGCAATTGGGAGCCGGGTGACAAAGGGGCCAGATCATCTTTGGGAGAAGAGGGTGGTAGCTTGCGTGTGAGGCAGCATCGGAGCCAGTATGTCGGTAGCATGGCCCGGAGTCAGCAGGGTAGCAGAAGAGGAAGGTCGGGAGCCAAATGTGCCCGGGGTATACCACCCGCTTTGCAGGAGCCTACCTGCCCGGAAAGTAGTGGTGCAGGGGTTCAGGGAGGCAGCGGTGGTAGCAGTCAGTCAGTGCGGAGTGTTGAGGGTAAAATCACCTAATCAGCGGTGTGGCAGTTTTTTGTTAAGCCGCTGGAGGAGGTGAACGGGGCCATTTTCCGAATCTGTGGGCAGAAGGTGAAGCGTGGCCAGGGTGCCAATGTTGGCACCACAGCCCTGCGTTAACATATGCAGCATCACCATAAAGTGGCCTGGGAGAACTGTGGCTCTAATGTGGTGGTCCAGCCTGCCGCAGCAACAGTCGGAGGTAGCTGTCTGTCCTTCCCATCATCTACCTGTCCTGATGCTCCTGCTCCTCACCCTCCTACTCCTCATCAGTCATTCTGTCAGCAATCGATCACCAAAGCGATTGTCAAGAGACAACAGTATGTGTGCACCCATCCAACGGCACAGAAGTTAAACGTGTTAAACAAGTTGCTGGTGCTGCAGTCCCTCTCTTTCCAAATGGTGGACTCTGTACCTTTCAGAGAACTGATGGCTTGTGCCGAGCTGAGGTGGAGAGTCCCAAGCCGTCATTTCTTTGCCAAAAAGGTGGACCAGTCCTTGAGCCTGTCAGTGTCTGCCAAAGTGCACAGCAAGGCCAACGTGTGGAGCTTTAACTACGGTTAAGGGCAATATATGTCCTTTACGGTCTAGTGGGTAAATGTGGTTCCTGCCTAGCCAAAACAAGAAAATGGCAGGGTGGCAGCAGTGGAGGTCGGGAGCCAAACATGCCCGGGGTAGACCACCCGCTTCGCAGGAGCCTACCTGCCTGGAAAGTAGTGGTACAGGGTTTCACGGAAGTAGCGGCAGTAGCAGTCGGTCAATGTGGAGTGTTGGGGGTAAAATCACCTACTCGGCGGGGAACATGCCCATTTATCGAATCTGTGGGCAGTAGGTGAAGCGTGGCCAGGGTGCCAATGTTGACACCACTGCCCTGTGTCAACATATGCAGCGTCACCATAAAGTGGCCTAGGAGAACCTTGGCTCCGATGTGGTGGTCCAGCCTGCCACAGCAACTGCTGCGTTACCCAGTGGCACGCACCCTATTTCAAGCAGTCAAGGCTCCATCACCTCAGCCGAAGGGAGCTGTCTGTCCTTCCTATCATCTGCTGGTCCTGATGCTCCTGCTCCTCCTCCTAATTCTCATCAGTCATTCTGTCAGCAATCTATCACCAAAGTGATTGCCAAGAGATAACAGTATGCGTGCACTCATCCAACGGCGCAGAAGCTGAATATGCTTGTGGCCAAGTTGCTGGTGCTGCAGTCCCTCCCTTTCCAAGTGGTAGACTCTGTACCTTTCAGAGAATTTATAGCTTGTGCTGAGCCGAGGTGGAGAGTCCCAAGCTGTCATTTCTTTGCAAAAAAGTCAGTACCAGCCCAGTACACATATGTAGAACAGAAGGTGAGCCAGTCCTTGAGCCTGTCGGTGTCTGCCAAAGTGTACGGCAGTGCCGACGTGTGGAGCTGTAACTACGGTCAGGAACAATGCATGTGCTTTAAGGCCCACTGGGTGAATGTGGTTCCAGCACAGCCACACCAGCAACTTGGCCAGGTGACACTACTTCCGCCTCCGCGTTCTTACGCCGTTGGTCCTGTGACAATGTCCACCTCTGCCTCCTCATCCACCACCATGTCCTCAGCCTCCGCTTCAGGGACAATTCACAGTGCTCCTAAAGCATACCACATGTGCAGGGCACGGCGGTGTCACGCTGTTCTACACCTTGATTGTCTGGGCAAATGGAGTCACACAGGGGAGGAACTGCTCTGTGTCCTTCATCAAGAAATAGAATCCTGGCTTTCTTTTCGACATCTCATTGGAACCATGGTGATCGACAAAGGGAAGAACATGGTGTCGGTGCTGAAATAAAAACTGTGCTAAATAAACAATTTTTTTGTCACCTTACATCACAAAAAGTACAACAGTAAGCGATCAAAAAGGCGTATGCCCACCAAAATAGTACCAATCTAACCGTCACCTCATCCCGCAAAAAATGAGACCCTACCTAAGACAATCGCCTGAAAAATAAAAATACTATGGCTCAGAATATGGAGACACTAATATGTATAACACCCCTGCTTCAATCAGTTTTTTGGGGGGGCAACTGGTAAATCACACCAGTAGAAATTATTTGTATTAATAGCGTTTGTCACTCTGTGTAGATGCGGTAACCCAGCAAAACCGCTAACGAATGCTGCTCAATACAAATAGCATATTAGTGGTATATAACACCCCTGCTTCAATCTGTTTTTTTGGGAGGCAACTGGTAAATCACACCAGTAGAAATTATTTGATCCAATAGCGTTTGTCTCTCTGGTGATGCGGTAACGCAGCAA
Organism: Bufo bufo; assembly: GCF_905171765.1. Lineage (NCBI taxonomy): Eukaryota > Metazoa > Chordata > Amphibia > Anura > Bufonidae > Bufo > Bufo bufo. The sequence goes on along the minus strand of NC_053390.1, from coordinate 267,169,824 downwards.
AACCACAAACAAATGCTGCTCTACCTATAAGCACTAAATAAATAGTATATTATTGGTATATAACACCCCTGATTCAATCAGTTTTTTGGGGGGGGCAACTGGTAAATCACACCAGTAGAAATTATTTGTTCTAAAAGCGTTTGTCACTCTGTGTAGAACCGGTAACGTAGCAAAACCGCAAGCAAATGCTGCACTACCTAAATGCACTATACAGAAAGTATATTATTGGTATATAACAACCCTGCTTGAATCAGTTTTTTTGAGGGGGGGGGCAACTGGTAACTCACACCAGTAAAAATAATTTGTTCCAATAGCGTTTGTCACTCTGTGTAGATGCGGTAACGCATCAAAACCGCAAACAAATGCTGCACTACATAAATGCACTATATAAATCGTATATTATTGGTATGTAACACCCCTGCTTCAATCAGTTTTTTTACGGGGGAACTGGTAAATCACACCAGTAGAAATTATTTGATCCAAAAGCGTTTTTCTCTCTGGTGATGTGGTAACGCAGCAAAACCGCAAACAAATGCTGCACTACCTAAATGCACTATATAAATCGTATATTATTGGTATATAACACCCCTGCTTAAATCAGTTTTTTTGAGGGGCAACTGGTAAATCACAATAGTAGAAATTATTTGATCCAATAGCGTTTGTCACTCTGTGTAGATGCGGTAACCTAGCAAAACCGCTAACAAATGCTGCTCAATACAAATAGCATAATGGAAAAAGTAGTATAGGCAAACCGCTCACTGGTGGGACAAACCAGGTGGGACGCTAATCACTGAGAACCACGAATAAATAAATACCGTGAGTAAAAATCAAAAGGATTGAATATTGGGACTGCAGGATAATCGACATTCACCTGTGCGGCTCCACAGTGTGGGCATTTTTTAATGTCAGCTGCTAACAATAGTACTGCCATCTGCAGCCTGTGCTGTCAATGCATAAGTCGCAGTAAGCTCAACACTCACCTAGAGACGACCGCCTTGAGAAGGCACCTGGCCTCCCATCACCGAGCCCAGTGGGAGCAACACCGTCAGAACCCACAATGGCTGACCGCTGGCTTGTCGGAACTGCTAGCCCGCCAACTACTGCCATATAAACTGGTGGACTCGGAGGCCTTTAGAAAATTTGTGGCCATTGGCACACCGCAATGGAGAGTCCCTGGAAGGAAATATTTCTCAGAGAAGTGCATCCCAGAGCTATATGGCCACGTTCAGCGGAAAGTGAATATATCTCTGGCACACAGTGTCAGTGCCAAGATACATCTGACCACAGACACGTGGTCTAGCAAACACTGCCAGGGAAGGTACATCACTTTTAATGCCCACTGGGTGAACCTTCTGACGGCCGTCAAGCATGTAACCTGTGGCACCCGTGTGGATTTGTTACTGCACCGGATTGCATGCAGGTCTGCCAGGGCTGGGACAAGGTCCACCACCAACAGAGGCTGAGCTTCCCAAGTGCGCCCCCCCCCCCCCCCCATCAACTTGTGGAGTCTTTACTAAATACTTACTGTTGTAATCACACATAAGTATGCGCAGTTTAATGATTATGTACCAATTAACTATAGCTGTAAACAAATGCACAACCTCTTTAGATCCATATAAATATAGAATCTAACAGGAATGACCCCCGCATAGTGACTGGATACTAACACCACACTGTAACTAAATTAAAACCAATATGACAATATAGTGGAAAATACTAGCACTACACAGATTCTGCAAACCATAAGTGATTAAAAGTACATAAATATTGACTCACAGGGCGACTCAAGGGTGAATCAAAGGCGACGTCTTCTTTGATTGGAATCAGTCTTTTTCTGGCCACCACTCGTCTCTGCAGAATCTGCAAAACTAATAGTTTAGGCTTCTCATTCCATGATTCCAGCACCATCCCCACCTCTGTACAAACTCCCAATGCGTATTGCCCCACACAGTAATAAAGCCCACTAAACATGGCAACACAGAGAAAAGGAATCTGTACTATATGGGGGCTGTACTATATTGGGGCACAGAGGAGGGAAATGAAAATAAATGCAGACTTGTATGACTTTAAAGGGGTTATCCTGTTATTTAAAATGTATCCCCCATCCACAGGATGGGACTCCCTGAGCGATCTCCAGATCGGGCAGGTCTGTGGATGACAACACTGTTATGTGGGATCTGTGGATGGCACCATTATGGGGGGATCTTTCGATGACACTGTTATGGAGGATGTGTGGATGACACTGGTATGGGGGATCTGTGGTGGATGACACTGCTATGGGGGATCTGTGGTGGATGACACTGCTATGGGGGATCTGTGGTGGATGACACTGCTATGGGGGATCTGTGGTGGATGACACTGCTATGGGGGATCTGTGGTGGATGACACTGCTATGGGGGATCTGTGGTGGATGACACTGCTATGGGGGATCTGTGGTGGAGGACACTGCTATGGGGGATCTGTGGTGGAGGACACTGCTATGGGGGGATCTGTGGTGGATGACACTGTTATGGGGGGATCTGTAGTGGTTGACACTGTTATGGGGGGATCTGTGGTGGATGACACTGCTATTGGGGGGATCTGAGGATGACACTGTTATTGGGGGAATCCCCCCCATAACAGGGTCCGTGTAGGAATGACCCCCAAATACAAGGGGTGAGGCTGTGGTGCTGTATCTGTTTTTATGATGACAGCGCTAGCGGGGCCCGGTTATATAGTTAATAAGATTATATCCAGTGAGCGGGGGGGTGTAGTAGAATACAGTCACATTGCACGGGCCCTGCTGTCATTATGAAAGCAAATGCGACCCCACACCTCTTTTATTGGTGGTCAGTAAATGGGTCTGTCACAGACCCATTTACTGACCACCAATAAAAGAGGTGTGGGGTCGCATTTGCTTTCATAATGACAGCAGGGCCCGTCGCCCGTGCAATGTGACTGTATTCTACTACTATAAAAGCAAAGCTCTGCAGATGTGACTGTATTGGGTCAGTCAATCACTAAATGAACCCTGTTATGGGGAGAAACTGTGGATGACACTATTTGTCATACACAGACCGTCTGTGTATGACAAATAGTGTCATCCACAGTTTCTCCCCATAACAGGGTTCATTTAGTGATTGACTGACCCAATACAGTCACATCTGCAGAGCTTTGCTTTTATGCCTCATATGCATCCATCCATCCATTCCCCCCCTCCCCCCTTCCCAGCAGGCACTGTAAAAATCACATTTTTATTTTTCAAACTGTCTCCCTCCCTGAGATTTTGGCGCCGCCTACTACTTACAAGTTATACAGAGGCAGGGCACTTTATTACTGGGTCTGGAGGCAAGACAAGTGGTGGAGTACTGTACAACGGACTGAGTCTACTCTGAGACTACAGTCCACACCAGGACAGCTGGGCACAGTGGGCAGGCTGCTGAGGCGGGAGAACTTGGAGAAGGCAGCAGGCACAGGAGTCGGGAGAAGAATTCAGTCAGTGGCCTGGCGCAGTGTGACATCAGCGTGACGCATCACGCTCTGGGCCCGCCCACCGTTCTCCTGCCGCTGCCGCCGGGTTCCTCCTGGGTCCTTTGAATCACCGGCTGTGATGCTTGCATGATGTCTGTCTTTTAAGTACCGCACTCGGCGAGTCGGCACTCGCGCGGCGCACTGCTGTCACATCACAACTCAAGCGGCAGCAAGCGCTCGCCTGCCGCCGACTCGCCACTGTCTGGCCTGCCGCATGGGGGACTTAAAGTGTTTGACTCCGGCGGTCAGTGACCGGTCTCCGGCCCCTGCTGCGCCCTGAGGCTGGAGCGCCCAGAGGCTGGAGCCTCCCCAGCCTCTGTGTCGGCCCGGCCCTGAGGTCTGCCTCTTCTTCTCCTCCTCCTACTCCATTCTCCATCTCCTCCTCGGCTGACTCCTCCTTTTCCACTGCTACCGCCTCTTCTGCTGCGCCCCCCAAATTACCCAGAACCTATTCGATGTCCCAGGTGAGATGTTGCCATGCTGCGATCACAAGCTGATCAGTGGCTAATCCTGCTCAATTTGACAGTTGGTAAAGTGGTGTGAGACAACGGTGTCAATCTACTGAGCGTGATGAAACAAGGAAAAATTACATACGTGCCATGCATGGCACACGTCCTGAAATTAGTTGTGCAGCGATTTGTTGCCAAATACCCCGGGATCCAGGACATCTTGTGGCAGGCCAGAAAAATCTCTGCCCACTTTAGAAGATATTACATGGCCATGGCTCGCCTTACTGACGTTGAGCGGCGACACTTCCTGCCTTTTAGACGTCTGATTTGTGACAGCCAGACGCGCTGAAACTCCACCTTGTATGTTTGATAGGCTGCTCCAGCAGCAACGTACCGTTAACGACCACCTGTACAAATTCTGCAGCAGGACAGGATCTGGGGAGCTTGGTTTCTTTTCACCGTGCCAGTGGCTGCTCATGCTCGATGCATACAGACTTCTGCGGCCATTTGATGAGATCACAAAACTGGTCAGTCGTAGCCAGGGCGCCATCAGTGACATCATACCTTACGCCTTCTTTCTGGAGCTTACATTGCATCGTGTCATTGATCAAGCTGTCGAGGAGCAGGAGCTGGAAGATGAGGAAGTCGCAATGCTGAATGAATTCCCAGGGGGGCCACTCCATCTGAGACAAGTCAGTAGGAGTCTGAAGAGAAGTCAGAGAAGGATGGTGCCTGGGGGGAGAAGGAGGAGGAGGAGAAAGAAGAGCAGGCTTTAAACTTTTCTAGGATCCCTGGTGTTGTCCGTGGATGGGGGAGAGGAGTTCGAGGAGACATTCTCCTGGGCGATGAGCAGGAGCCAGGCCACTCCACCGCTTCCAATTTAGTGCAAATGGGGGACTTCATGCTCCACTGTTTATAGAGGGACCCCATATAAAAAGCATAATGGGCAAGGACCAGTGCTGGGTGGCAACGTACTTAGACCCCCGGTACAAACACAAAATGGCGGACATGTTACCAGAATCACAGAGGGCTGTAAAAATGCAGCACTTCCAGGCCTTTCTACGAGAGATGCTGCATTCTGCTGTTGCGGGCACTGGCAGAGGAATTTCCACCCACAGCATACCAATCCTACCGTGCCTGCAAGAAGATGGCGGTTTAAAGATGTGTTGGTCACTTCGGATATGAGATCATTCTTGCAGCCAACCCATCGAGAGCTGCCTTTCGGATCCAGCCTCAGGGAATGCCTAGACCGACAGGTGCCCGAATACATCAGGTTAATGGTCGATGTGGACGTTCTGAGAAGCAAGCAAACACTGGACTGCTGGGTGTGCAGGCTTGACCTGTGGCGATAGCAGGCACAATTTATCACGGAACCTATGGCTTGACCCACGTCGAGTGTTATGTCCGAAAGGACATTCAGCGCAGCAGGGGGGGTCGTGACCAATAAGCTCACTCGCCTAGCTCACAACAGTGTGGAATACCTCACATTTCTAAAAATGAATGAGGCATGGATCTTGGAGGAATTCAACACTTATGACGACCACTTATAATTGAATTTCCTCATGCCAGCCCACACATATCCACGACCACCCAGAACAAAGAATGGTCCTTGTCTTATGTATATACAGCAGCATAAAAGGCCTTTTCAGGTGAATGCCTAATTTTTGGGGCCTCTACTCCAGTGGCCTACAGTAATTTTTTTATCCAATGACCGCATAATGTACCTCCAGGCACATAATCACTTGTTCTTTTCTATGAGGCGAATGCCAAATTTTTGGGGCCTGTACTGTCCTATAGTAAAATTGTTATCCACTGACCATCTAATACACCTCCAGCCACATAATAACTTGTTCTTTTCTGTCAGGTGAATGCCAAATTTTTGGGGCCTGTACTGTCCTATAGTAAAATTGTTATCCACTGACCATCTAATACACCTCCAGCCACATAATAACTTGTTCTTTTCTATCAGGTAAATGTCTAATTTTTGGGGCCTATACTCCACTGGCCTACAGTAAAATTGTTATTTAGTGACCGCCTAATGTTCCTCCAGCCACATAATCAGTTGTTCTTTTCTGTCAGGTGAATGCCTAATATTTGGGGCATTTACTGGCCTACAGTAAAATTGTTATCCACTAACCGTGTAATATACCTCCAGCCACATAATCACTTGTTCTTTTCTGTCAGGTGAATGCCTAATTTTTGGGGCCTGTACTGGCCTAGAGTAAAATTGATATCCACTGACCGTCTAATATACCTCCAGCAACATAATCACTTGTTCTTTTCTGTCAGGTGAAAGCCAAATTTTTGGGTCCTGTACTCCACTGGCCTACAGTAAAATTGTTATTCAGTGACCGCCTAATGTACCTCCAGCCACATAAACAGTTGTTCTTTTCTGTCAGGTGAATGCCTAATTTTTGTGGCCTATAATACACTGACCGATAGTAAAATTATTATTTAGTGACCGCCTAATGTATCTCTTGCCATATAATCATTTGTTCTTTTCTATCAGGTAAATGCCTAATTTTTAGGGCCTGTACTCCACTGGACTAAAGTAAAATTGTTATCCACTGACCATCTAATGTACCTCCGCCACAAAATCACTTGTTCTTTTCTGTCAGGGTATTAGCTAATTTCTGGAGCCTACACTCCACTGGCCTATAGAAAAAAAATTGTTATTTAGTGACCGCCTAATGTTCCTCCAGCCACATAATCACTTGTTCTTTTCTGTCAGTTAACTGCCTAATTTTTGTGGCCTATACTGGCCTACAGTTAATTGATTATTCACTGACTGTCTAATATAACTTTAGGCACATAATCACTTGTTCATTTCTGTCAGGTTAATGCCTATTTTTTGGGGCCTATATTCCACTGGCCTACAGTAAAATTGTTATTTAGTGACCGCCTAATGTTCCTCCAGCAACATAATCACGTGTTTTATTCTGTCAGGTGAATGCCTAATTTTTGGTGCCTATAGTCTACTGGCCTACAGTAAAATTGTTATCCACTGACTGTCTAATATACCTTTAGGCACATAATCACTTGCTATTTTCTGTCAGGTGAATGCCTAATATTTGGGGCCTGTACTGCCCTTTAGTAAAATTGTTATCCACTGACCGTCTAATATACCTCCTTCCACAAAAACACTTGATCTTTTCTGTCAGGTGAATGCCTGATTTTTGGGGCCTATACTCCACTGGCCGATAGTAAAATTGTTATTCAGTGACCGCCGAATGTACCTCTAGCCACATAATCACTTGTTCTTTTCTGTCAGATGAATGCCTAATTTTTGGGGCCTTTACTGGCCTACAGTAAAATTGTTATCCACTAACCGTGTAATATACCTCCAGCCACATAATCACTTGCTATTTTCTGTCAGTTGAATGCCTACTATTTGGGCCCTGTACTGGCCTACAGTAAAATTGTTATTCAGTGACTGCCTAATGTACCTCCAGCCACATAATCACTTGTTCTTTTCTGTCAGGTGAATGTCTAATTTTTGGGGCCTATGATACTCTGGCCAATAGTAAAAATGTTATTCCGTGATCGCCTACTGTACCTCCAGACATAATCACTTGTTCTTTTCTGTCAGGTGAATGCCTAATTTTTGGGGCCTGTACTCCACTGGCCTATAGTATAATTGTTATTAATTGGCCGCATAATCTACCTCTAGCCATATAATCACTTGTTTTTTTCTGTCAGTTGAATGCCTGATTTTCGGGACCTATATTCCACTTGCCTATAGAAAAATTGTTATTCAGTGACCGCCTAATGTACCTCTAGCCACATAATCACTTGTTCTTTTCTGTCAGGTGAATGCCTAATTTTTGGAGCCTATACTCCACTGGCCTACAGTAAAATTGTTATTCAGTGACCGCCTAATGTACCTCCATCTACATATTTACTTGTTCTTTTCTGTCAGGTGAATGCCTAATTTTTGTGGCCTATAATACACTGACCGATAGTAAAATTATTATTTAGTGACCGCCTAATGTATCTCTTGCCATATAATCATTTGTTCTTTTCTATCAGGTAAATGCCTAATTTTTAGGGCCTGTACTCCACTGGACTAAAGTAAAATTGTTATCCACTGACCATCTAATGTACCTCCGCCACAAAATCACTTGTTCTTTTCTGTTAGGGTATTAACTAATTTCTGGAGCCTACACTCCACTGGCCTATAGAAAAAAATTGTTATTTAGTGACCGCCTAATGTTCCTCCAGCCACATAATCACTTGTTCTTTTCTGTCAGTTAACTGCCTAATTTTTGTGGCCTATACTGGCCTACAGTTAATTGATTATTCACTGACTGTCTAATATAACTTTAGGCACATAATCACTTGTTCATTTCTGTCAGGTTAATGCCTATTTTTTGGGGCCTATATTCCACTGGCCTACAGTAAAATTGTTATTTAGTGACCGCCTAATGTTCCTCCAGCAACATAATCACGTGTTTTATTCTGTCAGGTAAATGCCTAATTTTTGGTGCCTATAGTCTACTGGCCTACAGTAAAATTGTTATCCACTGACTGTCTAATATACCTTTAGGCACATAATCACTTGCTATTTTCTGTCAGGTGAATGCCTAATATTTGGGGCCTGTACTGCCCTTTAGTAAAATTGTTATCCACTGACCGTCTAATATACCTCCTTCCACAAAAACACTTGATCTTTTCTGTCAGGTGAATGCCTAATTTTTGGGGCCTATACTCCACTGGCCGATAGTAAAATTGTTATTCAGTGACCGCCGAATGTACCTCTAGCCACATAATCACTTGTTCTTTTCTGTCAGATGAATGCCTAATTTTTGGGGCCTTTACTGGCCTACAGTAAAATTGTTATCCACTAACCGTGTAATATACCTCCAGCCACATAATCACTTGCTATTTTCTGTCAGTTGAATGCCTACTATTTGGGCCCTGTACTGGCCTACAGTAAAATTGTTATTCAGTGACCGCCTAATGTACCTCCAGCCACATAATCACTTGTTCTTTTCTGTCAGGTGAATGTCTAATTTTTGGGGCCTATGATACTCTGGCCAATAGTAAAAATGTTATTCCGTGATCGCCTACTGTACCTCCAGACATAATCACTTGTTCTTTTCTGTCAGGTGAATGCCTAATTTTTGGGGCCTGTACTCCACTGGCTTATAGTATAATTGTTATTAATTGGCCGCATAATCTACCTCTAGCCATATAATCACTTGTTTTTTTCTGTCAGTTGAATGCCTGATTTTCGGGACCTATATTCCACTTGCCTATAGAAAAATTGTTATTCAGTGACCGCCTAATGTACCTCCAGCCACATAATCACTTGTTCTTTTCTGTCAGGTGAATGCCTAATTTTTGGAGCCTATACTCCACTGGCCTACAGTAAAATTGTTATTCAGTGACCGCCTAATGTACCTCCATCTACATATTTACTTGTTCTTTTCTGTCAGGTGAATGCCTAATTTTTGTGGCCTATAATACACTGGCGTATATTAAAATTGTTATTCAGTGAACGCCTAATGTACCTCCAGTCACATAATCACTTGTTATTTTCTGTCAGGTGAATTCCAATTTTTTGGGGCCTGTACTGGCCTAGACTACAATTAATATCCACTGACCGTCTAATATACCTCCAGCCACATAATCACTTGTTCTTTTCTGTCAGGTGAATGCCTAATTGTGGGGGCCTGTACTCCACTGGCCTAATATAAAAAATTTCTAGGCTCCAGCATGGCACATTTTTTAAAGTTTTCCTTTAAGACGCATTAAAATGGCCCCTAAATAAAATACATATTTTTTGTGGGAATTTTTGGCATCGATCCCCCTCTGGAATGTCACTGTCCATGTTGTGGGACTATTTGTGCACTTCTAGTAAGTATTTGGTTGTTGCAAATATGACCTGAAGGTTTTTCAGGTTCACCTGCCATTAAAGTGAATTGGGCCGGCCGCGAGCACGCAGTTCACGAACATTTGATCGCGAACACGCGTTCGTGAATCGTCCCGACTGATGTTCGTCCATCACTAGTCATGCATAAGCTGCCACTGGCTGACATCGAAGTTACACAGGGGAGTACTCTTATCTGCTTGGTTCATCAAGAAATCATTTATGGCCTTTCTCTGTTCGTATAGTCAGTCCAACATATGGAGGGTGTAATTCCAACGGGTGTAAACGTTGCATATCAGCTTATGTTGGTGCACGCCGTTCTGCCGCTTCAGCTCAAGGAGGGTGTCCTTGGCGATGAACGAGTGGTTGAAGTGCATGCAAAGTTTATGGGTGGAAGAGTTCAGGAACCACTTGACAACAAAATTGAACTCGTGCGCCATGCAGGGCACATGGCTCAGCCCTCCTTGATGCAGCACCCCCCCAAAAAAAACTGATTAAAGCAGGGGTGTTATATACCAATAATATACTAATATATAGTGCATTTAGGTGGTGCAGCATTTATTTGCGGTTTCTTTCTACTTTACTGCATCTACACAGAGTGACAAACGCTTTTGGAACAAATCATTTCTACTGGTGTGATTTACCAGTTGCCCCCCCAAAAAACTGATTAAATCAGGGGTGTTATATACCAATAATATACTTTCTATATAGTGCATTTATGTAGTGCAGCATTTGTTTGCGGATTTGCTGCATTACCGCATCTACACAGAGAGACAAATTCTATTGGATCAAATAATTTCTACTGGTGTGATTTACCAGTTGCCTCCTAAAAAAAATGATTGAAGCAGGGGTGTTATATACCAATAATATAGTTTCTATATGGTGCATTTATGTAGTGCAGCATTTGTTTGCGGATTTGCTGCGTTACCGCATCTACACAGAGTGACAAACGCTATTGGAACAAATAATTTCTACTAGTGTGATTTGCCAGTTTCCCCCCCCCAAAAAAATTATTAAATCAGGGGTGTTATATACCAATAATATACTTTCTATATAGTGCTTATAGGTAGAGCAGCATTTGTTTGCGGATTTGCTGCATTACCGCATCTACACAGAGAGACAAATTCTATTGGATCAAATAATTTCTACTGGTGTGATTTACCAGTTGCCCCCCAAAAAAACTGATTGAAGCAGGTGTGTTTTATACCAATAATATACTTTCTATATAGTGCATTTATGTAGTGCAGCATTTGTTTGCGGATTTGCTGCGTTACTGCATCTACACAGAGTGAGAAACGCTATTGGAACAAATAATTTCTACTATTGCGATTTACCAGTTGCCCCTCAAAAAAATGATTTAAGCAGGGGTGTTATATACCAATAATATACGATTTATATAGTGCATTTAGGTAGTGCAGCATTTGTTTACGGTTTTGTTGCGTTACCGCATCGCCAGAGAGAAAAACGCTTTTGGATCAAATAATTTCTACTGGTGTGATTTACCAGTCCCCCCCCCAAAAAAAAAAAACTGATTGCAGCAGGGGTGTTATATACCAATAATACAGTGGGATGCGAAAGTTTGGGCAACCTTGTTAATCGTCATGATTTTCCTGTATAAATCGTTGGTTGTTACGATAAAAAATGTCAGTTAAATTTATCAAATAGGAGACACAAACAGTGATATTTGAGAAGTGAAATGAAGTTTATTGGATTTACAGAAAGTGTGCTATAATTGTTTAAAAAAATTAGGCAGGTGCATAAATTTGGGCACTGTTGTCATTTTATTGATTCCAAAACCTTTAGAACTAATTATTGGAACTCAAATTGGCTTGGTAAGCTCAGTGACCCCTGACCTACATACACAGGTGAATCCAATTATGAGAAAGAGTATTTAAGGGGGTCAATTGTAAGTTTCCCTCCTCTTTTAATTTTCTCTGAAGAGTAGCAACATGGGGGTCTCAAAACAACTCTCAAATGACCTGAAGACAAAGATGGTTCACCATCATGGTTTAGGGGAAGGATACAGAAAGCTGTCTCAGAGATTTCAGCTGTCTGTTTCCACAGTTAGGAACATATTGAGGAAATGGAAGACCACAGGTTCAGTTCAAGTTAAGGCTCGAAGTGGCAGACCAAGGAAAATCTTGGATAGACAGAAGCGACGAATGGCGAGAACAGTCAGAGTCAACCCACAGACCAGCACCAATGACCTACAACATTATCTTGCTGCAGATGGAGTCACTGTGCATCGTTCAACCATTCGGCGCACTTTACACAAAGAGATGCTGTATGCGAGAGTGATGCAGAGGAAGCCTTTTCTCCGCCCACAGCACAAAGTGCGTGGGGTAAAGCACATTTGGACAAGCCAGCTTCATTTTGGAATAATGTGCTGTGGACTGATGAAACTAAAATTGAGTTATTTGGCCATAACAAGGGGCGTTATGCATGGAGGAAAAAGAACACAGCATTCCAAGAAAAACACCTGCTACCTACAGTAAAATATGTTGGTGGTTCCATCATGCTGTGGGGCTGTGTGGCCAGTGCAGGGACTGGGAATTTTGTCAAAGTTGAGGGACGCATGGATTCCACACAGTATCAGCAGATTCTGGAGACCAATGTCCAGGAATCAGTGACAAAGCTGAAGCTGTGCCGGGGCTGGATTTTTCAACAAGACAACGACCCTAAACACTTCTCAAAATCCACTAAGGCATTTATGCAGAGGAACCGAATTTCAGCCTGCTGGATTTGTGGTCCTGGCTACGGCGCAAAGCCTGGTAGCGAGTCTGAACCTAATCTAACTAGGTGGCTAGTGGTATGCCCTTAGCCGCGTGACGAGGGTAGGCCAACTAAAGTGGGCAAAAAATGCGAGTAGGAAATGGTTTATGATACAACCCTTTTATTGTTGATGGTAGCATTACACTACCAAGTTGGAGAAAGCTCTGGCGATCTCAACTTTTGGATGCGGGATGTATTGTGAGAAACAAGATGACTTCCATCGACCCATTTTGCGTATGATGTGAGCCGGGACCCCGTGTTTGGATGCGGCGGAGGCGGCTCCGATCTGGAATGAATGGCCCGAGATGGCCCGGGGGTTGAACCCTAAACCTGATGCGAGGCTGCGCATGTGTATGATGAACAGCGAGGATTAAAAGTGGCCGTGAAGGGAAAGGAAGGAGAGGGCTGGCTGGAGCCCGGTCACCCAGGGTAGTTAATAAACTGTTGAGGACGTCACAGGGCATCAAGGGTTGGTAGTAAGGAAATATTCGATGCATACAGGGGAGCCTATTTGCGAGGTTTTGGAAATGGGTAAGGTGAAGATAAAAAGCTTGTGTCGGCGGGTGAGTTGGCTTAGTGCGGGGCCTGCATTGTTAGAGGAGGTGCTGGTGAATTCCCCGAGCCGGAGAAAGCCGTAGAAACTTAAATAGAGGGCAGCTTTGAGAATGCTTCTTCTGAATGGGCCAAAAGGACTGCCGTCTAGGGAGGATGAGATTTTCCTGAACAAGTCCCCTGAGAAGAAGACAAAGAGAGAGGGATAGGACACAGGAAAAATAGAAACGACATAAGGAAAGGAGGGAACAAAGGGCATACCTGTGGTGAGACGAGGGAAAGACCCCTGACAAATGGGGCGGGGGGTGGAACCTGAGTGACGCAGGCGGGTGGGATTCAACATACAAGGAAGAGAGAGGAAAGTAGTGTGAAGAAGGCAGGGTGTTCCTGTGGACAGGAGAATATAAAAGATGGACGTATTGGAAACATGAGCGTATCAGGTCTTTTTTTTTTTGGAGAGGTCTGCTGTGCTGAAATCAACACGAGGTTGGAAGCTGCTTATCAGCTGCTCTGGCCAGGCTGGGACTAGAATGTTCATGGCAGGCATCCTGCGCATGATCATTCTGTAGGAAATGACATGATGCAGAGCACTTGGCAGGACTACTGTACTGGTTTTGAGACAGAGCGAAAAGCTTTTCGCGGCTGAGCGGAACCTTCAAGCCGCAAGAGACTTCCCTCTGTCACAAAAGCATGGCGGCCACCACTTAACCAAAATGAGTGATGGCAGCCATGGTACTCATGAACCATGAAGACAGGCACCCCCCTTAGCAGCGCCGCGCCCACCCACGGGTCGCATGCGGTACCGGCTGGTCCGCCGCAGGACAGGTGCAAGCCGTGGACGAGCGTGGGCCCCCCGAGGGGCCGCCGGCACCCATGACCCTGGACAACCCGGCGGATGGGGCACCATAAATGTATACAGCCGGTGAGCAGAATCAAATGACGGGACAGCACGGTTAATGGCACCGCCGGGGGTGACGTGCTGGGCTGCATGAACGCGGGCAGGAGCCGGGGTCCCGCGCATGGAGGGCGGAGCAGCATGGCGCGGGGGACCCGTGTCTGGATGGGGGATCTGTGATGACGACGCTGGGGACACCGGGAAGGGATAAACTGTGCCTAAACTTCCGAGGTAAAGGAACTACTCCCAGAGACAGTGGAGGGGGATTCCGCCGACTTTTGGCTCGCCGCGCGGTGGTCACGTGATGCGCTCCACGCTGGAGCACATGACGGTGAGACGGAAGCGGTGGGAGAGGCAGACCGGGCGAGCTGCGGAGGTACTGTTTGCGGGGTGGATAGGACGGGAGCTGGAGGGGGGTTGAATAAGACACCGGAGGGAGAGGCGGACTTATCTTGAAAGCGGCGGGTTCTGCCGCACAGAATCGCTGCACGTGAAGGCAGCTTGCGGGTCGGAAGTGAGAATGAAAGGTGCGACTCCTCCTACCCTGGAACGGAAGGCGAGAAAGGACATGTGTGCTAGGCGGCGGGGTTTAAGAAGCCCCCTATGCCCTCCCACAAAAGCAGGCTGAAATTCAGCCTGCTGGATATATAGTGCATTTAGGTAGTACAGCATTTGTTTGCGGTTTTGCTGCATTACCGCATCTACACAGAGTGACAAACGCTATTGGATCAAATAATTTCTACTGGTGTGATTTACCAGTTGCCCCCTAAAAAAACTGATTGAATCAGGGGTGTTATATAATAATAATAATATACGATTTATATAGTGCATTTAGGTAGTGCAGCATTTGTTTGCGGTTTTGCTGCGTTACCGCATCTACACAGAGTGACAAACGCTATTGGAACAAATTATTTCTATTGGTGTGAGTTACCAGTTGCCCCCACAAAAAAACTGATTCAAGCAGGGTTGTTATATACCAATAATATAGTTCAAAGGGGAAGAAAAAGAATACCGAGATGAAAGCCGCACATCTAAAAAAGTATCAAATTTATTTAAAGCAACAGACATGACAAGAAATAGGTTAAATCATTGTATTCAATGAATCAAGGCCATGTGAACCAAACATGTACAAATGCCACCCTGACTCACCACAAAGCCATGAACATGCCCCCACATGAATGAATGTATGACAATTTAAAGTGCATGAAATCCATCAACAACAAATAGAGAGCTGAAATACTTAGGCTCTGCTGGCTTCCTCAGGGGTGCCTGTTCCTAAATGGCACATGAGCTAATATACACTGCTCAAAAAAATAAAGGGAACACAAAAATAACACATCCTAGATCTGAGTTAATTAAATATTCTTCTGAAATACTTTGTTCTTTACATAGTTGAATGTGCTGACAACAAAATCACACAAAAATTAAAACATGGAAGTCTAATTTTTCAACCCATGGAGGTCTGGATTTGGAGTCACACTCAAAATTAAAGTGGAAAAACACACTACAGGCTGATCCAACTTTGATGTAATGTCCTTAAAACAAGTCAAAATGAGGCTCAGTAGTGCGTGTGGCCTCCACGTGCCTGTATGACCTCCCTACAACGCCTGTGCATGCTCCTGATGAGGTGGCGGACAGTCTCCTGAGGGATCTCCTCCCAGACCTGGACTAAAGCATCTGCCAACTCCTGGACAGTCTGTGGTGCAACGTGACGTTGGTGGATAGAGCGAGACATGATGTCCCAGATGTGCTCAATTGGATTCAGGTCTGGGGAACGGGCGGGCCAGTCCATAGCATCAATGCCTTCGTCTTGCAGGAACTGCTGACACACTCCAGCCACATGACGTCTAGCATTGTCTTGCATTAGGAGGAACCCAGGGCCAACCGCACCAGCATATGGTCTCACAAGGGGTCTGAGGATCTCATCTCGGTACCTAATGGCAGTCAGGCTACCTCTGGCGAGCACATGGAGGGCTGTGCGGCCCTCCAAAGAAATGCCACCCCACACCATTACTGACCCAATGCCAAACCGGTCATGCTGGAGGATGTTGCAGGCAGCAGAATGTTCTCCACGGCGTCTCCAGACTCTGTCACGTCTGTCACTTGTGCTCAGTGTGAACCTGCTTTCATCTGTGAAGAGCACAGGGCGCCAGTGGCGAATTTGCCAATCTTGGTGTTCTCTGGCAAATGCCAAACGTCCTGCACAGTGTTGGGCTGTAAGCACAAACCCCACCTGTGGACGTCGGGCCCTCATATCACCCTCATGGAGTCTGTTTCTGACCGTTTGAGCAGACACATGCAAATTTGTGGCCTGCTGGAGGTCATTTTGCAGGGCTCTGGCAGTGCTCCTCCTGTTCCTCCTTGCACAAAGGCGGAGGTAGCGGTCTCACTGCTGGGTTGTTGCCCTCCTACGGCCTCCTCCACGTCTCCTGATGTACTGGCCTGTCTCCTGGTAGCGCCTCCATGCTCTGGACACTACGCTGACAGACACAGCAAACCTTCTTGCCACAGCTCGCATTGATGTGCCATCCTGGATAAGCTGCACAACCTGAGCCACTTGTGTGGGTTGTAGACTCCGTCTCATGCTACCACTAGAGTTAAAGCACCGCCAGCATTCAAAAGTGACCAAAACATCAGCCAGGAAGCATAGGAACTGAGAAGTGGTCTGTGGTCACCACCTGCAGAGCCACTCCTTTATTGGGGGTGTCTTGCTAATTGCCTATAATTTCCACCTGTTGTCTATCCCATTTGCACGACAGCATGTGAAATTGATTGTCACTCAGTGTTGCTTCCTAAGTGGACAGTTTGATTTCACAGAAGTGTGATTGATTTGGAGTTACATTGTGTTGTTTAAGTGTACCCTTTTATTTTTTTGAGCAGTGTATATATATTTATTTATTTTTTATTTTTTTGTTTTGTTTTTTACATTTCTTGTGGGCTTTATAATCTGAAAAATGCTTTAAAATAAAAATTGGCAAAATAATATTTTGAAATTTGTATGCATGGGAACACATTCCTGCTGCCAACAAAGAACATGCTGCTGTCAGAGGTGTATAAGTTTATTTTTGGGGTTGCCCTGGTCTGGCGGGGGTCCATTTGTGGGAACATATTCATCTTACAAAGAACCAGCTCCTGTCTGTTCTGACTGAGTTTGGCCCAGCTATGTGTAGGGCCTTATACTACACCATTACCATTTACCTGCCGCTGTCTGTCCTGATGTGTTTGGACTAGCTATGTGGAGGCCTTTTATTACACCATTACCATTTACCTACTTATGTTGGTCCTGATGAGTGTGGTGGAGCTATGTGTAGCCCTGATACTACCATGTTACCATTTAGCTTAAGTTTTAGCCAGGACTAAAGGGTCCTTACTGCAACCTTATCGGTTTAAATTACATGAAAACATAACAATATTAAAAAACGTAGCCACACGTTCTAACAGGAATACAATATTTATTTGCAAACAGGCCTCTAAGGCAACTTTTTCAACACTTCATGGAGGTCTGACATTGCCTTCATTTTTTTTCACCTCCATCTTGCGCAACTACCTCCGCATGTCCTGCAGCCTCCTCCACATTTCCTGCATGCCTGCATTGTGTTGGGCTTGTAGCTGGGCCATTTTTTTTTTGCAATTGAATTAGTACTGTTAGGATAGAAAAAAACATTTAAATGAAGTGCAATTCAGATTAAGATGCATGGATACCGAATGATATTGCTGTGTGAACATATTTACCCTCCTGGCAGGGGCTGGTCACAACCTCCTCCTCATCCTCCACATCAGGAGTCGGGTGTGTGGAATTTGGCTTCTGGGAGGAACCAGACTCTTCCACCACAACCTCCTCCCCCACTTCAGGTGGTGTTGGTGGTGCATCTGTCTCTTGCTGGGAGGGTCGGGCCTAGTCTATCTCCTCCTCCTTGCCGGACACCACCTCCACCTTGTCTGTTGACGACCTGCGACGGACTGAGGGAAGTGGAAACCCTGTAATCACACAATGTTCAGAATCTAGACAAGCAACTCAGAACTCATAACATATGCAAATTCATCCCTTAATGACCGGGCCATTTTTCACCATTCTGGCGTTGCCATTTTTAGCAAATCTGACCTGTGACACTTTATGTGGTAGTAACTTTAAAACGCTTTTACTTATCCAGTCCATTCTGAAATTGTTTTCTCGTCACATATAGTATTTCATAACAGTGGTAAAAATCATTCTCAAAATTAAATTTTTATATTTAAAAAAATACCAAATTTACCCAAATTTTTGAAAGTTTTTAATTATTTTTTCACGGTGTTCACCAGAGGGGTTAGGTCATGTGATATTTTTACACAGCTGGTTATTACTGACGTGGCGATACCTAATATGTATACCATTTTGGGGGGGGATTTTAGTATTAGACAGTAGTAGCATTTTGGAACCCAAAAAAATATTGTTTTAGTGTCTCCATATTCTGAGAGCCATATTTGTTTTATTTTTTGGTCGATTGTCTTAGGTAGAGGCTCATTTTTTGCGTGATGAGGTGACTGTTAGATTGGTACTATTTTGGGATCATACGCCTTTTTGATCGCTTGGTGCTGCATTTTTTGTGATGCAATGTGCCCAAAAAATTGTTTATTTAACACAGTTTTTATTTTTTTAATGGTGTTCAGCTGCTGTTAGGTCATGTGATATTTTTATAGAGCCGTTCGAAAGGTATGTGGCGATACATAATATGTCAAATTTTATTTTTTTCCCTATTTTTCCAATTTTTATTTAACTTTATCTTAGGAAAATGACGTTTTACGTCCAGATCTGACGTACATGTTCATCTTCGGGCAATAAGAAGTTAAGTGTGTAATGTATCTAATGAAATGATGTACGGGCCTTTTACCTGGAATACAGAATGATGATTGCAGTTTATGTATATACACCGCTCAAAACACAAAAATAACACATCCTAGATTTGAATTAATTAAATATTCTTCTAAAATACTTTGTTCTTTACATAGTTGAATGTGCTGACAACAAAATCACACAAAAATTAAAACATGGAAATCTAATTTTTCAACCCATGGAGGTCTGGATTTGGAGTCACACTCAAAATTAAAGTGGAAAAACACACTACAGGCTGATCCAACTTTGATGTAATGTCCTTAAAACAAGTCAAAATGAGGCTCAGTAGTGTGTGTGGCCTCCACGTGCCTGTATGACCTCCCTACAACGCCTGTGCATGCTCCTGATGAGGTGGAGGACGGTCTCCTGAGGGATCTCCTCCCAGACCTGGACTAAAGCATCTGCCAACTCCTGGACAGTCTGTGGTGCAACGTGACGTTGGTGGATACAGCGAGACATGATGTCCCAGATGTGCTCAAGTGGATTCAGGTCTGGGGAACGGGCGGGCCAGTCCATAGCATCAATGCCTTCGTCTTGCAGGAACTGCTGACACACTCCAGCCACATGAGGTCTAGCATTGTCTTGCATTAGGAGGAACTCAGGGCCAACCGCACCAGCATATGGTCTCACAAGGGGTCTGAGGATCTCATCTCGGTACCTAATGGCAGTCAGGCTACCTCTGGCGAGCACATGGAGGGCTGTGCAGCCCTCCAAAGAAATGCCACCCCACACCATTACTGACCCAATGCCAAACCGGTCATGCTGGAGGATGTTGCAGGCAGCAGAACGTTCTCCACGGCGTTTCAAGACTCTGTCACGTCTGTCACATGTGCTCAGTGTGAACCTGCTTTCATCTGTGAAGAGCACAGGGCGCCAGTGGCGAATTTGCCAATCTTGGTGTTCTCTGGCAAATGCCAAACGTCCTGCACGGTGTTGGGCTGTAAGCACAACCCCCACCTGTGGACGTCGGGCCCTCATATCACCCTCATGGAGTCTGTTTCTGACCGTTTGAGCAGACACATGCACATTTGTGGCCTGCTGGAGGTCATTTTGCAGGGCTCTGGCAGTGCTCCTCCTGTTCCTCCTTGCACAAAGGCGGAGGTAGCGGTCCTGCTGCTGAATTGTTGCCCTCCTACGGCCTCCTCCACGTCTCATGATGTACTGGCCTGTCTCCTGGTAGCGCCTCCATGCTCTGGACACTACGCTGACAGACACAGCAAACCTTCTTGCCACAGCTCGCATTGATGTGCCATCCTGGATAAGCTGCACTACCTGAGCCACTTGTGTGGGTTGTAGACTCCGTCTCATGCTACCACTAGAGTGAAAGCACCGGCAGCATTCAAAAGTGACCAAAACATCAGCCAGGAAGCATAGGAACTGAGAAGTGGTCTGTGGTCACCACCTGCAGAACCACTCCTTTATTGGGGGTGTCTTGCTAATTGCCTATAATTTCCACCTGTTGTCTATCCCATTTGCACAACAGCATGTGAAATTGATTGTCACTCAGTGTTGCTTCCTAAGTGGACAGTTTGATTTCACAGAAGTGTGATTGACTTGGAGTTACATTGTGTTGTTTAAGTGTTCCCTTTATTTTTTTGAGCAGTGTATATATATATATATATATATATATATATACAGACACACATATATTTCTGTGTCTGTAAAATGCACAAAATTCAGCTGGTTACATCATATATTTGTAACTTGCTGTGTGTATAAATATATATATATATATATATATATATATATATATAGAAAGAAAAAAAAAACCACTGGCAGCACCACCCTGAAAGGTATGGAAAAATGGACGGGTGCAATGTCCAAGTACGGTAAAAGGTGCTTACCCACTTATAGAACACAAAAATCGGACTGCACTCCAAGCAACTCTTCAGGAAGAAAGGCTCATGCTTGAGCCGAAACGTCGCTTTTGCCACCAAATGGGTGAATAAAACACATTTCCTGAAGAGTTGCTTGGAGTGCAGTCCGATTTTTGTGTTATATATATATATATATATATATATACTCATGTATGTATGTAGGATGTAACCGGCTGATTTGCTACATTTTACACTAGTTAATAAGTAATCATTTGTAAAGGGATGAAATACTTATTTTAATAACTGAATATATTCATTACAGAGTGTTGGAGAGAGATACAAAAGTAATGTAAGCATTGTACCTGGGCCTTTTCTGTCACGGATCTCTCTGATCCGATCCAAGTTCTGACGCTTCAAATCGGACCAATTTTTCAATAGAGCCATCAGAGGGTGATTGCCCTTAACCACCTCAGGACCGCCGTACGCAGGATTGCGTCTTTGCGGCGGCCCTGCTCTTCTGGGTGGACGCGCCGGTGCGTCCTCTCGCGAGACGCGAGATTTCCTGTGAACGCGCGCACACAGGCGCGCGCGCTCACAGGAACGGAAGGTAAGAGAGTTGATCTCCAGCCTGCCAGCGGCGATCGTTCGCTGGCAGGCTGGAGATGTGTTTTTTTTAACCCCTAACAGGTATATTAGACGCTGTTTTGATAACAGCGTCTAATATACCTGCTACCTGGTCCTCTGGTGGTCCCCTTTGTTTGGATCGACCACCAGAGGACACAGGTAGCTCAGTAAAGTCCCACCAAGCACCACTACACTACACTACACCCCCCCCCCGTCACTTATTAACCCCTTATTAGCCCCTGATCACCCCATATAGACTCCCTGATCACCCCCCTGTCATTGATTACACCCCTGTCATTGATCAACCCCCTGTAAAGCTCCATTCAAATGTCCGCATGATTTTTACGGATCCACTGATGGATGGATCGGATCTGCAAAACGCATACGGGCGTCTGAATGAAGCCTTACAGGGGCGTGATCAATGACTGTGGTGATCACCCCATATAGACTCCCTGATCACCCCCCTGTCATTGATTACCCCCCTGTCATTGATTACCCCCCTGTAAAGCTCCATTCAGATGTCCGCATGATTTTTACGGATGCACTGATAGATGGATCGGATCCGCAAAATGCATCCGGACGTCTGAATGAAGCCTTACAGGGGCATGATCAATGACTGTGGTTATCACCCCATATAGACTCCCTGATCACCCCCCTGTCATTGATCACCCCCCTGTAAAGCTCCATTCAGATGTCCGCATGATTTTTACGGATGCACTGATAGATGGATCGGATCCGCAAAACGCATCCGGACGTCTGAATGAAGCCTTACAGGGGCGTGATCAATGACTGTGGTGATCACCCCATATAGACTCCCTGATCACCCCCCTGTCATTGATTACACCCCTGTCATTGATCACCCCCCTGTAAAGCTCCATTCAGATGTCCGCATGATTTTTACGGATGCACTGATAGATGGATCGGATCCGCAAAACGCATCCGGACGTCTGAATGAAGCCTTACAGGGGCGTGATCAATGACTGTGGTGATCACCCCATATAGACTCCCTGATCACCCCCCTGTCATTGATTACCCCCCTGTAAAGCTCCATTCAGATGTCCGCATGATTTTTACGGATGCACTGATAGATGGATCGGATCCGCAAAATGCATCCGGACGTCTGAATGAAGCCTTACAGGGGCATGATCAATGACTGTGGTTATCACCCCATATAGACTCCCTGATCACCCCCCTGTCATTGATCACCCCCCTGTCATTGATCACCCCCCTGTCATTGATCACCCCCCTGTAAAGCTCCATTCAGATGTCCGCATGATTTTTACGGATGCACTGATAGATGGATCGGATCCGCAAAACGCATCCGGACGTCTGAATGAAGCCTTACAGGGGCGTGATCAATGACTGTGGTGATCACCCCATATAGACTCCCTGATCACCCCCCTGTCATTGATTACACCCCTGTCATTGATCACCCCCCTGTAAAGCTCCATTCAGATGTCCGCATGATTTTTACGGATGCACTGATAGATGGATCGGATCCGCAAAACGCATCCGGACGTCTGAATGAAGCCTTACAGGGGCGTGATCAATGACTGTGGTGATCACCCCATATAGACTCCCTGATCACCCCCCTGTCATTGATCACCCCCCTGTAAAGCTCCATTCAGATGTCCGCATGATTTTTACGGATGCACTGATAGATGGATCGGATCCGCAAAACGCATCCGGACGTCTGAATGAAGCCTTACAGGGGCGTGATCAATGACTGTGGTGATCACCCCATATAGACTCCCTGATCACCCCCCTGTCATTGATTACACCCCTGTCATTGATCACCCCCCTGTAAAGCTCCATTCAGACGTCCGCATGATTTTTACGGATCCACTGATAGATGGATCGGATCCGCAAAACGCATCCGGACGTCTGAATGAAGCCTTACAGGGGCATGATCAATGACTGTGGTGATCACCCCATATAGACTCCCTGATCACCCCCCTGTCATTGATTACCCCCCTGTAAAGCTCCATTCAGATGTCCGCATGATTTTTACGGATGCACTGATAGATGGATCGGATCCGCAAAACGCATATAGACTCCCTGATCACCCCCCTGTCATTGATCAACCCCCTGTCATTGATCACCCCCCCCTGTCATTGATCAACCCCCTGTCATTGATCACCCCCCCCTGTCATTGATCACCCCCCTGTCATTGATCACCCCTCTGTAAGGCTCCATTCAGACATTTTTTTGGCCCAAGTTAGCGGAATTTTTATTTATTTTTCTTACAAAGTCTCATATTCCACTAACTTGTGTCAAAAAATAAAATCTCACATGAACTCACCATACCCCTCACGGAATCCAAATGCGTAAAATTTTTTAGACATGTATATTCCAGACTTCTTCTCACGCTTTAGGGCCCCTAGAATGCCAGGGCAGTATAAATACGCCACATGTGACCCCATTTCGGAAAGAAGACACCCCCAGGTATTCCGTGAGGGGCATATTGAGTCCATGAAAGATTGAAATTTTTGTCCCAAGTTAGCGGAACGGGAGACTTTGTGAGAAAAAAATAAAAAATATCAATTTCCGCTAACTTGTGCCAAAAAAAAAAAATTTCTATGAACTCGCCATGCCCCTCATTGAATACCTTGGGGTGTCTTCTTTCCAAAATGGGGTCACATGTGGGGTATTTATACTGCCCTGGCATTCTAGGGGCCCCAAAGCGTGAGAAGAAGTCTGGTATCCAAATGTCTAAAAATGCCCTCATAAAATGAATGTGGGCCCCTTTGCGCATCTAGGCTGCAAAAAAGTGTCACACATGTGGTATCGCCGTACTCAGGAGAAGTTGGGGAATGTGTTTTGGGGTGTCATTTTACATATACCCATGCTGGGTGAGAGAAATATCTTGGTCAAATGCCAACTTTGTATAAAAAAATGGGAAAAGTTGTCTTTTGCCAAGATATTTCTCTCACCCAGCAAGGGTATATGTAAAATGACACCCCAAAACACATTCCCCAACTTCTCCTGAATACGGCGATACCACATGTGTGACACTTTTTTGCAGCCTAGGTGGGCAAAGGGGCCCATATTCCAAAGAGCACCTTTAGGATTTCACAGGTCATTTACCTACCTAACACACATTAGGGCCCCTGGAAAATGCCAGGGCAGTATAACTACCACACAAGTGACCCCATTTTGGAAAGAAGACACCCCAAGGTATTCCGTGAGGGGCATGGCGAGTTCCTAGAATTTTTTATTTTTTGTCACAAGTTAGTGGAAAATGCTGATTTTTTTTTTTTTTTTTTTTTTTTATACAAAGTCTCATATTCCACTAACTTGTGACAAAAAATAAAAACTTCCATGAACTCACTATGCCCATCAGCGAATACCTTGGGGTCTCTTCTTTCCAAAATGGGGTCACTTGTGGGGTAGTTATACTGCCCTGGCATTCTAGGGGCCCAAATGTGTGGTAAGGAGTTTGAAATCAAATTCTGTAAAAAATGACAAGTGAAATCCGAAAGGTGCTCTTTGGAATATGGGCCCCTTTGCCCACCTAGGCTGCAAAAAAGTGTCACACATCTGGTATCTCCGTACTCAGGAGAAGGTGGGGAATGTGTTTTGGGGTGTCATTTTATATATACCCATGCTGGGTGAGAGAAATATCTTGGCAAACGACAACTTTTCCCATTTTTTTATACAAAGTTGGCATTTGACCAAGATATTTATCTCACCCAGCATGGGTATATGTAAAAAGACACCCCAAAACACATTCCTCAACTTCTCCTGAATACAGAGATACCAGATGTGTGACACTTTTTTGCAGCCTAGGTGGGCAAAGGGGCCCATATGCCAAAGAGCACCTTTCGGATTTCACAGGTCAATTTTTACAGAATTTGATTTCAAACTCCTTACCACACATTTGGGCCCCTAGAATGCCAGGGCAGTATAACTACCCCACAAGTGACCCCATTTTGGAAAGAAGAGACCCCAAGGTATTCGCTGATGGGCATAGTGAGTTCATGGAAGTTTTTATTTTTTGTCACAAGTTAGTGGAATATGAGACTTTGTATGAAAAAAAAAAAAAAAAAAAAATAATCATTTTCCACTAACTTGTGACAAAAAATAAAAAATTCTAGGAACTCGCCATGCCCCTCACGGAATACCTTGGGGTGTCTTCTTTCCAAAATGGGGTCACTTGTGGGGTAGTTATACTGCCCTGGCATTCTAGGG